>NC_141691.1:739007518-739613947 GCF_964263255.1 Lissotriton vulgaris | reverse complement strand
TACTAGTATATGTTGAGGTGTATCAGATTGTCACGTGACTGAGTTATAGTTAGCAGAACTGAAACGGAGGAATTTCTATGGTTTTGTATGTGTGAAATGGCCAGCTAACTATATCACCCTTGAAACCTATAGTTTTTTACTGTGAAATTCTTAGGTTTTTTAAATGCTAATTTATAACTATGTCTCTGAGACCTATGTTTTTTTTCAGTGAATTTCAAAGCTTTTTAAATGCTAATTTCTAACTATAACGTCTCTGAAACCTATGGTTTTTTCAGTGAATTTCAAAGCTTTTTTAAATGCAAATTTCTAACTATAACATCTCTGAAACCTATGGTTTTGTCAGTGAATTTCAAAGCTTTTTGAATTGCTAATTTCTAACTATAACGTCTCTGAAACCTATGGTTTTATTCAAAGAATTTCAAAGGTTTTTTAAATGCTAATTTTTAAGTGTGATAGTAGTTATTTATATATTTTTTTCTACTAATTTTCTACAGTTTTATTTACTGTTTATGTATAAATATTTTATTCATTAACTAACAATATATATTTTTCTGAAAATTGCAACAAAAAAAATTCAAACTGAAATATTGATTAATTTTTTAGTTTTCATTTTTTATTTTAGTATATTTGTATTATTTTCTTAAAAAGAAAAAATCCCAATTTTTTTGGGGAGTCGCTCACTCAAAGCGTACACATCAAGGTGCATGTGTGGATTCTAGCCGCCATTTTAAAAAAGTCGTAAAGGATCCGAGTACGGTGTGTGACGGCTGCGTGTTTTTCAGTTACATCAAATACATTTAATATTACGTGATGTGCAGGATTGGTATGTGACCAGTCCACGGCTCCTACACACACGCATTTGCGACATATGCGCATTATGGTACAAGACGCTTGCGCGGTGGAGGGTCACGCGTGATATCATATGCGTGCTGGGGCACGCTGGGTGAGCGACTCCCGCAAAAAAATGTATGTTCCAAAATTATATGTATGTGCCTTTAATATACATATTACGGCAAGAGATTATCTAAGATTTTCATAAAATAATATATTTGTACTTATAATAAACGTATATTATTTTTCAATATATTTTCACGAAGTTGGTTGCATGCATCGTGAGCGCAGATAACCAGGTCAGCAGAGCTGCTGTGGAGCCCGAGAAACGAGTTCAGCAGATCTATTGTAGAGCCAGAGAACCAGTTCAGCAGAGCTGCTCTAGAGCGTAAGAAGCAGATCAGCAGAGCTGCTCTAGAGGCCCAGAAACCAGGTCAGCAGAGCTTCCGTAGAGGCAGAGAAACTAGGTCAGCAGAGCTGCTTTAGAGGGAGAGAACCAGGTCAGCAGAACTGCTTTAGAGCTAGAGAACCAGGTCAGCAGAGCTGCTCTAGAGCCAGAAAACAAGGTAATCAGAGTTCCTTTAGAGCCATAGAACCAGGTCAGCAGAGCTGCTCTAAAGGCAAAGAACCAGGTCAGCAGAACTGATTTAGAGACAGAGAACCAGGTCAGCAGAGCTCTTTAGAGCCAGAGAACCAGGTCAGCAGAGCTGCTCTAGAGCCAGAGAACCAGGTCAGCAGAGCTGCTTTAGAGCCACATAACCAGGTCAGCAGAGCTGCTTTGGAGCCAGAGAACCAGGTCAGCAGAGTTGCTCTAGAGGCAGAGAACCAGGTCAGCAGAGCTGCTTTAGAGGGAGAGAAACAGGTCAGCAGAGCTGCTTTAGATCCAAAGAACCAGGTCGGCAACAGCTTCTCTAGAGCCTGAGAAACCAGGTCAGCAGAGCTGCTTTAGAGCCATAGCACCGGGTCAGCAGAGTTGCTTTAGAGCCAGGGAACCAGGTCAGCAGAGCTGCTCTAGAGCCAGAGAACCCGGTCAGCAGAACCGCTGTAGAGCCAGAGAAACAAGGTCAGTAGAGCTGCTTTAGGGCAAGAGAACCACGTCAGCAGAGCTGCTTTAGAGGGAGAGAACCAGGTCAGCAGAGATGCTTTAGAGCCAAGGGACCAGGTCACCATCTCTTCTCTAGAGCCAGAGAACCAGGTCAGTAGAACTGCTGTAGAGCCAGAGAACCCAGGTCAGCAGAGCTGCTGTAGAGGGAGAAAACCAGGTCAGCAGAGCTGCTTTAGAGCCAGAGAACCAGGTCAGCAGAGCTGCTTTAGAGACAGAGAAACAGGTCAGCAGAGCTGCTCTAGCTGACACTGACTGACTGACACTGACTGATTGACGCTGACTGATTGACACTGACTGACACTGATTGACTGACACTGACTGACACTGATTGACTGACACTAACTGATTGACACTGACTGACACTGATTGACTGACACTGACTGACTGGCACTGATTGACTGTTACTGATTGACTGACACTGACTGACTGACCGACACTGACTGACTGACACTGACACTGGCTGACTGTCACTGAATGACATTGACTGACTGACACTGACTCACACACTGACCGACACTGACTGACTACTATCTACTACTCTACTACTCACTCTCTACTACTCTCTCCTACTCTCTCTCTACTACTCAATCTTTAATACTCACTCTCTACTACTCTCTACTACTCACTTTCTACTACTGTACTACTCTTTACTACTCACTCTCTCCTACTCACTCTCTACTACTCTCTACTATGTACTCTCTACTAAGCACTCTCTCCTACTCTCTACTACTCACTCTCTACTACTCTCTACTACTCTCTCTATACTCCTCACTCTCTACTACTCACTCGATACTACTCTCTACTACTCACTCTCTACTACTCCCTAATACTCACTCTACTACTTTCTACCATTTGCTCTCTACTACTCTACTACTCACTCTCTACTACTCACTACTATTTTTTACTACTCACTCTCTACTACTCTCTCTACTACTCACTCTCTACTACTCACTCTCTACTACTCTCTACTAATCACTTAACTACTCACTCTCTACATCTCTCTACTACTCACTCTACTACTCACTCTCTACTACTCTCTCTCTACTAATCCACTACTCCCTACTACTCACTCTCTACTACTCTACTACTCCCAACTAATCTCTCGCTACTACTCACTCTCTACTACTCACTCTCTACTACTCTTTACTACTCTTTACTACTCACTCTCTACTACTCTCTACTACTCACTTTCTACTACTCTCTCTACTACTCACTCTCTACTACTTACTCTGTACTACTCACTTTCTACTACTCTCTCCCTACTACTATCTACTACTTTCTACTACTCAATCTACTACTCACTCTATACTACTCTCTACTACTCTTTCCCTGCTACTCACTCTCTAATACTCACTATCTACTACTCTTTACTACTCACTCTCTACTACTCTCTACTACTCACTCTCTACTATTGTCTACTACTCACTCTCTACTACGCACTCTCTACTACTCTTTACTACTCACTCTCTACTACTCTCTACTACTCACTCTCTACTACTCACTCTCTACTACTCACTTTCTACTACTCTCCCTACTATCTACTACTCTACTACTCACTCTACTATTTACTCTCTACTCCTCACTCTCTACTACTTTCTACTACTCACTCTATACTACTCTCTCTACTACTAACTCTACTACTCACTATCTACTACTCTCTACTATTCTCTCTGCAACTCACTCTCTACTACTCACTCTCTACTGCTCTCTACTACTCACTCTACTACTCACTCTCCACATCTCTCTACTACTCACTCTACTACTCACACTCTACTACTCTCTAATACTCACTCTCTACTACTCACTCACTAATACTCTACTACTCTCTCTCTCTGTGACTTACTCTCTAATACTCACTTTCTACTACTCTCTACTACTTACTCTGTAATACTCTCTCCTACTCAATCTCAGCTACTCTCTCTCTCTCTACTACTCACTCTACTACTCACTCTCTACTACTCTCTACTACTCTCTCTCTGCTACTCACTCTCTGCTACTCACTCTCTACTACTGTCTACTACCCACTCTCTACTTCTCACGCTGCTGCTCTCTACTACTCTCTACTACTCCCTCTCTACTTTCTATTACTCACTCTCTACTCTCTACCTTTACCTCTCTACCTCTACACCTCTACCTCCACACCTCTACCTCTCTTCCTATCTCTACCTCTCTCTACACGCACACATATGCACATATATATATATATATATATATATATATATATATATATATATGAGAAAAGCAGTCCCTGTTCCGTCAATAGTCGGCGGAACACAGCAGGTTTATACCTCCAAGGCCCTACAGAATGCAGTGAAAATCAGGCCAAGAAACCAATCAATCCTCAAGTGAGTTGCAGAATGGCGATTTATTCAATAAGAGATGACGTGTTTCACTCCACTAGGGAGCTTGTTCACTCTATACCTCTCTCTACACGCACACATATGTGCATATATATTTGCATATATATGCATATGCATTTATATATATGTATGTGTATATATATTACCTAGGTCTGGGCGAAGCACTACGCTATGCTCGCGGAGTTTGCGAAGTTTGCGCAACTTCGCACTACGCGAGCTGCATGTAGCACAGTGCAAACACGCGTAGTGCAGCGTAGCGTAGTGCAGCGCTCATTTTTAGCTTGTTCGCGGTCCTGAACTTCATGTTCGCGACCGCGAGCAAGCAAAATGACATCCTGGCAAGATTCTCAATGCGGGGAGGTAAGGTTTCTCATTGTGAGTGGTGGGCATGCTCGCGACCCCTCTCAATGAGAAACTACCAGTTCACGTTGAGAAAGCTGCAGCTCGAGTAATAATCTACTCGAGCAGAAGAAAACTAAAGCTCGCACTGTGCAAGATGCCGTTTTCAATTAATGCACAGTGCCGGATGCTTGTCCGCACTGTGCAATCATTGAAAACACATCTTGCACAGTGGGAACATGGTACTACGCAGCTCGCTTAGTGCTACGTGAAGTTCGCGTAGTGCGAAGTGCACTTCACGTAGCTACGCGTAGCTTCGCGTAGCGCTACTTTGCGAACTACGCCCCCACCCTTAATATTACCTACTGGCGGTCGCCAGTAGGTAGTTATTTATTTTCAATGCAAAATCTCAACCTTCTATTGTGAATAACTTTGCCGCTGGTTGAGGAATCTGCCTCAAAATTTCCTCAAATTTGCCTCGCGGCGCTCCGGTCCTTCCCTGTAAGTTTGGGGGGGATTAGTCAAGCGGGCCGAGATAAAAGGGGGTCCCAAAACGTGTTTTCCCCATGTTAATTTCCATAGGGCGGTCGACCTCCCTTTTAGCCAGAACGGCTGAATAGATGTCCACCAAACTTGGCAAAATTGTAGGGACTGGTAGCCCAATGTGCCTTTGCTATGTTTTCAAGATATGTGCTCCAGTGGATTTTGAGTAATTTAGGTTAAAAAAATATATATATATATAAGCGCCCCGGTACGCGGACCGGGGCGCGAACCAGCACGCTACGCGAGTTCGCGCGCGGTAAGCTGATTGGCTCTCGGGTGTCTGTAAACATTCCAAACAGTCCGGAGCGGCCACCATCTTGTGTCTTGGTAGGATCGAGACACAAGAGGTGCAAAAACAAACGGGGAAAAGACCATAAGGGGGCAGAGTAGACCCCCTTGACCCCCTAGGTTTGATGTGGGGGCCATAAAAGGGCGGGCCCAAAAATAATTAAATTACATTTTCTTTTCGATTTGCACGGGGGTGCGCCTGGTACGCGTATTGGGGAGCGTACCGGGGAGCGTACCATGGGGAAAACCCAGACACACCACACACACACACTCATTAATTTATTTTTTTGGGGGGGGGGAGTGCGCGCCCCGGTACACGTACCGGTACACGTACCGGTACGCGTACCCTGGAGAAAAAAAGAAAGACCATTTTTTTAAAATGTAGCATTTTTATATAAATTGGAGGTAGTTCTGAAAAGAACTGTTTTTTTATTCTTTTTGTTGTTTTATATTTTTTTATTGTTTTTTTGAAATTTTTTTATTTTTTGGGCTTTTCTGAACAATTTTTCCTTTTTATTTGTAGTTTTTCTGGGGTCAAACAAAGCACAGGGAATTGCAAACAGCTCAACTTGAGCAAAAAAAAATAGAAAAAAATTAAAGTTGCTTGCTGCAGTGATGGGTGTCTGCATCTCGATTGAGTAAAGTGATGCTTTGCTCACCATATGAAATTGTTTTGTTGCAATATATGCAAAGATATTTAAATTTTGCAAACCTAGTTTGTACATTAGGGACCATCTCCCTAGCCTCTGCACCCGATGGAGTGGGTTGATTGGAGGTGCTTGAAGAAGAAGGATTGGGAGGGTTCTTGGTCAGTTCCCTGACCTCTGCTGCCGAATAATTGTTCGGGTGCTTCCTCTGCATATGTCTAATCATAGTGTGGTTCCCAAAAGAGTACTTCTTTTTTGGGTTCCCTCTTGACATTTGTACGTGACAGATGAGGCATGTCACCTTAGCTGCATTCACTTTTTTTGCACCCCTTGGCATCTTGAAAAACTCCCAAATAAAATGTTCCTTGGGTCTGTATGGGGGATTGTCCTCAGGCAGAAATTGCATCTCCTCCTGCTCCTCTTCGTCCTCCTCTTCTTCTTGACCACCAATGTGGTCTTGTGGTGGTCCTTGTGGTGGTGGTGGAGGTGGTGGTGGTGCAGATGCACCTGCAGCTGCTACTAGTGAAGCCATTTCTGACAGAATGAATGCAGGTCTTCTTCACTCAAACAACAAAATGAAAATGAGGAAAAAAGGTGGGGTCTTTCATCAAAACTGTTGTGAACCAATCAAAAGTGTTATTTTCAGGTCTCATGACCTGGGCTTTCTCATCATTTGGAAACTGAAAGTGTTCTGAAACAATCAAAAGTGTTATTTTCAGGTCACATGACCCGACGCGCTTACGCTACGCTCCCCGGTGATGTCACTGACGATGTCATGAGTGATGTAATATGTGACGTCATCAGCAGTGCATTGCAGGCGCGCTTGTTATAGTGAGTCCAACTAACTATAATGTTGGAATTTCTATGGTTTTATGTCAGTAAAGTTTCCAGCTAACTATAACTGGTGTGAAACCTATGGTTTTTTCAGTGCATTTAATCTTTTTTTAAATGCTAATTCCTAACTATAATTGGTGTGAAACCTATGGTTTTTCCAGTGAATATATATATTCATCCATATATAAACATATATAAAATGCATATCCTTATAAATACAAATATAAATGCATGCATACATATACATATATGCATACATATGCATGTTATCTAAATGAAAGTTTGAAAAACAATAATACAAGCAAAGCTAAAAAGCAACCTAATTACAAACAGAATTGCTTTAACTTAAACGAGGACGAGACCTTTTGCATTTTCAATGCTTGTTTACTTTGGTTCTATCAAGGAGGCATACAGATGTGTCACACATTTGCCATACATCCTAAATGTGAGCACTCTAGATGCTCATTAGATAACTGTAGTAAAGCAACTGCTCACTAGGGAAGTCTGCTGCTGGTATTCAAAGTGCAGATTTTAGTCTTCCTGTCAGAATTTTTTAATGAAATAGAAGAGGATTTGAGAAGTCAAAATGTGCCCTAATTTTTCTTTCTGCAGCACTAATCATAATTTCTATGGCAAAATGAACCTCTTCATTTTGTTCCTTTGCAAATTAAATGTTTTAAGTCTTACCACTTTATTCCATACAAGATGGCTTTAGGTGTGCCATACTTTTGTCCTAAGTAAGACTGTTAGTTCTCTAGTTGTTCTTTAGAGCACTCTGGGACATTCTGTCATTGGACTATACTTGGGCTACATCTGGGTGATATTTGTGCTACATTTGGGCTCTTTTGTCTCTGGTGGCCATCTTGGGAGACTTATTTCTAATGAAGTTTCCTAATTTCCTCCTTTGCTACAGTCTCCTCAGTAGGAAATACTTTCAGTTTTTTAAGTTAATTCCATCAAGAAATCATTCAGACGTGTCACACATTTGCCATAAATGCAGAATGTTATCACTCTAGTTGCTTATTAGTAGGCCTGGGCGGCAAATTCTGTTCCACTCGCGGAATTTGCGGAATTTCACGTTCCGCTGAGAACGCAAAATTGCACAAAAAATCTGCGTTCTGCAGCTTCGCTGAATCTTTTGCTTGTTCGCGTTCTCAAAATGTGTGTTCATCATGAGATGTTTCTCCCCGAGCATGCAAATAGCCAACGCGTACAGGAAAAAAGCATTGCAAACAAGCAATTCCACGTGTTCACGGAATTTCTGCGTGTTCGCTGGGATTATTTTACCATTTCACGGAACTTTGCGTAGCGCGACTATGCAAATTCCACCCACCCCTACTTATTAGATCACTGTAGTAAAGATACTGCTCTTTAGCGAAGTCTGCTGCTGGTATTAAAAGTGCATGTTTCAGTCTGCATATTTTTTATGAAATAGAAGAGGATTTGAGAAGTCACTCCAAATGTGCCCTAATTTTTCTTTTTTCAGCACTAATCATAGTTTCAATGCAAAATGAGCCCCCTCATTGTGTTGCTTTTAAATTAAACTACTCACTCTCTACTGCTCACTCGCTACTACTCTCTACTACTCACTCTTTACTACTCACTCTTGACTACTCTCTACTACTCTCTCTCTACTACTCACTTTCTACTACTCACTCTCTACTACTCTCTACCTCTCTACTACTCTCTACCACTCACTCTCTACTACTCTACTTCTCACTCTCTACTACTCTATCTCTAATACACCCTCTCTACTACTCACTCTACTACTCTCTACAACTCACTCTCTACTACTCTCTCTCTACTACTCACTCTCTACTATTCACTCTCTACTACTCACTCTCTACTACTCTCTCTCTACTACTCACTCTCTACTATTCACTCTCTACTACACACTCTCTACTACTCACTCTCGACTACTCACTCTCTACTACTCTACTGCTCCCTACTACTCTCTCTCCTACTCACTCTCTACTACTCTCTACTACTCCCTCTACTACTCTCTACCACTCACTCTCTACTGCTCTACTACTCTCTCTCTACTACTCACTCTCTGCTACTCACTCTACTACTCTCTACAACTCACTCTCTACTACTCTCTCTCTAGTACTCACTCTCTACTACTCTGTACTACTCACTCTCTACTACTCACTCTCTACTACTCACTCTACTACTTACTCTCTACTACTTTGCTACTCACTCCCTACTACTCTCTATTACACACTCTAAACTACTTGCTCTCTGTTACTCGCTCTCTACTACTCTCCACTACTCACTCTACTACTCACTCTCTACTACTCCCTACTACTCACTCTACCACTCACTCTCTACTACTCTCTACTACTCATGCTCTACTACTCCACTACTCTCTACTGCTCACTCTCTACAACTCACTCTCTACTACTCTCTCTCTAGTACTCACTCTCTACTACTCTGTACTACTCACTCTCTACTACTCACTCTCTACTACTCACTCTACTACTTACTCTCTACTACTTTGCTACTCACTCCCTACTACTCTCTATTACACACTCTAAACTACTTGCTCTCTGTTACTCGCTCTCTACTACTCTCCACTACTCACTCTACTACTCACTCTCTACTACTCCCTACTACTCACTCTACCACTCACTCTCTACTACTCTCTACTACTCATGCTCTACTACTCCACTGCTCTCTACTACTCACTCTCTACTACTCTCTCTCTACTACTCTCTCTCTTTCTACTCACTCTCTACTACTCTACTACTCTCTACTCTCTCTCTACTACTCATTCTCTACTATTCACTCTCTCCTAATCTACTGCTCTCTACTACTCTTTCTACTACTCATTATCTACTACTCTATATAACTCACTATATTACTCTCTACTACTCTCTACCACTCACCCTTTACTACTCTACTACTCTCTCTCTACTACTCACTCTTTACAACTCACTTTACTATGCTCTACTACTCACTCTACTACTCTCTCTCTGCTACTCACTCTCTACTACTCTCTACTACTCACTCTCTACTACTAACTCTCTACTACTCACACTCTACTACTCTCTCTTCCACTCTTTAAAACTCACTCTCCACTACTCACTCTCTACTACTCGCTCTCTACTGCTCTCTAATACTCACTCTACTACTCACTCTCTTCTACTCTACTACTCTCTACTACTCACTCTCTACTACACACGTTCCACTACTTGCTCTCTACTACTCACTCTCTACTACCCTCTACTACTTACTCTACTACTCACTCTCTACTACTCCCTACTACTCACTTTACTACTCACTCTCTACTACTCTTCACTACTCTACTACTCCCTACTACTCTCTCTCTACTACTCCCTCTCTACTACTCACTCTTCTCTGCTCACTCTCTACTACTCTCTACTACTCACTCTCAACTACTCTCTCTCCACTACTCTCTCTCTACTACTCACTCTCCACTACTCTCTACTACTCCCTCTCTACTACTCTCTATCTACCACTAGCTCTCCACTACTCTCTACTACTCCCTCTCTACTACTCACTCTTTACTACTCACTCTCTACTACTCTCTACTTCTCACTCTCTACTACTCTCTCTCTACTACTCTCTCTCTCTCTACTACTCACTCTCCACTACTCTCTACTACTCCCTCTCTACTACTCTCTATCTACTACTAACTTTCCACTACTCTCTACTACTCCCTCTCTACTACTCACTCTTTACTACTCACTCTCTACTACTCTCCACTACTCACTCTCTACTACTCTCTCTGTCTACTGCTCTCTACTACTCTCTCTCTCTCTACTGCTCTCTACTACTCTCTCCTACTCACTCTACTACTCACTCTCTACTACCCTTTACTACTCACTCTCTACTACTCTTTCTCTACTACTCTCTACTACTCACTCTACTACTCACTCTCTACTACTCTCTCTCTGCTGCTCCCTCTCTACTACTCACTCTCTACTACTCTCTACTAATCACTCTCTAATACTCACTCTCTACTATTCTATACTACTCAATTTCTACTACTCACTTTTTACTACTCTCTACTACTCACACTACTACCCACTCTCTACTACTCCCCACTACTCAATCTGTACTACTCTCTACTACTCGCTCTCTTCTACTCACTCGACTACTCTCTAATACTCACTCTCTGCTACTCTCTCTACTAATCTCTACTACTCACTCTCTGCTACTCTCTCTACTACTTACTCTCTACTCTCTACTCTCTATTACTCATTCTCTACTCTCTAACTTTCTACCTCTCTATTTCTCACTACCTCTATCTCTACTACTCTCTAACTCTGTACCTCTACCTCTCTACCTCTACCTCTCCACCTCTACCTCTATACCTCTCTCTACACTTACACATATGCTCATATATATATGCATATATATGCATATGCATTTATATATATGTATGTGTATTACTTACTGGCAGGTCGCCAGTACATAGTCATAGTTAGGACCTATTTTCCATAGAAAATCCACAACATTCTATTTGGAATAACTTTGGCGCCGGTTGACGAATCTTCACAAACTTTTCAAAGCTGGTGTGACACTCGAATCCGCTCCTAGGCTGAAAGTCTCGGGGTGATTCATTAAGGGGGGGCCGAGAAAAAAGGGGGTCCCAAAACGTGTTTTCCCCATGCAATTTTCCAAAGGAAGCTTAAATCGCAGCTACAGCCCGAACTGCTGAACGGAATGACACCACATTTGGCAGAAAGGTAGACCTTGGTTCAGAGTCGTGCCTTTTTGTTAAATGGTGTAAATATGTTCATTAGTGCTTTAGATACTAAAAAGGAAAAAAATACATATATATCTTGGCGGATCCTAACCACACATCTGTTCGTGAGAACTGATTGGCTATCTGCACTCCATCCAAGAAGTGTTGGCAGCCATCTTGGGACCAATATACATGATTAAACCTCAATAAAAAACATTGCAGTTAATAGAAGGATTTTTAGACTTTAGTTACCTTATAAATCATTTGTTGATTGTACCATACTCATTTTAGGAATTGTTGTGTCTTCTAAGGTGATTTTACCATGTGAAAAAGCCTTCTGCTGGGATATAATAAATCATGTTTGAGAGAAAACTATTTTCTCATGCTTTTCCCACAGAGGTTTGGAAGGTGATCTATAAGCTAAACTAAGAGCATATTTTCTGTAAATTCACATTATCTTTCTCAGTCATGTGAGAATGAAGTCTGACATTCTCAGTAAAACATGAACATCCAACAAGGGCAGAGACTGTCAGTTTATTCCTTGGTGTTCTATTGCAGCTTCCCAGAGTGTTCTAAAGAACAACTAGAGCGCTAACAGTCCTACTAATGACAAACGTATGGCACACCTGAAGCCATCTTGATTGGAACAAAGTTCTAACTCTTAACACATTTAATATAAAAAGGAACAGAATGAGGGGGTACATTTTGCCATAGAAAGTATGATTAGAGCTGCAGATAGAAAAATTACGGTGACTTCTCAAATCCTCTTCTATTTCATTAAAAACATTCTGACATGCAGACTGAAACATACACTTTCAATACCAGCAGCAGACTTCCCGGGTGAGCAGTAGCTTTACTACAGTGATCTATAAGCAATTAGAGTGCTAACATTCTGAATTGATGGCAAATGTGTGACACATCTGTATGCATTCTTGATGGAATCAAAGTAAAAAACTGGAAGTATTTCCTACTGAGGAGACTGTAGTAAATGAGGAAATTAGGAAACTTGATAACAAATAAGTCTCCCAAGATGGCCACCAGAGACAGAAGAGCCCAAATGTAGCATAACTATAACCCAGATGTAGCCCAAGTATAGCCTAATGACAGAATGTCCCAGAGTGTTCTAAAGAACAACTAGAGCGCTAACAGTCTTACTTATGACAAAAGTATGGCACACCTAAAGCCATCTTGATTGGAATACAGTGGTAACACTTAAACATTTAATTTGCAAAGGAACAAAATGAGGGGGTTCATAGAAGTTATGATTAGTGTTGCAGAAAGAAAAATAAGAGCACACTTTGACTTCTCAAATCCTCTTCTTTTTCATTAAAAAAAATATTCTGACATACAGACTGAAACATGCACTTCGAATATCATCAGCCGACTTCGCTGGTGAGCAGTAGCTTTACTACAATGTTTATATAGATATGCAGATTATATATATGTTATGTATGTATGTATGTATATACACATACATATTTAAATGCATATATATGCATATATATATATATATGCACCTATGTGTGCCTGTAAAGCGAGGTAGAGAGAGGTAGAGAGGTAGAGAGTTGAGGATGAGTAATAGAGAGTAGAGAGTGACTAGTAGAGAGTAGTAGAGAGAGTAGCAGAGAATGAGTAGTAGAGTGAGTAGTAGAGAGTGAGTAGTAGAGAGTAGTAGAGACTGGGTAGTAGAGAGTGAGTAGTAGAGAGTAGCAGAGAGTGAGTAGTAGAATGAGTAGTAGAGAATGTAGAGAGTGAGTAGTAGAGAGTAGTAGAGAGTGAATACTAGAGAGTAGTAGAGAGTGAGTAGAAGAGAGTGAGTAGCAGAGAGTAGTAGAGAGTGAGTAGTAGAGAGTAGTGGAGAGTGAGAGTAGTAGGGAGAGAGAGTAGTAGAAGGTAGTAGAGAGTGAGTGGTAGAGAGTGAGTAGTAGAGTGAGTAGTAGGGAGTAGTAGAGAGAGAGTAGTGGAGTGAGTAGTAGAGAGAGTAGGAGGGTGTGAGTACAGAATGAGTAGTAGAGTGAATAGTAAAGTAGTTGAGAGAGAGTAGTAGAGAGTGAGTGGTGGAGGATAGCATAGAGTGAGTAGTAGAGAGTGAGTTGTAGAGTGAGTAGTAAGGAGTAGTAGAGAGTAGTAGAGAGAAAGTAGTAGAGCATGAGTAGTAGAGAGTGAGTAGTAGAGAGTAGTAACGAGTGAGTAGTAAAGAGTGAGTAGTAGAGAGAATGTAGTAGAGAGTGAGTAGTAGAGAGTGAGTAGTAGAGAGAGAGAGAGTAGTAAAGAGAGAGTAGTAGAAAGCAGTAGAGTAGTAGAGAGTGAGTAGTAGAGAGTGAGTAGTAGAAAGTAGTGGAGCAGTAAAGAGAGAGTAGTAGAGAGTGAGTAGAGAGTGAGTAGTAGAGTGAGTAGTAGGAAGTAGTAGAGAGTGAGTAGTAGAGAGTAGTAGAGAGCGAGTAGTAGAGAGCAAGTAGTAAAGAGTGTGTAGTAGAGAGTACTAGAAATAGGGTAGTTGAAAGTGAGTAGTAGAGAGTAGTAGAGTAGGAGAGTAGTAGAGAGTGAGTAGTAGAGTGAGTAGCAGAGAGTAGTAAAGAGCAAGTAGTAGAGAGTGGGTAGTGGAGAGTGAGGAGTAGAAAGTAGTAGAGAGGGAGTAGTAGAGAGTGAGTAGTGGAGAGTGAGTAGTAGAGAGTGAGTAGTAGAGAGTAGTAGACAGTGAGTAGTACAGAGTAGTAGAGTGAGGAGTAGAGAGTGAGTAGGAGATAGAGAGTAGTATAGAAGTAGAGAGTGAGTAGTAGAGGATTAGAGAGTGAGTGGTTGAGACTAGTGGAGAGTATTAGAGTGAGTAGTAGAGAGAAGTAGAGAGTGAGTAGTAGAGGGATTAGTAGAGAGTAGAGAGTGAGTAGTAGAGAGCGTAGTAGAGTAGTAGAGACTGAGTAGTAGAGAGTGAGTAGGAGAGAGTAGTAGAGAGCAAGTAGTAGAGAGTGAGTAGTGGAGAGTGAGTAGTGGAGAGTGAGTAGTATAGATTGATTAGTAGAGAGTGAGTAGTAGAGAGTGAGTAGTAGAGAGTGAGTAGTAGAGAGTGGGTAGTAGAGAGTGGGTAGTAGAGAGAGAGTAGTAGAGAGTGAGTAGTAGAGAGTAGGAAAGTGGGTAGTAGAGAGGGAGTAGTAGAGAGAGAGTAGTAGAGAGTGAGTAGTAGAGTAGTTGAAAGTGAGAGGTAGAGAGTAGTAAAGAGTAGTAGAGTGAGTAGTAGAGAGTGAGTAATAGGGAGTGAGTAGTAGAGAGTGAGCAGTAGAGAGTAGTAGTAGAGAGTAGTTCAAGTTCAAGTTAAATTTACGTTGATTTTGGCCATTGGTCCTCAAACAATACATATATTAAAATACATCTAAAATTGCATAACTTAAAATACACTGAACACATCTTAAAATATGATACAATTAATACACCCTCCATTAATTAGTTAAATCTGGGTGGGTTAAAAACTCATTTAAAACCATTAAGAAGAAGTGCCTACACTCTTTGCATGAACTTCCCAATAGCAACAGCAATATCTAAGTGGCACATTTCAGTCACCAAATTTACAGTCTGGGCCCTAGACTTACTCCCATATTTTCTAAAAATCGGTCTTAAAAACATGATTCGAATATCAAGAAACTTCTGGCAATCTATTAAGATAAGTAACAAATTACATGAAGCGCCCAAAGTTCAAATACATCTTCCCATTTTATCAACCATTGAGCTTTTTACCACATTATTTACATAACACAGGTTTATCCCAATTCTTGCCCTTATAACCTCTCTTCGCAATCAACAATCAGGTAACCTGTCAACATAGGGAAAGCATTGTTCATTTTTCCATGCCACAGTCATAAAGTGTACTGAGGTTTTATTCGCCAGGTACTTTTGATCCAGTGCCTGCAATATTTCATTTCCCAATGTCCTTAATACCTTCTTATCACAATTAATCATATAAGTAATGGGACACAATTTCATCTTCATTATGCTACGCAGCTTCGTCACGATAGCGCTAGTCTCTTTTGCCCATTTTAAGTAGCTGTTCTGAATTTCGTTTTTACATCATTGTGGTATTTTGTTGTTCTCATCTACTACTAGGCATTGCCAAAAACAAAGAAGGGCCATATGGCTAAGATGCCCCATACGGTCAGTCCTAGTTTAAGTCTTATGGCCTGTACCATTGCCGACGAGGGGAGTGAGACTAGATTTTTTAGATTTTTACCTTCCTCAATATCCCAACCCTTTTTGACACTCAAGCGTAAAAGTTCTGCACCATGCAGTAACTACGGAGGCACCATGGCAGAGTAAGCTTTCAACACTGGTCTTTCTGACATCGCACCATAGGTTTTGTTTAACAATTTCAGTCTGCTAATCAATGCCCCTGTTCTTAATTTTAGCGCATCTAGATGGGTGTTCCATCTTAGACTTCTTTCAATCCACATTCCCAAATACCTGTATTCTGTGACGGTTTCTACTTTCTCAGACACCAAAAACCATGCAAACCCAACTTTCCTCCAGCCAATGCTCAGGGCTTCAGTCTTATCCATATTGACCACCAGTTTTTTTTGGGAGCAATAATCGTGAAATTTATTTAGTTTCCTTTGCAGGCCGATTACGGTCTGATCCATGATCACCAGGTCGTACGCATAGAGCAAACATGCAATATGCTTACCATCTTGTTTTGGGCTTCACCCATTGGCGTCCCCTAAGGTCAGTGGCAAATCTGCCAAGAACAAGGAAAAAAGCAGGGGATCCAATACACATCCCTGCCGCAACCCATTTCCAATCTCAGTCTTCCTGGTTCAACTTCCATCTACATCTAAAATTATTTGAGCCCAGTTCTTTCTGTGGAGCATTTGGATCAGACTTAACAAATCTTTTGGGATACAATAACTGGTTAGGGCCTCCCACAATAGCTCCCAGACCACCAGATCGAAAGCTGCGCGGAAATCTACAAAGCAACTAAATAAATTACCCCGCTGTAGTAGAGAGTGGTAGAGAGTGAGTAGTAGACAGTAGAAGAGAGTGAGTAGTAGAGAGTGAGTAGTTTAATTTAAAAGGAACACAATGAGAGGGTTCATTTTGCCAAAGAAATTATGATTAGTGCTGAAAACAAAAATTAGGGCACATTTTGACTTCTCAAATCCTCTTCAATTTCATTAAAAAACATCTGACATGCAGACTGAAACATGCACTTTGAATACCAGCAGAAGACTTCCCTTTTGAGCAGTAGCTTAACCACAGCGATCTAATGAGCATCTAGAGGGCTCACATTCAGAATTTATGGCAAATGTATGACACATCTGAATGCCTTCTTGATGGAACCAAAGTAAACAAGCATTGAAAATGCATTAGGTCTCACCCTCATTTAAGTTAAAGCAATTTTGTTTGTAATTAGGTTGCTTTGTATCTTTGCTTGTATTATTATTTTTCAAACTTTCATGTACATAACCTGCATATGTTTGCATATATGTATATGTATATATATGTATGCATTTATATTTGTGTTTATATAGATATGCAGATTATATGTATATATATATTCACAGAAAAAAACATAGGTTTTAGGCCATATATAGTTAGGGATTAGCATTTACAAAACCTTAATATACTCGCACAAAACCATAGAAATTCGCATATATAGTTAGATGCAATAACTATATATTGCGCACCCGCAACCCACTGCTGATGATGTCACATATTACATCATTCATGACATGGTCAGTGACATCACTGATGACATCACTGATAATATTTCAAATGACATCACTTGTAAAATCACTGATAACATCTCATTTGTCATTACTGATCACATCACTGATGATATCATTCATGTGATAATACGATCAACCTCTTCAGACTCTAATATAACCTTAGATACAATCAGTGTAAACAGACTCTCACAGACTGTCACTCATCCATGGAGTTACTCACACACCTAGTCAGTCATGCAAAGAATCAATCACACCTCCATTTCCTCAACTATACAGTTATACACACCTTACTTAATCAAACATATACTAACACATATTTACTCTCTTATACAATCCCTGATACAAGTTCACAATGATCCATACAGTCACTCACACATTCACTGGCTCTTATGCACAGTTATGTATATATGTCAACTCTTACATGTACTGTGTTTTACATATGTAGTTACTTTGACATGTAGCACTGAGATATCCATTCACTCACCAATACACTCATGCACACAGTCAACCGCCCATACAGCTGTTTTCACATGCACTTTTGAACCCATACATCTACTGAATCAACTGCTCACACATCTATGCACAGAGTCACACACCTCTCAGCCACCCCCACACACACACTCAGTCTCCCATACAAATATTTGGACAACCAATCAATAACCCATATAGTTACTCATATAGCTACTGATCAACAAATGCAGCAGTTTATAGAACTACAGTAATAATGATGCACAAATTAAGACAGTTTAGTCACTAACCCATGCACTCAGTGAGACACATTTAATCATTCTCTCATACAGTCAGTCATGCACCTACTAAATCCTTCATCCAAACATTTATGCATCCACTCATTCTTCAATATGTAAGACATATTTTAACTTTACAGAAACATACAGTCACTGGATGTTGTCATTTGAGATGTCATCAGTGATGTCATTTGAGATGTCATCAGTGATGTCATCAGTGATGTCACTGACCATGTCATGAATGATGTAATATGTGACATCATCAGCAGTGGGTTGCGGGTGCGCGATATATAGTTATTGCATCTAACTATATATGCGAATTTCTATGGTTTTGTGCGAGTATATTAAGGTTTTGTAAATGCTAATCCCTAACTATATATGGCCTAAAACCTATGGTTTTTTCTGTGAATTTCAATGGTTTTTTTAATAGCAAATATCTATAGCTGTAACATATATTTTTTTATTCTAATTCACAGATATTTTTTATATATATTTGTATTATATTTTTTTAATTCAATTTATATTATAGTTTAAATAATTTTTTCTTCTTTCGTTGCCGGTTCGCGAATCGGTAAACATTCCGTTAGTGTAAATACCGCGTTAGAAAGGCACATCGTGACGCGTCCCATAAGCGCAACATATCGCGTTACTACGTAATGCCCCTTATGACGTGCTGCGTTAGCGCACCCGGAAGCATTCTGGAACGCGAACAAAGGCGCGAAACGTAAAGCCCCGGAATCGATCTAAGGCGTGGTACGGAACGCGGAACGTAAGCATAACAGGTCATGTGACTAGTTAATAAAACTTTTCATTGGTTGATTTTACTTTTAGTTTCCTAATGATGGAACGCTTGATCATATGACGTAAAACAAACACTTTTCATTGGTTTAGAACATTTTGTTTTCTCAAATGATGAAAGTCCCACCTTTTTTCCTCACTCCGACTTTCATTTTTATGAGAGAAAGACCTGTTTTTGTTTGCTAAGACATGGCATTTGTATGAGCTGCAGCTGGTGGATCTCCACCACCTCCATCACCACCAAAGAAGACAGGACCGACTAGCCAGGTCATCTTCGACCAGGAAGAAGAAGAAGAGGAAGACGAGGAACAGGAGCAAGGGACAAGTGGCTTTCATGCCAAGAACGTCCCGTGTGAAAGTGAATTTTATCTGGCAGTTTTTTTCTTTTCCTTCTCATGAAAAGAAAGTTAATGCTAGGTACGTTACCTGCCTCATCTGCAAAAAAACACTCTCGAGAGGGACCGAAAAAGAATATAGCTTTGGTAATCATACCATGCATCGGCACATGGAGACTTGGCATCCTCTTAATTATTCTAGAGCGCAACTTCGAGATTTGGTGGATAACCCCCGACCGGCAAAAACATCCACCAATGACTTTACAATAAGTGAGTCAGAGGCAAGGGAAACGATTCCAAATCTGCAAAAGAACTTTGGGCAGATGAGATTGACTTGTGTAGAGTGTGGAAAATTAATTTCATGCGGAGAAATTAGTATTACTTTAATAAATAGATCATTTGAAAATCATCAATGTCCAAAATGTCCTAGAAAGTAATTTTTTTTTTGTTGCTCCTGTTGAGCCCTTTGAAGTAAATTGTTTCTCCTTCCTCAAAAAAAACCAAAAAAAAATATAAAACATCAAAAATAATAAAAAAAGTTCTTTTCAGAACTACCTTCCCTTTTCCAAAAAAATTGCTAGAATGTAGAATGAACTCTGAACTCTCAGTACACCTGCTAATCCACTGCAATCTTTCATAACAACATTTTTAAATAACCATTCAAAATACATCTTTCAAAGAACACATCCATGCACCCTAACTTTCTGTTTTCAGCAATGAAAATACACCAATCACTGCTAATGAATCATTTGCACTTAAACTCCACAGTTTTTTACATTACAAACATCACTATTTCAACTGCCATTTCATTCCCACACTTCATCTGACTGCAGCAAAAACTCCTCTAGCCATGTTTTCAGTCTGGATTCTGGGACATAGCTATATCCACTGGGCTCACAGGTATGCTGAAAACAGAAATTTACACAACCTCGATTTACAAAATGTGGAAATCAAATGGATTGGTCGAAGAGGATTGAAATGTCACCAATTGATACCATTGGTGAAAACCTTTTTACATTTGCCAACCCCTGACCTCATAATAGTGCACTGTGGAGGAAAGGATTTGGGCACTTTGACTGGGGTAGGTCTGGAAATGCTTTTAAAGGACACCTTTGAACAATTGATGACACTTTTTCCTCAAACTGCCTTGGTATATTCCAATGTATGCCAAAGACAAAAATGGAGGTGGTCCAATCAATTTTGTCCACAAATTGAGAAATCGAGGAAGCATGTAAATAAGTCTGTTTCAGCTTACATGAGGGACCATGTAATGGGCTGCATCTACAACAATAACTTGCGTTACTACATGCAAGATATCTACAGAGGAGATGGCGTGCATTTCTCAGATGAGGGGAACAGAGTTTTCATACTAAATTTAAGAATGTGTATTGGTTCCTACTTATAACTTTCTAGAACATACCCAGAACCCAAACGCTCTTTTCAGAGCTACCTTAACTTAGTGTACTCTTTTAAAATTTCGAATGAACCTTTTTTTTCACTTAATTTCACCTATATTCGCTTCCCGGTACGCTACCCAATTCGCGTACCTGCAGCTAACTACACGAAAAAAACCTTTTTTTTTTTATGGACATATATGAACCTCCTCAGCCACCCTCAGAAAACTTAGGGAAACAGCATACGTCTAAAGTACCCCAATCTACCCATTCTGAACATTATTTACCCTCCATCTTGTATCTCGATTCTACCGAAACACAAAATGGAGGACTCCCGTAACACTGCAAGTTTGCGTACCGGGAAACGCACTGACAAGCACTCGCTCAAAAAAGGTGGGAAAGTAATTTACAGAAAAACCACTGGAGACACTTTCACCAATTAAACAGTAGCTCATACTACATACCAATCCCTACCATTTTCACAAATTTAGTTGGAATACCATTTAGCCATTTAGCATGTAGAACTCTCTAAAATCCCTGAGGTAAATTACTTCACAAAAAATATCAAAAGTGTTGGAAATGACAACCAATTAAAATATTACTTTCAATTTCTACTACTATATCATGACATTTGATTGGTTATGTACCTGAATATATATAAACAAAGAGAAAGAAACACAGCCATTTTGACTACCACTTCGTGAAGTGCAGAACAACAAATAATCAACTGATAACTTCAAATTATATTTAAAAGGTAAGATATTATTTTTAAAACTGAGGGTGCGCCAAAATGCTAAACAATGGCCCCCCCACAGTGTCTGTGAATGGTCTCCTTGCAATTGAGGGAACGTCTCCTTCTCCCTCCCCTATACCTCCTGACACCATCCATGAGAGGCCCAAGGAGGGGCCCCCGCCAATGGACCTTTATTGCAGGCGACACCTTTCTTTGTGATAGATCTCCAGGAAAACAAAAGGACACATCACCAGTGTGTGGCCCCATGCTGATGGGCTGAGTGCGAGGCCCTGACCGGCAGCCCACGCTGCCCATGCCTAGCGCCGGCCTGAGTTAAGGATAGAATTAGACTTCTCTAGTATAATTCAGAATTGACTAAGAGTTTATTTGATAATTTTCTTCATATTTCTACTTCCAATTTCATACCATACACTGCCCAAAGAAAAAAAAACTGTATAAATAACCAAACTGCCTGTCTGTACTGAAACCCAACAGTGCCCTATCTGTACTGATATATTTTTAAAAAATTCATTTTTCAGAATTCAAAATGGAAGGAGAAGTAAACAACTTTAAAACTGAAACAGAAAAAAAACATGACACAGAAGTTGACATGGATTTCTACGACGACACAATAAACAATGAACTTGTGCAATGTGTAGATGCAGTAGATTTTCTACTGAAAAATGAAGAAAAAAATGATCACGATTTTTAGATTTTCTTTTAAATTTTGAAAAACAATCTGAAAAATAAATTTTAATTTCTTAATTCAAAAATTGTTTGACACATTATTTATTTTTATATATATATTGAAAACTAGTAGCAAATTGATTATAACGTGAAGTCAGACTTTAAATATACTGTGCAACTTTTTGGTGTTACATACTAACTTTGTACATAGATACTTCCTTTCTCCCACTATATTATCTCCAATGTGTATTTGCAAAAACAACAAGTGACAACATCAACAACATCTCTTTATCATCTCCTGCCTCCATGTTGTTTCGGCTTTCCAGACAGACTATGGTATGAATTCCATATACCACAATAACTTCTTTAACAACAAGCAACATATCTACAAAGGAGACGGTGTTTATTAAATTATACACTCTACATTGATACCTACATGTAGCTACGTAAATAAAAATAAACAAAAAAAACAACAAAACGAACAATCAATAAACATACAATAAGTTAAAAGTCAATCATTCTGGTTTCCTTATACTACGCTCCCCAGACCGCTTTCCAGTACGCGAACCGGGCGCACCCCACGAAATTTTTTTTTATTTTTTATTTTTTTTGGCCCCGCGGGGCACTTTAATATCCCCCTCATCAATCCTAGGGGGTCAGAAGGGGTCTACCTTGCCCCCTTTCCTTCATTTCCCCCTTCGTTTTGGCCTCCTCTTGTCTCTCGATCTTACCGAGAGACAAAATGGCGGCCGCTACGGACTGTTTAGAATGTTGACAGACACCGGAGAGCCAATCAGCTTCGCTTCGCAAAGCTCCGTTACGCGAAAAGTACGCGATCTAGAGCGCTATCTAGGATGCTGTCACAGATATATCTGTTTTTTTAAACGTTAATTTCTCAAAATCCACTGGAGCCCATATAGTGAGACCCAGCAAAGGCACATCAGGCTAACAGTCCCTACAATTTTGCCAAGTTTCGTGCAAATCCATTCAGCCGGTCGAGCTAAAAGTGAGGCCAAACGCCCTAAGGAAATTTACATGGGAAAAACGCGTTTTGGGACCCCCCTTTTTTCTCGGGCCCCCCCTTGACGAAACCCCCCCAAACTTTTAGGGGCTGATCAGAAACAAAATGTGCCATTTTCCTGAAAATTTCAGCTGATTCCGTCCACAAACGCCAAAGTTATTAGACATAGAATTTTCAAAAGTTCCATAGAGAAAAAATCCTAACTATATATACCTACTGGCGACCGCCAGTAGGTAATATATATACATACATATATGTATATATATATATATATATATATATATATATATATATATATATATATATATATATATATATATATATATATATATATATATATATATATATATATATATATATATATATATATATATATATATATATACATATAATTGTGAGTAGTAGAGTGAGTAGTAGAGCGAGAGTAGTAGAGAGTGAGTAGTAGAGAGAAGTAGAGAGTGAGTAGTAGAGAGTAGTAGAGTGAGGAGTAGAGAGTAAGTAGTAGAGAGAGAGTAGTAGAGAGTGAGTAGTTAAGAGTAGTAGAGAGTGAGTAGTAGAGAGTTAGTAGTAGAGAGAGTAGTTTAGAGTATTAGAGAGTGAGTAGTAGAGACTGAGTAGTAGAGAGAAGTAGAGAGTGAGTAGTAGAGAGTAGTAGAAAGTGAGTAGTAGAGAGAGTAGTAGAGAGTAGTAGAGTGAGTAGTAGAGAATGAGTAGTAGAAAATGAATAGTAGAGAGTGAGTAGTACAGAGTAGTACGGAGTGAGTAGTAGAGTGAGTAGTAGAGAGAGAGTTGTAGAGAGAGAGTAGTAGAGAGTGAGTAGTAGAGTACTAGAGAATGAGTGGTAGAGAGAAGTAGAGAGTAGTAAAGAGAGAGTAGGAGAGAGTGAGTAGTAGAGAATAGTAGTAGAAAGTAGTAGAGAGCAGTAGAGAGTGAGTAGTAGAGGGAGAGCAGTAGAGAGGGAGTAGTAGAGAGAAGTAGAGAGTGAGTAGTAGAGAATTGTAGAGAGTAGTAGAGAGAGAGTAGTAGAAAGTAAGTAGTAGAGATTAGAATAGAGTGAGTAGTAGAGAGTAAGTAGTAGAGAATGAGTAATAGAGAGTAGTAGAGAGTGAGTAGTAGAGAGTGAGTAGTAGAGAGAGTAGTAGAGAGTAGTAGAGTAGTAGAGAGTGAGTAGTTGAGAGTAGTAGAGAGTGAGTAGTGGAGTGAGTAGTAGAGAGAAGTAGAGCGTGAGTAGTAGATTGAGTAGTAGAGAGTAGTAGAGCGAGTAGTAGGGAGCGAGTAGTAGAGAGTGAGTAGTAGAGAGTGAGTAGTAGAGAGTTGTAGAGAGTGAGTAGTAGAGAGTGAGTAGTAGAGCAAGAGTGGTAGAGAGTAGTAGAGAGTGAGTAGTAGAGTGAGTAGTAGAGAGAGTAATAGAGACTGAGCAGTAGAGTGAGTAGTAGAGTGAGTAGTAGAGAGTGAGTATTAGAGGGTTGTATAGAGTAGTAGAGAGAGAGTAGTAGAAAGTGAGTAGTAGAGAGTAGTAGAGAATGAGTAGTAGAGATTAGTATAGAGTGAGTAGTAGAGAGTAAGTCATAGAGAGTGAGTAGTGGAGAGTAATAGTAGTAGAGAATGAGTAGTAGAGAGTGAGTAGTAGAGGGAAAGTAGTAGAGAGAAGTAGAGAGTGAGTAGTAGAAAGTGAACAGTAGAGAGTAGCAGAGAGTGAGCAGTAGAGAGTGAGCAGTAGAGAGAGAGTAGTAGAGAGTGAGTAGGGTGAGAGTGAGTAGTAGAGAGAGAGTAGTAGAGAGTGAGTAGTTGAGACAGAGCAGTAGAGAGAGAGTAGTAGAGAGTGAGAAGTAGAGAGTGAGTAAAAGAGAGTGGGTGAGTGAGTGAGGGAGAGGAGTTGGCCTAACGGCTAGGGCGCTCGACCTCAGACCTGGAGGAACTGGGTTCGATTCTCGCTAATGACGCCAAACCTCCTGTGATTCTGGGCAAATCGCTTAATCTCCCTGTGCCTAAGTAAGTAAGTAGTAGAGAGAGTAGTAGAGAGTGAGTAGTGGAGAGTAGTAGTAGTAGAGAGTGAGTAGAAGAGAGTGAGTAGTAGAGAGAGTATAAGAGAGTAGTAGAGAAGTGAGTAGTAGAGAGTGAGTACTAGAGAGTAGTAGAGAGTGAGTTTTAGAGTGAGTAGTAGAGCAAGAGTGGTAGAGAGTAGTAGAGAGTGAGTGGTATAGTGAGTAGTAGAGCGAGAGTAGTAGAGACTGAGTAGTAGAGAGTAGTAGAGAGTGAGTAGTAGAAAGTGAGTAGTAGAGAGTAGTAGAGTGAGTAGTAGAGAGTAGTATAGAGTGAGTAGTAGAGAGTAAGTAGTATAGCATGAGTAGTGGAGAGTAGTAGTAGTACAGAGTGAGTAGTAGAGAGTGAGTAGTAGAGAAAGTAGTAGAGAGTAGTAGAGTAATAGAGAGTGAGTAGTAGAGAGTAGTAGAGAGTGAGTAGTAGAGCAAGAGTGGTAGAGAGTAGTAGAGAGTGAGTAGTAGAGAGAGTAGTCGAGAGAGAGTAGTAGAGACTGAGTAGTAGAGAGTAGTAGAGACTAGTAGTAGCAAAAGTAGCCCCACTGGAATAGGTTCCATTCTGTCCCGTTATAGCCCCGGCAGGGTCTTGCGCTCCTCAAACATACTCCTCCTCTCAGTCTCCCGTACTCGAAGAACTAGATGGGGTGGCAAAGCTTTTTCTTATCTGGCACCTAAGTGGTGGAATGCCCTCCCCCTGGAACTAAGGTCCCTTCCCACCCTTCAGCTTTTTAGGAATGCTCTGAAAACCCATCTCTTTGTGTGAGTAGTAGAGAGGTGTATAGAGTAGTAGAGAGAGAGTAGTAGAAAGTGAGTAGTAGAGAGTGAGTAGTAGAGAGTAGTATAGAGTGAGTAGTGGAGAGTAAGTAGTAGAGAGAGTAGTAGAGAGTGAGTAGTGGAGAGTAGTAGTAGTAGAGAGGGAGTAGTAGAGAGTGAGTAGTAGAGAGTGAGTAGTATAGAGAAAGTAGTAGAGAGTAGCAGAGAGTGAGTAGTAGAAAGTGAATAGTAGAGAGTAGCAGAGAGTGCGCAAGCAGTAGAGAGAGAGTAGTGGAGAGTGAGTAGTTGAGAGTGAGTAGTAGAGAGAGAGTAGTAGAGAGTGAGTAGTTGAGAGTGAGCAGTAGAGAGAGAGTAGTAGAGAGTGAGTAGCTGAGAGTGAGTAGTAGAGAGTGAGTAAAAGAGAGTGAGTGAGTGAGGGAGAGGAGTTGGCCTGATGGCTAGGGCGCTCGACCTCAGACCTGGAGGAACTGGGTTCGATCTCGGTAATGACGCCAAACCTCCTGTGATTCTGGGCAAATCGCTTAATCTCCCCGTGCCTAAGTAAGTAAGTAGTAGAGAGAGTAGTAGAGAGTGAGTAGTGGAGAGTAGTAGTAGTAGAGAGTGAGTAGTAGAGAGTGAGTAGTAGAGAGAGTAGAAGAGAGTAGTAGAGAAGTGAGTAGTAGATAGTGAGTACAAGAGAGTAATAGAGAGTGAGTTTTAGAGTGAGTAGTAGAGCAAGAGTGGTAGAGAGTAGTAGAGAGTGAGTAGTAGAGTGAGTAGTAGAGAGAGAGTAGTAGAGACTGAGTAGTAGAGAGTAGTAGAGAGTGAGTAGTAGAAAGTGAGTAGTAGAGAGTAGTAGAGTGAGTAGTAGAGAGTAATATAGAGTGAGTAGTAGAGAGTAAGTAGTATAGAGTGAGTAGTGGAGAGTAGTAGTAGTACAGAGTGAGTAGTAGAGAGTGAGTAGTAGAGAGAGTAGTAGAGAGTAGTGGAGAGTAGTAGAGTGTGAGTAGTAGAGTGAGTAGTAGAGAGTTGTAGAGAGTAGTAGAGAGAGTAGTAGAAAGTGAGTAGTAGAGAGTAGTAGAGAGTGAGTAGTAGAGAGTAAGTAGTAGAGAGAGTAGTAGAGAGTGAGTCGTGGAGAGTAGTAGTAGTAGAGAGGAAGTAGTAGAGAGTGAGTAGTAGAGAGTGAGTAGTATAGAGAAAGTAGTAGAGAGTGGTAGAGAGTGAGTAGTAGAAAGTGAATAGTAGAGAGTAGCAGCGAGTGAGCAAGCAATAGAGAGAGAGTAGTGGAGAGTGAGTAGTTGAGAGTGAGTAGTAGAGAGAAAGTTGTAGAGAGTGAGTAGTTGAGAGTGAGCAGTAGAGAGAGAGTACTAGAGAGTGAGTAGTTGAGAGTGTGTAGTAGAGAGTGAGTAAAAGAGAGCAAGTGAGTGAGGGAGATTAGTTAGCCTGATGGCTAGGGCGCTCAACCTCAGACCTGGAGGAACTGGGTTCGAGTCTCGGTAATGACGCCACAACTCCTGTGAATCTGGGCAAATCGCTTAATCTCCCCGTGCCTAAATAAGTAAGTAGTAGAGAGAGTAGTAGAGAGTGATTAGTGGAGAGTAGTAGTATTAGAGAGTGAGTAGTAGAGAGTGAGTACTAGAAAGAGTAGAAGAGAGTAGTAGAGAAGTGAGTAGTAAAGAGTGAGTACTAGAGAGTAGTAGAGAGTGAGTTTTAGAGTGAGTAGTAGAGCAAGAGTGGTAGAGAGTAGTAGAGAGTGAGTAGTATAGTGAGTAGAAGAGAGAGAGCAGTAGAGACTGAGTAGTAGAGAGTGAGTAGTAGAAAGTGAGTAGTAGAGAGTAGTAAATTGAGTAGTAGAGAGTAATATAGAGTGAGTAGTAGAGAGTAAGTAGTATAGAGTGAGTTGTGGAGAGTAGTAGTAGTACAGAGTGAGTAGTAGAGAGTGAGTAGTAGAGAGAGTAGTAGAGTAGTAGAGAGTGAGTAGTAGAGAGTTGTAGGGAGTAGTAGAGAGTAGTAGAACGTGAGTAGTAGAGAGTAGTATAGAGTGAGTAGTAGAGAGTAAGTACTAGAGAATGAGTAATAGAGAGTAGTAGAGAGTGAGTAGTAGAGAGTGAGTAGTAGAGAGAGTAGTAGAGAGTAGTAGAGAGTGAGTAGTAGAGATTAGTACAGAGTGAGTAGTGGAGTGAGTAGTAGAGAGTAGTAGAGCGAGTAGTAGAGAGAGAGAGTAGTAGAGAGTGAGTAGTAGAGAGTGAGTAGTAGACAGTAGTAGAGTGAGTACCAGAGAGTGAGTAGCAGAGAGAGTGGTATAGAGTAGTAGAGAGTGAGTAGTAGATAGTGAGTAGTAGAGAGAAAGTAGTAGAGAGTAGTAGAGAGTGAGTAGTAGAAAGTGAATAGTAGAGAGTAGCAGAGAGTGAGCAGTAGAGAGAGAGTAGTAGAGAGTGAGTAGTTGAGAGTGAGTAGTAGAGAGTGAGTAAAAGAGAGTGAGTGAGGGAGAGGAGTTGGCCTAATGGCTAGGGCGCTCGACCTCGGACCTGGAGGAACTGGGTTCGAGTCTCGGTAATGACGCCAAACCTCCTGTGATTCTGGGCAATTGCTTAATCTCCCCGTGCATAACAAAAATGAATGTGTGTCCTTATGTAACGTAACTGGTGCTATGTAAAGCGCTCTGATTCGAGTGTAGTTCGCGCAATATAAAAGTAGTAGATAGTAGTAGAGTAGTAGAGAGTGAGTAGTAGAGAGTTGTAGAGAGTGAGTAGTAGAGAGTGAGTAGTAGAGCAAGAGTGGTAGAGAGAAGTAGAGAGTGAGTAGTAGAGTGAGTAGTAGAGAGAGTAGTAGAGACTGAGTAGTACAGAGGGAGTAGGAGAGTGAGTAGTAGAGTGAGTAGTAGAGAGTGAGTATTAGAGGTTTGTATAGAGTAGTAGAGAGAGAGTAGTAGAAAGTGAGTAGTAGAGAGTAGTAGAGAATAAGTAGTGGAGAGTTGTATAGGGTGAGTGGTAGAGAGTAAGTAGTAGAGAGAGTAGTAGAGAGTGAGTAGTGGAGAGTAGTAGTAGTAGAGAATGAGTAGTAGAGAGTGAGTAGTAGAGAGTGAGTAGTAGAGGGAAACTAGTAGAGAGTAGTAGAGAGTAAGTAGTAGAAAGTGAATAGTAGAGAGTAGCAGAGAGTGAGCAGTAGAGAGTGAGCAGTAGAGAGAGAGTAGTAGAGAGTCAGTAGTTGAGAGTGAGTAGTAGAGAGAGAGTAGTGGAGAGTGAGTAGTTGAGAGTGAGCAGTAGAGAGAGAGTAGTAGTGAGTGAGTAGTTGAGAGTGAGTAGTAGAGAGTGAGTAAAAGAGAGTGAGTGAATGAGGGAGAGGAGTTGGCCTGACGGCTAGGGCGCTCGACCTCACACCTGGAGGACCTGGGTTCGAGTCTCGGTAATGACGCCAAACCTCCTGTGATTCTGGGCAAATCGTACAGTAGTAGAGAGTGAGTAGTAGAGAGAGTAGAAGAGAGTAGTAGAGAAATGAGTAGTAGAGAATGAGTACTAGAGAGTAGTAGAGAGTGAGTTTTAGAGTGAGTAGTAGAGCAAGAGTGGTAGAGAGTAGTAGAGAGTGAGTAGTAGAGTGAGTAGTAGAGAGAGAGTAGTAGAGACTGAGTAGTAGAGAGTAGTAGGGAGTGAGTAGTAGAAAGTGAGTACTAGAGAGTAGTAGAGTGAGTAGTAGAGGGTAGTATAGAGTGAGTAGTAGAGAGTAAGTAGTATAGAGTGAGTATTATAGAGTAGTAGTAGTACAGAGTGAGTAGTAGAGAGTGAGTAGTAGAGAAAGTAGTAGAGAGTAGTAGAGTAGTAGAGAGTGAGTAGTAGAGAGTAGTATAGAGTGATAGAGTGAGTAGTAGAGAAAGAGTGGTAGAGAGTAGTAGAAAGTGAGTAGTAGAGAGAGAGTAGTAGAGACTGAGTAGTAGAGAGTAGTAGAGACTGAGTAGTAGAGAGTAGTAGAGAGTGAGTAGTGGAGTGAGTAGTAGAGAGTGAGCAGTAGAGAGGTGTATAGAGTAGTAGAGAGAGAGTAGTAGAAAGTGCGTAGTAGAGAGAAGTAGAGAGTGAGTAGTAGAGAGTAGAATAGTTATTAGTAGAGAGTAAGTAGTAGAGAGAGTAGTAGAGAGTGAGTAGTGGAGAGTAGTAGTAGTAGAGAGGGAGTAGTAGAGAGTGAGTAGTAGAGAGTGAGTAGTATAGAGAAAGTAGTAGAGAGTAGTGGAGAGCGAGTAGTAGAAAGTGAATAGTAGAGAGTAGCAGAGAGTGAGCGAGCAGTAGAGAGAGAGTAGTGGAGAGTGAGTAGTTGAGAGTGAGTAGTAGAGAGTGAGTGAGTGAGGGGGAGTAGTTGGCCTAACGGCTAGGGTGCTCGAGCTCGGACCTGGAGGAACTGGGTTCGAGTCTCGGTAATGACGCCAAACCTCCTGAGAGTCTGGGCAAATCACTTAATCTCCCCGTGCCTAACAAAAATGAATGTGTGACCTCATGTAACGTAACTGGTGCTATGTAAAATGCTCTGATTCCCGATTCGGTTCGGGTCTAGTTCGCGCAATATAAAACTCTGCCAAAAAAAGAAAAAAGTAGTAGAGAGAAGTAGAGTGGTAGAGAGTGAGTAGCAGAGAGTAGTAGACAGTGAGTAGTAGAGAGTGAGTAGCAGAGCAAGAGTGGTAGAGAGTAGTAGAGAGTGAGTAGTAGAGTGAGTATTAGAGAGAGAGTAGTAGAGACTGAGTAGTAGAGAGTAGTGGAGAGTGAGTAGTATAGTGAGTACTAGAGAGTGAGTAGTAGAGAGTTGTATGGAGTTGTAGAGAGAGAGTAGTCGAAAGTGAGTAGTAGAGAGTAGTAGAGAGTAAGTAGTAGAGAGTAGTATAGAGTGAGTAGTAGAGAGTAAGTAGTAGAGAGAGTAGTAGAGAGTGAGTAGTGGAGAGTAGTAGGAGTAGAGAGTGAGCAGTAGAGAGTGAGTAGTAGAGAGAGTAGTATAGAGTGAGTAGTAGGGAGTGAGTACTAGAGAGTAGTAGAGAGTGAGTAGTAGAGTGAGTAGTAGAGAGAAGAAGAGAGTGAGTAGTAGAGTGAGTAGTAGAGAGTTGTAGAGTGAGTAGTAGAGAGTGATTAGTAGAGAGTGAGTAGTAGAGAATGAGTAGTAGAGAATGAATAGTAGAGAGTGAGTGGTAGAGCGTGAGTAGTAGAGAGTGAGTCATAGAGAATGAATAGTAGAGAGTGAGAAGTAGAGAGAGAGTAGTAGAGCGTGAGTAGTAGAGAGTAGTAGAGTGAGTAGTAGAGGGAGAATAGTGGAGAGAGAGTGGTAGAGTGAGTAGTAGAGTAGTGGAGAGAGAGTGGGAGAGAGAAGTAGAAAGTAGCGGAGAGTAGTAGAGAGTGAATAGGAGAAAGAGAGTAGTAGAGAGCAGTAGAGAGTGAGTAGTAGAGGGAGAGTAGTAGAGAGAGAGTAGTAGAGAGTAGTAGAGAGTGTGTAGTAGAGTAGTGGTAGGGAGTGAGTGGTAGAGCAAAGTAGAGAGTAGTAGAGTGAGTCATACAGAGTAGTAGAGCGTAGTAGTAGAGAATAGTAGAGAGCAGTAGACTAGTAGAGAGTGAGTAGTAGAGAGTAGTAGTGAGTGATTAGTAGAGAGTGAGTAGGAGAGAGAGTGTAGTGAAGAGTATTAGAGAGTGAGTAGTAGAGAGTGATTAGTAGAGAGTAGTAGATAGTGAGTAGTAGAGAGTGAGTATTAGAGAGTAGTAGAGAGTGAGGGGTAGAGAGTGAGTAGTAGAGAGTAGTAGTAGAGAGATAGTAGTAGAGAGTGAGTAGTAGAGAGTAGTAGAGTGAGTAGTAGAGAGTGTGTAGTAGAGTAGTAGAGAGTGAGTGGTAGAGAGAAGTAGAGAGTAGTGGAGAGAGTAGTAGAAAGTAGTAGAGAGAGAGTAGTAGTGAGTGATTAGTAGAGAGTGAGTAGCAGAGAGAAAGTAGTAGAAAGTAGAAGAGAGTGAGTAGTAGAGAGTGAATAGTGGAGTATTAGTGAGTGAGTAGTAGAGAGTGAGTAGTAGAGAGAAATTAGTAGAGAGTAGTAGAGAGTGAGTGGTAGAGAATAGTTGAGTAGTAGAGAGTGAGTAGTTGAGAGTAGTGGAGAGTGAGTAATAGAGAGTGAGTAGTAGAGAGTAGTAGAGAGTGAGTAGTAGAGTAGTAGAGAGTAGTCAGTCACTGTCAGTCAGTGTCAGCCAGTCAATGTCAGTCAGTCAGTGGCAGTCAGTCAGTGTCAGTCAATCAGTGTCAGTCAGTCAGTGTCAGTCAATCAGTGCCTGTCAGTCAGTGTCAGTCAATCAGTGTCTGTCAGTGTCAGTATCAGTCAATGTCAGTGTCAGCCATTCAGTTTCAGTCAATGTCAATCAGTCAGTGTCATTCAGACAGTGTCAGTCAGTCAGTGTCAGTTAGTCAGTGTCAGCTAGAGCAGATCTGCTGACCTGGTTCTCTGGCTCTAAAGCAGCTCTGCTGACCTGGTTCTCTCCCTTTGAAGCAGCTCTACTGACCTGGTTTCTCTAGATCCTCAGCCGGAAGTGCTTCTGACCTGGTCCTCTGGCTCTACAGCAGCTCTGTTGACCTAGCGCCAGATGTAGGAGCACTAATACCGGTCGGAAACGGCCGATTTCGGATGTAGGGGGCCTATCGAATTGGTAATTTTACCGATTCGGTTAATATACCGATTTGGTAAAATTCCGAATCGGTATATTTACCGAATCGGTAAATCCATATGTAGCTGACACTCCTAAGAGTGCCACAGGCCCTTAAGAGTCGGTATTTTACCACACAATTCTATTGTGTGGTAAAATACCGAATTCAGGTGTGCATGCACATCTGTGGGCATGTATGTGTGCCACATTTCACACAAGCCTGTACTTGGGGTGCTAGAGGGTGTCACAGTGACACCCCCTGCACCCTTGCAGGATTCAGTATTTACGGTATTTACCATTGATTCCTATGGGCTTCAAGGCCCATAGGCATCAATGGGCAATACCGATTCGGTATTTACCAAATCGGTAAATACCGAATCTTACAGATTCAGTATTCCTAAATTCGGAATTACCTACATCTGCCCCCTTCCCATTTACAGACTCTTAAATACCGATTCGGTAAAATTCGGTATTTAAGAGTCTGTAAATGGGAATTACCTACATTTAGCCCTTAGTTCTTAGGCTACAGAGCTCTGCTGACCTGGTTCTCTGGCTCTGAAGCAGTTCTGCTGACCCGGTTCTATGGCTCTAAAGCAGTTCTGCTGACATGGTTCTCTCCCTCTACAGCATCTATGCTGACCTGGTTCTCACCCACTTGAACAGCTCTATTGGCCTGGTTTCTCTGGCTCTACAGCAGCTCTACTGACCTGGTTCTCCGGCTCTAGAGCAGCTCTGCTGACCTGGTTCTCTGGCTCTAAAGCAGCTCTGCTGGCATGGTTCTCTGGCTCTAAAGCAGCTCTGCTGGCATGGTTCTCTGGCTCTAAAGCAGCTCTGCTGTCCTGGTTTCTCTGGCTCTACAGCAGCTCTGCTTATCTGGTTCTCTGGCTCTAAAGCAGCCCTGTTGACATAGTTCTTAGGCTCTAGAGCAGCTCTGCTGACCTGGTACTCTGGCTCTACAACAGCTCTGCTGACCTGGTTCTCTTGCTCTAAAGCAGCTCTGCTGACCTGGATTTCTGGCTCTAGAGCACTTCTGCTGATCTGGTCCCTTGTCTCTAAAGCAGCTCTGCTGACCTGGTTCTCTCCCTCTAAAGCACCTGCTTGACCTGGTTCTCTCGCTCAAAAGCAGCTCCACTGACCTGCCTTCTCTGGCTCTACAGCAGCTCTGCTGACCTGGTTCTCTGGTTCTAAAGCAGCTAAGCTGAACCGGTTCTATGGTTCTAAAGCAGTTCTGATGACCTGGTTCTCCGGGTCTAGAGCAGCTCTGCTGACCTTGTCCCTTGGCTCTAAAGCAGCTCTGCTGACTTGGTTCTCTCCCTCTAAAGCAGCTCTGCTGATCTAGTTCTCTTGCTCTAAAGCAGCTCTACTGACCTGGTTCCTCTGGCTCTACAGCAGCTCTGCTGACCTGGTTCTCTGGCTCTAGAGCAGCTCTGCTGACCTGGTTCTTAGGCTCTCTAGCAGCTCTGTTGACCTGACTCTCGCTCTAAAGCAGCCCTGCTGACCTGGTTCTATGGCTCTAAAGCAGCTTTGCTGACCTGGTTCTCTGTCTCTAGGGCAGCTCTGCTGACCTGGTTCTCTGGCTTTAAAGCAGCTCTGCTGACCCGGTTCTCTCCGTCTAAATCAGCTCTGCTGACCTGATTCTCTGCCTCTAGAGCAGCTCTGCTGACCTGGTTCTATGGCTATAAAACAGCTCTGCTGACCTGGTTCCCTGCCTCCAGAGCAGCTCTGCTGACCTGGTTCTCTGGCTCTAAAGCAGCTCTGCTGACCGGGTTCTCTCCCTCTAATACAGCTCTGCTGACCGGGTTCTCTCCCTCTAAATCAGGTCTGCTGACCTGGTTCTCTGCCTCTAGAGCAGCTCTGCTGACCTGGTTCTATTGCTCTAAAGCAGCTCTGTTGACCTGGTTCCCTGGCTTTATAGCAGCTCTGCTGACCTAGTTCTCTGGCTCTAAAGCTGCTCTGCTGACCTGGTTCTCTCCCTCTAAAGCAGCTCTGCTGACCTTGTTTCTCTGGCTCCAGAGCAGCTCTGCTGACCTGGTTCTTTGGCTCTAAAGCAGCTCTGCTGACCTGATTCTTTCCCTCTAAAGCAGCTCTTCTGGCCTGGTTCTCTGCTTCTAGAGCAGCTCTGCTGACCTGGTTCTCTGGCTCTAAAGCAGCTCTGCTGACCTGGTTCTAGAGCTAAAAAGCAGCTCTGCAGTCCTGGTTCCCTGTCACTAGAGCAGCTCTACTGACCTGGATCTCTGGCTCTAAAGCAGCTCTGCTGACTTGGTTCTCTCCCTCTAAATAGCTCTGCTGACCTGGTAACCTGGCTCTAAAGCAGCTCTGCTGACCTGGTTCTTATCTTCTAGAGCAGCTCTGCTGACCTGATTCTCTCCCTCTAAAGCAGCTCCGATGGCCTGGTTCTCTTCCTCTAGAGCAGCTCTGCTGACCTGGTTCTCTGGCTCTAAAGCAGCTCTGCTGACCTGGTTCCATGGCTCTAGAGCAGCTCTACTGACCTGGTTCTCTCACTCTAAAGCAGCTCTGTTGACCTGGTTTCTCTGGCTCTACAGCAGCTCTGCTGACCTGGTTCTTGGCATCTAGAGCAGCTCTGCTGACCTGGGTCTCTGGCTCTAGAGCAGCGCTGCTGACCTGGTTCTCTGGCTCTACAATGGCTCTTGTGACCTGGTTTCCCGGGCTCTACAGCAGCTCTGATGACCTGGTTCTCTGCGCTCACGATGCATGCATCCGACTTCGTGAAAATATATTAAAAAATAATATAAGTTTATTATAAGTACAAATATAATATTTTTATGAATATCTTAGATAATCTCTTGCCCTAATATCTATATTAAAGGCACATACATATAATTTTTTAACATACATTTTTTATGCAGGAGTCGCGCACCCAGTGCCTCCCTATCACGTATATGACGTCACATCGGACCGTAATGCGCATGTGTCGTGAATGCACAGGAGCAGGAGTTGCGGTCTGGTCACATACCAATTGCGTACATCACGTAATATTGAATGTATATGATGTAACTGAAAAACATGCAGCCGTCGCACACTGTACGCGGATCCTTTGTGAGTTTTCTAAAATGCCGGCTAGAATACATGCACCCACCATGATGTGTACGCTCGACTCAAAAAAAAATGGGCAAAATTTTAATTTTAAAAGAAAATAATATAAATATATTTCAATTAAAAATTAAAACAAAAAATGAATCAATATTTCAGTTTAAATTTAAAAAAAAATAGTTTTTTTAAATTTTCAGAAAAATATATATTGTTATTTAATGAATAACATATTTATAAATAAAGAGTTTAAAAAACTGTAGAAAATCAGTACAAAAAATAGTTATAACTACTATCACACTTAACAATTAACATTTAAAAAACCTTTAAAATACACTGAAGAAAACCATGGGTATCAGAGACGTTATAGTTAAAAATTAACATTTAAAAAACCTTAGAAATTCACAGAAAAAAACATAGGTTTCAGGGGTGTTATAGTTAGCTGGCCATTTCACTTGTACAATACCATAGAAATTCCTCCGTTATAGGTAGTTCTCCTAACTATAACTGGTGTGCCCACAATACACTGCTGATGATGTCACATATTGCATCTTTCATGACATGGTCAGTGACACAACTGATGGCATCACTGAGGACATCTCAAGTGACATCCCTGATGACATCACTGATGACATCATCCACATGACAATCTGATACACCTCATCATACACTAGTATACCCTTTCATCACTCACTGTAAAATACAGAGTACCATATTTTAAACCATTGACACACCAATACCAGTTACTACATACCCACTCACTGATTCCTAAGTCTACACACACAACTACCCATTCAACAACAGAATAATTTATACATGCAGTCACTAATTAATAGAACACTTTCAAAATGCACTTATACACATATATAGACATTGACACATCAGCAGTCATCTTAGTCGGTTATGCAGTAATCCTACTCACTCCTGAAAAAAATGAATCACACTTACATTTACTCACACAATTATCCAACAACACCTCATTTATTCAAACACATAGTAACTCATAGTTAATATGTTAAAAAATCACCATTACAATTATATACTCATTCATATAGTTACTCCCACAATCACTGACTCTTACATATACTTACTTATATACACCAACTCTCACACAATCCCTTTTAATGTTTTAGATGTACAACTAAAACATATATTCGCTCACCAACACACAAAGAAATACACTCAGTCACCCAAACAACTGTTTCCACATGTACTCTTAAACTTATACACCTAGTCAATCACCAATTCACACATCTATGCATGTAGTTACATACAACCCATCCAACCACACACAAACTCAGTGTCCCATACAAATACTCACCCAACTAATCATTAACTAATATACACACTCATGTAGTTAGTGACCAACTGATGCAGCATGTTATGCAACAACAGAGACAGTGATGCATACATTCATATAGTTTAGTTACTAATCCATGTATTAAGTGAGACACTTTTAATTACTCACTTAAACAGTCTGACAGCTACTAAATCCTCCATCCAGACAGTTATATATCCACTAAATCTTCAATACAGATTGGTTATTTATATAATACATATTTACATTTCAAACTAAACCACATTTACTGGATGATGTCATCAATGATGTCATCAGGGATGTCATTTGAGATGTAATTAGTGATGTCATCAGTGATGTCACTGACCATGTCATGAATAATGCAATATGTGACATCATCAGCAGTGCATTGCCGGTGCGCGAGTTATAGTTAGCAGAACTAACTATAACAAAGGAATTGCTATGGTTTTGTACGAGTGAAAGGGCCAGCTAACTATAACACCCCTGAAACCTATGTTTTTTTCTGTGAATTTCTAAGGTTTTTTAAATGATAATGTCTAACTATAATGTCTCTGAAACCTATGTTTTTTTCAGTGAATATATATATATATATGAAAAATATTTTAAACTGTACATATTTAAACTTTACAGAAACACACAGTCACTGGATGATGTCATCGGTGATGTCATTTGAGATGTCATCCGTGATGTCATCAGTGATGTCACTGACCATATCATGAATGATGTAATATGTGACTTCATCAGCAGTACGTTGCGGGGTGCGAGTTATAGTTAGCTGAATTAACTGTAAAGGCCAAATTTCTGTGGTTTTGTACGAGTGAAATGTCCAACTAACTATAACGTGCCTGAAACCTATGTTTTTTTAGTGAATATATATAAACATACATATATAAACATATATATAATCTGCATATCTATATAAATACAAATATAAATGCATGCATACATATACATATACATACATGCATACATGTGCATGTTATGTACATAAAAGTTTGAAGCTAAAAAGCCACCTAATTACAAAAAGAATTGCTTTAACTTAAACGAGGGCGAGACCTATTGCCTTTTCAATGCTTGTTTACTTTGGTTCCATCAAGAAGGCATTCGGATGTGTCACACATTTATCATACATTCTGAATGTTAGCACTCTAGTTGATCATTAGATCACTGTAGTAAAGCTACTGCTCACCAGGGAAGTCTGCTGCTGGTATTTAATGTGCATGTTTCAGTCTGCATGTCAGAATTTTTTAATGAAATAGAAGAGTATTTGAGAAGTCAAAGTGTGCCCTAATTTTTCTTTCTGCAGCACTAATCATGATTTCTATAGCAAAATGAACCCCTTCATGTTGTTCCTTTGCAAATTAAATATTTTAAGTGTTACCACTTTATTCCAATCAAGAAGGCTTCAGGTGTGCCATACTTTTGTCATTAGTAAGACTGTCTGCGCTCTAGTTGTTTAGAACACTCTGGGACATTCTGTCATTAGGCAATACTTGGGCTACATCTAGGTGATATTTGTGCTACATTTGGGCTATTTTTTCTCTGGTGGCCATCTTGGGAGACTTATTTGTTATGAAGTTTCCTAATATCCTCATTTACTACAGTCAGGAAATACTACTCAGTAGGAAATACTTTCAGTTTTTTACTTTGATTCCATCAAGAAGGCATTCGGATGTGTCGCACATTTGCCATAAATTCAGAATGTTAGCACTCTAGTTGCTTATTAGATCACTGTAGTAAAGCTACTGCTCACCAGGGCAGTCTGCGTCTGGTATTGAAAGTGCATGTTTCAGTCTGCATGTCAAAATTGTTTAATGAAATAGAAGAGGATTTGAGAAGTCACTCAAAATGCGCCCAAATTTTTCTTTCTGCAGCACTAATCATACTTTCTATGGCAAAATGAACCCCCTCATTTTGTTCCTTTTTAAATTAAATGTTTTAAGAGTTGCCACTTTATTGCAATCCAGATGGTTTCAAGTGTTCCATACGTTTGTCTTAAGTTGGACTGTTAGCGCTCTAGTTGTTCTTTAGAACACTCTGTGAAGCTGCAGTTGAACACAAAGGAATCAACTGACAGTCTCTGCCCTTGTTGGATGTTCATGTTTTACTGAGAATGTCAGACTTTATTCTCACATGACTGAGAAAGATGATGTGAATTTACAGAACATATGCTCTCAGTTTAGCTTATAGATCACCTTCCAAACCTCTGTGGGAAAAGCATGAGAAAATAGTTTTCTCTCAAACATGATTCATGATATCCCAGAAGAAGGCTTTTTCACATGGTAAAATCACCTTAGAACACACCACAATTCCTAAAACGAGTATGGTACCATCAACAAATGATGTATAATGTAACTAAAGTCTTAAAACCTTCTATTAACGGCAATGCTTTTTAATGAGGTGATATCATGTATATTCATCCCAAGATGGCTGCCAACACTTCTTAGATGAAGTGCTGACAGCCAATCAGATGTCACGATGAGATTTGTGCTAAGGCTTCGCCCGGATATATATGTACTTTATTCCTTTAATATCTAAAAAACTACTAAACAGATTTATACCTTTTAACAAAAAGGCACGACTATGAACCAAGGTCTACCTTTCTGCCAAATTTGGTGTAGTTCGGGCTGTAGCTGCGATTAAAAGTTCCTATGGAAAATAGCATGGGGAAAACATGTTTTGGGACCCCCTTTTTTCTCGGCAGCCGCTTGACGAATCACCCCAAGACTTTCAGGATAGGCACGGACTGGAGCGCCCCACCAGTTTTGAACATTTTGTGAAGATTCGTCATATATACATATATATATATATATGTATATATATATATAATATATATATATATATATATATATTACCTACTGGCGATAGCCAGTAGGTATATATAGTTAGGATTTTTTTCCTATGGGATTTTTGAAAATTCTATGTCGAATAACTTTGGCTTATGAGGACAGAATTGGCTGAAATTTTCAGGAAAATGGGACATTTTGTTTCTGAGCAGCCCCTGAAAATTTGGGGGGTTTTCGTCAAGGGGGGGCCGAGAAAAAAGGGGGGTCCCAAAACGTGTTTTTCCCATGCAATTTTCCATAGGGCGGTTGGCCTCACTTTTAGCCTGAACGGCTGAATGGATTTACACCAAACTTGGCAAAATTGTAGGGACTGGTAGCCCGATGTGCCTTTGCTATGTCTCAAGATATAGGCTCCAGTGTTTTTTACGAAAATTAACTTTGAAAAATATAAATTGGGCTACATTGGGCTATATATATGTTGGAGCCCAAATGTAGCCCAATGTAGCCCAATGTAGCCCAATGTAGCCCAAAGATGGCCACCAGAGACAAAAAAACAAATGTAGCCCAAATATCAGCCAGATGTAGCCCAACTATAGCCCAATGACAGATTGTCCCAGAGTGTTCTAAAGAACAACTAGAGTGCTAACAGTCCTACTTATTACAAAGGTATGGCACACCTGAAGCCATCTTGATTGGAATAAAGTGGTAACTCTTAAAACATTTAATTTAAAAAGGAACAAAATGAGGGGGTTCATTTTGCCATAGAAAGTATGATTAGCGAATATATGACGAAATCCCGCATACCATCAGTCCGCAAAAAAAATCCCGCATGTACTATTAGGCCGCAAATTAAAATAACGAAAACTTTTAGAACGAATATGCCTTTAGCATACACTAAACAACTAAACTACCCTAAACCCTAAAACACTACCCCCAGCATGACCCTACACTACACAAACAGTACAACACTACCCTAAACCCTAAAACACTACCCCCAGCATGACCCTACACTACACAAACACTACAACACTACCCTAAACCCTAAAACACTACCCCCAGCATGACCCTACACTACACAAACACTACAACACTACCCTAAACCCTAAAACACTACCCCCAGCATGACCCTACACTACGCAAACACTACAACACTACCCAAAACCCTAAAACACTACACCCCAGCATGACCCTACACTACGCAAACACTACAACACTACCCTAAACCCTAAAACACTACCCCCAGCATGACCCTACACTACACAAACACTACAACATAACCCTAAACCCTAAAACACTACCCCCAGCATGACCCTACACTACGCAAACACTACAACACAACCCTAAACCCTAAAACACTACCCCCAGCATGACCCTACACTACGCAAACACTACAACACTAACCTAAATCCTAAAACACTACCCCCAGCATGACCCTACACTACGCAAACACTACAACACTACCCAAAACCCTACAACACTACACCCCAGCATGACCCTACACTACGCAAACACTACAACACTACCCTAAACCCTAAAACACTACCCCCAGCATGACCCTACACTACGCAAACACTACAACACTACCCAAAACCCTAAAACACTACACCCCAGCATGACCCTACACTACGCAAACACTACAACACTACCCTAAACCCTAAAACACTACCCCCAGCATGATCCTACACTACGCAAACACTACAACACTACCCTAAACCCTAAAACACTACCCCCAGCATGACCCTACACTACGCAAACACTACAACACTACCCTAAACCCTAAAACACTACCCCCAGCATGACCCTACACTACGCAAACACTACAACACTACCCTAAACCCTAAAACACTACCCCCAGCATGACCCTACACTACGCAAACACTACAACACTACCCTAAACCCTAAAACACTACCCCCCAGCATGACCCTACACTACGCAAACACTACAACACTACCCAAAACCCTAAAACACTACCCCCAGCATGACCCTACACTACGCAAACACTACAACACTACCCTAAATCCTAAAACACTACCCCCAGCATGACCCTACACTACGCAAACACTACAACACCACCCAAAACCCTAAAACACTACACCCCAGCATGACCCTACACTACGCAAACACTACAACACTACCCTAAACCCTAAAACACTACCCCCAGCATGACCCTACACTACGCAAACACTACCCAAAACCCTAAAACACTACACCCCAGCATGACCCTACAGTACGCAAACACTACAACACTACCCTAAACCCTAAAACACTACCCCCAGCATGACCCTACACTACGCAAACACTACAACACTACCCTAAACCCTAAAACACTACCCCCAGCATGACCCTACACTACGCAAACACTACAACACTACCCTAAACCCTAAAACACTACCCCCAGCATGACCCCACACTACACAAACACTACAACACTACCCTAAACCCTAAAACACTACCCTCAGCATGACCCCACACTACGCAAACACTACAACACTACCCAAAACCCTAAAACACTACCCCCAGCATGACCCTACACTACGCAAACACTACAACACTACCCAAAACCCTAAAACACTACCCCCCAGCATGACCCTACATTACGCAAACACTACAACACTACCCAAAACCCTAAAACACTACCCCCAGCATGACCCTACACTACGCAAACACTACAACACTACCCAAAACCCTAAAACACTACCCCCAGCATGACCCTACACTACGCAAACACTACAACACTACCCAAAACCCTAAAACACTACCCCCAGCATGACCCTACACTACGCAAACACTACAACACTACCCAAAACCCTAAAACACTACACCCAGCATGACCCTACACTACGCAAACACTACAACACTACCCTAAACCCTAAAACACTACACCCCAGCATGCCCCTACACTACGCAAACACTACAACACTACCCAAAACCCTAAAACACTACCCCCAGCATGACCCTACACTACGCAAACACTACAACACTATCCTAAACCCTAAAACACTACGCCCAGCATGACCCTACACTACGCAAACACTACAACACTACCCAAAACCCTAAAACACTAGCCCCAGCATGACCCTACACTACGCAAACACTACAACACAACCCTAAACCCTAAAACACTACCCCCAGCATGACCCTACACTAAACAACCACCACAACTCTACACTACACTAACACAACACTACACTACACAACACTACACTACACTACACAATCACTAACCCACGAAAAAATTAACACAAACCCACTTACCTCTCTCGTCATCGTGGTTTTCACAACGCAAATGCATTTACCATACATGCCTTTAAAACGTAATTCTTTGTAAAGGCATGCGCGATAAATGCACATGCGTTTTGAAAAAATGCGGGATAATGGTATGCGAGCTCAATGACCTTGCGGGATAATGGTATGCGGACTGAAAGTCTGCGGGATAAAAAATGCGGGAAAATGGCTGCAAACCATGATTAGCAGCAGACTTCCCTGGTGAGCACTAGCTTTACTACAGTGATCTAATGAGCAACTAGAGTGCTAACATTCAGAATTTATGGCAAATGTGTGACACATCTGAATGCCTTCTTGATAGAACCAAAGTAAACAAGCATTGAAAATGCAATAGATCTCGCCCTCGTTTAAGTTAAAGCCATTCTGTTTGTAATGAGGTGGCTTTTTAGCTTTGCTTTTATTAGTGTTTTTAAAACTTTCATGTAAATAACATGCATATGTATGCATATATGTATATGTATGCATGCATTTATATTTATATAGATATGCAGATTACATATGTTTATATATGTATATTACCTACTGGCGATAGCCAGTGGGTATATATAGTTAGGATTTTTTCTCTATGGGATTTCTGAAAATTCTATGTCTAATAACTTTGGCGTTTGTGGACGGAATTGGCTGAAATTTTCAGGAAAATGGCACATTTGTTTTCAGAGCAATCCCTGAAAATTTGGTGGGGTTTCGTCAAGGGGGGGCCGAGAACAAAGGGGGGTCCCAAAACGCGTTTTTCCCATTCATTTTTCCATAGGGCGGTTGGACTCACTTTTAGCTTGAACGGCTGAATAGATTTACATGAAACTTGGCAAAATTGTAGATATGGTTTGCCCGACGTGCCTTTGCTATGTCTCAATATATGTGCTCCAGTGGATTTTGAGAAATTAACGTTTAAAAAAATATATATATCTGTGACAGCGCTCCGGTTAGCGCCCCGGTTCGCGTACCTGACGCGTAACGGAACTTCGCGAAGCGAATCTGATTGGCTCTCCGGTGTCTGTCAACATTCTAAACAAACCGGAGCGGCCGCCATCTTGTCTCTCGGTACGATCGAGAGACAAGATGTGGTGAAAAACGAAGGGGGAAATGAAGGAAAGGGGGCAAGGTAGACCACTCCTGACCCCCTAGGATTGATGAGGGGGATATTAAAGTGCCCCGCGGGGCAAAAAATTTTGCGATTTTACGCCGTAGAGGCGCGTCCCGGTACGCGAACCGGGCAGCTCACCGGGCAGCTAACCGGGCAGCTAACCGGCAGCGTAGCTGTCAACATTGTAAACAGTCCGGAGCGGCCGCCATCTTGTCTCTCGGTAGGTTCGAGAGACAAGATGTGGTGAAAAAAGAAGGGGGAAATGAAGGAAAGGGGGCAAGGTAAACCCCTCCTGACCCCCTAGGATTTATGAGGGGGATATTAAAGTCCCCGCGATTTTTCGCGGTAGAGGCGTTCCCGGTACGCGAACCGGGCAGCTAACCGGCAGCGTAACGGGAGTCCACCATCTTGTGTTTTTGGAGCGTCCGGTTCGCGTACCGGGTAGCGTCCCGGTAAGCGTAACAAGGGGAAAACCAAGAGAAACAGTAAAAAAAAAATTAAGGGAATAGATTTCCAGCAAACTTGGCAAAATTGTAGGGACTGTTTGTTTGATGTGCCTTTGCAAGGCCTCAAGATATGTGCACGTGTGGATTTTGTCTAATTAAGGTTAAAAAAAATATATATATCTGTAAGCGTGCTCCGGCACGCTTACGTTACGGGTTTTGTTTGCGCTGCAGAACCGATACGTCACGGTTATGCGACGCGTCATGAGGCGTCTCACGTGGCTACGTGATACGTCACGTAATAAAGAATATATTTTACAGCTATAGATATTAGCTTTTAAAAAACCAATGAAATTCACTGAAAAAACCATCGGTTATAGACCATATATAGTTAGGAATTTGCATTTACAAAACCTTGAAAATTCACTGAAAAAACCATAGGTTAGAGACCATATATAGTTAGCTGGACATTTTATTGACAAAAAACCAATGAAATTCCATATATAGTTAGTTGCACTAACTATATATCGCGCACCCGCAATCCACTGCTGATGATGTCACATATTACATCATTCATGACATGGTCAGTGACATCACTGATGACATCACTGATGACATCTCAAATGACATCACTGATGACATCACTGATGACATCTCAAATGACATCAGTGATGACATCATGACACACCAATACCAGTTACTACATACGCACTCACTGATTCCTACGTCTACACACACATTCACTCATTCACCCATACAATCACTCATACATACAGTCACTCATTATTACACTATCATATGCACTCATACACCTATGCAGACACTCACACACTGCCACTCATCCATGGAGTTACTCACACACCTAGTCAGTCCTGTAAAGAATCAATCACACTTCCATTTCCTCATCTATACAGTTAAACACAGAACACCATACTTCAGTGACATCGCTGATGACATCACTGATGACATCTCAAATGACATCACTGATGACATCTCAAATGACATCACTGATGACATCATGACACACCAATACCAGTTACTACATACGCACTCACTGATTCCTACGTCTACACACACATTCACTCATTCACCCATACAATCACTCATACATACAGTCACTCATTATTACAACACTATCATATGCACTCATACACCTAGTCAGTCCTGTGAAGAATCAATCACACTTCGATTTCCTCATCTATACAGTTAAACACAGAACACCATACTTTTCACACATATACTAACACATACTTACTCTCTTATACAATCACTGATACAAGTACACATTGATATGCACAGAGTCACACACCTCCCAGCCAGCCACACACACACTCAGTCTTCCATACATCCACTCATTCTTCAATATGTAAAACATATTTAAACTTTACAAAAACACACAGACACTAGATGATGTCATCAGTGATGTCATTTGAGATGTCATCAGTGATGTCATCAGTGATGTCATTTGAGATGTCATCAGTGATGTCATCAGTGATGTCACTGACCATGTCATGAATGATGTAATATGTGACATCATCAGCAGTGGATTGCGGGTGCGCGATATATAGTTAGTGCAACTAACTATATATGGAATTTCATTGGTTTTTTGTCAATAAAATGTCCAGCTAACTATATATGGTCTCTAACCTATGGTTTTTTTCAGTGAATTTATATATATATATATATATATATATATATATATATATATATATATATATATATATATATATATATATATATATATATATATGCCAAGGTGTATTGAAGAATGAGAATGAGTGGATGTATAAGTGTTTGAATGGATGATTTAGTAAATGTGGGACTGTCTATATAAGTGTCTTAGTGAATGTATGGGTTAGTCACTAAACTATGTAAATGTCTGTGTCAGTCTGTCACTTGGTGTGTAAGCGGTTGCATGGGTTGGTGAGTAGCTAAACAAGTGTCTATTTGGGTTATTGATTGGTTGTCTAAGTATCTGTATGGGTGACTGATTGTCTGTGTGGGGGGTGTGTGACTCTGTGCATGGATATGTGAGTGGGTGATTCACTGGGTGTATGGGTTTCAGAGTGCATCTGTGAAGGGCTGTATGGGTGGGTGAGTTTACTTATGGGTGTGTAGGGTGAGTGAATAGATATCTCAGTGATAAATGTGTGAGTAACTACATATGTGAAAGGCAGTATATAAATGAACTTTATGTGAGAGAGTGATTGTGAGAGTGGCTGTATGGATGAGTGTGTGGTTGTATCAGTGATTGTATAAGATAGTAAGTACGTGTTAGTGTATGTATTAATAAGTGAACTTCTTTTTGTATAACTGTATTGGTGAGTGAATGGAAATGTGATTGATTTTTTGCATGACTGACTAGGTGTGTGAGTAACACTATGGATGAGTGGTGGTGTGTGAGTGTCTGTATAGGTGTAGGAGTGCATATGATAGTGCTATACTGATGAGTGACTGCCTGTATGAGTGACTGTATGGGTGAATGAGCGAATGTGTGTGTAGACCTAGGAATCAGTGAGTGGGTATGTAGTAACTGGTATTGGTGTGTCTATGGTTTCGAAACTGGTAGTCTGTATTTTAGAGTAGGTGTATCAAAGGTTATATTAGGGTGTGAGGAGTTGTATCAGATTATCACATGGATGATGTCATCAGTGATGTCATGTGTGATGTCATCAGTGATGTCACTAACCATGTCATGAAAGATGTAATATGTGACGTCATCAGCAGTATATTGCGGGGGCAGGATTTATAGTAACCTGAACTAACTATAATGGCAGAATTTCTATTGTTTTGTACGAGTGAAATGTCCAACTAACTATAACGTCCCTGAAACCTATGTTTTTTTTCAGTGAATCTCTAAAGTTTTTTAAATGCAGTGTCCTGGGGTGGGCACCCCGGGACACTGCAGGAGCCAGCCCTGGGGGTTGTGGTCCCTAGGGCCATCAAGGGCACCAAGAGGGGGGCCACGTGGCCCCCACAACATTTGAAAAGCCACATGGAGGTGGTGGTCCCCGGCAGACCCTGTACTTAAATTCAAAGGGCCCCGGGGAGGTGGTGGTCCCCGGGGCAGTTTGGGGGGCTTGAGCCCCCTCACACTAATGAATTTTGATAGCCCCAGGAGGTGGCAGTCCCTGGGATTGGGGGGCCCATGAGGCCCCCCACTGTTATTTAATGAAGCCCCGTGGAGGTGGCTGTCCCCGGTGCAGTGTGGGGGGTGGGACCCCCATGTATTACTTTTTCAAAAAAGCCCTGGGGAGGTGGCGGTCCTCAGGGCTGCTGGGGGGGGCGCATGCCCTCCACACATAATGAGTATAGCCCCGGGGAGATAGCGGTCCCCGGGGCTGCAGGGGCCCCTGCGGGCCCGCTATTATTTATTGACAATGCCCCCTGGATCTGTCCCACCCAGTGGCTTCATTAAAAGGAAGCACGGGAGCCAGCGCTTCATTTTTTTTATAATGTCAGCAGGATTCGCGGCCCCAGCGCGAATTCCGCAGAAAGTATAAAAAGAAAATGCTTTTTTGTGGGACTCCCTGAGCAGTCAGGGGGTCAGGGTGTTTCTACCCTGCCCCCTTTTCTTGTTTTTTATATTTGTTTTACTGTTTTCTTGTGATTTGGTTTGCTATAACAGGGTGGGAGCCTTGCACCCGCCTCTAATAGCAACCATAAATGTCCCACGGATGCACACCCCAAGACATTGTAGGAGCTGCACCTGGGAGGTGGCACTCCCTAGGACCATGATGCATTGGTTACTGCATGACTACAGAATTAGTATAAACACATACTAACACTACTTGCACACGTGTAGTACAGCAACCAGAGTGTACTGAAAAGGCAGAGGACACCCAAAATCAAAAAATATAAATCCTACCAGAGTTCGGATGACATAGTTCAATGAGCCGATGACCCTAGGATGAGTAGAAACAGCTTCACAAAGAAAACTGGTCTTCAGCACAACGCAAGCCAACTCGAAATATTGGTGAGTGCTGGCTTCTTTTTACCATAATTAAATGCACAAAGCCTCTGACACCATAGATCACGCAAGTTATTCTCATATCACGTCCTATTTATTGACGGTGAATGCTCTTGTATTTTAGCACATTATTTAAGGGTTCAAATAGGTACACATTGGGTGTGAATAGCTCAATTTTGATTATCTCCTTACATCAGAAAATACATTCAATAACGACAAAAATAACTTTCTGGCTGTTAAATTTGATCAACGTGAGACAAACAAAAAAATACATATAAGTGGAAACACTTGATAAATTCAATTATAGACAATCCACACAAAAAATGAAAAAGTGAATTCATATATCTACAATATCTTATGTACAGATGCTACGGTTGGGTCCTACTGTCAATTTCTGGGAGATTATATTGCTGTCCCGGGGGGATATTATTGATTTGTCCCTCAAGTGGGAGAGTTAATTGTCCTGTGATATGCCAGGGAAATTCATATATTCAAAGAGTTCTTTGAAGCCTAGGAGTGAGATACGTCTCTCACTGTATGTCCCAATAGTTTAGTTGAATCATATGGCATATGTTCCTCTTGGCAACTATGGTGAGCCTACGCGTTTCGACCTTACAGACAATCTTGACAGGAAAGAAACTTTGGGAAGGTCATCATCAGGGCTCTTGGTAGGTGATGGGGAGCGTCGTGTTACACCTACAGAAAAAGTTATGGGGCATGTTTTAGTTGTAGCATATTGTATGTGTAGAACTATATACAGTGCTTATAAACATGGTTTGCAAATAGTGATTCACTCTATTTTACATGGATCACGTACCCAAGGGTGATCAAAGTCAGTGCTGCAATCGAAAGCTAAAGTTGGTTTGCAGGAGATGTGAAGTCGGTTCCTCACACTGCGGTGTGGTGAAGATGAATGGCTGCAGTTTCTTGTTTAATTTGTTCTGTGGAGGAAAGCAAGGAGAGGGTTCAAATCTCCGTGTGGATGCGCCAGGTTGATTTGTTCATGAGCGTGAGTGTGGCGTCTGAATGAAGCTGCTGGTTTGAGACATATGGTGTGTTTTGGGCAGCTTGCGTGAGCCTGAAGTGCTCGTTATCAATGGTGCTAGATGTAGTTGGGTGCCTCGCTAAATTAATTGTGCTCGGCGGTGTCTCGTACCTGCAGGGGTCTGAAGTATTATTCTTCAGTGCCACGGCGTCGTTGTGGCGGGAAGCATTCTCCGCAGTCTGGAAATGCAGGAGTCCGTTGCCAAACCGGCGCTGTCTTCCTTTGGCGTGTGTCTTCTTCCTCGGCACTCGCTCGGAATGGTTTACACGGTATTCGGCAGGCGTGGGAATACACGTCCTGGTCTAGGATCGGAGCAGAGTTGCCATTGGTTCGTTATGCGTCAGTGTTCTCTCGAGGCTTCTGATTGGCTGGATGTCTAATCGGCGTGAACGTGGTCCTGTTGCTAGGTAATCGAGACGCTAAGGCTGCAGTCAAAGCAATCGGTCTTCACGTGGTTGTTATATGATGTGTTTAGCATAGAAAACTGGTGATTTCTGCTAATTCATTGAGTCCATGATTCACTGTATCTAAGTACATGATAGTCTTGGCTTCCTGCTTGGACAGGTTGCTGGCCACATTTTGACCTTTTACTTGTCTAACCACAGTCCATTTAAGGTCATCTGGTCCATGGTGTTTTTCAGTGAAGTGGGAGACCATGGGTGCATTTTCCTTTTGGCACCGGATTCTGGAGCGATGCTGGGAAATCCTTGTTTTAATTGGTTGACTTGTTTTGCCGACATATGCAAGACCGCAGGGGCAAGTAGCACAGTAGATCACGTTACTGGTGTTACAGTTGGTGAATGTCTCATGTTTGATTTGTTTTTGCCCATAGTAAAAAATAGTTCCTTCAATGGTACTGTTGCATGAAATGCAATTTCCGCATTTATGGTGTCCTTTGACTGGCGGGAGATTCAGGAGTGACTGAATAGTACTGTCTTGTCTCGGTGGTGCAGTGTCCGCTCTGACCAGTTTGTTTCTTACACTTTCATTCTTTTTAAGTGCAAAAATGGGTAGATTTTCAAGTGGTTTAAGGCTCCGTACGGTGTTCCAATTTTTTGCGACTATTTTCTTAATTTCTGTGGTGGCTCCAGAAAATGTTGTCACGCATACAATTGGGGTATCCTCCTTGTTCTTGTCTTTTGGAGTCAGAAGGGTGTCTCGCGGTATATACCAAGCTCTCTTCATGCTTCTCTTGAGCAATTTCTTGGGATAGCCTCTATCCAGCAGTTTGCACATCATTTCCTGAGCATGTAGGAAGTAGTCAGGTTTTTTTGTACAGTTTCTGCGCAATCTCAAGAATTGACTGAATGGTAAATTTTCTCGGAGGTTGCGTTGGTGAAAGCTCGAGAAGTGCAAGAAGGTATTGCGGTCAGTCTCTTTGGTATATAGTGTAGTGTACATGGCGCCCTCTTCGTGTTTTATCATGAGGTCCAGGAAATGTATTTGTTTTTTACTGTATGACAACGTGAATTGAATGTTAGGGTTACGATCATTGAGCCAGACGGCAAATTCTTTCAATGTAGGCTCATCACCTCGCCATAGCATGAAGACGTCATCTATATAACGCCTCCAAACCTTTATATGTCCATCAAATGGATTGTTGTTGAATATCCAAGTGGCTTCATATAGTGCCATATACATTATGGCCATTTCCGGCGCGAAGGGACATCCCATGGCTGTCCCCATGGTTTGGAGGTATTGTGTGTTGTTGAATTTGAAAAAATTGAATTTTAAACAGATCTCAGCTAGTTTCTTTTTACCTTCTCCTGCTCGTCGCCAAATTAATGTACTGAAGAGGCAGACAGCAGTATATCCGATAAGTAGATTTATTGCAGGAAAACAAGACATCTTAAACAGCCACCAACAGGAGCAGACAGCAAGGCAACAGTCTTCACCAGCACCATGTACAAACTCCCCAAGGTTCCCCTCATCACATCCCTACATTCTAACAATACATACTTACATTCTACTAGCATTACATACTAGCACTCTGTCATGGAGATAGGCTTTGCCTTCACACTGTGTTAAGTTAGCATGAGCTTATTAGAAGTTTAAACGCCATCTTTCCTTTCTGCTGCTTCTGCACACGGCACATATTTTTATTAGTGCTTTGAGCCTAGTAGACTATTTTGCTTCACACAAGAATAATATGTTTTCCTGTAGTATCAGCTTTGCTTGGTAAGCTATGTCTGTACAGTGAGTGCTGAGCCTTCAAGATAATTTCAACACAGTGGTTGTTGTTCGGTCTGATCAGCGCACGTCCTAGACATAACACATATAGAGCTGTGGCCAAATCTGGCTTTTGGCATGTTTAATAATGTACTGCACAGAGCATGAACACACACTTGATGAATATTCGCATGCAGAGAGTTGGTGTAGAAGATGATGTGATCCCTTTCTACTAAGACCAGAGGTATGGGGCCACCCTGCTAAAGCGCAAAGAGACCTTCTTTAGATATAATATAATATACTAGCAAGGGAGGGGAAGTCTTAGGTGTAATTTAGCCTTCTTCCCTTTAGCATTTTAACATGCTTTCTCCCTTTGTATTTTATGGAATAGTAACTATGCTGATAACCTTGTTGCTTATAGTATGTTTGCTTGTATTAGCTAAGATAATGCGCCTGAGAACACGGCATTAGAAATAAATATTTCAAACATGCACGTGTCCTCATTTACTCCTCGTTCTGGACTGGTATGTTAGTATAACGAAAGAGTGTTCATGTGTTCCACGTGACCTGAGGTGTTCTAAGTTCATGTTCTGAGTTGTCTAATCATTGGGGGTGTGTAAGAACCAGTGAGACACTGATTGCTAGTCTGGTAGGGGATTTAGGATACTAAGGTGAGTTTTGGCACACCCTAATTCACTGAGGTTCCAAGTCTCTATGCACAGTTCTGTGTAGGAGCAGAATCCATGCGACAATTCTACTATGACTTACATTAGAATACTACACAGAACACATGAATTTACAGCAATGAGCTCATGGTTTTATCTACAAGTCTTGAGACCGGTAGGGCTGAGTAGTTCGCTTCCCATTCCCTGTATTGCATAAACACAAACTAACACTACTTCCACAGGTATGCTACAGCGCCCAGAGCACATCACTTTACAGCAATGGGCTTACTATTTAGGCTACGGTTTAATCCCCGAGTCTTCAGACCAGTAAGGGTGAGTAGTTCTCTTCCCACTCCCTGCATAGTATAAATGCATACTAACACTACTGACACAGTTATACTACAGCGGCCAGTATGTTATAGTGTCCAGAGCCCATCACTTTACAGCAATCAGCTCTCTTTGCTCCCCGAGTCTTCACATATATAGATGGAATTGCTTTGTCACTATATCGCGTATCACACAGATTTGTAGCAGGCTCGAATAAGATTGCCATCTGGCTCAGCAGGCAAGCCAGTTGATAAAATGTAATATTTGGCATTGCCAACCCTCCCTTTTGTTGCAGAAGGGACAGATATTTCAACAATCGTCTGATCTTGCCATATTGCCAGATGAAATTTAGAAAAACTGTCTCTATAGTTTTTAGCACCACTTCATCAATCAGATATGGAATCAAGCAAAATAGATATAAATTCTTAGGGAGCATGGCCATTTTGAGGACATTAACTCTTCCTATTATGGAAAGATGGAGGACATCTATTCTCTTCAAATCTGCCATAATTGATTTTATCAACGGATTAAAATTATCTTTTACAATTTCATTAGTTATCTGGCTTATTCTGACTTCCAGATAGACTGCTGCATCAAGATACCTCCCATCAGACCTTATAATAATATTTGTGCAGATTATCTGGGTTTTTCTTTCATTTAGGAGATATCCTGAATTCCGTCCATAATCCCTAGCTATACCCGGGATCACTGCCATAGCCATATCTGGTTCCGGGGTAATAATAGACAGATCGTCCGCATAGGCTAGCAGCTTGGTTTCAAAGCTATTACAGACTACTGGGTCAATCTCCCTACATTCTAAAAGACAGCGTATCAGGGGATCTATGTACACGGCAAAGAAAATGGGTGAACAGGGACACCCCTGTCGTGTCCCCCTTGAAATAGAGAATGGTTCTGAGCTACCTCCCATTAATTGGATTCTGGCTTTTGGGTCGGAATACATCGCCTCAATAGCTCTCGAGATTCTAGGGCCAAAGCCCCTTTGGTCCAATATCCCCCACAAATACCTCCATGTGACACGATCAAAGGCCTTTTCGGCGCTTAGAAGGATCATGGCCAACCGTCCCCCAGTGGCAGCCTGGGCATTAAATAGCGTAATAGCACGTCTGACATGATCCCGGCCTGGGATAAACCCATGCTGCCATGGAGAGACCAGACCGCCAATAACCCCTCTGAGCCTTTTGGCCAAGACCTTGGCGTAAATCTTTGTGTCAGTATTTTTCGAGGGGTATTGGACGATACGAGCCAGGTTTTTCCTTAGGCTTGCCCTTCTTATGGAATACAACAATATTTTTTTCCTTCCACGAATGCGGTACGTCACCAGAGCAGATAATGCAATTGAATCAATCCAACAGTATAGGAGCGATCTCGTTCTGTAGACTTTTATATACTTCAAGTGGGATATTGTCAGGACCCAAAGCCTTCCCTGGTGCTAGCTCCTGCAATGCTTCCATCACTTCTTCTATATTGATATCGCTATCAAGCATAATTCTATCTGTCCCAGCCAGCTCAGGTCCTTCATCTTTGAAATCTGAGCTAACACCATCATAGTGCATCTCTTCCATATATAGCTTTTGATAGAAATTTTTAAAAACCTTTATAATGTCTTCGCGTTTTGTATAGTTCAGGGTTCCTCCTTGGATGATAGATATAATATTCCTATTAGACTACTGCCTTATTCGTAGTGCTAGAAGCTTCCCTGCCTGTTCCCCTGTTTCATAGAGCCTACCCTTCTGTGTCTGGTATTCATCCGCAGCTTTCTGGGCTAATCCTTTGCATAATTCTACTTTTATGGCCAGGATCTCTTGCTGACTCTCAGTAGCGTCACAGCCCTGAATAATATCCCTTATATGATGTTCTTCTGCCTCTACAAGTTGGTCGATTAGTTTCTCGTTAACTTACCGATCTTTTTTTCGTAATCTTGCAGAAAAGCTTATTGTTTCTCCTCTCAGGGTGGTTTTAAATGCATCCCAGACCATGTTTCTATTAGTCCTGTATCGATTCATATCATAGTATTCCAGGGCCCAACTTCTTGAATGCTCTACAAATACAGGGTTAGCTAATAGCTTCCTCTCAAAGGTCCATCTTGTCTGAGTCCCAACTGAAATACCGATATCAAACTGCAAAATTGGCGGACTATAATCGGATTATAGTTTGGGTAACTTTTTGATCCCGACCCTATTTAATTCAGTGGAGGAAATTAAAAAATAGTCCAGTTTGGTATATTTCCTGTAGGGACATGAGAAATAAGTGAATCCCTGTCTACTAGGCTCCTTATTCCCCCAGACATCCACCAGCCCAAGTTATTCCATTAAAGAGCACAAAATACTTTGGGTTTACGACCACCATAAATAGTATTATTAGTCAAATCGGCAGAGATATTGAAATCTCCACACATAATAATGGGTCTTGGCCAATTAGTTAGTTCCAGTTCCAAGAAATTAAAAACCTCTGGATTATCTTGGTTGAAACCATAGCCTGTGCAGATTGTAGACCCCATTTCATGTTCCACCAGCACCCATCTACCTAGACCATCTGTCATTTGCCGCTTTGTCTTCTCCAGGAGGATTTAGCCAATATCGCTACCCCTCTAATTGTGGATGTCTGGGAGGAACAAGCCAGGAGGTCATAGCCTCTTTGTTAGATCTGGGGGTTTCTAGTTGGCAATGGTTATCACCTTTGTCCAAATAGGGAACCTTACTTTTAAGTCAGGATAAGGGGATTACACTCCTTAATACCCCTGCTCACCCCCTTGGTAGCTTTGCACGAGTAGACAGGCTTATCTCAGAGGCAGTGTGTTAAGCATTTGTGAGTATACACAGTAATAAAGTGATAACACTACAGATGGACACAACACACGTTTTATAAAAATAAGAATTTTTTATATAGACTTAAACACAAGACCACAAACGACAAAAATCCACAATACTACACTTAAGATTACTTAAAAGATGATTAAAGTCTCTTAGTTCAAGCTGTTGGTCAATGCGACAAAGTTCTCAACAAAGTACCTGGATGCTTAATGCAAAGTGAACAAAAGGCTCACAAAAGGGGAGATGTGTCGGTACCGTGAACCGGGGGAACGGTTGCGTTCTTCCTCAATGCTTGCGCAGAGTAGGGGACTCGTCGTGAGCCTTATCGGTGCGGAGTTAATGCATAGATTCTCGTCCTGCAGGCCCATTGCGGTGCGCAAGATGGCGCCTTGATGTGCTGTGACTATCCGGTTGCGATGCGAGAAGATGGCGCCCTTGATGCGAGATGCGATGCTGATGCGATGACGCCCTGGCAGCCTTGCGATGACTCTGTACTTTGGAGCCGTGACAGGCCCTGTGACACGCTTCTCCGGGGATGCGATGGCGACTCTCACGATGGCGTCACGCTAGTTCGGTGATGCGACAGCAGACAGCTTCGATGAACACACTCTTCCAGGGAGATGCGGCAAAGGCTTACTTCTCCGGCGTTGCGATGATTTCAGCTGCGGCGGCGATACGCTTCTACTCGATGCTTCTCCTCTCAGCTCCCAGTGGCACGCAAGTGTCTGGAGTCAGAATTCCCAGCAAGGAAATTCAGGACGGAGCTGGAGGTGAAGTCTTTTGTCTCTGAGACTTCAGCAGGAGGCAAGCACACTTCAAGCCCTTGGAGAATATTCTGTTAATGAAAGTCCTTACAAAGAAGTTCCTTCTCCTTTCCCTTGGCAATGAAGCAATCACTGCAGGCCAACCCAGCAAACAGCACACTGGCAGAGGGGCAGTCCAAACTCCTGCAGCTTCCTTGGTTCTTCGCCTTGGCAGAAAGGTTTCTTATTCCAGATGTGATCTAATTTCTTGGGATCAGGGTCCCAATATTTATACCCCAAAATCCTTTGTTCTCTGAAGGCAGAGAGGCCTCTACCTAGTTCAAACCAGTTCCTGAGCACTTTGTTGACATGACTCCCTTCTTTCTTACACTGTGCAGGGCAGAGACATCAGCCGCCCCACAGGAGGTGGAGCCAGCACAGGTGAGAGAAGATACAGCTCTGGAGAACTCTGTTGGCATTATTCCTCCTCTCCTTTCACAGTGCAGGGCAGAGACATCAGAGAAGCCACAGGGGGTGGAGCCAGCATTGTAAAGGGAAGGCCCAGCCCTATTCAGGTCCCAGGTGCAACTCCCCCCTCCCATCTAGATGCAGATCTCTCTATTCACCACTGGGCTGCCCCAGCCTGTCTCCTGGAATTCCCCAGCCCTGTCACACACAAACCCAGACAAGGAATACATACACAACCTAGCAGGGGCATTCTCAAATGGTTAGGCAAGCAAATACCGGCTTTCTAAAAGTGGTATTTGCCAACACAGGATATTAATATAAATTTTACTAAGGGATGTATTTTATTATTCTGAGCTCAGGCATACTAATTTCGAATTTCTACCATGTTTCCTGAGTCAGTTAGGATTATAAGAATGTAATAATCTAACAGCCCATTTTGGCCTATGAGAACAGGTAGGCTTGAATAGTGAAAACGAAAATGGCTGTAATTCACTATTAGAACATGCTACACACATCAGGGCATGTCCTACCTTATAATTGCAATGCCCTTGGGCCTACCATAGGGGTGTATAATATGAAGCAAAGGGAAGGTTTGGGGACTAGCAAGTGGGTGCACTTGGCCAAGTCGACATGGCAATGCTAGACTGCACAAAGGCCTTGCAATGGCAGGCCTGAGACACACTTTACAAGCTGCTTCTGTGGGTGCCACAACTAGTGCTGCAAGTCCACCACCAGCATGTGATTTACAAACCCTGGGCACACATGGTGTACTAGGGTTGACAGATAAATCAAATAACCCAATCATGGAATCCAATCAGTATATCAATTTAACATAGGGAACACTTGCACTGTGGCACAGATTAGTAGTGGCACAGTGCCCAAAGCATAAATCCTGCAAAAACATATCAAAACAGAGGAGGCAATCCATCAAAATGGAAGGGGAACTCATGCCAATGAGGTCAGGTTCAACACTCTTAAACCCAACAGATTTATTTGGGCCCATGGGATATGGGTCTCCTATAAACAGATCACATCGATCTGGTTTGATCTAACAAAATACCCTAACCTTTGTCTTTTCCCCCAATCATTCAATCCTCCTATACTAACTGCGCAGATTTTAAGCATCCCCAATTTATAAAACTTTTCCAACTAGATCATCATCCCATCTCTGTATTAGATCCATGAACTGCCCAAAAGCAGAAGCGTCATTGCTCCAGTAACACAAATAATACAATAGTACTAGGAATTTTTCTTTTCTTTCCATTTTTTCTCCCTCATTCCCTCATCCCCCACCATCGCCCCTTCCCCCCATTATCCTCCCTCCCCCTCACACCCCCACCCTAGTGAGGTGCTCAGACCCTAGTCTGCGCATGTGATGTATACAGCATTGGTGAGCTGGGCCAACCAAAAAAATGATAACCTTAAATTCGTGGACCCTCCCAAAACTTCATCAAATCCATCATATCATAATATATGAACCACCTGAAGCTCCCCCAGAAACCCCTCCCCTCCCCCATCACTCTACCAAACCCATCGATCTCGAATATCGAAAAACCGACAGCTTCCTCAACCTTCAACTACAAACATGTTATTAGGTCCTTCTTATTTGACAATTGTATCGAAATACTCCTTAGCTTTGATTTCTGAGGCAAAGTACCGGATCTGTCCCTCATGAATTACTTTAAGCTGTGCCGGGTTGATAAGATACACCTGAATGTTTTTATCAGGAAATGGTTTTATTAGCTGCCTCAATCTCCATCGTCTCTCCACCGATGAATGGCAGAAGTCCGTGTGGACGAAGAACTAGACCCCCTCACTTGCCCTCCTTGCTTCTGGTCTGGCATTCTCTGCTATAGCCTGTCTCAGGAGGAAATTACCAAGAAATATGAGGATCGCCTGAGGTTTATCCCCCTCTTTTTCTTGAACTAGGGGTTTAAACGGAATACGATGGGCCCTTTGGACTTAAGCCGCCCAATTACATTCACTTAGTTCAGGGAAGGCAGATTTAATGAGGCCAATTATATACATTCTTGTGTCCCTCCCCTCTACTCCTTTAGGGACACCCAGCTCCCTGAGGGTATTTCGTCTCTGCCTGTTTTCGGATTCCTCGAGTTTCCACTGGATGTCCCTGATTTGTGAACTATAGGCCTCGTCCTGGGCTGACGCACTGGCAGCTTCTGACTCCGTTGCCACGATTCTCTCCTCGAGATTTGTCACCCTCTCGCCTATATTTGAACATGCCTTGGAGAGCTTTCTGAGAGTGCCTTGCATCTTCCTCATGGCTGCCTGTGCTTTCCAACTGTCCTGTCATTTATCGCCCTCCCCTCCGAGGAATACATTCTACTGGGAGACCTCAACTTTCACCTGGAAAAGAGCAATGACAGCAACGCCACCACCCTTCTGGATAATCTCGCCAACCTTGGACTCAAACAACTTGTCACTACCCCCACCCACATCGCAGGTCACATACTCGACCCTATCTTCACCTCCAGCAAACATGTCTCCTTCAGTCACACCACAACTCTACATTGGACGGACCACAGCTGCGTTCACTTTAGCTACAATAAGACCACAACTCACAACCATCCTCAACCTACTCTGCGAAGAAACTGGAACAAAATCACCATCGACCAGATCTCCTCATCGCTTCTTCAAAACCCCCCTGTCCACTCCTCAAACCCCCACCAAGCAGCCATTAACCTCACCCAATGGCTATCCAACAGCGCCGACATCCTAGCACCGTTGAAAAAACGCCAAATCAAGCTAGGCAGCAAGAACGCCTCCTGGTTCAACGACGATCTTAAGAAATCTAAGAAACTCTGTCGCTCCCTCGAAAAGGCCTGGAAAAAAGACCCAAACACCAGCACCAGGGACGCCTTCAAAAACGCCACCCGCACACACCACCAACTAATCCGGTCTGCCAAGAAAGCCGCACTCAAAGACCGAGTAGATAACAACGCCCACAACAGCAAGGAATTATTCAACATCGTCAAAGAGTTTACCAACCCCTCAGCCAACTCCAACGACATCACCCCCTCTCAAGCCCTCTGCAACTCCCTAGCTTCATTTTTCCACAACAAATTCGCAGACATCCACAACAGCTTCGACAACCGACCCGGAGACCAACCCACCCAACCCTCTGCAGGACCTTAACCCCCCTTGAACATCCTTAATGACTGGAACCCAATCTCCACTGAGGACACCATCCACCTGATGAACTCCATCCACTCAGGATCCCCCACAGACCCATGCCCTCACCACATCTTCAACAAAGCAGACTCCATCATAGCACCACACCTCCGAGACGTCATCAACTGCTCCTTCAACTCCGCCACCTTACCGGAAAGCTGGAAACATGCCGAACTCAGCGCCCTTCTGAAAAAACCCACAGCTGACCCCACCGAAATCAAAAACTACCGCCCCATCTCGCACCTTTCATTCCCGGCCAAAGTCATCGAGAAAGATGTCAACAACCAGCTCGCCGCATTCCTCGAAACCAACAAATCCCTCGACTCCTCACAGTCCGGCTTCCGAGCCAAACACAGCACTGAGACCGCCCTCATCGCAGCCACAGACGACATTCGAACTCTACTGGACAATGGAGACACAGTCACCCTCATCTGCCTCGACCTCTCCGCAGCCTTCGACACAGTCTGTCATAGCACCCTATTACAGCGCCTCAGAAACATCGGAATCCAAGGAAAAGCACTGGATTGGATCACCTCGTTCCTCACCGGAAGAACCCAAAGAGTCCGCCTCCCACCATTCAAGTCTGAAGCCACTGAAGTCATCTGCGGCGTGCCACAAGGATCTTCACTCAGCCCCACCCTCTTCAACGTATACATGAGCCCCCTCGCGGTCATCGCACGCCAACACAACCTCAACATCATCTCATACGCTGATGACACTCAACTGATCCTATCACTCACCAAAGACCCGAACACGGCCAAAACCAACCTACATGAAGGAATGAAAGAAGTAGCCGAGTGGATGAAGCACAGCCGACTAAAACTGAACTCAGACAAAACAGAAGTCCTTATCCTAGGTACCTCCCCCTCCGCCTGGGATGACTCTTGGTGGCCAGAGGCCCTTGGAAAAGCACCCATCCTGACTGACTACGCACGGAACCTGGGCGTCATCCTGGATTCTTCATTCTCCATGTACAGACAAGTCAACCTGCTTCAATATTCTTCGCATGCTCAAAAAAACATTTCGCTGGATCCCCACCGAAACTAGAAAAACTGTCACCCACGCTCTGGTCATGAGCCGCCTGGACTACGGAAACACCCTATACGCCGGTACCACCGCAAAACTCCAGAAAAAACTCCAACGCATTCAGAACGCTTCAGCCAGACTCATACTAGACATCCCGCGTAAAGACCACATCTCTGGTCACCTGAAAAACCTCCACTGGCTCCCCGTCAATAAAAGGATTACTTTCCGCCTCCTAACCCACGCTCACAAAGCACTCTACGAACTTGGACTTAACACACGACTCTCCTTCTACACCCCCTCCCGCCAGCTACGATCCTCCAACCAAGCCCTTGCTACTGTACCTCGCATCAACAAAACCACCATGGGAGGTAGATCCTTCTCCTACCTGGCAGCTAAAACCTGGAACTCACTTCCCACTCACATTTGCCTCACTCAGAACCACCTAGCATTCAGAAAGCAACTTAAAACTTGGATATTTGACAAGTAATTCCCCCACCCTTCTTCAAGCGCCTTGAGACCCTCTGGGTATGTAGTGCGCTATATAAATCATTTGACTTGACTTGACTTGACTCCCTATGAGAGAGGATGGCCTGCTGAATCATCACAAGTGTTGATGGAATGGCACCAATTTGGAACTGGGGATTATCTGCTACGTGGCCTGATAGTGAATTGGTAGATGAGTAGTCCCATTTCAAGTCCTTCTTCCCCCAGGTTTGGCCTATAGATGGATTTATTTTTATAGCCATTATGGGGAGGTTAGGCTCATCCTCTTCGGGGTCGGAATCTAAATTACTAGTCCCTGGTGATGAACTCTGATCGCCTTCCGACCTTCTCCCCCATCAGAGAGCGAAAAAAAGCAGCCACTAGGTTCTTTATCCATATCAGGTCTATCTTTATCTTTATCTTTATCAGTGACTACTAAATCAATTACAGTGGTCACATCACTTTTCTCATTTTCCAGACCAGGTTGCAGCAGTCTCTCAACATGCACAGCTCCTTCTAGCGTCTGAGCCACGGCGACCTGGGTTTTGTCCTTACTCAGGGCAGTTTTATGATCTATTATTAGGGAAACCGCTGGCTCCTTTGGTACATTTATAATACTTTCCCAGTCATTACCCAGTATCAAAGCTTTGTCCCCTTCTTCACCAGAGATAGAACAAGGAATAGGGAGGGCAACCTCTAGTCCTCCCCCTAATGCGTTGTTCACAGTTAAATCTCCAACAACCACAGAGGTCGGAGCCAGAGGTCCAGAGGATTCGGGCGCGCTCACCTCATTATTATCCTGCCCCCTCGCTCCCTTCTCCGCATTCCGGGGTGTCTCAGTCAGGGTCTGTGTCCGAGAGTCTTTGCCCCAAATAAGCATCTCCGCTATTGAGGATCTGGGCGGTCGACTCTTCACCGAAGTCCCGCCTTTCCCTCTCCTTGACGGATCCGGTGAGAGGACCTGCCCAGAGCCTGCCGCCGTCCGCTCTGAAACATCCGACGCCTCTGTCCTGAGCTTGCAAGCTGCTATGGCACCCTTGGAGCCCGCAGAATTCGCTGCAATCTTTGGTGCCATTATCTTGCCGCTACGTGTGGTCTCAAAGAGCAGCAGGTCAGTCAGAGATCTCAGAATGGCACGCTCGATCAGAGGGGGTCCGACCTTCAACCAGATCACCACGAGACTATTGTAGCGGCAACGTAATCCCACCATGAAGGGGGAGGCCGGCCAGAGCCCTACAGGTGGTCAATTAACGTCAAACGGGAGGTTTCCAGTCTGTTTCTAGCCCAAAACTCTCCAGTGCTGCTATCGGCCACCTACGCGGCCGCCATCTTGCCTCCCGTCTCATTTGGACCTCATATGCTGCTGTTGCATACTTTATAGTAACTGTGGGTTACTTTGTAAAGCAGGTACATGATTTTCTTTATACTTGTGTTATAAAACCTTTTTAAGATGTTGCTTTCACACTTGCCTGTACTAGTAGTCAGAGAAATCAAAAGTAAATATAGATCAATCAGCAAAATAATTTCTAAAGGTTTGTCTGAAAATGTTTCCTTATTTTCGATAGCCTCTCATTGAATGCAAAAACAGAACACAGGATCTCTTTATTGCTAAATTTTGCCTTCATGATTATCAGGGGGTAATTACCGCTACCTTTGTAAAACTGCAAAAACTACAGTCTTGACTGTCATCTTTTTCAGCAATGATTTGTCTACCAATGTTTCCCTTTGAATCTTGGTTCATTCCAGTTATATATACATCCGTTGCTCCAAAACTCACACCAGATTATATGAACACTATGTCCAACATGGCCACCAAGCTGACAACATCAAATGGCTGGTTCTTGAGTCTCACGCTTCCATCACCCACCAAGCACTGTTCAGAATCGAACAGCGATGGATACATCGCCTCCAGCTGGACACCCTGGGCCTTAATGACTCTGTGCCTTGGACACTACTAGCGAGATAATCTTACTCTCTGGCTTATAGTCATTGTTCATGGCTTGACTTGTCCTTATCCATTCCGGTCCTTTGGCTCATGTACCCCTCTGTAACACTGGGACCTTCTCCGAGGTATTCTTACATGACTCATATACATTGGAAAAGATCACAGACTGCTACCACAGCATAAGGGTATACCATTGCACCTTTGCAAATCCCTTCGACTGGCGTATTCAGCCACTTATCCCATACTATACTGTCCTCCTGTCCCACCTCAAGCTTGACCATATTCCCTGGTGACATCCAATTGCCCGTGCTATTAGTGCCTGAATAGTGCTAGGACACATGAGTCTCGGTACTGGGACATTGGGTTTATCCATCTTAGCTGCCACTCAAGCAACCCGATTTAAACACCCAACAACACTGTTGGGTCCTGACGGTCCGGCTTTGTAACTATATTTAGCGGACCTTGCCTTGAACTTTCCTTTGTTCACGGTTCAACATTAACCCCCTTCTTAAGCTGCTTCCTCTCTATACCATCTTGTCAGGGCCTTATAATTACTACTGGTGCCGACTATAATACGCAATCAATACCACTTTACCTACTCGCTCTTTGGTCCACTCTCCAAACATAACATCGAGTAGGGCATTGTCCCTGTTATAAGTCACCCCTTGTTAGGATGGCCACCACTCTCGGGGTTAACTATCTCAGCCCTGACGCATTGCACGCGTCTACACCGCTGCGCATGCGCGGCCGGGGTTACGTTGGCCACGCTCACTGACGAGACGTCATGTCACGGAGGCGCGGGTAAACAGCATTTAATCCCAATGACCCCTCCGGTTCGGGACCAGCTGTTCCGCACCACCGGCAGGGGCGCCTCGCGTTGGGGGTAGGTTCTTCACCTTGGCTGTTCGTGGATCAGGTAAGCGTGGTCGCGGCACAATGGTCTAAGTTGCAGGTGGTACTGCACTAGCGTGATTGGTTTTACCGAGGAAAGCACTTTTGCGGATACCCTAACCTCTGGCCTGGAGGGCACGCCTTTAGCCATCAGGTGCCCTGCAATGATATTCCGCATCCAGGTCTGAGGTGTGTTGACGGGCCGGGCTCTGTCGCCGGTGATCGGGCGGGTTTGGTTGGCCCGGCGGGACATAGTTCGGATGGTTCGGGTAGTTGGAGTTAGACTGCCCTCCCTGGGCCAGCAATGATACACTCTCCCCACATGGGTGTATGGTGCTTGCTGGCCTTGCGGGCCCGCCCGATCCTCTGGCCTGGAGGGCACGCCTTTAGCAATCAGGCGCCCTGCAATGATATTCCACATACAGGTCTGAGGTGTGTTGACGGGCCGGGCTCTGTCGCCGGTGATCGGGCGGGTTTGGTTGGCCCGGCGGGACATAGTTCGGATAGCTCGGGTAGTTGGAGTCAGACTGTCCTCCCTGGGACAGCAATGATATTCTCTCCCCACATGGGTGTATGGTGCTCGCTGGCCTTGCGGGCCCGCCCGATCCCAGGCTCAGAGGCGGGGTCTACTGTACACGCGGTCCTGTTGCATACCAAGCAGGGCTTACCATTGGCAGGGCTGACCCATTGGGCATAGTGGGGGACTACAATAAGTCTCTCTGGTCCCACCATTAACTGACTCTTTTTCTTTCTAGTTAGGCCATGTATCTACTTTCTAACTTGGCCTCACTTCCGTGGTAAGCTTTATATGAACACACCATCCGGGTGCCTGTATCTGTTCCTCTTTTGCAGGTACCTTACCTTTCCGAACAGCCCCACGAGAACAGACTGTGGGGCCCTTTAGGGTTACTCTTAAGGTAAGCACAAACCCAGTCATCTAAAGTGCTGTGATAATCTTTTCGTCTTATTGTTTGAATTACACAACATGTTTTAATCCTGAATTACACTGCCCAAATGTCAGGAGTGGACGTATTACCTTGAATACGCCCACCATTGTGTCATTCTGGCATACACTCTCTTTATGGTTCATTCATGTATGTTTTATGGAGCACTTATGGAACCTAGTTTTATGAGATATCGCCACTATTAATGCTAAATTGGCTCACTTCTATATATTTTTTCTAGGTCTCCCCTCTAGAGCAGGACCAGTTGGCCTGCTCCCTGATTGACCCAGTGAGGTTGTATCTTAATTTTTAATATTTACCTTATTTTCACTGTGTATTACCCAACACTCGAGGTCCTGAAGAATTGCCAGACAGGCAAGAAACATGTCGACCTTTTTAGAGGGTTGAGTTAGCCCACTGTAGACCAAGCAGTTCCTTTCTCCCCTCCCACCATTTTAAACAAGGGAGTCAGCCACGTGAATAAAGTCCCCTGTGGATTGACTCACCTTTTTTAAATTTCACTATTTCCTCACGACTACACCTTCACCAGACCCCTCATACGCACTCAAACCATTGGCTGGAACAAAAGATCTCCAACAAAGAGCACCTACGGCGCCCGTCAGACATTGCAGCGCCAGTCTGACGAGGAGCAGGAGACCAATGATGAAGCATGACACCTAGGTTTCTGGGTGTGTGAGGTCTCCTAGTTCCAATATGGGAACACCTTGTTCCCTGCTTACGTTTTATCTCCATATCCCTACACTTACTTCCTTATTCATCCCCGGGGAACTTAGTATTCTTTTGCTTAAAAGTTGACTGGACATATACTCTGGACCCCGCTAAACATTGTCCACCACTGGTCCCAATTTTGTACCTCATTCCAGTTATAGCCACTTTCCCATTAGAGAGGTTAATTGTGAATGCATCACCAATTCGACTTTATAAAGAGCTAACAATTGTGGCCGAAATGAGCTTGAGACTGCCAGTTTTAAAACAGGGCGTCACAAACTCACAGTACCCTATAATCAGCAACCGCTTACTGGGACGAATCCTTAAATACATTGGTAGAAATGGTCCCTGTATGGAAGAGGTAATGGAATAGTTTACTTTCATTAAATTGCATGGTAAATAATAATACAGCACAGAAATGATCTTTTTACATGCAGTCCCGGATTATTCATTTTCTGGTACAGTTTTTGCACTGACATTTAGACCAGCATTTTAACTCACAGTCCAAGGCAAAATACCTTTACTGCACTTGTCAAGCAATATTTATATTTTTCGAGCGAAATTGTATCAACACAGCTGCAAATCACCTAACACAAGTGTCTTTTAGGCGGGGTTCTCTAGAAAGGCAGTGTTATACCACTTACTTTTTATCTCCAGTTGCTTTATCATCTGTGTTGTTATTACACGTTCAAATTGTTCGTTTTTATTAATAGCTTACAAACGTATTAATATAACTCTGCACATTTGCTTTTTGCCTCAGGACCTTCTATGGCAGAGACACTTTAGGTATAATTAGAAATAAAAAGAAACAGCGTTTAGGTAAGGGACTTTTATGATTTATTTTATTGGAATACAATCACAAAGCTCATGTTTTTGTGGGGGCGAATGATACATGTTACTCTCTCTACTTGGTCTAATAGAAAGTGTATTTTTAATTAGCATACTTAGCCTATCTATAGTTTAACTTCGCTGTAGGAGTTATTCGTAGGTGGAATTATAACATTTTCCGTTCACGTTGATCAAACGTGTGGCACTCACACAAATTGTATTTAGTTCATTGTAAATTTGCTCTGTTACATTACGTTACAAGTTTGAAGGGTTGACATAACTCGTGTAATTTGGTGTAGTGTAATTACACAAAATTACAGAAAAATTATGTGAGGATGTTTGGAATTATGTAACGGGCATAGTCAAACCATTAAGGGTTATTATTTTAGCACAAAAATGTACAAAGGATGCCTTTTGTACTGCAAAAAAAGTGCTGAATGCACCAGAACACGAACAACAGTAGCCATCAGCCACTCGTGATCTGTTCCTGTGCTCGTGCGTAGACGTTTTTCCCCAATTACTGTAAATTACATGGGTGAGCGTACTCGCAAAATCTTCAGTAATTTTGCATCACAAGAGAAATGTTAAATGACCAAAATTACTCGGATTACTCTGGAGTCATTAAAAGTGCCCCCAGACTTACAAAATATGTGAATCCACGGCTGTAATTGTTTATTACATTTTTTAATTTCCTATTACATTTCAGGTAAAATGATATTGATTTTGAGGGAACATTTTCTAGCAACATCAAAGTGGTGCTTTCCGCTAAATATTTTGCTGAAAAAAAGACTGTAAAGACAGCTTGAATTTGAGACTTTTATGATCAATTCAACATATCCATATGAGAGAATAACTGATGTTGAGTATGTTGTGTGTTGTCCTATTGTATTTGGCCATAAGGATTGTTCATAGCTTCCATCATAGACTCACTTTTGCATCCAGAGACATGTGGGATTCTTTAATGGTTGTTGCTACATGTTGGAAGCCAATTTTGATGCTTCTTTCTACTACAGATAATGTTTTGGTAATAATACACATTTGCTTGTGTTTTTGGTGCTGTACATTCAATGTAGAGGCTTCAAGACCATCAAACATCTGTGTGGTATTGCCCATGTCTTATGTCGATTCTGATCTGGGATTAGAGGGCCTGAGGACATAGGGGCATATTACCAAGCAATAGCGATAATTATCGCTATTGCTTGGTTAGAGACAAAAATTTACCGCTGAGCTGCGGCGATTTTTATCGCAGATAAACCTTGGTATTACCAAGGTTTATCGCAAATGCAATAAAAATCGGCTGCAATCCATGAATATCGCTGAAAAGTCTGCGATATTCATGCATTACCGAGCTAATGCTCTTAGCCATGTTATCCACCTCCCATTGGATAATATCACTAAGAACTGCTCAGGGCAGGTGTTAGCTTTTGGAGATATTCGCGCTTAGCGCGAATATCTCCAAAAGTTGGTAATAGGAGATAGCTATGTTAGCGACTGTTTCCAGTCGCTAACATCTTGGTACGCCCACTTTGCATGTCATTAGTGATAAATATCACTGACATGCAAAGTGGGGCCCAAGATGGTCGCTATCTCCTACTAGCTGTCACTAACTGGTGTTAGCGACTGCTAGGTATTAGGGAGTTGGACTCCCTGAATCATCCACTTCATCAATGGGCAGGTTCAGAACTGCTCCTTTGCCTCTGGGGTGAGGTATGTGGCATAATTAACTCATTGACTTCTTGACTGCACATCTGTGTATCTTCCTGCCCTCTCCTTTGTTTGTGTTGGAACATCTGTATAGAGTTGGAAGGTGTAAATATTTGTAAATACACTTTTTTGTATTATTTACAGCATGATAGGTTTTGGTTTGTGCTGTAGGTGTTCATAACTGAGTACTATATTTCTCATACTGCACTACTAGGGTAGGCCTAAGACTTCTAATTGTGTTTTTCTTGTATTCTAGCATACCTAAACATTTCCCAGCCTAACATGATTATAATGTTGCCTCACTTATTGCTGCAAACATGTTATTGTGACGCTGTAAGTGTATATATAACTCTTATCTTTTGAAGTAGAAGGGTCCTCTGAAATATCAATGATGCTGACGCAGTTTCTGGCTCCAGGGTGGACTCCATAATTTCCTGAAGGGGAGATGGTGGTAACTGGGATAAGGGGTGCTCCTCCTCTTGCACAGTCCTCAGTTCTAGGGCTTGCCAACTTCTCTTTGGTCCTGCCTCAGAGGTCAGACCACCATTTTGTGAATTTCTTCTATGGATCTCTGGGTGACCCCCACAGAGTGGATTATCTCCTGTATTTTCAGCCAACTATCGTTCTTTAGTTCCTCTGACACAGAGAGGGATGTTTTCCCAAATAAGACATCATGATTAGCAACACAGTCTTCTGTACGTATTTCCAACACTTTCTCCGATAATTTGACTTTCCTCTCCCTCCCTCCAAGGCCCTTCTCCTTCTCAGGTTACAGCTGGGGGATTTTCCTGATTTTCAGGGGTGGAAGGCTGTGATTTCTGTGGATCCCAATTGGATTGCATTGGCTATCAACTGTCTGAAGTCTCTCCAGTGTTGTTATAGGCCTGGTGCTGCTCTACTTCCTGCTTGTGATGTCATCACTTACCGGGAAGTAAAAATTTGGTAGTACCAACTTAATTCACTATCTACAAAACCGCTATTTGTGATTCCTTAAATAGCAAATGCACCTTGTACCGAATCAGCATTAATCAGCCACTCATAGTCGTACCTACCAATACCAATTTGGAAATTGCCATTTGGTAAGAATAACAATTTACAAATCGGCATTCATTTCCTTTGCACAACTAGCCCTTTGTACATCTGGCACATAGATACTGAATTATATCAGCCTCTCATCAGGAGAATATAGAGGAGTATACATTTTGATAAAGAGCTGTGAATAGTTCAAGTTTTCCTGGAAGTGTAATAGACTCAGGTGCCAGTAGCTGTGCTTGATTCCTACTAGTGTGTCAAATGTGCAGGGATTTTTCCGTAATCTAGCTACATTAAGACCAGGAGCTCACCCTCTCCATTTACCATTGGTGCCTTATGTTTGCCTAGAAAGTTCACCTCCCTATTGCTAAAAGATTGGCATTCGAATGCTGGAAGATGATTGTATTCCCTGTTGCAGAATGCTGGAACTCCAAATCCCACATTTTCTTTTCAAGAATATCGACTTTGTCACATGTGGATCAAACCACATGTGTTTAGAGATATAGATCCCCCCTTTTTTCCAGGCCTTAAAAATCTCCTGGACAATATCCGATCTAGGGACTTATTCCACATTGACTTGAAATTACTCTTTAATGGTTCACCTCCACTGTGAATACTGGTTCAAGTACCACTTCCGAAGGAAATTGCAACAGATGAGAGGAAGAAGTCAGGGCTATCTCAACCAGAGAGTTGAACCCTTAGTGTTCTGGGGAGGGTTTTTATATTGGGTTTCCATGTGCAAACATCTCACAACACCAGCCAGTACTTAATATGTGACATCATATTTTGTACAGTGTTCTAGCATGCATACGCCCTAACAACCCGATGTTTTTGATACCTGAAGGTCAAATAGTGAGAACTGGTCTCTTACATTTAAAATAGTCTTTGAGATCACCAATGGGAGCTAGGGATCAAAGTGATCTGTTTCAATTTTCGTAGAGTACTTTATTAAACTCTCCCACTTACCCCACATTAAAGAATGGTGTTGGACCCGGCCCATTGGGCAGGTTCACCCCTAGACTATTTGCTTTTTCCTAGCCTGTTTATGGAACCTGGTGTTGGTGATTTTAGGCCTCTGCGCACTTTTTCTCCGTGGTACAGTGTAAAGTGCTTGAGCTCTCTGTGAATGAGTGGTGAGTGACCTGCCCTCCCATAGGAATAAATGGGGAATATGTATGCCCATGGTAGTTCCTGATGTGTGGGGAGTGCAGGGGCGAGTTTGGTATGTATGAACTCGTGAGAATGAATGCTGCAAAATGATATATGGGGCATGACTGTGTCTAGTCTAGAAGTACTACTTTTGGAAGTTGGCATATTTGTGTAAGTTGGTGCTGGCGTGTGATTGGCTGGTGAGCCTGGCCCAGAGTGCCTGGGCCTGCTTGTGGATTGACTGTCTGGTTTGAGGATGACAGGGGCTAGAGAGCCCAGGAGGTTGTCTGAAGTCAGCCCATGGATGAAAGGCAGCATCTACTGCCAGGGAAGTGGGAGGAGATGGCACCTGATAGTGAAGGGCTGTGCCTGCCTAACTACAAAGCTGGCACCACCTCCCGCTGGGCGACTGTCACCTCTGTCCCTGATACTGAAGGGACTTCCCTGTAACCAGTTATGGCTGGTTCTCACACTGCCTGCTTCAAAGGACTTCAAAGACTTTTCTGTGTATAAGAAGGGGCTGTGTCCCCTTCCAAAATGTTCTTGTTTCCAACTTGAATCTGCCAGGGGCATGCTGCTGCTGGGGCTCAGGGGAATCCCTGGGCCCTGCCCAGCTCCTGGACACCTGATGGACTTTCCCTGGGGGACCCTTTGCCTGTGGTCCCCTGCTGCAGACTGCTGGGGACTTTTGCTTGCTTTTGCCAAGGCTTATTACAGCCTGGAAGTGCCTGGAGGACTTTGCTGCTGAGAGCGCCTGGAAGCGCTTTATTTTTAAAACCTTCTTGGTCCTTGTAGTGCTGGATGTTGTCTCTAGCGCTTAAGAGCGCTTCATATTGCTGTAGCGATTGGAACGCGCCGTATTTGGATTGTAGCGCTTAAGAGTGCTTCCACCTGGCCCCCTGGCACCTGGAGGCGCTTCTGTATGCGGCCCGCATGTTTATTTGAATTGCGAGTGCCCACCTCGCTCTTGGCCATAATTTTATTTTCCTCGAGGGAGCCCACTCCTCGGGAAACTCTGCTCCCGCCTGCCTGGGCTAGAGACGGGCCGCCGCGCTGCCCGCGGCGACCCGGAAGTGCTTGGCCGACCGGCCAATCACAGCGCGGCCGGCCGGAAGTCCCGCCCCGCAACCTGGGAGGAGGGAAGAAGGAGAGAAGCTGCCGGGTGAGGAGGACGCCGCAGGAAGAAGGCGCCCAGGAGATGGCGGCTGGTGGCGTCGGTGCAGGGCTCCCATTGCTGAGGGAGCCCTGGAGGATCGGAGCGGAGCGGTAGCGGAGGGGGCGCGAGGCACATTGTCGGTGCCTGCCCCCGCCGCGGAGAGGAGAGGAGAACCGGCGAGCGCCTGACTGACCGGTGAGTGGGGCAGAGCAGGGGAGGGGAGCCGAGACACATTGTCGGTGTCCGCCCCCCCGCAGTAACGCAAGCTCGCGCTCGATGTGGAGAAGCCACGAGGGCTTCAAGGGCGGCCCCAGATGGCAGTGGGCCGCCCCAACGTCGTGCAGAGCCTGTGGAGGCTCCCACAACCCGGGGGCAGTATTTGTGCCAGAGTCCCCCGTGAGGGACTCCAACGGAGCGAGGACGCTTTGGGCGGTCCCGCTTGGCAGAGGGCATATTACTTGGAGCCCTGTGAGAGGCTCGTGCCCGCATGTGTATAGTGAGCCTGTTGAGGCTCAGAAGGGAGTTCTCTTGACTCGAGACTCGAGTCCCCCGTGAGGGACTCCAACGGCCCTAAGTTGTGTACAGAGCCTGTGTGGCTCAGAGGGGCCATACTTGTTTTAAGAGTCTGTGAGGCTCTTGTGTTATGCCAGAGCCTGTGTGGCTCCAACGTGCGCAGTGTTTGTTTTAGAGCCTGTGTGGCTCAGGTGGCGCAGATTTGTTCTAGGGGCTACTGAGAGCCCTGCCACAGCTTTTTGACCCCAGCTGCCCAGCACTTTGTAGGCAGCTGCCAGGTTTAGGCTTTTGTACTTTAGAAACTGGTGCTGCATGGCAGCGCACCCTGACTTTGGACTCAGGGCATCTTTGCCCCACAAGGCCAGTTGGCCTAGGGACTGCCACAGGTGGTGGCTTATGTAAGTTATGCGCAATGTTATTCCTATGTTTTTAATAGTAATTGCCTACTGTGTGATTTTGCGCTATTGTGTTGTTCTGGCACCTCTGAATGTTTTTTTAGGCATCATGTGTCTTTCTTTCCATGCGCTGCACCTCTGAATGTTTAGTCATCATGTGTTTTCTTGCGCTGCACCCCTGAATGTATTTTATTGCATCATGTGCTTTATTCTTAACACCTCTGAATGTGTTAGGCATCATGTGTTTTCTCTTGATTACTCCTCTGAATGTGGTTTATGCATCATGGGTAAGGTGTTCTGGTTTATACCCCTAAAGGTGTTTATTCTTAGGTGGTTGTCCTTTTTAGTACAGGTGGTCCTAGTAAGGTCCTGGTTCCTGTTACCAGTGGATTCTGGTTGTGATCTTTTTGATTACCATTTTATGTTTAGTATTACTTTTTCTAGAAGTGCTATATCTGAATATGACAGTGGCCCATGTGGCCCTGTCTTGTGAATAATCCCATGTGCCAGTTGGCACAATGTATATGTGTGATTTTATTTGATGTGTTTTTACAATACAAAAGTTATTTTTATAATAACCTTGTGTGGAGTCTCTTTTGTGGTGTGCCTAGTATGTTGTTGCTGTTGTGCGCTGGCGCAAATGCTTTACACATTGCCTCCGAGTTTAGCCTTCCTGCTTGTGCCAAGCTACCAAGGGGGTGAGCAGAGGTTATCTTGGCATGTGACTTCCTTGCCCTGACTGAGAATGGTGGTTTCTGCCTGGCTTTGGCGTCAGCCTTAGCCTACCAGAAATAGCCAGTTCTAACAAATGGGATGAGAAGTTGTACATTTCTGCACCAAGTTTACAAAAAGATTGGATAATCTAGATTAGTGTCATATGTGTTGATTGTAATGAGTGGGATTCCATCCAATAAACTCTTAGCATTATATATCTGTGCTATATATACTCTCAAGTATATAAATACTTGGGAGTATGATTCGACAGAGCATTAAACTGGGGTATGCATGTACAGGCCCAGAAAACAAAAGGCCTAGCAGGAATCTGTGGGTTGAAAAAATGTAAGAGTAACTATGGAGATATGTCACATAGACCAGTGCTGAAAGCATTTAAGGCTATGATTCCACCTCAGATGCAGTATGGGGCAGAAATATTGTGCTTGGAGGGAAAATGTTCATGGTATAAGGAGGAAGGAAAATGTCTAAAAACTCTTCTCTCCTTTCCCAGCTCTTCAATGTTACAGGCCATTAGGTTAGAACTAGATTGGCCAGCATGGAACATACAAGTTCAGGTAAATCTGTGCAGATTTTGAAAACGATTAGGATCAGGAGAGGAGGGGAAAGTAGCATGTTGGTGTAGGAGGGAGATCCAACTGAGTGAATTGAAAGCTACCAGAAATAAACTGTTCTCCATCTGTGAAACTTTACAAATAAAAATTGACCCAGCATCATTATGTATTGATGAACGGAAGAATGTTTTAAAAATCCTGGGAAATGAAAAATCTAGGCAGATTGACATGGATTACTTGAACCAAAAAGAGTCTGTGCATTTTATGCTAAATACCTGGAGTAATAACAATTGGTATCCTTATCTATATACTGTACCGAATTATGCGTTGAGATTGGAATTATTGAAAGTTAGAATAGGGATCCATCCCACCCGCTCAAATGAAAGAATAAAAAATGTATTATTGGATGACTGTGGTAAATGTACATGCGGGTTAGATTTAAAAAGTTCCAGTGTCCATTTTGTAATGGATTGCCAAAAATTGCTACCGGTACGTCGGAAATTTTTAAGGCCACTCTTTTTAAAATATGGAATAAGCTCAAGGATGCAAGCAATTAAGCTCCTTATGGACATGCAGGTCCTTGACATTGTAATTGCCTTGGCGAAGTTTGTACAAGAAGCAAAAGGACTTCTCATGCAATAAGGAAAAGGAAAAGGGAAGGGATGATCAAGGAGGGATAATCAGAGGCAAATTATTTTATGTATTGAACTTTTAAGTATGTGGTCTTGTCTTATAGTATGTTAATACAAAAATAACCTTTTATGAGAAGATAATGACATTTGGTTTTAGGTTCTGTTAAGAAAAGAAAAACATTTTATAGTTGTATTTTTGTCTGGGTTATGATGATGTGTGCAGTTTAAAGACCAATTGGTCATAATAAACTTATTTTTGATTTTTGACTATATCTGTGCTCTTCATCCATTATTGTATGCATTTATCCATAGTTTAACCTCTTTCCAATGGGTATAGCTACCCCGGGCATGTGATGTGTAGGAGGAAAGATATGTTTTTGTCCTCATTTCCTTTAAAATGCTGTCTCTGACCCCTGGTGCAAGTGTGCTTCCTATAATCTGGCTATATTACATTGGGTCGGCCCAGCTAGGATAATAACCCCCTTACCTTACGGGCATCATTAAATCCCATGAAATCCCCAAATAATTAGTCTGGACACGTGTAAATGTAATATTACAAGCAAACCTCTGCAACATTTTAGGTATGCAGAAAAAACTATGTATATTTATGCAGAAAATGTCTTACAGAGAGACATTTTCTGTGCAAAGCAATCTCCTACTGGTCTCGCATGAGAGTATTTTATGCACAATGTGCGCTCGTATAATATAAATATTATGAGATAACAGCAAACCACATTTTGTTTTAATAGGTACATTTCAACCATTTTCTATTAAATTTGCTCACAATTTCACAGAACAATTTAGCATTCCTCTAATTTTCAGTACTATGGGGCATGTTCTCTTCACACTATATGTGTGGGAAGGCCTGAGCATTCACTTGGTAAAAGATTGTGTCATGGAGTGCAATGGTGCACCAGAATTGCAGTAGGATCATAAGTGAAGATTGCAACATTTTGCCACCCGCTGCAGCTTTCCACAGCTGACATAGTCACCTCCTATTTCTTTCTCAACTCCTTTCCTGCCACATTCTGCTCCAAGAGGATCAGTAACATCCTTATTAAATTGGCCAGGGAAGCATCATTAGAGAGTGGAGGGATAGGTAGAATAGTGCAAAGTATGTCTCCAACAGTACAGCAAACCATGCAGAATTATAATGTTCCACCTACATAAATCTAAGCACCAGATGTCTCACAATAAAAAGCAAAGGTTATGCTGTGTGTATGAGGGTCCATCTAATGTGAATACTTTAATTAAATCCTTAGGTGTCCAATTCATATATATAATATCCCATATTTAATTCTATGGAACTATCGTAGTCCTGGTAATTTACAAATCTCTTTGTAATAGGGATGGGTGGAGGACTAGAAGGTGGCAATGAAACTCATCGAGTGGTGTCCTCTTTCAATCATGAACGTGCCTGAAGAATCATCAAACCCCAGGACCTCTGACAATAGACATTTTAGCAAGATTGCTCCGGTTACCAATTGTTGATAGATCCTGCCATGCTGGTAGTCTTGATACTGTTGCTGAGCAATAGTGCTTCAAAATCTTTTTTTTTTAGCCCCGATTTGTTCAGAGATTTTTTCCATGTGAAGGATGATTCGTTCATGCATAGGTGATGCATTTCTGCATCTTACATACGGTGTTCCTTTGTGTCTATCCTGTCAACTTGTTTGTCAACTGTGAAGTGAACAGAGGAAACCTTCAAACTTAGTAGGAGCCTTTACTATTTTATTTAGATTTCATGTTTCATTTAGAGCCTGCATGTTATTTGACCAAAAAGGAAAACATTACAATTACAGTCTCCTTAACGTCATTTGCCTACCTTCCTCAAATTCGTAGATCTTCCAATAACCACCAGACTGATTTTTAAGGCTCACAGGAATCTGAAATACTCTTGCCCCTCAACTGAACACATAACAAGTAAAGTGTCCCAATAAATTAAGAGTTCATTTCCCCCCCTTGTCTTTTACTAAATGTTGTCAATCTCTCTCAGTCTAAGATGAGGACTCTTTGCTTAGTCCTCCTTCCTTCTCTGTCTCTTTCTTTCGCTCTGCCCCATCTCTCCTTACTGGTCAGATTCTCTTGAAGCTTCATTTTTCATGAGTGAGTACTTTGCTGGAAGCCATGCTTATCTTCTGAGCCCTTTTTGCCCTGGCTCTTCCTTTCTTGGCTTTCTGCCTTCTTATTTAGTTTAGGATTTTCTTAATGTAGTTATGTTCAGAAAGCGGGGAAAGAAAAAATAATACAGAAATACCAAAAACTTTCATGTTTAATTGTTTATCTCGTTCCTCTTCCTTTTCTTCCTTTCTCTTATTTCCCGGTCCATTACTTGTTTGGCATGATCTGTTCACATTCTGGTTGAGGACCACCTGCGTCCTCCTGACTCCTTGTGGCCCAATCAATCACCAGTTGCTACTTCAGTATGGGTCCCATTTATTGGCTTTGTCCTCTCCCATTTGCTGCAGCCTTGCACCACATTGTTCAGATATGGAATGCCCCCACATACTAGTTTCCTAAGATGTTTGTAACTCTGGAGAAATATTTATTGGTATCTAGATGGAACGTCTACATTTGTCTGTAACTTCCAATCTTTTTGTAAGGGCTTAAAACCTTTGGGTTGAAGAGAAATTATCATAGTAGTTGAGAATTGTGAACATAGTTCTGAGTCAACCATGTTAACCAAATTAATGGGGTGTGATCGGTGTAAAAAACAAATGGTCTACCTCCCAAATAATACCTAAGAGTATGGAGTGCCCATTTAATTTATAAACATTCCTTTTATATTGAAAAGTATCTTGTTCCCTGAGATATTCCCTGTGACTAGTAAACAAAAGTGTGTGATTCCTTTTCCTGCTTCTCAGGCTGAGCTAGAACTGAGCCTATCTCTGTTCCTTTTTTTTCTGGTAGCTGTCAAGAATCTTTTTGTTAAAAAAAAAATTTAAGAGAATTTGCAGAAACAATTTTCATAAATGCATCTTATGTACATGGCCTTTAGCATCCAACTATACAGGAGCTTATACTTCAATATTTTGCATATATATACATCCCCCTTGCTGGGGTTATGCTGTGTATAGTTCGATAGTGCCGGGACACTCTGTCAGAGTAGCTGAGCGCTCAATAAAATCCTCAATAACATCAATAACATAATACATAGTAAATCAGATAAGCAGCAAAATAAAGAAAAAGTAAACAGAATACATGAACCATATACAGGCATCTTAAGAAAAAATAATCCTAATCATTAGAATGGTCCTACTATAGCCTTTTCATTTATATACCAGTTTGCCTGATAACCCATTTTTCCAGGGGAGACCAGAATTTGTTGCCTCGCTTTCAAGCACCCCGACCTTTACATTTATATAGTGACTTCTCGAGATGATATATAGCCAACAAGCGACCTATCCAAGCTTGAAATCGGGGAGGATCTGAATCTTTCCAGTGAGTAGAGATAAGAAGTCTCATTACGGCTATCGCAATAAAAACAAACTAGCTCTTACGACGGCCACATAGTATGTTCTCGTCACATCTCAATAACATTAACGTTGCAGATATTTTATTAGGATACTCTACGGCTGCTGTCAGGTAAGTTTCCATTTGTTTATTAGTAAATTTAGTTGCCCGCAGCTATAAAACATATGGATTGTATCTGCTGGTCCTTGTTTGCATCTAGGACACTTATCGTCCTCTCTTTTCCCCCAGCGATAAAGTTTCTCGGGAGTGTAATAAAGGTCATATAGTGTGTAGTAGTGCTGGGCTTTCAAATTTCCTACAAGAAAGATCTCACTAGATAGATTCAGAGAGCTACATACATCAGTCTCATGATCTCCAATTTACGCTACCCATTTAGCTTCTACAGCATCCAAGTCATCTGGTAATGTGACCATTATTATTTTGTATATAGTCCTAATTCTAATCTGAGGTTGGAGGATGGTTTCAATTAAGGATATCCTATACAAAGAAAATCCCTTCTCCTTCGTTTTGTTCAAATAAATCTGTCTATATTTAAACAATGAGCCATTAGATATACAATATTTGTGCTGGAGCTCTGAAAATAGCAATCTTTGTTCGCCTAATTATAGATCGCCCACCGTCAATATTCCCTTTTCCTCCCACTGTCTAGCCAATTGATCATATATAAATGGTGGAAAAGGGAGGATCGCCATAGTGGGGTATATCTGTTATATGCAGGAATATTTACTAAATTCTTCATCCATTTCCAGATTTGCCAAATTTCTAACATTATCTTGAACTTAGTTTTTGTATAGTAGCTTCGCTCAATTTGACGAAAAAGTACACCTGAGCATTAATTCCTACAGCTAACTCATATATTAAAGGCTCATCATCAACTCGGCTATGTGTACCTCCTAACCCTGGGGAAATTACAAAAGCCATTTGTTGTAGAAAGCACGCATAATAGGAGGATCTGATATTTGGGCCGACCATCCTCCTTGCTCCTGTGGTAGCGTTAGGAACTTGAAAGATCGTCAAATTTTCGAGTATTTCCAAGCAAATTTACTAAAAATGCTGTCTATTTTCTTTAGAAACTGTTCTTCGATTGCAACTGGTATGGATCTAAAAAAATATAAAATTTTCGGAAACATAATAATTTTTAAAATATTACAGTGTCCGATAAGTGACAAATGAAGCCTGTTCAACGGACAGAGATCTGTGTTAATCTTATTGAGTACTGGTGTCATATTTATTTTCTAGATAGCATCTATGTCCCTCGTGATTTTAATCCCTAGATAGGTTACTTCTGCTAATCTTCGAGGATCATTGCACACACTATTGATATTGCATAAAATTTGAGATTTCCCCGTATTTAACAGGTACCCTGATTTTCGGCCATATTCCTCAGCTAATTTCTGAATTTGCACAATTTCCTTTTCCGGATCTGTTGTTACTATAGCCAAGTTATCAGCGTAAACCAATATTATTGTCTCATGGCCCTTACATTGTACTGCGATAATCGTCTGATCCTGGAGAATTTGCTCTATAAAGATGTCGATATACAGAGCGAACAATATGGGGGAGCAAGGACAGCCCTGTCTCATCCCTTTTGCGATCTCTATAGAGGCTGATTCCTCCCCCATAATGTTCAATATGGCAAATGGCCGATGATACATTGCTTGTATAGCTGTCAAAATACCAGGTCCAAATCCCCTTTTTACCATAGTTGTCCACAGGTAGGGCCAAGCCACGCAGTCAAATGCTTTCTCCGCGTCTAGACGGATCATAGCCATCTTCTCACTGGTTTCCTCATTAATATCTAATAGAGCAATTGCACGTCTAATATGATCTGTTGTGCCTCTCATTGGTATAAAACCGTGCTGCCGTGGGGAGACAAGATGAGCTATGATCCTTCCTAACGGGGTAGCAAAAATTTTGGAATATATCTTCATGTCTGTATTCATGAGAGATATAGGTCTATATGATGTGGGGTTATTGGCATGCTTCCCTTTTTTTAAAAATACCACTATATCTGCCTTTTGCCAGGTCTCGGGTGGGGTCACATTATATTGCACCCCTAGAAACAGATCTAATAATAAGGATAATTTCCTTTTGAATCGCCTTATATAGCTGTAATGGGATCCTATCTGGACCTGCCGCCTTCCCTACGGCCATGGATTGAAGAGCGGAGAATACCTCTATTTCAGTTATTTCTTTGTCTAACTCCTGTCACATTTCTTCATTTAACATGCGTTAATTACCAAGAATATGTTCAGTATCATTGGGTGGCATAGATTCAGTATCCCCTTGTTTATATAAATCTTGGTAATATTTCTCAGAAGTTTTTATAATATCCTTTTTTAGTGTATATAAAGTTCCGTCACTACCCTTAATTTCTGTTATACTGTTTTTAGCTATTTCTGTTTAGTCTGTTTAGTCCGCAAAGCAAGAACCTTACTGATGGCTTCACCATACTCATACCCTTCTGATTTATGTGCTTAATAGATGGCAGCTCCCTTCATAGTATAGTGGTTATTTATTTCAGCCTTGATAATTGCTATATTTTGGCATACTGTAGTTTACTTATCAACTTATTGATTACACTCTTTTCTTGTTTCCTAGCTTTATCTACAAAGCAAATCGTCTCCCCACGAAGTCCAGCCTTAAAACTTTCCCAAACAACATTACGTGTGGAACTAAACTGATTAATCTCATAATATTCGATAACCCATTTTTTTTATATGTGCTAGATTACTTTCATTGAACAGCAGTGACCTATCAAACGTCCACTTTATGTTTGTATGATCTAGATTTGAGAGTGTCAACCCCATAATTAGGGGTTGTGATCTGAAAATAGTTTGGGTAGTTTCTTTATATCAGTCGTTGAAATAAAAGAGCATGATACCAGAAAATAATCAAGCTTATCAATTTTTTTGGGGGGGGTTTGAATAATATGTATAGCCAGGGTCTGATGGGTGTTTCATCCCCCAAACATCAAAGAGATCGTAACTGCTTCGTAAAGCAGAGAGAGAGCATGATGTACTCGGGATTTTCTTCCTTGATATCTTCGGGTACTAGCAAGCCGACTTTCATAATGAATATTGAAGTCTCCACAGAATATAAACGGGCCAGACCATGATGCTTCCTCGATTTCTAAATTATTAAGGGTCTGTGGATCATCCTCGTTTGACCCATATACTGTACATATGGTTAATCCCGTAGAACGTTGGGCAATAGCCCACCTTTCCGCCCTATCACCCAATGTCCGTATGGCTGGTCCAAACCGTGTTTTCATATGAATTGTATTCCCTCTGATGGTTGATGTCTGGGTAGAGCCTGCCAAAAGATTATAACCTTCTATAGCAAGCATGTCCCGACTCCCCCACGGGATATGCGTTTCTTGCTGACATATTATATCAGCATTAAAGCTTCTCAGCATTTCTGCCACTCTATTGCGTTTTTGTCTATCATTAAGACCACCTACATTGACAGAACAAATAGTGATTTTAGCCATTTAGTCTGTCCAGTTTCCTCTGCCTTAATCTCCCTTGCCTCCTGATACAGTTTATTTTAAATTCTTTTTTACTTACATCCTCTTTTTTTCTCCCCTGTTTCACTGGTCCCTTCCCCATCACCCTTTCCACCTATTCCACCCTCTTCCCCCTCCTTCACCCACCCTATGGCTGTGCCCACTACCTTACCCTTACCTTCCCCTAGATTCCCTCCCCCACCCTTCCCTTAAAAAAATGCATTGAGACTGCTAGTGATCTACTTGTAGTCTGCTGTGATGGTTACTCCCCCCGACCCCACGATAGAAAAGCCACAGACAGTAAAAGCCAGTAGAGATTCAAAAACATATACTATAAATATCTAAGAGAGAGAAAAGAAAAAAACATTCATGTAACCATGCACCCTAGTAATCTCAGGATCAACCTTGCCATTACTTAGTCTATAAATTTAGGTCCAGCTCTCTAAATATTCTTGAGCTTTGATTTCTGAGGTAAAAAAGCAAACATGTTCTCCTATTATTTTCAACCGAGCAGGATGCAACAAGAATGCCTGTCCCCCTCGATCTTGCACTGGTTTGATCATTTGTCGAAGATGCCAACGTCTTTCTGCAGTAAAATGGCAATAATTTGGTTGCGCAAAAAATGCATAATCCCCTCCACTACGTTTTGTTGTGGGCTTTGCTTTATCATAAACAACCTGGCGAAGCAAAACGTTACCAAAATAGATAAGCATTGCGCGAGGTTTTAAATCGGACTTTGAAGATGATTTGAGGTTAAAGGGAACGCAGTGCGCCCTTTTAATTTCTAATTCCCAATTCCAACCTTCGAGTTCTGGGAATGCCGTGGGTAACATATCAACCATATATCTTCAAGCATCTGCTCCTTCTCTTCCTTCCGGCACACTCGTAGATTATTACGGCGCTGTCTATTTTCATAGTCCTCCAGCTTCCATTGTATGTCAATCAGCTGCGCATCATGTGCCATAGTGGTCGTGCATGCAGTTGCTATGTCGGTTTCCAATGCTTTCATCCGGTTTCAAGCGTTGTAAGTCGTTCATTAATGGCTGCACACGATTTTGCAACATTTCTCACTGCCCCTTGGATTTTACACATTGTAGTTTGCGCACGTTTGCTGTCTTGGTGTGTCTCTTCACGGTGAGAAAGTATACATTGAATAACAGTATCTAGAGTTGGAGGCGCACCAGGGGGAGTATTCTCCATTGAGGGTGCATTTGTGTTGAGTAGCTCAGCTCCCAGATAGTCCTATCTCAAACTTTTCTTTTGTGGACTAGGATGGATTGCCTTTCTCATTGTTTTGCGTGCCGTGGCGGCCATATCTTTTTTTCCCTATGTCCGAGTTCTCCTCACTGGAGTCCTTCTGTGGCTCAGAGGGTGAGCCGGATACTGACAAAATACCATCAGAGAGCGAGTAGAAGTCTTGCTCACTATGATTGGAAGACACTGCATAATTGTTGGCCATCGCCATAGTCGTAGTGCCTCCTGGGATATTAACGGGAGTGACAGACCCTTGCTTAACATTATTTTCTGCGAGTCCTGGGGCTGCACTTACTTCTCCATTACTGAGAGCTTGTATCTCAATCTGTAGACAGGCAGGGGTATCTACGGGGGCGGGGAGTTGAATATGCTGACTTGACTGGCAGAGTTCAATTGTTGCATTGTCAGACTCTATTCTTCAGGACAAATTCAGACTTTCATCAATGACAGGAGGTTTTAACATATCTTTTCCCCTGGACGCATCTTCTTTATCCATACTCCCCACAACCTGGTGCCGCTCACCTGATAGTTCTTGTTGCTGTTTGGGTGCTGGAGTCGCACGCATTTCCAGCACCGTAGGCTCAGCTGTCATCGGTGTTCCAGTCCGGATTTTCTTTTCATCTTGTTTTGTGTTTACTGCTGTACCATTTGTTTTCTTGACTTCTTTGGCCCCCAGTTTAGATTGAGGGTCAGCAGTTATACTCGTTTTAGGAGTTAATCCAGCCCCTATCACCAAGCGCGTCTTTGCTTTCACTCCTGCTGCAGATATCTTCGGGGCCATAATCAAGCAGCACCTCTGCCGAAGCCGAGAGCACTGCAGGCGATGTTCTCCTTCCGCTTCAACAGACGCCGATACCGAGACCCCCAAGCAGGCCAGGAGAATCTTCACCAATTCAGCCCGGCAGAGCACCACTCCACACAGGGCGGGGCCAGGACAATGCTCGAGGTTTCCGAGGTACGAAAACAATGTATCCATTCCTGTTCGCCCGATACTTTGTTTTTGCACAATGCCCCAGCTTTTTTCTCCTCGAAAAACTTCTATATTCTCTGGCAAATCGACGTTTATTCTCACTCGCTTTTACTGCCGCATTTCATCTTAATGCATGCCCGCAGTCGGAGGGGAGCCGTCTTACTAGGGTGACCAACCGTCCGTAAATTTCACGGACAGTCCGTAATTTCGGCCGTCTGTCCGTTGTCCGTGAAGGAATCTTTAACGGACGCCATTTGTCCGTCATTTTAACAGGGCACCGGTTGCTCCACCCTAAAGCCGGCACAGCTTGCACCCACCTCTTTTCTTCACTCCAATGCTGCACCAAAGCTCCTCAGATGCCCCAGAGCACTGGAGAGGCACAGCGGGATGGCTACCCTCACACCTCCAGCCCTTGATGACCTGTTAAGAGGTGCTTCGAAGGTGACTGAGAGGGAGGGGCTGCAGCTTCAGGAGCAGCGACATCTATTCACATGCAAACAGCCCTGAATGTGTCATGTCTCTGCTATTTAGAGGGGGGCTCACACATTCCATTTCTACCCAGGGCCCCAAACATCCGAGACTCGGCCAGATTACACCCCTGATTACACCGAGGCCGCACGTGGTTCTCTTCACAGAGCTTAATTACTGTCACTAAATTGTAAGCAAACCTCGGTTCTTCAAACATGCAGTCTATAATGTAAGAAAATAAAGAAATGGCACAATCGCACCCACACTGATTAACAAAGTATGGATGACAATCAGTTCAATCAGTTCTCTTAGAGTATCTCCTGTAAGTATTGTACATCACAGTGGGGGATGGCATTTTGGACAGAGAGCCTGTCTTCTCGTTGTCTTGTGCAGGAGGGGGCGAGAAGCCCAAGATGATACTAGAATACTGCATGCCCACCCCTGTGTTCCCTCTCCTGTGATGGCTCCTGCCCTCCCCTCAGTGATGGCACCTGTCCCCCCATGTTGTGGCTCCAGTCCACCCCCACCTGTGGTGGCTCTTGTCCCTCCCTGGTGTGGATCCTGTCTCCGCCTTGGGTGGCTTCTGTCCCAGTCCTGGAACGGCCCCTGCAGCCCCTCGCTGAGTTCTTGAGGGGCCTCTTCTCAAAAGGGCTCAGCTCAAAATTAATATGGAAAGGTCGGCAAGTAAGTAAGTGAAGGGATGGGTGAATGACTGGATGAATTAGTGAAAGGGTGAATGGATGAATGAAAGATTGAATAAATGGCTAATGAGAGAGGATGGATGGATTGATGAGTGAGGGGAAGGATGGAGAGAAAATGTAAATAGCTGGATGTATGGGTGGAAGGGTAGCTGGATGATGGATGAGGAGAAAGATGGATGAGGGGAAGGATGATGGATGAGGAGAAGGATGGATGGATGAATGGAGGGGAAGGATGGATGGATGAGGGGAAGGATGGATGGAGGGGAAGGATGGATGGAGGGGAAGGATGGATGGATGAGGGGAAGGATGGATGGATGGATGGAGTGGATGGATGGAGGGGAAGGATGGATGGATCAGGAGATGGATGGATGGATGGATGAGGGGAAGGATAAATGGATGGGTGAGGGGAAGGATGGATGATGGATGAAAGGAAGGATGGATGAAAGGAAGGATGGATGAGGGGAAGGATGGATGGATGGATGAGGGGAAGGATGGATGGATGAGGGGAAGGATGGATGGATGAGGGTATGGATGGATGAGGGGATGGATGGATGAGGGGAAGGATGGATGGGTGAGGGGATGGATGGATGGATGAGGGGATGGGTGAGGGGATGGATGGATGGATGAGGGGATGGATGGATGAGGGGATGGATGGATGGATGAGGGGATGGATAGAGGGGATGGATGGGTGGGTGAAAGGATGGATGATGAGGGGAAGGATGGATGATGAGGGGAAGGATGGATGGATGGATGGATGGATGGATGGATGATGAGGGGATGGATGGATGGATGATGAGGGGGTGGGTGAAAGGATGGATGATGAGGGGAAGGGTGGGTGGATGGATGATGAGGGGAAGGGTGGATGGATGGATGATGAGGGGTGCATGAAAGGATGGATGGATGGATGATTAGGGAATGGATGGATGATGAGGGGGTGGGTAAAAGGATGGATGGATGATGAGGGGAAGGATGGATGGATGATGAGGGGAAGGATGGATGGATGATGAGTGGGTGGTAGAAAGGATGGATGGATGGATGATGAGGGAAAAGGATGGATGGATGATGAGGGAAAAGGATGGATGGATGATGAGGGGAAGGATGGATGATGAAGGGAAGGACGGATGGATGGATGGATGATGGGTGGGTGAAAGGATGGATGGATGGATGGATGGATGGATGGATGGATGGATGGATGAGTGGGTGGGTGGATAGTGGGTGGGTGAAAGGATGGATCAGTGGATTGGATGGTGGGTGGGTGAAAGGATGGATGAGTGGGTGGGTGGATGGTGGGTGGGTGGATGGTTGGGTGGATGATGGGTGGGTAGGTGGATGAGTGAAATGATGGATGGATTGATGGATTGATAAGTGCAAGGGTGAATGAATGGACGTATGAGTGAAAGGGTGGATGTAAGGATGGATGAGTAAGTGAAAGGGAGGGTAGATGGACAAAAGGATGAATAGATGTGTGAAGGAGTGAAATGATAGATGGATGAGTGATAGGCTCAATCAATGGATTCATTAGTGGATGAGTAGATGGATGGATGGGTGGGTGGATGGATGGATGGAAGGAAGGATGGCTAAGTGAAAGGGTCGATGGAGAGAGAAAGGGAGGATGGATGGATGACTAAAATAGTGGATGGGTGGAAGGATTAGTAAGTGAAAGGATGGCTGGATTGGTGAAAGGGTAAATGGCTGAATGGATGAGTGAATGGATGGATGGGATAAAGAGTGGATGGCTAAGTGTACATATGGATAGGGTGAAATGGTGGATGGATGGATAATGGAGCTGAGTGAAAGGATGGATGAGGGGATGGATGAAGGGATGGATGAGTGAAATGATAGATGTAAGGATACATGATGGATAGGTTTGCAAACGGTTGAATATGTTTGGAAATGGCTGGGCTTACTTATATACTATTGTGCGACCTCTGATGTGTCTGTAAAAGGTACCTATTGTCCTGAAGTTTTGTCCTGAATTTTGACCTCCTGTCCTGAATTTGTGTCCTGAATTTTGACCCTTTGTCCTGAATTTTTACACTCACCGTCCTGAATTTGCACCAATGCCAGTTGGTCACCCTACGTCTTACTCGTCCACCATCTTGTCCTCTCCGCCTTTATCTGTTCTTGAAGCATCTGTTTGTAAAATTAAATAATTTAACAAAATTGGGACATAACAATATTGACTCTGTACATAGTGAATGTTTAGTTGTAGAAAATCTTTTAAGATCTTCTGACGAAGGTTTCTGTAATTGTGTAGTTGTTTTAAGCTTCAAATCTAATGAATCAGTATTGCATTCAGCTGTATGTGAAAAATTATTTAGGGATGGATTAATGGAAATAATGAACTAACCTTAAGAAAATTCATAGGCTCTCTCTGTTTTGATGAAAGTGAAACTTGAGTGCTTCTACCTTGTTAGACTGTGGTCTACTGTTTCCTCCCCTAAGGATATACACAGGAGGCAGATTTATAACATTTTATACATCACAATCATCCTCTGAGACATTTTTTTTTCTATGTGAGCTGCAGAATGCTAAAAAAAGCTGCAATCCATGCTGCCACGCAGTGGAAGGCAATCAGCAAACGTTGTCTGGTAATCTATCTGTAGGTTATTGCTATATTTGGGTGTTACACTGATACTAAAGAGGTACAACTAAAGCCCAGACAGTGTTAACAAGTATAAAAATGGTTAAATAATGAAATAATATGATCACAAAATGTGCCGCATAATTTGACTTTTCTTGCCACATAATTTATTCAACTCTTCCACATAATTTGGCCCTCTCCGGCCACATAATTCCAGTAGCCCAGATTATAGATGGAGTCCCTGTTGTAGAGAGGAATGGAGCCTCTCACCTTTGACTATCTCTGCTTTGGTACAATAGTAGATGCATCTGCAAATTCTGGAGATTTAGGAAGGAGCAGGAGGAATTTATCCTGTTTTCTGTGAAGTTGGGACAAAACCATGCAGTGTGGTTTTGAAACGGAGGGTTTGAAATGCCAGCCTCCTTGAATTCATAGTATGTTTCTCCCAGAAGACTTCCGAAGAGTTTGAGGAAAATTTGGACCACCAGAGCTGACGATCAAAACATGTCAAAACAAAGTCATTGCAAATGTTGTGACATTTCTGCAGATTTTAGAAACAAAGGCTTTTGAGGCTGCAAATAGGTAAGACTGTGTTTTGTCATTAAAAATGTACCTATTACCTCAATCACTCAACGACTAAACCCCCGAGAGGGTCCCTAGGTGCTTGAGGGTCATGATAGTTCAGGTGATTCAATTGAACAGCCAAATCTTCCATCCTCTCTGGAAATCTAGTTGAGAGGTGGAGATCTGTAGCTGCAGAGGGAGGTCTTTCCAGGTTTTTGCTGAGTGGTTGGAGAAGGTGTGTCCTCCACTGTTGCTTAGATGGTTGCAAGGTGTGTGGCCAAGTGAGAGGAAAGCAAAGCATAGTTGTCTGGTAGAATCATGGAAGCTCAGACGGTGGTAGATGTAGGCTGGTCCTTGGTTGTGCAGTACTTTGTGTGGATCATCAGCGTGAATTTGCATCTCTCCGACTCTCCAGACAGTACCGTTTTCTGAAGTGGGGGGTAATGTAGGTCAATCTGGGAGGTAAAGGATGAGTCTGGCAGTGGAGTTCTATATGGTCTGGAATCTCTTCAGAATGTGTGGAAATCTCAATGTAGAGTTCAGAGTCTAATTCGCTGGTTATCAGAGCCTGAAGTCGGTATGTCTGGTGTTCAGGCAGAGCCGTTTGAAGACTTTTCACAACATGAGAAGTGTGTGAAAGCAAGCAGAGGAGACTGCATTGATCTGGGACTTAACAGTCCATTTGCTGTCCAGGATTATGCAGAGAATTCTGGCGTGTTCAGTTGGTTTGGGTGATGGTCCTATCGCTGAGGGCCACCAGAAGTTATTCCAAGGGGTGGTGTTGTTGCCGAAGATCAGCACTTCGGTTTTGTCCATGTTGAGCTTCTGCAACTGTCCTTAATCCAGACTGCAACGATCTTTATATACCTCTGGAAGTTGGTTCTTGTGTTGGCAGGATCTTCTGAGAGCAAGAGGATGATATGAGGTTTGTCCTTTGGGATCTGATGATGTTGGCTATAAAGGTCATGTAGGTTTTGAAGAGGGTGGGGCTGAGGGAAGATCCTTGAGTGACACCGCAGGTGATGTCCTTGGGTTTGGAGGTGAATGGAGTTAGGCGGACCTTCTGCATTCTTCCGGTGAGGAAGGAGGCGGTCCATTTGAGGACATTATCTTGGATACTGAAGTGATGCAGTCTTCTCTTTAGGGTGCGATGAGAAATGGTGTTGACGGCTGCTGAGAGGTCAAGGAGGATCAGAGCCACTATTTCATCCCGGTCGAGGAGGGCTCTGTCATACGTGGCTGTGATCAAGGCAGTCGCAGTGCTGTAGTTGGAGAAAAATCTGGATTGGGAGGAGTCTAGGTTCTGTTATAGATATTTTGTGAGCTGTCAGTTGATGGCTTTTTCCAGGACTTTGGTGAGGAAGGGGAGAAGGGAGGTTGTTGAGTTTTCTCAGATCTGCATATGATGTCTTGAGGAGTGGCGTGACTTAGGCATGTTTCCAGTCTCCATGAAAGATGGTGGGGGTGAGTGAGGAGTTGAAGTGTGTCGTGAGTTTGCTGCTGATCCTGTGGCTTCTGAGGTTGAAAGTGGGGTGCAGGCAGGAGTTTGTGTGTACTACTGAGTGAACAGAGTTCATGATGGTGGTGGTGTCTGAGGAGGCGAGCTGGTCCCATGCAGTTAGTCAGTGGCCCATGTTGGTTTCGGTGAGTACGTGAAGAAAGTTTCAGGGTTTGGGACTCGAAGTTCTTATAGATGGTGGAAATCTTGTTATGGAAAAAGTCAGGAAATCTGTCACATAGTTCTTGGGAGGGGTGGTGCTGTTTCCAGTGGGGTTGGTGAACTCTCTTACAATGTTGAAGAACTCTTGCTGGGGTTGGAGCTGGACTTGATATGGTCAGCTAAGGCTTTCCTCTTTGTGTCCCTTAGTAGCCAGTAGTATAGGTTAAGGGAGGTCTTGAAAGTGGCTCTGTCTGAGGTGCCCTTGCTTGTGTGCCTTCTTCTTCCCAGTTGCTTGCAGTTGCATTTTGCTGTCCGTAGTACCTTGGTGTACCCCCTTGCCTGCTTTTTGGATCTCCTTGATGTTGATGTTTGAAGATGTTGTTGCATTTGGTGATCCAGGTGTTAAAGTTTTTGATCGCATGGTCCAGGTTTGATGTAGTGTTGGGGCATGATGGGAGTCAGCTAATTGACTATCTGATACTTTACTCCAACTGTGGTGGGGGGCGCTGGCTCAGCAGTACCTGTGCAGGGGCTGGAGAAATTGTGTGTAATGGAGAACCCAGTAAAGGTGAGTTTGTTGATGTGGCTGTACTTGACCCTGTTGTAGGAGGTGAAGATGGGGTCCAGAATGTGCCCTGAGATGTGGGTGGGGTTGGTGACGAGTTGGGTGAGTCCAATGTTATTTATGGTGTCGCAGAGGCTGGTGGTATTGATGTCAGTGAGGTGGTTGAGGTGGATATTCTGATCTCCAAGGAAGATGCAGTATTTTGAGTCATTGGTGAAAGGAACAATGCAGTCAGTGTTGATGGTGCAGAAGCTGAGGCATGGTCCAGGTGTTCTGTAAGCAAGGAGACTTCTCATTGGGGGTTTTCCATCTGCTTGGAGTTTGAAGTTGAGGTGTTCCATGGTCTGGATGGTGTCTTCTGTCTCAGTGGTGTTGTGGATATTTTTTTAGTGGATGATGGCAATCCATCCTCTGCGTTTGTTGGTGGGGTCTCAATGTGCAAACTTCTATTAGGTATTGCTGTGTCGATGTCGGGAGTGAACGCAGGGTGAGGGTTGTGATGAGGTGCCAGATCTTGGTGGCGTGTTTGCAAAGCGAGAGTGTGTAGAGTAGGAGACAGGCCAGTTGATGTGAAGTAGGTGCATTGTGTTGGATGGTTTGTGTGGTGGTGGATGGCGGGTTGGTAGACGATCTGATGGTGCAGTAAAAGAAGCAATGGATGCAGGAGAATGAAATAACCTTGGATTGTGGGGAGGTACAACAGCATCATTTATTGTAGTGTACATGGCCCAGGGCTAGGTGTTCGGCAGTGATGTATCTCCGGAGGGTACTAGAGCCAGAGTTTCTGGCGCTGAGTGTGATCAATGTGAATACAGGCGCGGATGGGTTTGCCTTTGGCATGCCTTTGTTGCACCAGTTATGCTGCGGCCTGCATTAAATAGGTCCTGGGTAGGCGGGGTTTGCGGGAGGTGGGGAAAAAGGTGGTGCAACAAAACAACCAGGAGCAGGGATGTAGAATTCCTATTGCCCGATACCCAGGACATATTGTTTTGGTTCAAGGGCAACAAGTTTTAATATGTATTCTGTACTTTGGACAGGTAGGCCTAACCTCCTGCAGCACAAACCCTTTGGATGCTAGTTTGCAGAACCACATTATGGATCAGGGAAAGGTACTGTCTCCAGTTAAGGTAATATTTTTACTGTATGTTAATGCTGTTCAAACTTGTATTTATAGCTCATTAATTGAAAGCCTTTATTATTAGGGTGAGCACTCTAAGTAAATGTTGTAAGCTCTGACTGCACTACTGACAGTGGTTCCAGTATAAAAATGTGTACACATGTTTTCAAAGTTTAGCAACATGAGGTAATTTATAATGCTCCCAGCATGCTCTCTGATTTGATGCAAATATTTGCAGAAGCTTGAAAGCAAGATTGATGATTCTTTGCTTTCAAAATAAAATGTTCATAAAAAATGAAAGCAGGAAAAAAAACATTTAGCTAAACTACTGTCAAATTTCAGGTAACATTTCTTTATAGCATCATTTAGTAACATGTGTGGATACATGCTAATATTTCCCAAAAATATTCATAATGGAAAATCAGTGTAACCAATTTAAATACGATTATGGAAAACAAGACTAAACAAGCATTAGCAAAGCCAGTAGGTCTGAAACTGGTGGTCAGCTTTTTAGTTTTGTCAGTGTGTGACTTGTTTTGCCATGGATTTTGTAAAACCTTATTGATGTGAGAGCTGTCGGGTCCTCACCATTATAACAAACATTAGCAAAAGCAAAATTCGTTTTTGGTCTAAAAAAACACACACTACCACAGTAGTTACTGGCACTGAACAAAACTTCTTTGTTTGCCAATATGCTCCTTGCTGGTGGAAGAGTGGAATGATGTCACTCACAGTGAAGCAGGCCAATACAAAGAGAGAGAGAAAGAATTCTAACAAACAGAAAAGGTCACGGTTAACACTATAGCAAATTAGGGGTGCAATTATTAAAGAAAGTCTCAAAAGTGCACCCATGGTATATGTCCTTAAATTAAGTGCAGCTATACGACTTTTGTGAATTCCCATGAATTTACAGAAGTATGACAAGAAATAGTACTCCCAGAAACTATTTGTGAACTGCATTTTAGCATGAGCAAATATGCATGTGTAGATTTGCTCATGCGAAAATCTGAGTATTTGCAAGGTCACTTTCCCTCCAACCACTTTGGCAAAAGCAAAAATAGTTTTTGGTCTCAAAACACACTACCACAGTAGTTACTAGCACTGAACAAAACTTCTTTGTGTGCCGATATGCTCTTTGTGGAAGAGTGGAATGCTGTCACTCACAGTGAAGCAAGCCAATACAGAGAGAAAGAGAAATCATTTTAACAAACAGAAAAGGTCACGGTTAACACCAGAGCAAATTAGGGCCCAATTATTAAAGAAAGTCTCAAAAGTGCACCCATGGTATATGTCCTTAAACTAAGTGCAGCTATACGACTTTTGTGAATTGCCATGAATTTTCAGAAGTATGACAAGAAATAGTACTCCCAGAAAATATTTGTGAACTGCATTTTAGTATGAGCACATGTGCATGTGTAGATTTGCTCATGTGAAAATCCGAGTATTTGCAAGTTCACTTTCACTCCAACCACTGTTTTCCCATCTCTGGAAGAAGGTTTACGTCTGCCATTGCCAGGAGTAATTTTCCAACATTTCTCAGTATGGGAAAAGATTAGAGAAGAGTTATTGAAAACTCTTAAAACGTGCAAGTTAGTAGGTTTGCACAGACTCAAAAGGGCATTCTAACCCTGGAACTATTAATCACCACTACCTTCAGCCCCATTATGTAGATATGCAGAAACGTGGCAACATAAGGGGAGTGCAAGTATTCAAACACTACTATGGTATGAGCCCTGGCTATAACAGAGCTCTTATTTAAGAAGATTGCTGCCATAATTTGTCGCCACACTACACAGCACCAAAGAGACAAGAGGATTTTGTTACAGGAACAAATAGATTTATGAAGCAACCTGCCGCAAGGACAAGTAAATATTTTATTACATTCCATACCCCTGAGGAGAAAAAGAAGGGAAAATCAGTCACAGGCTAAACAGAAGAAAAAAATGGTGCAAATAGGAAAGACAGAAAAAGAGGGGAACAAGGCACACGCAAAAGGATGAGAAATGTACAAAAAGGCAAAGTCAAAGAAGGAAGAACAGGCACAGGCAGTGAGGAAGGCACTAAGGAAAATGGCACAAAAAGCAGATTCCAGACAAAGGAAGAACGAGACACAAGGCTGATGAGAATCCAGCTGTTCAGGGACAACAGTGAGAGGGAGAACTGAGCCTGGGACCTAAGTTGTTTTAAAACCATTCACCGGGGGACATGAGTTTCAATGCAAAAACAAATGCACTAAGGTGCCCAAGTAGCCTTTGAAAAGCACTACTTCACAGGTTAATATTGCCTTTTGAGACATTTATTCTTTTCTTTGAATCCTCTGTACCAATTGTTAGTGTTTGTCTATTAAGATGTTCTAACTGTGTGTTGCCAAAAATGTATTGTGGACAAGTTCAAATCTTACAATGGGCTTTGGGCAAGCCCATTGCTTACCCTTGGTTGGCATTCAAGTCAGTATAATTTGCTTGCTTCCTACTCAATGGCTTTTCCATTTCCCTCTTGTGTTTGTTTGTCCCCCCGAACAGAGCGTCATTGCCATTGCACTGACTGGTTGACTTTTATTTTTTCACTGCTCACATTCAGGGAACTACTTTTTTATATTGCTTTCAGTATTGAATGTGTTTTCTTGCTTTCTCCCTTGTGTCATTCTTTTCCTCTCAATTGCATGCTGCCTGCATGCTCCGTGTTGCTTCCTCCTCAACCTGTCTCATTGTTTGCTTCACCTACCGTCCTCATCCAGCTTTTTTACATTTTTGCTTTTTTTAGTTCTCCCCTGTCTAAAGCTCCTCCAGTGCTCCCTTTTGCCCCCTACCTCACTAGTGCTCCCCCATCTAACCTGAAGAAACAATATTTGTAACATTTTTTGAGTACCCAGCAAGTGCAATTTTATACTGGACTACTCCTTTTAGAAAAAGTTAGCTTTAATGCATTTTTGTATTTTCTTTACATACCGCTCCAAGACTGATGACTGTCATTTTGAAATGGTTAATAAAGTAATTAACAAAATAGCGCCAAATCATGCCATATACCTGGGCCCAAGTTGTGATGCACATGCGTAAATAGATCTTCATGCGCGTATTGGTCAGCACACATTTGTTTTCCTCTGCTTCTCAGCATTAGTAAAAAGCATTTCTTTTTGCCACTGCTGAATATCATTAGAAAAAGTATTGGAAAAACCAATAGGTGTGCGTTGGCCACTAAGACATGATATTCATTGGCTTCACAACTGTTCGTATCCATGTTAGTATTGTTCTATTCATTCAAATGTTTTTCTATTTCTGACCCTGAGTTTGGATTTTTTTCTGGGAGAAATTGGATTGTTGGTTGACTGGGGAGTAAGCCCTGATCAAGCAACAACCCCAATCCCTTGGAGGGTGACCAACAAAAAGTCACTAAAGTAACCTGTGCTAAACCCTGGGTAGCTTGGCACAAAAAGCTGTCATGCTTAACACAAACAGGAATGAAGTGAAAACACAACACAAGAAAAATCACATACTAATTTAGGAAAATAGAGTCAATTTTAGTGACCTGTTTGACATTGAAACATCAAAAATTCAGTAGACCGGAATTATGAATTATTTGCATTTGTATTGAAATTCTGTGTCAACCTTGGACATCTGATCACACAAGACTGGATCAAAGTCAAAAGTTAAGGCAACCCAATGGAGTGTGATTCAGATAGAAGTGGATTGGGCCCGGTCAGCATTAACCTTCGAACTTAGAAAGATTTCTGAAGAAAAATGTTTGAGAAGTAAGAAGTTCGGGAGGGCAAGGCTGCAGGAGTGTTCCAAGAAGGGAGAATCATCGTGGGATGGCTGTGGAGCGAAGTTGTGGTGAAGATTTTTACCTTCAGACTTAGGACCAGATGTACGACCATTTCAGTTTGTGAATCTCTAAATGTGATTTTTGCAATTCATAATTAGAGACTCCCAAAATGAAATGTAGTAATGTGTCTCAGATACATTTAGCAATGCCCAATGGGGTCGCAAATGACCTAACTCATCAATATTCCTGAGGTAGGTCGCAATGTGCGACCCATTGGGAATGGCCTGCACTCACACAGATGGTGGCCTGCTGGGTTCAGCAGACCACCATGCCTGTTATTGCTTTTAAATAAAGTATTTTTTTCTAATAAACTCTGTTTTCTTTAAAGGAAAACGGGATAAATTTAGAAAAGAAAAATGAAATGTTTCCTTTTCCTTTTTTAAGAGTAGTCAGTGGTCTGTAGGTCCCACATTCACAAAGGGAAATGGGTCCCTTGGGGACCCCTTCCTGTTTGCAAATGGTTCACATGGTTTCACATGGTTGCCAAAATATGAATGCTTTGTGACCGTATTCCAGTTGCAAAATATTCCTACATGCCCATGCGACTCGCTATTAGGAAGGGATGCCATTTCGCACGCCCCTTCCTAATACCGACTTGCAAACACTATTTTGTCCATGTGAAAAGCCATTTTAGCAGTCGCAATTGGCCCGATTCTCCGTTTGCGACTTCTAAAAACAGTTGTACATCTGGCCTTTAGTCACTGAAATGGAAGTCAAAAATCTCCAGCGGTAAGAGACAAAAGGATGCAGCTGAAGACAGTTCCACAAGGTCAGAATCCATTTTGGCGAGGGACCACTGAAACGGATTTGCTGCTGTGGAGAAGAACGTAGCCAGATAAGCTGGAGAGTCAATCCGACCAGTGATACACCTCGAGCGGATAAACGAGCAGGTTGGTCTCAGTCTTCTTTTAGTTCTCAGAGCACTTCCTGGCCAAATTTTGTCTAAGCCTCAGTTTTGGAAATTGCCCATCTGGGCACCTTCAGCACGGGTCCAGGAGTGGATAAAAACCTCTTGGGGGTTCCGGATTTACTCAGGCTGGGACCAGGTGCATGTTTAAGATGGAGGGAGCCTGTTATGTCCCTTTGGCTCTGAGCAGGAGGCCAGCAAACTAGCCCTTGGAGTCACAGCTGGCAGTCCTGTTAGCAGGTGTAGATGCAAGCATAATAGCATGGCTGGCCTCTGGGGGTTCAAGGCAGGCTCCAGTCCTTTCAGCTACAGCAGCAGTCTAGAATAGTGCACAGCAGTCACAATGGCAGGCAGTCCTCTGAGAGTCCTTTCGCAGGTCCGGGAGTGAAGTAAAGAGTGGGTCTGAAGGCCCTATTTTTATAACCTTGTGTTCCTCTGTTGGAATGTGGGTGAAGCTTCTGGAAAGATTATTTGAAATGCATGGAATTTCATGACTCCCCTGCCCTGGCTTCAAGCTGCCTGCAGAGACAATACAGGGTTGCTAAGCCTATTGTGAGGAGACAGGACACAGCATATTCAAGTGTAAGTGGGACTGGGCTTAGCTCCATCTCCCATCCTGCTAGTGTTGGCCCACTGAGGGACCCCTATTCCCTCTATTGTGTGATTGTCTGGGAGGAATTCACAAAGTCTAACTGTCAGCTGCACCCAGTCGTGTGACCCAAGACAGGCTGTAGGTACAATGGGCTAAGGGCAGGAAAATGCCAACTTTCTAAAAGTTAGAACAATACCACTGGGTCTGGGCTCCCAACGACACAGCTTGCCACAAGCTACTAATAAACAAAAAAAACAAAAAAAATGCCAATGTCGCTAATTTCTAGATAGGACAATTATTTAGTCAAAACATATGGATAAGACAGTATGTTTGTTGATTTTAATCACAATTCTTTTTATTATTTTTTAGTTTCAATGAACCACTTATATTTGGATAAGTACTTTTTCAAATTATTGTACAAATGTTAAAATCTGGTGTACACAACAAAAATTGATATGTGTTATATCAAAATTCACAACTTACTTATTTACAAGAATTACATTTTATTAACCATTCAATCCACATTCATTCATCACTCAAACCAGTACAAACAACCACAACAAAACATAAATGATTCAATGAATGTTGGAATTACAATATTCACAACAAAAAGCCAGTATTTGTTTTACAACATAAATGGGTATGCACAGTTATATTTTTCTCAATTATTGAATAGTTAAGTTTGGCTTTATAACAAAACAAGTCTAAGCGTTTCGAACTCTCTTTATTTCGGAGTTCTCATCAGGATCAATATCTGTAATGGAAGAACAACGTTTGTTTTAGGATTCTGGGATAACTACTGCTGCACTGCCTGTTCCCAAAACTACAAGTTTCCTCACCTACCTCGCACTCAACAGAAAATAGCTGGAGTTGTACTTGCAATCCAAGTCTGCAAAAAAATGCAGGAAACCAAAATCAGGGCTCAATTCAACCACTTAAGACCAATTCCTCGCCACATATATCATCATTCAACCTCCATACCCACTTACTTGTTAATTTCTATAGTCTCGTGTTGACTGCCTGGCTCGCCGTTTCTAAATAGGGGGGCAATAATGTAATATAGTTAGGTGGGTAGTCCTATGGCCGACATCTATGTGTTTCTGCGCGTGTTAATTACAAGGTAGCGCTTACCTGAATGGGCGAGTCTGGCGCGATGTATACACTATCGGCGGTTTTAATTGTTTGAGATCTGTAAACAAACAGTGGGGTTTGCATTAGAGCCAACGTCTGTTAGGAGTGCCCATGGCAATTGTCGAACGGGCGCGTGGGCGTTAAATGAAAATGCCTCCTTACTTTTTAGAAGCGGACTATCGGGTGTACAAGTCTCTCGGCGTCCGAATGCTCGTCTGTTTGCATTCACTTCCTGGTCCGCATAGGATCTTGGGAAGTGTAATTCCGGTGTTGGGCGGTATTTGTGGTTAAAAAGAGGCAGCTTTTTTTATTTTTATTTTTTCAACTTTATTAATTCGGGTACTCTCTTAGGTTGAAATGGTTTCCATTGATAAAATGTCATTTGTTGTTCCTGATGCACGGTGCCCGAGGCGGGTGGAAACTTCGTCATCAGATTATTTTGCATAAGTCACTTATAGTTGTCTCTTGTGACAGCACAACGTGAACGTGTATTTTCTGGTCAATGTGTATGGCTCACAGGACACTTTCTTGTTGTAACTTTATTGAACTATTTTGGTTGAAACAGATTTGCATTGCGATGACTTTCCGTGTAAGGCACGTCTTGGGTTGTTTCGATTGTTGGCATGGATCATTATTGCTCGCCCCTGTGACGGACAGTCTGGGTGGAACAGACATGGAACAATGTGGTTAGAGTTGGATGGTGCTGAGGTTCCGTGACGGTTCCGTGACGACTTGAACCCGTGTTTTCAAGTTTGTCGGAAATATATAAAATTAGTATCAGCGAACCGCAAATGATCCATTTAGTATATCCTAGTGTTTTCGCTACGCTACGAGCAAGAGCACTCCTTCCATTGACATATTTCTGATATACCCACGGCATCCATCTTAGATCGTGGCCGCCATTTTGTGGTTCCTTGCCCTCACATATGCAATAGCCTCTGATCATTTCATTCACTCCACTTTGATTAAGGACACGTAGCCTTAGCCGGAGATTCACCTCTTACATGACACGTGCACCTTAAACCAGATCACGCTGAAGCTGCATGACTCGACAAAGGCTGCCTCCTCTGCCCGAGGCCAGCCCACCTGAACTGGTTTTCCTGTCCATTGTACCTGATCATGATTAGGCGGCCGAAGCCGGTAGCCTTGCCCATTTACAACCCACAAACATCTCTTATCCCGTTTTCTATCTTCTGCACCTGGCTCTGCTCCTTTTCCTTCTGGGCCTTTATTAGGGGGAGGTAACGAACTTTACGATGAGGCGGTCCGGGTCTTGAATGCAATATTGACAAGGGATTGTGATGGACTGGTGGGAACCCCTCTTCGTGATGTTTGGTATCAGATATTATCGACAGTTCCTGTGTAACGCCAAATATTTATTGTTTAGAGACACAAAAGGTTTGGGAATGTACCGACATGTGAAATATTTGCCTAGAGCACAATTTTTGGTATATAAGGAGCAACCCTCAATGTACAAATCGAACAGTCTCCTAGATTCTGCCCGTGTGTAGATTCTGTGACTTCTGTGTCCCTGCAGTAATAAACCTTTGGTCTTTGACGCCACCATCGAGAAGCCCGTGTTTCTGTTCATTTGTGCACCAAGGCAGGTGGGACTCCGGGGTCTTTGGGTGTTGTACCCTGACACCTCTGGACGGAACCAAAAAAGTCCAGAACTCCAATTGGCGCCCAACGTGGGGCGACGTCATTCGGTACCGGTCCAAAAGCCTGAAGAGTTCGAGAAGCTTCGTGTGAAGATTCCTGAGGGAGGCGCCCCACTTCATCGATCCCGGCATATCGCAAAAGTGGCCCTGAAGTTCTCTTCCACGAGGGTTCCCGTTCAGGACGGCTGCAGTGGGCCGTTGCCTTGACCGTCGCCCTGTCTTGGACCCGAAGTGGTGCAGTCCTTAGTACAGCGAAACGTGACGGGTTTCTCCTTGGTGACGTCTTCAGTGACTCAGTTAAGTATTTAGTGATAGCTAGCTGGTTACTTTTGTGAGGATTGTTAAAAATCCTTGATCGGTTCTTGGTTTGGTTTGGTTTTGTAAGATTATCACTAGTTGTTCTGGTTACGATAATCTATTTGGTTCAGTTTTGGGTATCGATACATCAGTTCGTTTTTGGTAGGCCTAAGTTCTTGGTTCAAGTGCACAATTTGTTCCGTGTTTGTTTGTTTTGTGTTCCGGACTGAGAATGGTAAGTCGGAAAATGTTGTCTTGTTTTAGTTGCAACAGTGACTCACAATTAGAGGATTCCTGTCTGGTTCCTCCGATTGGGACTCCCCTATATGACCTATATTGTAAGTATGGTGTGGGTCCTATAACTTATAATGAGATATGGGTCCGTTATTGTAAGAAGGATGGTGTCCTTAGTTGGCCACTGCATGGTAGTTTTGAACAAGAGATTCTCGACAATTTAGAAGCGAAATTGTTTAGGAAGAAAGCCCGGCCGGCAATGTTTGACTCTTTTCGTTATTGGCGGAAAGAATCCAAACAGAGAGAAATGAAAAGGTTGAAAAAAGAGCAAAAAGAACTAGAAGAGTTAACTCTAGAGCAAGCGACTAAGCAGTTGCAGGCTGACGAGTGTGAGAAAGCCATAGATGTAGCCATTAGAGAGCGTAACTTAGCGATTGACAAGTGCTATCCTGCCTTGCCATCGAAAATGGCTAAGATACTGGAGGATTCCGAAAACGATCCTCTGCTATCTTATCTGTTACGGTCGCCTCCACCGTATGCACAAGGTGCTGCGGCTCCACTTATACCGGATGTTCAATTGCCGGTTGCTGGACAACCTGGTGTTCTTGTTCCTCAGAATCAAGTTCCTATACCTCCTGTGGTGAATGTAAATGTTCCTACAGCTCCTCCTCTTCCCGCACTGCCCGCTCCTATACCTACCACTGTACCTATTGGTCCTCAAACTATTTTCCTCGATACTCCTACTGTTTCGTCATCTATTCCTACCTCTACTGCGTTCTCTATGTCTGCGAGTGTACTAACTCCACTTTCTGTTCGTCGAAGAATTACTGATTCTGTTACTAATATGCTGTCGCCTATATATAAAACCTTGATTAAGACTCCTACTCCTGACTCTGTTCAGAGACGGAGTCAGCTTCCAAGTACTGAGGAACGGGGAGTTTTAGACTCCACGGCTCTCAGATGGATTACAAAAGTTAGAAGATATAATACGAAAGATGTGTTAGAGACATTTATGCAATGGGGAGAGCCAACGCAGCGATACGTCTTCGACGAGATGTGCTCGTTGTTGCGTGAGGAAATAGAAGAAGACGATGTCGAATCAGATTTGGAAGATTTAATTAAAATTCAAAAAGAGTTTGCTGCTGGAATGATAGTGGGCGATAATATAAAGGAAGCGATGGAACTTATTTTGAGTTTTAGGAATGATCCATCTCTTCGTTCGCCGAGAGATTTAGAAAGAGGTAAAGTGAAGCCAAGTCGCCAATATCCTATGAGGGAAGTTCCTCCAATTTGGCGCGAAGCAGTACAACGTGATGATAATGCGGGTATTGCAGCTGCTCCAGCACAGTTCCAAAGAGTATGGATACATATTCCGTGGAAGCGAGCAGAAGTATTAGCAGTGAAACAGGCCTTGCCAGATCCACGTAAGAATCCAGCCGGATATTACAAGGAATTGACACAGACAGTTGAGGCTTGTATAATGAACTTAGCCGACATTGATATGTTGTTTGGTAATGTAGTTCCACAACCAGTGTGGGCTAAAATTCGTAGAGAGGATCATCAGGCTGCTTTAGGTGGTGATTGGGCAGCTATCACTGCAGCAGATGCTCAACAAATAGGTGGTGCGAAACCCGAACCCCTAATTGCTAATCTTCCTGGCAGAATAATAGATTTAATGAAGACTCTGATGCCAGCATTGCGTGTTAATTGGGATAAATTATCCGCATGCAAGCAGAAGAAAGACGAAAGTGTCTCCGACTTCTTCACGAGGTTCGAAGAGACTTTTGTAGACCATAGTGGTCAGGATATGAGCACTGAAGGAGGACAGAGATTGTTTGTCGATAAATTTGTGCATAATTTGTTACCCGAATTATGCAATAAATTGAAAGACTCAGAAAGTGCGTGGGCTGTATCTACGACAGCGCAAATACTTGCGACTGCACAGTACTACGAAAATAGGGATAAAGAGGAAAAGGAGAAATCAGAGAAGAAAACGAAAGATTTAAAGACTAAAGTTCTTTTACAGCAGGCGTATCCGCCTCGCACGAATCAGACTAATATGCAACAGAATTCGTATCAAAAGACAGATTATAATTCGACCAGGCCTCAATACCAGTGGAATCAGTGTGCGTACTGTAAGAAAGAGGGTCACTATAAAAATGATTGTCAGATTTTAGCGCAAAATAATGCGGCAGCAGCTCAGAGAGGTCGTGGTGGTTTTGCACAGAATTCTAGAGGTCGGGGACGAGGTGCTATGCCTCCACAAACTAATGATCGTCCTTCTAATCACTTTGATCAGCGAAATGTACAGTCAGCTCAACAGAATAGATCTCAGCAATATCTTGTTGAGGATTATTGTGAAGTTGAAGAGGGATTTCAACAAAATGGGTACTAGGACAGCCATGGACAGAGAGAGGGAGTAGTATCAGTTCCAGTGGATCAGAGTGGGCCTTATGTCGCAGTAGCAACATCAGGTGTAGTCGAACCGTTTCTGTTGGATACTGGTGCCGCAAAAAGTTCTATCATGCATGCGAAACTCCCTGGCGCACCTTTGTCTGGCTCAACAAATGTTTCCGTAGGTTTTTCAGGCGCCCCTGTGTACAACCCGATATCTGGTCCTTTGTCTATTTCTGTTGGACCGTGTCAATTGAAAGCACCCTTAATTTTGACGACAGGTTGTAATGAAAATCTGCTTGGTTTAGATTTGTTAAAACGACTATATGCGACATTGTACTGTTCTCCGGAAGGAGTACAGCTTACTTTGGGTAAAAGACTCACCTCTCCGATGTACTTGTCAATGGACAAACTCCCGCCGGAGCTACGTTCACTCCCTGATTCTCTTTGGGCGACTGGTCCCAATGATGTAGGTCTACTAGAGATTCCACCGTATGTAGTAACTTTGAAAGCGAATGTGAAATTTCCAAGAATTCCTCAATATAAAATATCGAATGAAGGTGAGCGTGCACTCTTATTGATTGTGCAAGATTTGATTAAAAAAGGTGTGGTTGAAGAAACGCGAGGAAATGTTTGTAATAGTCCTGTATTGCCGATTTTGAAACGAACAGATCCTACAAAGCCTCCAGTCTATAGGTTTGTCATAGACCTTAGAGAAGTTAATAAGATTGTAATTCCGCAGTTTCCTGTAGTGCCAGACATTACTGCTTTGCTAACATTGATTCCCGCTACAGCCAATTGGTTCTCAGTCATCGACTTGAAGAATGCCTTTTTCAGCATTCCGATAGCCGAGGAAAGCAGAGATATTTTTGGCTTCTGTTTAGGAGGTCGCAGTTTCAGATTTAAACGCGCTCCACAAGGCTACTGTGAAAGTCCATCTATTTACAGTCAAGCTTTAAAAAGCCAGTTAGATTCTTTTGTCCTTCCTCCAGGTTCTGCCCTAGTACAGTACGTAGATGATCTTTTGGTGGCTGCCGATGACAAGGAAACTTGCAAGGCAGCTACAATTTCACTATTGCATCATTTGTCTAATTTGAATCATAAGGTGTCACCTTCCAAAATGCAATATTGCTGCCAAGAAGTAACCTACTTAGGTCATCTCTTGTCAAAGGAGGGAAGGAAGTTGACCCCAGAAAGAATAAAAGCAATTACGCAGATGAGTGTTCCACGCACACAGAGGGAAGTACGTGCCTTTCTAGGTATTACCTCTTACTGTAGGCAATGGATCCCAAATTTTTCACTTTTAGCAAAGCCATTGGTAGCTTTGACTGGGAAAAATGTTCCGAGTCCGGTGCCATGGTCTGATGAATGTCAAAAGAGTTTTGCTGAATTACGAAAAGCTTTGTGTTCAGCTCCTGTATTGGGCACACCTGATTACAGTAAGCCATTCACGCTCTACGTTCACGAAAGAGAAGGTTGCGCGTTGAGTGTCTTGACACAGAAGTTTGGTGATAAACAACGCCCTTGTGCGTATTTCTCATCAACATTAGATCCGGTAGCTAGAGCATTGCCTAGTTGTTTGAGGGCTACAGCGGCAGCTACAGCTTCCATTCGACAATCTGCTGGTTTGGTGATGAACAATATGCTAGTGGTCATGGTTCCTCATGCAGTGGACACACTCATGAACCGAACGAAGACACAACACCTTACTAGTGCGAGATTATCTGGTTACGAGCTGACGTTATTAGCGAGTCATATTCAGATCAAAAGATGCAATGTATTGAACCCAGCAACATTGTTGCCGACTGATCAAGAGTCGAGTGATTCTGAGCCACATGACTGTTATTTCAAAACGGAGGAAGAGACAAAAGGTCGTATCGACTTGAGAGATACTCCTCTATCCGACCCAGATGGTACGCTGTATGTGGACGGGTCATGTTTTAAATTGGAGAATGGTGATGTGACTGCTGCCTACGCGGTAACGACTTTGAAGACGATTGTGGAGACTGCAAGAGTGAGTCAGAATTCTGCCCAAGCTGCAGAGTTAATAGCTCTTACGAGAGCGTGTGTTTTAGCTGAGGGAAAGAGAGTGAATGTGTTTACAGATAGTCAGTACGCATTTGGCGTGGCCCATAGTTTTGGCCGGTTGTGGAGAGAAAGGGGTTTCATTACGTCCCATGGGACTAAGATTCAACATGGTCAGCTAGTTAACGACTTGTTAGAATCTCTAACCTTACCGACTGAAGTTGCGATTGTGAAGTGCAGTGCTCATAAAGCAATCACGGATGATGTTGGTCGGGGAAATGCCTTTGCTGATGAAACCGCTAAACAGACAGCTAGAGACATGATGAGTAGAATGTATGTTGCTACGTCTGCAAGATGGATTGCTGAGTCTGGAATGTGTGAGGACACAATGGAAAGTGTGAAAGAGATTCAGAAAGAAGCGACTGAGGAAGAGAAACGCGTATGGAGAGAAAGTACGGGCAAATTGGACTCGAATGGATGTTGGATCGATTTGACAGAACAGCAGCGTTGGATGTTGCCTGATGCGTATGTGCTTGCAGTAGTGACGATGGCGCATGGAGTGGCGCACATAAGTTCTAAAGGGATATGTAAGATGTTAGCTCCGGTTTGGAAGAATGAGGGAATCAGTAAGTGTGCAGAGAGAGTGGTGAAAAATTGTATGGTGTGCTTGATGCATAATCCTGGCAAGGGAACTCCAACTCCAGCTGGTCATTTTGCTCCTCCTTCCTGTCCCTTTGAAGTAATACAGTTAGACTTCATTCACATGGAACGCTGCAACAATTTAAAATACGTCCTGGTGGTAGTTTGTGCTTTTTCCAGGTGGATAGAAGCATACCCACTAAAGGACAACACTGCTTTATCAACTGCCAAAATTCTTCTCAAAGAATTTTTCCCTAGGTTTGGAATGCCACGGATTGTATGGTCAGATAACGGAAGTGAGTTTATAGGGAAAGTTATGCAGAGTGTGTGTGCTGGTCTAGGATTGAAACAAAAATTTCATAGTGCGAACCATCCCCAGTCTGCTGGTTTAGTCGAGGGTTACAATGGCACCCTCAAGCTTAAAATAGCCAAAATTCAAGCATCCACAGGTTTGGCTTGGCCAGACGCACTTCCTTTGGCCTTGTTATCAACGAGAGCAACAGTGCATTCTAGAATAGGGCTTTCTCCATATGAGATTGTATTTGGCCGCCCGGCAAATGTCTGGGGTGTGCCAAGGCCTAAACAATTCTGCTCCATTGAATATCCTATGTTGATAGACTATCTTTATGACTTGACTGCTAAATTAAGTCTTATTCATCAACAGGTTTTTGATGCTTTGCCAAAGCCTCCGGAGAGTCCAGGGCATCAACTGAAACCGGGTGACTTCATAGTGGTCCGGAACTTCGCGAGGACAAAGAATCTTCAGCCTCGCTACATCGGCCCCTTCCAAATCCTGCTAGCAACGAGGACAGCTGTACGTGTTGCTGGTCGCAAGCACTGGATCCACGCTTCTCACGTAAAGCGTGTTCCACTGCCGCTGCCCTACGACGACTGGGTGAAGAAGGGAATTGGTGCCTCCGAATCTGAAATAACTCCAAAATTTGTCCCTTTCAGCGATGCCGATTTGATTTCTGACACTTTGAAACGTGACTCTCCTCTTGAAAAGACTGCTTTGAACATTGAAAATTTGTCTCCAGCATCAGAAGAAACTTTGCCATCTGCGAACGTAAACTCTGCAACAGCTGCTAGTGATACACTATTTTCCGATCAAACAGTACCAGCAAGGAAAAGATACAACCTTAGAAGCCATAAAACGAACTTATAAAGCAGGCAACTGCATATTGTGATTTTGATATTTATATACATTGGACTTTTTTGCTTTTCAGCCAGGAAGTTTGCTATTGTTTATTGTTTTTAATAAATTGCCTTGCCGTCTGGGTAGCCGTAGGGTCGTGGCTGTGTGCCTAGTTTGAATTTGCAGGGGTCTGACACAAGGTCGATCTTTCTGTTAGTACTGGGAACTCCCAGGGCTGACAGAGGCATTTTCATCTACGTACACATCATCAGTGGTCGCGAGCGGATTGTAGAAGATGGAACTTCCTGCGCTGCAACGAGAAAATGTGGTTTACGTTCGCAGAAACAGACTAAATAGAATTCTTCACAGCAAATGTTTCTTGATGCAATGTGCCATTACATTTTTGATTGTTTTAGCAACATTGGTGGGTGGAATTGTCTTTAGCATAAATTTGATTTTTGTGCCAGTATCTACAGTACCTCCCCTTGATCCTGCTATTTCTACTGTTTCTTCTATACACTCTTTTCACTCGTTTCCGGAACATGAGCAAGCTCGACGCTCAGAATTCATTAATAATACTTTTGTACAGCTCTTGCACCAACACCAACTGGTAGTTAACACGACAGACTGTTGGGTGTGTGGCTTGATACCCCACACTATGGATAAAGGTATTCCCTATCTGGTTTTGCCTTTCAGCTACAATGGATCATTTCAGGCCCTTCAAACCATCTTTGCTTATGCTCTTGAGACCTATCCTCCACGCCCACCACGCTCCACTAAATATAACTCTGCCAACAAAGCTTTAGTCCAGGGAATTATTGACATGATCAAAGACGTCAATAATACTCCATCTTACCCTAGAGACGAATTGCGAGTATATTTAAGTTGGAATACTTCAGAGTATCGCCTTAGTTTAGGAGAAAGCAAGCGTAAAAGCTCAACTCCAATCTGGGTCGTACCTCACCGAGGTCAGGTCTGTTTGCAAGGTAATGGGAGAAATCCGAGAGCTCAGCTAGGGAGGAGTGAGTGCGTAGAGACTTATGTGTTTCCGGCTAACTCTTCCCCTGCCTTCCTTACTGCCAGGGGTACCTATTTCATTTGTCGAGACAGAGCTTATACATGGTTGCCTGCCGACTTCTCAGGATCATGTTATATTGCTCGATTGTTGCCTCCGACATACACTGCTTCACCGGATTACCACAGAACAAGAGTAGCAAGAGGTGTTTTCAGCAAGGAAGATACCGCTGGTCAGGAAGCTGGAGACTTCTTCAAAGGCTTCCTTCCGTTCTGGGGGCCTATGGCCAATAGTAGAAACATACGTCAGCTAACACGGGTAGTTGAATCTACTATTACCGAAACTGCTGGTGCCCTTAGCAATCTGACAGCTGAGCTTCAGGCGGATAGGCTCATGACATTGCAGAACCGTATGGTTCTAGATGTTATACTTGCAGATCGAGGTGGGGTATGCAGAATGATCCAATCGAGCTGCTGTGTCTTTATTCCTAATAATGCTCCAACAGTTTACGAGGCGATCTCTAAGTTGCACAAGATTTCGGACTCCATACATGTAGATGAGGGAAACTGGTCCTTTATGGAGTGGGTTTGGACTCTGATCTCAGCGTGGGGATGGAAGGTTCTAATGGTCATTGGTGTCATCTTAATATTACTATTCTCATGTTGTCTGATTATCCAGTGTGGTCCTGCTCTGTGTAGTCTTTGTGCTACAACCTGTTTTAGGAAACCACCTGCATTTGGAGAAAAGACACGAGAAAGGATGATGATACAACAACATGTCACTGACCTGATGAGCATAGAACTAGACTCAGACATAGATTGAGTAATTGCCTATGTAAGGGCAAAAGGAGGGTCTGAGGTTCCGTGACGGTTCCGTGACGACTTGAACCCGTGTTTTCAAGTTTGTCGGAAATATATAAAATTAGTATCAGCGAACCGCAAATGATCCATTTAGTATATCCTAGTGTTTTCGCTACGCTACGAGCAAGAGCACTCCTTCCATTGACATATTTCTGATATACCCACGGCATCCATCTTAGATCGTGGCCGCCATTTTGTGGTTCCTTGCCCTCACATATGCAATAGCCTCTGATCATTTCATTCACTCCACTTTGATTAAGGACACGTAGCCTTAGCCGGAGATTCACCTCTTACATGACACGTGCACCTTAAACCAGATCACGCTGAAGCTGCATGACTCGACAAAGGCTGCCTCCTCTGCCCGAGGCCAGCCCACCTGAACTGGTTTTCCTGTCCATTGTACCTGATCATGATTAGGCGGCCGAAGCCGGTAGCCTTGCCCATTTACAACCCACAAACATCTCTTATCCCGTTTTCTATCTTCTGCACCTGGCTCTGCTCCTTTTCCTTCTGGGCCTTTATTAGGGGGAGGTAACGAACTTTACGATGAGGCGGTCCGGGTCTTGAATGCAATATTGACAAGGGATTGTGATGGACTGGTGGGAACCCCTCTTCGTGATGTTTGGTATCAGATATTATCGACAGTTCCTGTGTAACGCCAAATATTTATTGTTTAGAGACACAAAAGGTTTGGGAATGTACCGACATGTGAAATATTTGCCTAGAGCACAATTTTTGGTATATAAGGAGCAACCCTCAATGTACAAATCGAACAGTCTCCTAGATTCTGCCCGTGTGTAGATTCTGTGACTTCTGTGTCCCTGCAGTAATAAACCTTTGGTCTTTGACGCCACCATCGAGAAGCCCGTGTTTCTGTTCATTTGTGCACCAAGGCAGGTGGGACTCCGGGGTCTTTGGGTGTTGTACCCTGACACCTCTGGACGGAACCAAAAAAGTCCAGAACTCCAGTGCTTGGTTGATTCTATCTGGGGGGTCAATGTGGTTAGAGCTTGAACATTTCCGACAGTTCGTTCAATCCTGTAAATGCCGTGTTGAACTTTACTATGAGAATTGCTTCTCTTTTTGTCAGTTTGGCATCTAAATTATTTTTGTTTAACTTTCTAAAAGTGGCAATTTCAAAACTGTAATGAAAGATCCAAATGTACCATTAAAGAGGGTTTAATATTACAAGTTCACAGGGACCAAACACAACATATCTACCTCCTCTCAATTAAGACTTGCAGCTTATTAAATGTAGTAAGTAATCCACAATATTATCCTATGGGAGGGGTAGGCCTCTTAGTATTGAAACACAAATTTGGTAGTTTTTCATTACCATGACATGCAAAACTTAAAAGTGCATGTCCCACCTTTTAATTACAGAGCACCTTGCCCTATGGGCTACCGAAGGCCTTCCTCAGGGGTGACTTACATGTGTTAAAAGGCTTGGTAGGGGGTTTAAATGCCAAGTCGATATTGCAGCGTTACACTGCATTCAGGCTGCAATGGCAGGCCTGGGACAAGTTTTAGAGTGCTACTCAAGTGGGTGGCACAACAAGTGCTGCAGACGTATTGGTATCATGTAATGTACTGGTCCTGGACATATGGTATAACACTCTACAAGGGACTTACAAGTAAGTTTATTATGCCAATCAGGTATATGCAAATACGACCATGTTTAGGAGAGTGAGCACAGGTTCTTTAGAACTGGTTAGCAGTGGTAACGTGCACAGAGTCCTAAGGCCAACAGACACACAAATCCAGAAAATATTGGGGAGAAGTAGGCAAAACGTTAGGGAGAAGACAAACCTAAGGATGACAGGTCTAACATTTTCTATTTCATTTCTTGACTGTAATGTTCTTTTCGTGGTGGTAGGATACTTTACACACACCTACTCTGAGTGAAGCCTGTCTCTTTAAGTAACATTTACATCGGATGAGCAAAAGATTCCTCATTGAATCCTGCCTTTACTTAATTGGCACTAAATTGCCTTTGTGTGCTGCTCTTCCCCATTTAATAATCACATTTCTTACACCAACAACATACAAATATGAATGATATTAAAGAATTGATCACCTAGACAGATGTGCCTGACAAATTACAGAATATATCTCCTATTTAGGTACATTTCATCTAGAAACCCAATTCCTAATCTGATGTGTGATTCCTTTACCTGGCAGTATACTTCTAGGGTAAACTATGGTCTAATTTATATTGTAAGTTTGGATCTAAATTTCTATTCAAATAAGTTGGAATTTTTCACCCTAATTCATTGAAAATAAAGGAAAATTGGGACAATTTAAATACAGAAAGAGAAAAGCTATTTATGACACCATTGTAGATTACATACCAATTTGAGAAACAAGTGAAGAAAATAGTTTATCCAGCCATTTAGTGTTAAGAATATTTGTCATATAGTATTTTGATTATCAACAATAGGCTAATTTAAAATAAATGAAAGTTTGAAAATCCGGAATTTCCTTTTTTATAATTTTAATTCGAATTTCTTTAATAGTGCCATGTGGAGATCTCCACCCTGATTGTTAAGTTTCCCTATGGTAAAGTATAGGGAAAAGTACAAAATATTACAAATATTGTATGTTAAATATTAATGTAAGTTTATTTTTTGTACTTACCTCACTAGCTCCTGGCCTTTTAGATGGGATTTGCTTGGGATCTTGCCTTGAAATATGGATTTGCTCCTATGTAAAATTCTACAAGTATGTTAGAATTTCAGTGTGAGCACATTTACCATTAGTGGGGTGTTTTTGGTCATTCCTGAGCATCAAAACGTAAGTGAATACTTAATAACCTAAACGCTTGTGAGTTTGCACCAGATGTTTGCAGGTTGTGTCCACCTCTGAAAATATTTGCAAATATGCTCACACCAAAGGTGTGGGTAAATGCATTTTCAAGGTAGGAATGTGAAGTGATTACACTTTATGTCATACGGTGGCAAGAGAAGGTGTTTCTCAAGAAAGAAAGATATTTTCCCTTTGAAGAAAAAAAATGAAAAATACTTTTCATTCCAAAACTGCATGCATATTAGTATACCTCTTTACATTGTGATAACCAGATAGTTATGTATTTGGCTGCTAGTGGATTTCTGCTTCTTTCCCAGATATCCAAGATTGCTGTAAATTTATCAAGTGCCGAAAATGTATTCCAAGTACTATTGCTGCATCAAGTTATTTGATACTCTTTGTGTCAGTAATAAATGTGTGCAACGTAGTGGTACAGTGTAAAAAGAATATGATCCAAGCATGTAAAATCCCACTTGATGTCCACATTCTGTGATTAAACCGAATAAGAAAAAAAAACCTTGATGTACACAATCCTTTATCACCTAACCCCTACTGATATACAGTGCCAAGGTACTCCCTAGCTAGTGTTAAACATTATAAATATCAATACATATATCACACATGTACCAGCAACGGGCGGTGGAGGTAAGGTAGTAGGGTGAGACTGGGTTGGCAGGACAGATGTCAACAGGTGATGGAATAGGGGAAATTAAATAAAGAAATATATCCTATTCCGTCATCTGTCGACATACCCCTCGCCCCACCATGCCCTTCCCCACCCCACCGCACTTACCTGCATGCACCGGCAGCTGCTGAGGGCTGGGGGTAGCCTTTTATTCCACTGGCCATTTCAGCAGTGGGCCTGAACCTTTGGCGGTCGGTTTCGAAAGCACACGGCTGCTGTGTGTTCCTGCCACTTTCTCAGGCTCCATGGTTTTAACTGTGGAAGGCACGGGGAGGGGTCAAGAAAGGGAGGAAAGAAGAAGGTAAAGAGAGAGAGAGAAGGAATGAGAGAGAGAGAGAGAGAGAGAGAATGGAAAGGGGCGACCACTCGGTCCCCCCGAACGTATGGTTGGGTGCCCTGACCCCCCCGGGAAACCATTTTGGGCGGGAGGCGTGTCTCGGCTGGTATGCCCGAAGCGGCGTAGCCGGGGCACGCCTTTTTCACGCCCAAGAGGGGTTGTCCTAGACACCTACACCATTGGCCACGCCCCGTAGGCGGATCGGAGGAGGGTACACGCCCTCCCGAGGAAGAATAAAAGGAGCAACAATCCAAGGAAGCATCCTCTTGTTCCTGTGCTTCGAAGCTGCACCTCCTCGTTGCACGTGAGCCCTAGACGGAACAAGGAGCCAATTTTGAGAACTTGTAATTTTTGTGTTTCTCTTTTCAGTGTTTCCGAATCTTTGGATCCAGGATCTCGAGTCGAATATCCGTGAACAATGCCTGGAAAAAGGGTCGGAAAGAAGGTTGGGACCGAACAAATGCTTCGCATGCTGGTGAAAGACATGGCAAACATGAAGAAGCAGATGGCGGCAATGAATGGTACGGACAGACCGAAGAAAGTCATCGGACCAGCATTGTCGGGAGTAGTCCCTGCCGGGAGAGGTAAAAGGGCCAGGAATAGGGCGACAGGGGGGGAGGCCCCGGTCCCCGAGTCACCTCCGGCGAGCCCGGTCAGTCCGGTGGAAACTCCAGTCCCGATCCCGAACACGGGACAGCCGATCCCGGTGGTAGTTACACCCGTTAACGAGGGGGATATGCCTCCCGAGCTAGCCGCCCAGTTGGCGGCGTGGTTAGGCAAGAACAACGAGGGTGCCGTGGCACCGGGAGACACGGCGAGGAGGCCAGGTTAATAATGAAGCAGTTGCGGCAATCGAGAGATGCTGTGAAGGCGAATCTCCCTCTTGTTTCCCCTCAGGTTCCCTCGGAACAAACGGTGCCGGGAGTTGGAACAGCAGCAACATCAAGTTCAGCTACTGATTCGGGTAAGAAGCCGTTGCCAATGGCGGGGGAGGGATCGTTACCCTCAAGGAGGGAAAAGGTGGTTCAACATATCCCGATGGCCACAAAAGAAATGATCTGGACTGATAAATATGTGAACATGTTTTCGCTGTTGACTGATCACTATGAGATAGAGCACGTTAAAAATCAAAAGGAGCTCTTGCATCCGAGTGTATGGCGTGCAAAAATGGCAGGTTTCAGAGTAGATGAGACGATCGCTAATTGGGCCAGGGCGTTTGGAATGTTCACAGCAATCATGGGGGAACGTAGGCCCGAAGTACTGCAGGAATTGGCTTGTTACCAGACACGTATAATGGAATTTTATGAAACGTATGGAGGTAATCAATGGATGGGTTATGATAACAAATTTCGTAAGGCCAAGGAGCACGACTCATCCCTGACGTGGGATTGTTTCGACTCCATTTCCTGGCAGAAACAGGTTATGCCGAACACGACGAAGTCGTCTTCGTTTGGCGGGAACGGGGCGGAGCCTTCCCGCCATTATTCGGCGGCGCCCTTTCGAGCGGGCGCCAGCAATGATCAACACACAAAGAGTAATGGAAACTCGGTTAGGAAAGGGGTCTGTTGGAGCTTTAACAGGGGCCGGTGCACTAGGCCACAAGGGACATGCAAGTTCAGGCATGAGTGTGCAGGGTGCGGGCAGTCTTCACACCCCGAGAGTTCGTGCAGAGCCAAGAATGGTGATACAGGGGGTAGAGGAGGGGCCAAACAGGTCTAATATCTGCCAGGGGGCACCGCTACCTACTCCCGTTGACATCATGACAATGATACCTTGGCTGAATGAATACCCTGATCATGTCTCCGCCGGGGTGTTGCGAGACGGTTTTTCATATGGTTTCCGCATCCCGGCGGGGGATTTTCGGGGTGAAGCACAGTGTAAGAACCAACTATCGGTTCAACAAAATACGGCGGTAGTACAGGCAAAGGTTGCAAAGGAGGTGGCCCGAGGTCGGGTTGCGGGACCATACGAGAACCCGCCAGTTATTAACTTTGTTTGTTCACCGTTGGGAATAGTCCCCAAGAAGGACCCAGGTGAGTTTAGGTTGATCCATAATTTGTCCGCTCCTAAGGGGCTTTCGGTGAAGGATGCGATTGACCCAGGAGTCTGTTGGGTGCGGTATGCATCCTTTGATGAGGCCGTCGCCATGTTGAATCGCCTGGGGCCCGGAGCGCTGATGGCTAAATCAGATACCGAGTCAGCGTTCCGGTTGCTCCCGGTACACCCACAGGATCAGCGTTTATTAGGTTTTGTGTTTCAGGGACGCTACTACATGGATAGATGTCTGCCAATGGGTTGCTCCATCTCTTGTGTGTATTTTGAGAAGTTCAGTAGTTTTTTGCAATGGGCGTTCACAAGAGCCACGGGCTTTACGCAGGTTATGCATTACCTTGATGATTTTCTGTTTCTGGGGACAACCGGGGGCACGGAATGTGCACAGGCTTTGACGGAATTTTGTAATCTCATGAGACAATTTGGCGTGCCACTGGCACCAGGCAATACAGTGGGGCCATCTACTTCACTCTGTTTCTGGGAATTGAGCTCGACTCTGTGGAGGGGTGCTTCCGTTTGCCCAGGGAGAAGGTAATCAAATTTAAGGCATCGCTCGAAATATGCATCGGCGAGAAAAAAGTAACTCTCCATCAGTTGCAACAAGCTGTGGGTCAGCTTAACTTTGCCCTCAGAGTGATACCGATGGCTCGCCCCTTTTCCCGCTCTATCGCACAAGCCATGGTTGGCCTCAAGGAAGGACACCACCGCACAAGACTGTCGGCAGAGGTTCGCCAGGACATGCGCATATGGTTGGCATTTCTGGCGGATTTCAACGGTCGCGTCGTGTGGAACAAGCCACCAGCTTCCTCCGAGGAGCTGGGGTTGTGGACCGGCTCGGCAGGGAGTGTGGGTTTTGGCGCCATCTTTGGTAACCAATGGTCGGCACGAACATGGCCGGCGTGGTGGCACGACAGTGGGCTCACAGGTAACATTGGGTTTCTTGAGCTGTTCCCCATCCTAGTGGCCTTGAAAACATGGCCAGAGGGGTTTCGTGATCGCGCAGTGGTGTTCTGGTCTGATAATATGACCGTGGTTGAATGTATCAATAATCAGGCAGCACGCTGCAAATGGATTTTGAGATTGCTGAAAGAAATTGTCCTGCTGTGTATGAGACTAAACGTCCTCTTTAGGGCAAGACACGTGCCTGGGGTACTGACCCAGGCGGCTGATGCACTCTCTCGTTCCCACATGCAGGCCTTCCGGGGTTATCTGCCCTCAGCGGACTTGGTGGCGGCACCATTTCCCGAAGCTCTCTGGTCTCTCGGTGCCCCGGATTACAAAACCTCGTGGGAGAGAGTCTAGCACCCAGGACAAGGAAGGCATACGAAGGGGCGTTCCGTTCCTATTGGTCATTTTTGGGTGCAGCTGGGGGGGATCATTGGGGGAAAGAGGAGTATGTCCTGAAATTTTTGGTATCTTTACATCAGGCAGGCCGATCAGTGGCAACAGCCAATACGCACCGGGCCGCCATTGCCTTCATGGCACAGGCTCATGGCATCCAGGACCCCACATCGTCCTTTCTCGTAAGGAAGACTCTGCGTGGGTGGCAACGCCTTGAGGGTCGTAGAGTGGATGAGAGGCGCCCGATAGGGCTAGCAAGTTTGTCCCTGATAATGTCCGTACTCCCTACGACATGTTCATCGCAGGCAGAGACAGTGCTGTTCCGGGCCGCTTTTGCATTAGCATTCCATGGGGCTATGCGGGTAAGCGAGCTGGTAGCGAAGAACAAGCAGGATTCGGGGGGAGGTCTGTGTCGAGAACACATTCAAATTAAGGGTGATACGATGGTAGTCACAATAGCCAGGTCCAAAACCGATCAGGGAGCGATCGGGGACAGTGTGGTAGTGCAGCGCATTCCAGGGTCTCCCATGTGCCCGGTAAAATGCGTGGAGGAATACCTAGCGCAGAGGGCGGCATCATGGGGGGGAAGCTTGCTGAGACACACCGACGCCACCCCACTGACCAGGTTTCAGTTTCAGCGGGTGTTAACAATGGCAATCGCGGCAGCGGGCTTGAACCCGAGCGATTTTGGGACCCATTCCTTCTGGATAGGGGCTGCTACTGAGGCTACAGCCAGGGGTCTGAGTGTTGAAAAGGTGAAACAGTTGGGGCGTTGGTCCTCGAATTGTTATAAAAGGTATGTGCGGTTGCACATGTTGTGAAGCCAATGTCATGCACTCACGCTTCTTGTTTTCTGTTTGGTTTACAGTTTCGCGAGCAGGCTTTGCGGGGCGGACTGTGCAGTTGACCCGACACCGGGGGACCAGCGGTCAGAGATCACCGGCTGAGGAAAGAGTGGTGTGGGTCGTTGGCCACTCATACGTGAGGCGTGCCGCGGACGTATTCAAAGCAGGTGACATGATTCACGTGGCTGGGGAATACGGGTACAGGGTGACCTTCCACGGAAGGGCGGGCACTGTATTGACCAGTTTCAAAGTTTTATGGAGGGACTGTTAGGGCGGACGAGGTCACCGCCGTCTGTAATCATAGTGCATCTTGGGGGCAATGATTTGGTGACCATTGGTCGACGAGTACTTCTCGAGTTGATTTTATCCACAGTGAGTTGGGTGGCGAGAAGGGTTCCGGGGTGCACAATTGCATGGTCGCACATGATTCCACGGAAGGTGTGGCGGGGGGCCCTCTCTGTGTCAGCTTTGAATCAGTCAGTAAAGAAAGTTAATAACAAACTTAGTAGGTTGCTTCGTTCAGGCCAGTTGCATTGTATATCACATGGATGTATTCGGGGGGACCATATGTATCTTGAAGATGGGGTCCATTTGTCTCGGGAGGGGAATGTCTTACTCATAGGAGACTTCATAGCCTGGTTAAAGAGTTTGTGTAGCCATGACCTTTAGTAGGAGTTTGGGGGAGTACGGATAGCCGGTCAACTATCCGGCCTGTGGCGGTAAGGTCATGATCGGTGAGCAGTAATTGGAAGATCCCTAGAGGTGGGGCGCCACCCATTATGGATGGGAGCGCCCGGGGGGAGGTGGCCATTGGCCCCTCACACCAGGAGGCGGTACCCTCTAAGGATGGGGCCGCCGAAAGGGAAGGCGGTCATAGGCCCCTCCCAGGGGAGGAGGGGCTACGGGCCCCTCCTGGGAATTTCCCGGGGCCAGGACATCCGCGACGGCGGATGTGGTAAGCAGTGTGGGGTGGGAGGGGGGTCTACGCTACCTTCTAGACACCTCACACGAGTCCTCGGACGACCACTAAGATGGCGTCGAGTAAATATGGGGCCCGTGCTAAAGACAAGGGAAATTAGAAGTTGGCACAGAGGTACAGTCCTCTGTGCGCCCGCCCCTCACAAGTGAGGGGGGAGTTCTGGTTTTAGGGATCGGACACCGGTTACGACCTTGCCGTTGGCCCGTAATGTTAGGATGTACAATTTGAATTTTGAGAATATGCATTTACAGGATGTTTTAGAATCGGCTAGGAGAACCTTTGTATTAGAGATGTGTTAAGGTTAGCCAATAAACATCTTAATGTGTAAATGAAATTGTACATGATATGAAACTGTTATTTTAATGTTTTAATTTTGTTTCATAGTTTAATAAATATGGCCGGGAGGGTAACTCCCTCCCGCCTTCCAAAAGTTCAAGAACTGTGTCCGTCTTCCCATCCTTGGGGATTGTGTTGGGAGGGGGTGACGGGTATCCCGGCCATATGGAAAGGGGCGACCACTCGGTCCCCCCGAACGTATGGTTGGGTGCCCTGACCCCCCCCGGGAAACCATTTTGGGCGGGAGGCGTGTCTCGGCTGGTATGCCCGAAGCGGCGTAGCCGGGGCGCGCCTTTTTCCCGCCCAAGAGGGGTTGTCCTAGACACCTACACCATTGGCCACGCCCCGTAGGCGGATCGGAGGAGGGTATACGCCCTCCCGAGGAAGAATAAAAGGAGCAACAATCCAAGGAAGCATCCTCTTGTTCCTGTGCTTGGAAGCTGCACCTCCTCGTTGCACGTGAGCCCTAGACGGAACAAGGAGCCAATTTTGACCCACCCACCAGCCCCTTATGGCAACGATTAGTATTGCAATAAAGTCGATTAACGGTGATATTATCTCTTTTACAGGTTGTTTTCTAATAAAGTCTGGATTATTTTTTATGTCAATAAAATGGTTGCTCTTAGCATGTTCTTAGGCGAAGTATCGCAGCTGAGTTAAAAGAGGTGTTATTTGTGTAGATAAAGGTTTATACTACGAAATACCCGGTATAACTGTTTACTCCTTCTCATTAGGTTCAAAATGTCGTATTTATTTTTTGGTCGGGCGGTAAGGTCGTGATCGGTGAGCAGTAATTGGAAGATCCCTAGAGGTGGGGCGCCACCCATTATGGATGGGAGCGCCCGGGGGGAGGCGGCCATTGGCCCCTCACACGGGGAGGCGGTACCCTCTAAGGATGGGGCCGCCGAAAGGGAAGGCGGTCATAGGCCCCTCCCAGGGGAGGAGGGGCTATGGGCCCCTCCTGGGAATTTCCCGGGGCCAGGACATCCGCGACGGCGGATGTGGTAAGCAGTTTGGGGTGGGAGGGGGGTCTACGCTACCTTCTAGACACCTCACACGAGTCCTCGGATGACCACTAAGATGGCGTCGAGTAAATATGGGGCCCCCGCTAAAGACAAGGGAAATTGGAAGTTGGCATAGAGGTACAGTCCTCTGTGCGCCCGCCCCTCACAAGTGAGGGGGGAGTTCTGGTATTAGGGATCTGACACCGGTTACGACCTTGCCGTTGGCCCGTAATGTTAGGATGTACAATTTGAATTTTGAGAATATGCATTTACAGGATGTTTTAGAATCGGCTAGGAGAACCTTTGTATTAGAGATGTGTTAAGGTTAGCCAATAAACATCGTAATGTGTAAATGAAATTGTACATGATATGAAACTGTTATTTTAATGTTTTAATTTTGTTTCATATTTTAATAAATACGGCCGGGAGGGTAACTCCCTCCCGCCTTCCAAAAGTTCAAGAACTGTGTCCGTCTTCCCATCCTTGGGGATTGTGTTGGGAGGGGGTGACGGGTATCCCGGCCATATGGATAGATGGATAGAAAGAGATAGATTGCATGAGGAGACCCGCTGCAAAGTGCATAGAGACAGCCCCCCATGCCACAGACCCTGTCAGTAGCTCTTAAGCCGGTCCGTGGACAGTGCCCGAGGGGGTCCCCTGGAGCTCTGGCCCCTCAGCTCCACAGGGGGAGGGGGCTAATATTACGCCACTGGGGCCCACCATCATGTCATGGAGTGTCATCAGCTTGAACTATAATATGGTGGACAATCTTTTATGGCGCGTACATTGTCTATTTACAGTTATGTTGGCATGATAAGAAGATAGAAGACTGAAATGACAAAATTAGCGTCCAACTGCATTTAAGCATTGATTGCATAGCCTATAACAGGTGTTCAATCAAACGCAAACCCAAATACTTACTTGTCTTTTTAAGTTTTCTGTAATAGAGGGAGTAAGATTCCCTGCTCAGCTTAGGGCTCGGATCACTTCATATTCTCGGTCTTCATACGCCCATGGATCCGACTCCTTGCTTTCCTAATTTTAAGCATTGTTTTGTGGTGTTCGAACAGAAGTCCCTGTCAGGGATGTAGTGAGGTGTCGGGTTCTATAGAAGATTATTGTAAATGATATTGCAAGTTATTAGGTCGTGGTCCTACCACTGTTCTGATTCTAAGGTAACTTGGCAAAGAATCGATAAGCCAGTGCAAAAGACAGTTGCTTCTGGGCAGACAGTAAAAATAGAAGGCAGAATGGAGCTGCGTTTTAACCACTTTACTGCCTCCTCAAACGCTCTAGATTTTGCCTCATGTTGTGTGTTGCTCACTGTACCAGTCGCTGTCTTAAACACGAGAAAGATGTTTTTATTGTATTTTTCATTCCTTACTATTTTGCCTTTTGGTGCAGCTGCTGCCTAAAGGGAAAGAGAATCTTAAACTCTAGAGAGCGCTGCCTCCAGTCTTGTAACATCATTATTTCAATGATTTGTGAACATCTGCCTCAGGCTGACTTCTGTAAATAAATGGATTATCTGTGTAATTTAACTAGCAGCTCCATGACAGCAGACTCCAAGTCGTTGTCATCGTCCAAGCAGTCTCTGTCTCTGGAATGGGTTGTCAAGTAAGTGCTATTTAGAGTTATTTCAAACCTTACACATAAACACATAAAAAGACGTGATTTATATGGCTGGTTGACAAATATGGTCACCAATATGGAAGGAGATCCATCTTCAACTTCTTTACTTAAAAAGGGAGCTACATTGAAATGATATTGCACCAACATCTCATGCATGTCAAGGCCAGGCAGTGCAAGATGCACGAAAGTTGTAAAGTCGTGAGATACCAGCTTTAGTTACTTTTTAAAATACTATTTAAAAAACTTGAGACCAGAATCTAGGTAGTTTTCCCTTTTGTTTTTGCTCGTTATGGACACACACTGATATTCTCAAAATGGCAGTATATATTTATCTCATTACTTTCTGACGCATATTAGTAATTATTCTGATAAAGTGGCAGAAAATATTAGGTACAGATAGCAAGACCCAAGTCAATTTGATAAGTGAGTTATGTTCGCTGCATCATTATCCTTGGGCGAGGTATTTACTGGGTACTTTAAAAAAACTCTATTTCAAGTTTTTCACTTGGAAATGGGGCATAACATGCCGAATCATTTTTAACAATCCAAAGTGTGAATGTTTTTTTTTCTCTGCTCTTTCCCTATAAACTTTGGCAGGTTTGCCCTATCGAAACCTGTCAGGGTAAAACAGCATGCATGGGCTAATTATCGCACAACTCATAATTTGATCCCTGTGTGCACAGAATTCGAAATTCAACCCCAATTCATAATGAGAGTCTACATGTTATTCATTAAAAATTATGTTGCTCAAATTGAATTGGTAAAATGAAGAGGAGATAAAAAAAATTATACTGTTATACACGCAAATAATTTGACCTTTCAACACTAAAACTTGTTTCATTTAACATAATGAGGCCATATTGACTTCTTTTATAATTGCTTTTGCAACGGTTACTTTCAATTAGTTTCATTCCTGTCTGACCAATAAAGATGACAATTTCCGTTGTTGATAAACTGCACACTTTCTCCATACTTGCTATCTTCAGTTTTAATTCGCTTTCTTGTTACTCGAGATGATTAAAAAATCTGTAGCTAGGACTAGCACATAGAGTTGTATATGAGGGTCTACTCATCTGTGCCAATGGTTGTATTATCTTTTTGACATTCCAAGCTTGTTCTTAAATTAATTTTTGAAAAATATCATTAAGATCTCTTCCAACTTAGACCAATTCTCTGTCGTCACTTGTGTTTATCCTATTATTTTGAACATAGCCAACCTGCAGTCATATGGAATAATTTTATATTTCAGTAAACTCTTCAGCAAATATTTAGTGCTTATTAATGCTTGTCCATATAATGTCCAGTGATTAATTTGACCATGAAGTTTCTGTTATTTCTGCAACTCTACATTCTAGTCAATCCGCCATTCAGCAAAATATTTCAAATTGATCAGTTAAAAATATAAATATAATACTGCAGCTTTCATATAATTTGTGCTGCCCACAGTGCTTCTTGAAATGGATAGATAAAAGTGCAGCTACTATCCAAGGTTACGTTTGTTACAGAGAAGTGCCAACACAATTCAATTAAAGTATTGCACCTCTGCTGAGATTTTCAGGTACTCTTCCTTTAAAATCAAAAAATACCTGTCAGTACTAAGCCATATGCTTTGCAAGTACTCCACTCATAACCTTTGTTGTTTCAATGGAGCATCTCAAGTGCAACGCGTCAGCTGAAACAAGGGACTATTGCTCGTTGTGCAATGGGGTCCAAGGTGAACCTCGCTGATCAAATTCCATTGAGCTGAACATTGTTTGAGGTTGCATGTGTTCCTGTTCAGAGGAAACACCTGCAATGTTTTGGATTGTAGGAAGGACAGAACTGGATAGCCAAATCATCTCTTTTATTCCGATTCCAAAATGAATCGAAAAGTCCAAAGTAGCCAATGTGTATTTCTTGACATATATTTTTTATCTCGTGATCCAAGAGAGTTCTGCTGGAAAAGACAGCCAGCACATGTTTCGCACCTTCTCGGCATGCAGGCCTGGGGCTTTCTCAAGACACTTGTACCTGTCTTCAAAGATTATGAATTCAGACATTATAATCTAGAAGTCAGGAGTATGAAAGCACTTAGAAGGTGGGGTAGCATGCCCACTGTGCTGTCTTCCCGCAGAGCTTTCAATTGCCCACTGAAAACAGAGGTTGCCGGTTCAATCTGGTATTAATGTGATGCAACCCTCTAGGATCAGGAGAGAAATACAAGTATTACAAGAAATAGACATTGGCTAATCTGGACTTTTCTATCTATTTTGGAATCAGAAAAAACAAGATGATCTGGCTATCCAGCTCTGTCATTCCTATAATCCATTACTTGCCGTGTCCCTGAAATTTTTTTCACAAAAAGGTGTGTCACCAACATGAAAAGTTTGGAAAGCTGTGGGGTAGAGGTTCCCCATTGGGACATTCAGATTCTCTCTAAAATTGCCCACTGAACTAGGATGGATCGCTCCTTGGATATCTCATTCCTCTTTGCTTCTAAAAAGCTTGCCTGGCATTTTTTTGCTGTACTGTTTCTCTTGGGGCAAGACAACATCACATTTCCATATGGTTCCTCCCTGTTTTGGAGTGGTGCTGGGAGCAAAACAAAAGCAATGGATTGCCAGTAGCTTAAACTTTTAAAAGCAGTCTACCCTTCACCTTTTGATATTGCAACGGCTCTGGTGTAGCACACGGTTGTTTTTTCACAAGGCGCAGCATCTTTCAGTCTATCAATCAATTGGTATTTATATAGCGTGGCTTATCACCCTGTGGGGTATCCAGGCGCTGAGGAGAGTGGGGCCTTAGATGAAGAGCCAGGCCTTAAGTCCCTTCCTGAAGTTGGCGAGTGAGAGGGAGGTCCGGAAGAAAAACAGGAAGTTATTCCATTACTTGGTGGTGAGGTAAGAGATGGTGCAACCTCCGCTGCGGCTCTGCTGGATGCGGGGGATGTGTGCGAGGGAGGCAGATCGGAGTTTTCTGGTTGGCTGGTGGAGAGTCAGGTGGTGGTTGTTGTAGGAGGGTCAGGAATTGTGGAGGGCCTAGTAGGCATGGGTCAGCAGCTCAAACTGGCATCTCTTCATAATGGAAAGCCAGTGGAGGTTTCTGTGGGGGGGGTGATGCTGGGCCGTTTAGGGAGGTTGAGTATGAGTCTGGCTGAGGTGTTCTGTACAGTCTGTAGCTGTTTAAGGAGATGGGAGATTGTCTCGGCATAGAGAGCATTTCTGCAGTCCAGTCAGCTGGTGATGAGGACTTGAGTCACTGTTTTCCTGGCATTGATAAGGATACATCTGAAAATCTTATGAAGCATGTGGAGAGTGTGGAAGCAGGAGGATGCTTCTGCAGTGACCTGGTACTTTGGATTAAGTCATTCCATTTCTCTATGATACCCACTCAATTCAAATAAGAATGCATTACTTCTGTGGAGTTTATGTGGCTGTCTCGAAGACATTTATCAGGCTCATCCAGAGATCCACTGGCTTTGCATTCTGTAGATCCAACTTCCTCTTTGAACAATAGTCTTGTTTCTGAGAGCAGCAAGGTAAATAGATGAGATGTTATAATGTAATTCTGCAGAGACTACTTTATGAGATAGTCATGCTCAATGATACCAAGGGATAACCAAGGGAATCTCCAATTCAGCTGATAGCCATACATCTAAATCTGACTTCTCCAAGTTATAGTCCTCAGAATGGAAAAAAAACAAGTGACAAATATCACTGATGGGCCAGTGCAGGGCAGTGGCTGAAGGTCTGAGTGAGGAGTGTGTCTGAGTGGTTGTGTGTCACCATATCAACTGTAGAAACATTGTGGTACCAACATAATATGGCTGAAAATATCAAGGATCAAAATATCAAGGAGGTTAGTGCATATAAGAAAGTATAGATTGACTATCTTTAACTCTACGTCTTCGTGCACTAAAGATATTGTCACGGTATCTAAATATGAAGTTACCTAAAGTAGATCTATACTTACCTACATATGCTGACCTTATCAATATTGTGGTCCTCAATATTTTTGTCCACAATATTCCTGAAGCACAATATAATCCGGAGTCGATATCAAGGTGGAATACCAAATGTACAGAGAGGAGACTGTGGCATATATTGAGGAACATCAATTGCTTTTGCGTGGTACTGAGTAGGTGGTTGGCAGGGCCTGCGCTTGATGGAGCAAGGATTTGCATGTAATGCGACTTGCTTGTATTCAGTCCTCTCGACATAAAGTTAATACATTAATCAACATGTTTGTCTTATTAATATTGCATTTCACAAAACATTGGGTATCTAGAAGAAACTTGCATATGTGCTTTTACTAATGTTAATCCGCTTGCAAATAAAATGGCCGCTGCTATGCGGAATTTCTTACTGCGCATGCATCTGTCACACTCACGTGACATGATGTACTCTTTGCTTTGGAGGGAATCTTTCGCTTCTGCGCATTAAAACTAAGATGGCTGCTCTGTGTTACAGCATGCATGAAGCTTGCACTGCTGCTTTTGCTAAGCTGTTTGTTCTGCCTAATTTCTAATGCAATAGTTAAAATAAAGTAATTGGAATAGAATAGCAGTAAGTGGTATACAGTACTTTCATTTTTTCTGTGTTCGAAAGCTGTTTCTTTCTATTTTGTCATGTAACGATAATCTTGGGCCTGGGAGGTGCTATTACTCCATCTTGAAAACCCACATAACGCATGTCTGACTCTAAAGAGAACTGAAGTCATCTAACCTTGAAGCAATGCCAAGCTACCACGCACTAGAAGATGCGCATGGGAAAACAAACTTTTTAACCCAAACGGAAGAAAACTTGTTAATATGTTATAACAATGTATTTCTTAATAGAACATTCATTGGCGGGTGGAATAAAATATACGTGGGAAAAATAAATTGATGGGCGGGAAAGCAAACATTAATATTCATTCTGAAAGCTTCATTTTAGTGTGGTGTGATGACCTCTCCTCATCCTTTGTCCAATCAAAATTAGGGATCCTTAAACTTGCAACATTGGGGGTGGTACATTGACCTGGAAAATAGTATAACTAGGGTAGGCTTAGCTAGTTAACTTGTCCCACTTGTCTGAATAGCTGACCTGTCACTGACCAAACGCACTCATTAGGTGATCGGGAGCAGAGGTGCTGGCGGAGCCCTCTGCCAGAAGGTTCGAAACCCAGATCGGGGTTTGAAAGCTGAAGTGCTGGCGAAGCACTTTATCGAAGAAATCGATAACTTTTACTGGGTTCTGGCTGTTAGCTGCAGAGAGGGAGTAACACCAGGCATTGCAACTTTAACTGCAGGTACTGTTCTTAGCCCTTTGTGGTCCTCTCCTGATCCAATTTGGTTTTACCTGTCCTGATTCCAATCTGCTCCTGCCTGCCTTTATGATGCCTGCATTTTCGGGGTTCTGTCCTTTAAACTGACCCGTGGCCAGGGTTAGTTCTTCAAACCATTCTAGGTAAATATTAAATGTAGGTATTGTCATTGTACTGTTTCCTTCTCTCTTCCCACCCTAATGTTAAATGATAAAAGTTTTGCATATTGTCGAGATAATTGATCTGATTGCTTCTCTTATCCCACCCTCTTGTCAAATGCGTTAAGACTGCTTTATAAGAACTCTGCATATTTTCATTCGAATCATTATTTTCCTAATTGAGAATTGATTGCTTCTCTTATCCCACCCTCTTGTCAAATGCGTAAAGACTGCTTTATAAGAACTCTGCATATTTTCATTCTAATCATTATTTTCCTAATTGAGAATTTTCTATTATTCAGTGCTTGGATTATGACATTTTAAAGATTTTAGATAAAGAGTTTAAACCTTTCCCGAGTTGTGGTTATTTTATGACTGCAAATGTTGTTCTTATTATACCTATTATTCTAACACCTTTGATCCCTTAGGACTCTAGGTACCGATGATGAAGATTGGTAAGACAATGGTATAGGTCCTAAATGAAATTTATAAATCACTGATTAGAGTAAGTGCACAGGTTACCTGATTAAATCTCATCATATATTGTTTATGAGCCCAGGTGAGTATAGTAATCTGAGTCGGGTGACCTGCGCGCTCTATCAGTATTTCTTTTGGTAGCAGCAGTATGGTTAGGGTTTAGCTAAGATAGGTAGTTAGTTGTAGTTAGTTGGTTAATGAAAACTATTTTTGAATATTTGAAACAGTATTATTGATTGTATTGATTTATGTATTAACCAAACTTTTGTTCGTACCTGTTATATGTTTTGTCTGGAATCCCCGGGGGGGCAGAATAGCGGGTGGTAAATGGAAGCCACACTGCAGTGAGGTCACTTACCTGTAGTAAATAAGTGCATGGTTAGGTAACCGGAAACACTATTGAGGGATTTTCTGTATGAATGTGTGAATAAATTATAGCAAAGAGTTCGCTAGCAAAACTTTTTGTGTGATATCACCTAGAAAGGGTCACACGGAAGGAGTAGCAGGTTTGTCTGGGCTTAATTGATAGCAAAGGGGTTCGCTGGTTAAACTTTGGCCCTAGTATATCCCAGAAGGGATAAGTCTAAAGGAGTGACAGGTTCTCTTATGCTTGCGTGAAGAGTAGACGGAAGGGCTCTACTCGTAGTATATGAAGAGTAAGCGGAAGGGATTTACTCGCAATGAGTGAAATATATCTTTCCTGTGAATCAGTCACTCAGGGACAGTGGCAAATGTTTTTACATTTTTGAATAATAAAAATCTGCATTAAAAGTGAAAGAAATACATTTTTCGTATTACCTTGCAAAGGAGGGAGTTGCGGAGCTGCGCTGATGTCACTCAGAGCCAGCGCAGACAGCGGGTGTGTAGCTGAGGTAATATTTGTAAAGGATGGGTGAGTACAGCAGCATGAGAACTAGTCTCACGAGAAAAGCCACGCAACCATTGGTTGAATTTATTTGAATTCTAAATTTTGATTGGTCACTGAAAAAATAAAAGACGTGCTGGTATTGGAAGTAATTTGTAAGCAAATTGAGAATATCCAGAAGATTTGTGTTTAAAATATATATTGCATATAGGTCCACTTGTAGGAAATAGACCTGATAGGAGATATTTAGGGTTTGCACAAGAACAGCATATAAGAGGAAGACCTTTATCATGTACGGAGGAAAAAGGAAGATGTCATTCATTAAAAGAATGAATAATTATTTAAAGAAAGATAAAGCAATTAAAAGAAGAGAAGGGATTATTATTCCACCACCAAATACGCCCACATCATACATGATGGTCGAAAGGGGCTATCATACTTGTGTGTGGTTGGAAAATTGGATGGAATACACAAAAGATGATGGTGTTTTAGCATTTCTAGAAAATGGTACATTTAATGGCAGAGTTTTACACAATTTGAGAACTTGCATGAATGAATTAGATCCTAGACCTAGATTAATGCAGTATGAGGCATTGGAGGAATGGGAAACTGAGGCTTTTGAGCGAGATAGACCCAGAAGTAATGGTAATTGGAGTACGTTTTATCCACGATTTCCAAAAGGTACAAGTGATAAATTAATGAAACAATGGAGACAGTCTATGTTAGTGGAAGGGTTGTATCCTGTATTAACTTTAGAAGAACCCATTGGAAGTAAAAGGACTGAGAAAACGAAAGATTTAATGACTAGTGGTGATTCGGATGATGATTATTTGGAGGATTTGTTATTGAAAAAAACCACCACCTTATAATGAGGAACCAAGCACAGTTAATCCAAATGCTCCAATTCTGAGATCACCTTTGATTCTGCAAGTGGTACATGAGACTTCATTACAAAAAGTACTACAAGACAGGGAAAAAGAAGCATTAAATAAACAGAGAAGTGAGTTGACTCAGAAAATTTCCCAATTAAATACAAGTCCTGAAACCCTAACAATGCAGGTAACTATTGGCCCAGTTGTTCCTTTGTATGGAGATAAGCAAGCTAGTCCCAAAACTCCCGTTCTGACTAAACCTGTAGTTCAGCCAAGAAAATAACCCTAAATAGTTGATGATCAAGCAAGTGAATGTGAGTCAGTGATTTCCCTGATGGATTTGCCCATAAGAGAACCAGTGGGTGACTCGGTCTGAAAAACCAATCCTATAAATTCTAGAGAAGCCCAAATGGAGACATCCTCAGGTACGAGAAATACTCAGTAGTAACCCCAGAAGAAATAGAGAGATGGACACGAGAAATAGAGAAGCCAAAGTCACAGCCAAAGTTATTGGATATATTTAAATTAAGAGTCGAATTAAAAGAAATGATGGCTGGAAATGTGGGAATGGACAGATTAAATACATTCAGTGAAGATGAATTGTTGTTCATATGCAAAAGTATTACTAGAAATATAAGAGTGTTTCATGAAAAATTAATGGATATGGCAGCTAACATGGGAATTGATATTGGCAAATCTAAAGTGTTACAGAAACCATATCGAGCTGAATTTTCTGACAAAGATCTGGAAAATATGAATGTGTCAGGTAGAAAGGTACAGATTAGGGAGCTTATGACATTATTGCAGAAATGGGGGGACATAGAAAAATGGAAAACTAGGTGGGCAAAGAAAAAAGAAGAGGCCCGATCAAAACAAACTGCATCCGAATATGTGTTAAAAGAAACAGACAAAGTGGAAAGGTTATGTCCCATGAGAGAGGTACCAGGTGGAGGTTATGTACTTGTCCCATGGTCCCGACAGGACATTTTGTCATTTACAAATGACTTCCCCAAACTTCGCGAAAAACCTGTAGAGTGGTACAGACAGTTGAGAGATTTGTGCAGGTTTCAAAATGTCTTTTGAAAGATTTAGATGGACTATTTGACATTTTTGTTCCTGTAGATTTGTGGACAGAATTTAAAATTGCTATTGATTGGCCTGGTAATGAGTATCCTAGAGATCCGAAGAAAGGAGCACCTTCTGATGAGGTGATGAAGAGGTACATCCAGGTAATACTCTACCTCAAAGGAAAGGTGCCTGCAAAAGAGACAGATTGGACTAGGATAGATAGAACCACTCAGAATAAAGATGAATCTGTGCATGCATATTATGAACGTCTATTACAAGTATTCAAAGAGTATAGTGGTTTAGATAATATCTATATGAAAGACATGACGCATTTCATCTATCGGCTTGTGTCAGGATTAAGGCCAGAAATTTCGCAATGGATTAAAGACTATAAAAGTTGCTGGCAGGCCAAGCTAATTGATGAAATCCTTAAATATGCAAAATATTGTGAAGATGAACTCGACAATAATCAAAAGAATTAAAAGAAAAAGTAATGTGGGCACAAGTGAAATTAGCAAAGCAACAGGAACTCCTGTTAAGCCAAATAAATAATAACCAGACTCAGGGTGATGGAAATGGGGGTAAGCCAAGGGGTAAATTCAATAGAGAAGAAGCCAAAAATAAATTTCCCTGTCACAGGTGTGGCAAGTTGGGGCACTGGAAAAACGAGTGTAAGGCTGTGCAAAATGGTAACATGCAAAATAATGATTTAAATCCGCAGACGCAGAATGAGGTGCCACGGAAACAACAGCAGCAGGCAATGCAAAACCAGTTACTCCTTGCACCTATGCCAAATTTTAGGAGCAAAGCACATCAGAGTGTGGATACCACAAATTGGGAGGAAAGTGAGAAGAGAGACACAGCGACATCACAATTTCTTTTGAGTGATACATTTTTCAGTGAGGATACATACTGACGTTGCCTGAGAGGGGAGGACGAGGAGTGCGTACTTGCCGCCTTCTTGCCGGTAGACCAGTCAGGTCCATACATTGAAGGAAAGGTTGAAGGAAATGATGTCACCTTTCTATTGGACACTGGTGCTACCCGTTCTACTGTGAGAACAGCAGACGTTCCAAACCTACCCCTCTCTGGAGAAGCGATCCAATTAGTGGGCATTTCTAATAAACAAATTAGTACCCCAGTTACAGAACCAATGGAAGTTAGAAGAGGCAATTTCAATGAAATGCATTGATTTGTTGTGTGTGATTCAAGTCCAGTAAACCTGTTAGGTAGAGATTTGTTGTACAAAATGAATTGCCCCATCGTTTGCACCCCAAGTGGTGTTGAAATTCAAACCCCAGATGAAGACGGAGTTTATAAACTAATGTTAGCAAAACAAGAAACAGAGAATAAAAAGTTAACTATAGAAGACTTACCAGAAGAATTACAACAGACTGTAAATCGTAATGTATGGGATTTTACGGAAAAGATGTAGGATTAATGGCAAATATTGGTCCAATAAAAGTAACAGTAAAAGAAGGTGCAGTTTACCCTAATACTCGGCAGTACAAAATGAGCCCATAAAAAAAAGCAGGTGTTAAGCAGCAGAAATAAAGCTTTTGATTGAAGCAGGCATTTTACAAGAAATAATGAGCAGTCCATGTAATTTGCCCATAATTGGCATAAAGAAACCGAGTGGCAAGTATAGGGTCGTACAAGACCTTCACAAAATTAATAGGATTGTTGTCCAGTAATGTCCAGTTGTGCCAAATCCTGCAGTGATTCTTTATCAGATACCGTGGGAAGCTGGATGGTTTACAGTGATTGATCTGTGTCACACATTTTTCATGATTCCATTGCATCCAGATAGCAAATTTCTTTTTTCTTTTGTATTCGACAGTCATGTGTATGTCTGGAACCGCGTTCCTCCTCAGGGGTATACAGAAAGTCCATCGATTTTTAATCAGATTTTGAAAAAGAGCATTGAGTCTTTGGTACTGCCCGGACAGTCAGTCCTGGTCCAGTATATAGACGACCTATTGGTGGCGTCTAAAGCTCGAAATGACTGTGTTGTAGATACCATTGCCTTGCTGAATCATTTGGGTGAAGGAGGGCATAAAGTGTCACCTGAGAAATTACAATTTTGTACCACGTCAGTGAAATATCTGGGGCACCAGATAGAAAGAGGTGTCAGAAGGGTTACTCAGAAAGAATCAGAATAATCAAACACATGAATCTACCTAAAACTTAGAAAAAGATCAGAATGTTTCTTGGAGTTGTAGGGTACTGCAGGCAATGGATTGTAGGATTTGCAGTCCTAGAAAACCATTGATACAAATGACAAAAAAAAAAAGAGCAAAAGACCCAGTAGAATGGGATGACGAAAGCATTACTGCTTTCTTGAAATTACGAGAATGCCTGTGTACAGCTCCAGCATTAGGGATGCCTGACTATTCGAAAGATTTTGCACTATTCTGTGACACACAAGATCATTTTGCACTTTCAGTCTTGACCCAAACTCAGGGTCTGATGAGACGTCCTGTTACATATTTTTCTTCCACACTTGACCCAGTGGCATCTGCATTGCCCGGATGTCTAAAAGCAGTAGCTGCAACCTGCTTGAGCCTTGAGCAAAGTGAGTCCATTATTTTGGGACATCCAGTGACAGTATATTTTCCACATGCAGTTGTGATTCTGTTAACAAGGACCAAGACTCAGTATCTCACTCCTAGTCGGCTGACTAAGTATGAGCGAATCCTTGTAGGTGCAGGAAATGTAACCATTGCTAGGTGTAATATTCTAGACCCAGCAACACTGTTACCTAATTCACACTTTGCAGAAGTGAAGGGAGAAGTCAAACATGATTGTATCAACTTAACTGAATACAGTACAAAACCACGTCTGACATAAGAGAAGAGCCATTAATTGATTTTGAATATGAGCTATTTGTAGATTGCTCATGCATGAGACATGAGGAAGGAGGTTTGAGTGCTGCCTATGCAGTGTTCACGTTTGGGGGGGTCCAATTGAAGCATCCTATTTACCTGGAGTCAAGTCTGCACAAGTAGCCAAATTGATTGCATTAACAAAAGCCTGCAAATTTGGGAAAAATTGGAAAGTAACCATATACACTGATAGCCAGTATGGTTACGGGGTTGTGCACGACTATGGCCAATTATGGATGCAAGGGGAGTTTCTGACTTCTTCAGGTACTCCAATTAAAAATGGTCATTATGTAAAAGATTTGCTTGAAGCAATCCAATTGCCAAAAGAGGTGGCTGGGGTCAAGTGTGCTGCTCACAAATCTGGAAATAACAAAGTGACAGCTGGTAACCGATAAGCTGACCAGTTAGCCCAACATTGCGCCAAATTTAGAATGGCTGTAAATGAGAAAATTGGAGTAGGTGGAAACAGATGCCAACTTATGTTGCTTGAAGGTGTGAGAACGTGGGAAGAAGTGAGAGACTTGCAAAATGAAGCAGAACCAAAAGAAAAGGAAGAGTGGAGAAAGATAGGTTGTCAGAGAAGGGTTGAAGCTGGTGTTATTGTTTACCTTGATGGTAGGCCTGTGTTACCAGACTGTTTTCTTGCTCCTATGGCTAGGATGTTCCACGGAGATTCTCATTTGGGAAGAGATGCCATGATACGTCTGTTCAGACAGTCATGGTTCAATGTGAAATTCAGGAACATAGCAGAAGCACTTTGCCAAAGATGTTTAATTTGTCAACAAATGCATCCTGGAAAGAAAACTGTAGTGTTACCAGGAAAGATTGGGAAGGCAGAGGGTCCCTTCATACGTTTGCAGATTGATTTAATTCAGTTACCCCCTTGTCGGGGACTAAAATACATTTTTGTCATTGTTTGCCTATTTTCAAAATGGGTGGACGCTTACCCCACACGAAGGAATGATAGCATCACTGTAACCACACACCTACTCAGAAAACTCATACCACATTTTGGTTTTCCAGTAACGATTGAATCAGACCGAGGCTGCCATTTTCATAATTAAATAATTGGCCTAATCTGTGAAGCATTCAATGTTAACCAAAAACTGCACTGTGCATACCGCCCAGAGGCTTCCGGAGTGGTAGGAAGAGCTGTGGCGCCGCGGCTAGGGAGACTGACTCCGGAAACTGGGGATCACAGCTCGATCCCCGGCACCAGCGGCAGATTAGCCCAGCACCATGTGACTCTGGGCAATAGCTTGCTTAATCTTCCCGACGGCCCCCAGCGCCTAGAGACCCTTACGGGTGATTGTGCGCTTTACAAATGTGGTTTATTATTATTATTATTATTATTATTATTAGAACAACTAAATGGCACAATCAAGTCAAGACTGGGAAAGATGTATGAATCTAGCCGATTAGAGTGGCCAGATGTTCTACCTCTTGTTCTGATGGGACTCAGAAGTATTCCAGACCGGAACACAGGATTGAGTACTCATGAAATACTAATGGGAAGAGCAATGAGGCAAGCATGGGTGCCAAGACACAAGGTGATAAATATATCTGATGATTTAGTACTGGAGTACTGCAAAGAACTGGCTTACCAAGTGCTTTCTATCTCTCACCAGGCTGGGGAAGACGCTGTCGCCGGACAAGCAACTCCAGCACATGACCTGAACCCAGGTGACTGGGTAGTGCTAAAGAAACATACACAAACATCTTGCCTTGCACTGAGGTGGGGAAAACGACGACAAGTAATTCTGGTTACCACCACAGCTGTAAAGTGTGAAGGAGTTCCACACTGGATCCATGCCAGTCACACAAAAAGAGTGACTGAACCTGATGAACTTGAAGCGGAAGGTTGTGCAGCTGAGGGGGCTCAAGATATCGATCCTGAAGTAGCTGAAGAGGAACAACCGAGCACCAGTCAAGATGATTGGATTCCAGTAGTTGAGATACCTGCAGAATATTTGAGAACCAGAAGTCAGACTTATTTAGACAGTCAGAGTGATAGTGAGGACGCGATAGGTCTAGAAGAACGTATTCAGATTACAGAAATCCAAGCCAGTAGTAATTCTGAGGAGGAATTGATGAGGAAAGTTCAGAATACTCAGACAAATGATACTCCACCAAGAACTCTTGAGTCTGAGGAGGGACAGATAGGTAATAGGGCGAGCGCTCAGGCAGCAGAAAATCAAGGGTTCGAAGAGCTTGAGCAGGACCAGATAGGAGTAGAAAAATAAAGGTGAATCAAATCAAAAGGAAATTCAGCAGATACCTGAACAAGGCCAGATTAGTATCCAGGCAGAAGAAACCAAAATAAGACCTGGACCTAGCCAGATAGAGAGGAATACAGAAGACAGTATTGAAATAGATGTGCCACAACTGAATGAAAATAAAAGAGCACTGGAAGAAGGCCAGAGCACAGTGCCAGCTAAAAGACTCAGAAAAGGAGACAAGTGGCCCAGGTTTGTCAAAAGGCTGAGATTTTGTCTAAAGACAGTAAATTAAATAACTAGTCAAGCTGAACAGTCTGCGATACAACCGAGAAGGAGAAGTCCACGACTGAAAATACTGAATAATAAATTCAGAGGCCCTGAATGGACTTACATCGTTCTTGAAGATTTCGAAAACTTAGAAATAAGTGATGAAAGTGATGATGAATTGATTGCTGATCAGACTGACGGAGAAGTGAGACCCACTTGAAAATTTCACAGGGTATACAGTACATTCATTTTTTCTTTGTTCTAAGGCTGTTTCTTTCTATTTTTTCATGTAACGATAATCTTGGGCCCGGGAGGTGCTATTACTCCATCTTGAAAACCCACATTGCTCATGTCTGACTCTAAAGAGAACTGAAGTCATCTAACCTTGAAGCAATGCCAAGCTACGGCGCACTAGAATATGCGCATGGGAAAACGAACTTTTGAACCCAAACGGAAGAAAACTCGTTGATATGTTATAACAATGTATTTGTTTATAGAACATTCATTGTCGGGTGGAGTAAAATATACGTGGGAAAAATAAATTGGTGGGCGGGGAAGCAAACATTATTATTCATTCTGAAAGCTTCATTTTAGTGTGGTGTGATGACCTCTCCTCATCCTTGTCCAATCAAAATTGGGGATCCTTACATTTGCAACATTGGTGGGTGGTACAATGACCTGGAAAATAGTATAACTAGGGTAGGCATAGCTAGTTAGTTTGTCCGACTTGTCTGAATAGCTGACCTGTCACTGACCCAATGCACTCAATAGGTGATCAGGAGCAGAGGTGCTGGCGGAGCCCTCTGTCAGAAGGTTCGAAACCCAGATCGGGGTTTGAAAGCTGAAGTGCTGGTGAAGCACTTTGTCGGAGAAATCGATAACTTTTACTGGGTTCTGGCTGTTAGGTGCAGAGAGGGAGTAACACAGGCATTGCAACTTTAACTGCGGGTGCTGGTCTTAGCCCTTGGTGGTCCTGTCCTGATCCAATTTGTAATTGTACTGTTTCCTTCTCTCTTCCCACCCTGATTGTAAATGATAAAAGTTTTGCATATTGTCGTATATCATTGGTCTGATTCGTTCTCTTATCCCACCCTCTTGTCAAATGCGTAAAGACTGCTTTATAAGAACTTTGCATATTTTCATACTAATCGTTATTTTCCTAATTGAGAATTTTCTATTATTCAATGCTTGGATTATGACATTTTAAAGATTTTAGAGAAAGAGTTTAAACCTTTCCCGAGTTGTGGTTATTTTATGAGTGCAAATGTTCTTATTCTACCTAATATTCTAACACCTTTTATCCCTTAGGACTCTAGGTACCGATGATGAAGATTAGTAAGACAATGGTATAGGTCCTAAAGGAAATTTATAAATCACTGATTAGAGTAAGTGCACAGGTTACCTGAATAAATCTCATCATATGGTGTTTATGGGCCCAGGTGAGTATGGTAATCTGAGTCGGGTGACCTGCGCGCTCTATCACGCTCTTAATCAGACCGCAGCCCCTAAACTCTCCAGCCACAGTTTTACCGGTTATATATCTGTTCTCAGTAAAAATGGCTGTGGTGTTTTGGGATCCAGTAAATTTGGGTCTGGAAATAGGGACTCCATGTAGCATGGTTAACGGTTATCTCCCTAGGGATTTAGCTCCTCCGTACTCGTTACCAGTGCATAAGAGGCAGTGAGGGTAAGGTATGTGATGTAATGTGATACCCATGGAAATTCTTATGGGAATCTTTGTTTGCTTATCCTATAAATTGTTGCTTTCTTTCTGCTTAGTATGATTTTCATTGTTATATTTTTGCATGCTTATATATCTACTTTGACAGTCTGCTAGTTAAAATATGTGAGTCTGGTGATATAGTTGCCAAAGGACATGAAATGATTAAAGAGAACCTGCCTCCTGAGCTTAGTGTGCGTGAGCATACTTTCCTTACCTAGGTCAGAACAACATTTCTGGATTTTACACTGTCATTTGTATCGATGAACGAGAGCAAAATGTTCTTTTTGTAGTGTTCAATCGATGCAATGTTGTTTGTTGTATTGGCACCGGCGCGATCAGTGCAATCCATTACATCTGGTGCCAAACAGAAGAGGCACTGATGCACTCTGTGTAATTCGACATCAGATGTTTTAATGGCAGACTTGCTTCTGGCAAGTGCGGGTACTTGTCAGCACTGGGGAGTTTTGCATTGCATTAACGAGAGCAGGCACTGCATCTGCATAATGAGTGGACCTGCGTCCTTTCTGTAGGTTAGCTCTGTGTGCGTGCTCTGCAGAGTATTCCAATCAGTGGTGATTTGTCTACGTGTCACGCATGCTCTTAGCCTGAGGTGTGCTTTTGGTGTGTGGTTCCCTGCAGACTGCACAGCAGTCTTTCCCAGCATGCCATTGTGCTCTTTTTCCGATAAAGAGATATGCCAGTGTCAAAATATAAGCACCGAAATCTTTGTAGAAAACAACACGTGTACCGTTTTTTCTCACTATTAATTGTTTAGTAAAAAGTGGCCCTATCCAGTTTCTCACACCGCCCGATTTTCTTGTGGTCCACCTCTTTCGGTTTTCTTTTTCTCTCAATGAATGTTGGCTCTTGTCTTTTGTTCTAGCAATATGAACCTCAACACTTGTTCTCGATATTGTCAGTGGTAAAGATATGTTGCACAGTAGTTTTGCACAATTACTACCTTTTAAATTAATTATTTTTATTACATTTTTGTCCTCACATTTATTTTATAATTTTCTTCGAAGTAAATGTAACCACTGCTGGGGTCACAGCCTCTTAGGTGATTTCTGGCTTTGAATTATTTGGCTTAAACGATAAACTTGATGATGTATAATGTAACCCACCCCTTCTATGGCTCACTATCTAAATTGCCAGTAAGCCCCAGTTTAGCTGTAGAACGATTTCTCTGATGGGAAAAGAGGGAGCTTTAATGCTCCTTTATAATTACCCCATTCACAACACGAAGAACCTCTAAATTCTGACCCAAGACAGTTTACAAACCTGACAAACAATTTGAAAACAATTACCCATAGAACAAAGGTAAGCCTGGCTGTGAATAGAGGGAATCTCATTTTGATGGGCTGTAGAAGACATAGAGGCATATTGCAGGAGTTATTTGGCGCATAGAGGTTGTAGAAGGTGAGGCAGGACATCACATACAGGGCAAGGGGCGCATAGAAGGACTGCAAGGCAGGTTGGGACATGTAGAGGTCCAGCAATGGGGCAGGGTGGCACACAAATGCTGTAAGGGGTTGGAAACACAGAATGCAGGACTCAGGGGCACAAGGAGAGGATGCAGGCTAAACAGGGAATGTACCAAAGGGCTAGGGGGATGGCATTCACGGGGTCTGTCTGTATCGGCAGAGGGGCTACCCAGGACATACAGAGGTGGCATCAGAGTTGAGACAGGGCTCACCACTGAGGATTCAGTTGGGTAGACTCTACAGAGGGGTTGGAGAGAGGCAAGGGCATTTCCAGATGATATAGAAGATGCAGAGGGCACAGAAAGACACTGAAGAAGGTGTTGGAATCAAATAATCAGCAGGGGCTGGTGCAGTTAGGCACAGTGGGGAAGGGCGCTGCAGAGGTGGGATGTCGACAGAAAACGCAATAGGAGTTATTTAATTTATTTAATTTGCCCTATTTATTGTCTGTCGACATCTCCCTCAACCCGCCCCCCCCCCCACACTGCGCTTACCTGCACTGGCCACTGCTGCAAATAATAGGGCAGGCCAGAACACAAGGACCACAGGAAGGTGGGTGGCACTTCCGCCGCGATGCGTACAATGAACCAACATCATATACCAGCACACCTTCTACGATCATTCTACAAAGCCAGAATCATACAACACACCCACCATCAAACGTCCTCACAACCAACATTCTAATTTCACTCACTAACCTTACACAATTCCCATCACAGACCATTACACCGCTCATCATGCATGTACACCGCCAACACCATATACTAATGCACCACATTATACTTGCACAAAACCCACATGATATGCCAACACGCCCACCTTCATATGCCAAGATAACTAATGTCGTTCTACCAACAAACCATTGCCATAAGTGAACACACCTCCTATTATATGTCTATGTCTAGGATTTTGTAGTGTACATAGCTACCCAAGACCTGGCTTCCCAGCGCTAATAGGACCCAGTGAGACATGCACAATTTTTTGTTAAACAGATGTGTTTTCAGCCCTTTCCTTAAGCTCAATAGATATGTATTTGCTCTGTGATCAAGGGGAGAGGGAGTTCCACAATTTATCAAGTGCAGGACTCAGTGATTCCAATTTCGAAAGACCTTACAAGACACAAGCAGTGGTGTTCTGAATATGTTGCAGCTTTTTTGTGATGTTGGGGAGACGGCATAGAAAAAGAGAATTCCCATAGTCGGGGCATGCTAACATGAGTCCTTGGATGGTAAGCCACTTAATAATTTTCCTAATAGCTCTTTAAAGGCCAAAGCATATTTCTGCCACTCTCCTGGCCTGGGAGGCCATAGATAAATCTTTGTCGAAAACTAAAAACACTTAAGCTAAAAATCTGCGCTTATCATAGCGTCCCGTATTTTTCTGCTTCTGTCTTTGCATCTAGATATAAAATACAACAAGTAACATTATACCTGCAACAAGCCAGGACTATTGGCTTTGTCAATGTCTGTTAGTTGCATAATATAAAAAAGCAACAACTATGGTTTCATTTTCTATAATATTGAACATGCTTCAGTTCTAAAATGATGAGACTGTGAAAGAACTATAACCAGGCTCTTTAAAGTTACATCAGACAGTAAAGGGTGGTATGGCTGCAGAGTTTAAAAAAAAAAACACACCTCGAGTGAGTGCAAAAATGGAGAGCCTGTAGGGACCCGTTTCGGCACCTGCGTTTTAAAACTGCCAGTGCCAGGCACCGGCAGGACCCGGCCCACTTAAAGCCTTGGCTACAGCTTTGGCATATGGTAAGCTCTGCATCTGGGATCACCGAGTACAGAGAACACTAGGTTCAATTATTCTGGGTAGAAACCATCCAGAAAAAAAACGAGTTTCTATTTGGATCAATAGCAGCAGACAGAGACACAGCCCAGCATTCAGAACAACCAACACAAACACTACAGGGCAGCATTGATCTCTCCACAAGCCAATCCAGAGCCTGCCCTGCACCGATTCACACCGACCCCACATACCTGCAGGCGGTAAATGGAAAGTGTAACTGACCCCAGAATCGGAGATTACCCTACAGAAATGACCCAGGATCCAGTAATGCCAAGTCCACATGTTTAGTCCCAATTCTGGGAACAAAAACTCACATTTGCATGGTGCAGGGGTCCAAATACTGGCGGGAATCAGTGATTCAAGACCTGCCATTTTCAGCACCTCTTCACCATGGACCTGGTAATAGGCCTAATCATTTTTGATAGCTTAACTGTCATTTGAATCAGGAGCCATTAAAAGACCAATTTCAGGAACTAATACTATTTTTAAAGAAACAGGATCTGACATGTCAGCTTTACAGCTCTCTTTCTGGGTCTGCCCAGCCTACAATAAACATCTGTGGATGTGGCTAAAAATATCTTGTGCCACACCTATGCTCCCAAAGTCCGCCAGGCGTCTGGACAAAAAAACTGGACTAGTTGCACAGTATTAGGTACTACACTGAAATTAGAAAAGTATGTATTTAAAAGAAAACATGGGTATAACTCTTTGTTAAATTGATGAATGACACTGTAGATAGGTTGAAGTAGTTTAATCCTCAGTAACACTCTTGTTCAAGATTCTCGATGCTACAGTAGAAGTTAACGAATCAAGTAGTTCAAAAAATAACATTTCAAATGGAATTCACCAGGCTACAGAGAACATTGCCAGAGTAGATTTCCAATTCGATGGAAGTGAAAATATAGGGACCATTAGCTGTCTGGGTTCAGGGTGAATATTGGTGAACATGCCTTAATATTAGAGTGTGACTACTTTATATCAAGGCTTCACAGCCTGAGTATATTTAGACAACAAACTAACACGGAAATCAAGCATCATAGCTGTAGGTAAAATGAGTATAGTTATCAACAATATTGCTGGCCAGAAATATCAATTGGTTAGCTCACATGGCTTTTGACTTTAAGTTACTTGTTCTTGACTTGACCAAAAAGAAGCTAACTGTTTGAATAAAACATAACTTAAACGAGGAAAACTATGTTTTGCTTAAAACATTCCACTCCCACCCTGCGTGGGTTTGACTTGCTGCCATTGACGTGTTACCTTGTAGACACTACTGATCGGAAAAAAACTAGGGGCTTATTAACAAGTCCATTGCAGCAGACGGTACCTCACTTTCACCCATTACGAAAGTGACGCACCTAAGGCGCAAGGGGGTTGTAAGTAACACCTATAGCAGCCTTATTTATGAAGGCCTTGCGCCGCCGGTGCGTCACTTTTAACAGGGAAAAAGTGACGCACCGGCGGCGCAAGGCCTAGGAATTATTGTTGCTAAACAAGAAGGGCAGCCACATTGCTGCGTTGAAACCATTATCACGTGAGAGCCACGCAGCGGTTTGTATGCGCTGTAATGCTAATTGTATTTCCTTTGGGCTTTGGTCTCTAGGTCACCCATGTCACACGGCCTGTAACCATTTGCCTTCCTTTTCCTTTGGCTTCGAGATGACGATGGATTTAGTTCTGTAAAGAAATGGTCAACCGCCACTCCTGCTCCCTGCACATTTTGTGCGCATTGAAGGTGTCCTACTTACTCTTTGAACCAGCTCCTTGATTTTCCCCGGTTGCTTCATTAATTATCACGCACATTTCTAGGCACAGAATGTAAGTATTTCAGGGATTGTGACCCTCCAGTAAATACCAACACCGTGTGCTCATTGACAAAATGGCAGCCGGTCGCCTGTTTACTTTTTTGTACGTTTACTATGTTATTGTTATTATGTTGTTAAAACAAACAATTTGGCATCTACCTTCGTCAAGAAGAATGGGACCGGAGGCATTGCTGTCAGGTCAACATCTATCACTAGATTTGAATAGACACTTTGAGGTCATACCAGAATATGAATGAAAAGTCTGCATTTTTATTACTTCAGTAAAACAAGGCATTCATTATCGAGTTATCTCCACAGATTACGATTATGCAGAAAGTCCGATTCGAGACTTAATAAACGGCCGAGAGGACAGTATGGAAAGGGGCGACCAACTTGGTCCCCCCGAACGTATGGCTGAGTGCCTCGATCCCCCCGGGAAGCCATCTTTGGGCGGGAGGCGCGTCTCGGCTGGTATGCCCGAAGCGGCGTAGCCGGGGCGCGCCTGTTCCCGCCCTAGAGTGGGCTGGCCTAGACACTAACGCAGCCAGCCACGCCCTCGGGGCAGGCAGGGGCGGGTATACGCCCGCCCTGAAGACGGATAAAAAGGGACGCAAGACCAGAAGACATCCTCTTGTTCTTGTGCTCTGAAGCTGCACCTCCTCGCTGCACGTGAGCTCGGGACAGAACGAAGAGCCAATTTTGAGCGTTTTAATCTTTCTTTTTTTCTTCTAGATACTTCGTTTGGAAAATGCCCAAGAAAGGCGCGAAGAGAATGTCGACTGACCAGATGGTTCGGGAGCTCATGAAGGAAATGTCCGAGATAAAGAAGCAGTTGGCGGGGCGAGACGGTGAGGAGGGATCGGGGCGTCCACCGGCCGGAGGGAGGCCTAAGAGGCCGAGAAGGGGGCCGGTCGGGGGAGACGTCCCGGTTCCCTGTTCCCCGCTCGAGCCGCCAGCCCCGGTACCGGCCCCGGTACCGCAGGAAGGGAATCCGATTCCGGCCGTAGTCACCCCGACATCCGCTGAGGATATGCCTCCCGAGTTGGCGGCACAGTTAGCAGCGTGGTTGGGGGACAGTAGCGGGGGCGCCACGGCTGCCGAAGCGCAAGCACTCATGAAACAGTTGCGCGAGAAACGTGATACAGCCAAAGTGCCCGCGCCGGATGCGGTGATAGACAAGCCACGAGGGGCGGAAGTAGCGTCCGGTGCAGGTAAGCGGCCATTGCCGATCGCAAGGGATGAGTCAACACCCTCTCGTAGAGAAAAATTGGGGCAACATGTTCCTTTGGCAATAAAGGAAAAGATTTGGGCGGGGGAATACGTAAACATTTTCTCCCTGCTCGTTGATCATTATGAGGTCGAAACTGTTAAGGGTCAAAAGGATTTGATGCATCCGAGTGTTTGGCGCGCAAAAATGGCCGCCTTTAAAGTGAATGAGAATATTGGCAACTGGGGTAATGCTTGGGGAGTTTTTACGTCAATTTTGGGGGAACGTAGGCCTGAATTGCTCCCTGAATTTCCAGTATATCAGTCACGAATTATGGGGTACTCGACATCGCACCAAGGTAACCAATGGTTCTGTTATGACAACCTTTTCAGGAAAGCGATGGAGCATAACAAAAGTTTAACCTGGGACTGTTACGATTCTTTGACATGGAATAAAATGAAAGAGTCGGGGATGTTGAAAGTGCCGTTGGTGGGGAGTACTGTTGGTGAGTCCTTCCGCCAAAATGGGGGGACGCCCTTTCGGTCGGGTACGGGTACAGACGATTATCCGAGACCCGCCGGAAATACAGGGAAGAGGGGTTTGTGTTTCAATTTCAACAGAAGTAAATGTACTAGGCCCCCGGGATCTTGTAAATTCAAACACGAATGTAGTGGTTGTGGGGCACCCCATCCTGAGTCCTCGTGCAGAGCCAAATCGGGTGAAAATGGGGGTAGAGGAGGCGCCAAACAGGTCTAATATAGTCCGAGGGGCGCCTTTACCAACCCCGATTGATACCCTGGCGATGATTCCCTGGCTCAGCGAATACCCAGATCGTACTTCTGCTGGGGTGCTACGAAACGGTTTTTCATACGGTTTCCGCATCCCGGTGGGGGACTTTCAGGGTGTCGGGACGTGCAAAAACCAGCTTTCCGTCTTGCAGCATACGACTGTAGTACAGGATAAGATCCGGAAAGAGGTTACCCGAGGTCGGGTTGCCGGCCCGTTTAGTGTTCCCCCGGTACAGAATTTTGTTTGTTCTCCTTTAGGGGTGGTCCCCAAGAAGGACCCAGGTGAGTTTCGATTGATTCACAATTTATCAGCTCCTCATGGCCTTTCTGTAAACGACGAAATTGATCCAGAGATATGTTCGGTGCGGTACGCATCATTCGATGAGGCCGTAGCCATTTTGAATCGCCTGGGGCCCGGGACGCTGATGGCGAAATCAGATATCGAGTCAGCGTTCCGTTTGCTCCCGGTATACCCGGAAGACCAACGTCTTTTGGGATTCATGTTTCAAGGTTCGTATTACATGGATAGGTGTATGCCGATGGGGTGCTCTATATCTTGTGCATATTTCGAGAAATTCAGTAGTTTTCTACAATGGGTTTACACGAAGAAAACGGGTTTTCGAAATGTGATGCATTACCTCGATGACTTTCTGTTCCTTGGGGCCGCTGGGGATGATGAGTGTGCCCGGGCCTTGACTGAATTTTGTGTTTTAATGAATCAATTTGGCGTGCCATTAGCACCAGGTAAAACTGTGGGTCCCACGACTTGCCTCGAGTTTCTCGGGATCGAGTTGGACTCTAGTGAGGGTTGTTTTCGTTTACCAGCTGCCAAAGTGTCGAAATTCAGGGCAGCCCTGCAAATGTGTATTACTGCATCTAAAGTTACGCTGCATCAATTGCAGCAATTGGTGGGGAAGTTGAATTTTGCCCTACGGGTGATCCCAATGGCCCGCCCCTTTTCCCGTTCGATTGCCCAGGCGATGGTCGGCCTAAAGGAGGGTCATCATCGCACAAGACTATCGGCTGAGGTCCGCCAAGATATGCGTATTTGGTTAGCATTTTTGGCGGATTTCAATGGTCGAGTCGTCTGGAACAAACCAGCCTTGTCCTCTGAAGAGCTTGGTCTATGGACGGATTCAGCGGGAAGCATGGGCTTTGGCGCCATCTTCGGCACAAAATGGTCGGCACAAAGGTGGCCAACATGGTGGCATGAAGAGGGGCTGACGAGTAATATTGCTTTCCTTGAACTGTTTCCCATTTTGGTGGCCCTCAGAACCTGGCCCGATGGATTCAAAAATCACTCTGTCATATTTTGGTCTGACAATATGACCGTTGTAGAATGCATCAATAGTCAGGCAGCACGTTGTAAAATGATTTTAAGGCTGCTTAAAGAAATTGTCTTACTATGTATGCAACTGAACGTGGTATTCAGAGCGAAACATGTCCCAGGGGTGATGAATCAGGCGGCTGATGCACTGTCTCGTTTTCAAATACAGGCTTTCTCGGGTTTCCTTCCCTCGGCGGACCCAGAGCCGGCACCCTTTCCCGGAGCTCTCTGGTCTCTCGGTGCCCCGAACTTCGTTACCTCGTGGGAGAGAGTCTAGCACCAAGAACGAGGAAGGCATACGAAGGGGCGTTTCGGGCCTATTTAGCCTTTTTGGGGACTGAGAGAGGGGGGCTTTGGGGGCACGAGGATTGGGTAGTACATTTTCTGATGTCCTTGCGTAGGGCTGGGAAGTCGGTGGCCACAGCCCAGAGGCATCGTGCTGCCATTTCCTTCGTTGCCAGGGCCCATAATATCCAGGACCCGACAGCGTCTTTCGTGGTACAGAAAGCGCTACGTGGGTGGCAACGCCTTGAGGGTCGCAGAGTAGATGAGAGGCGCCCGATAGGTCTGGATAGGTTGGCCCAGTTGCTGGCCACACTCCACGCCACATGCTCGTCTCAGTTCGAGGCCTGTTTGTTCCGAGCGGCTTTTACGCTTGCATTTCACGGGGCGATGAGGATAAGTGAGCTGGTGGCAAGGAACAAACAGAATGTGGTGGGGGGTTTGTGCCGGGAACACGTTCAGATCAGGGGTGAGACGATGACTGTATCCTTTGTCAAGTCAAAAACCGATCAAGGTGGGGTGGGAGACTGCATAGTCATTCGCAGGATTCCAGGGTCCTCCATGTGCCCGGTGAAGTGTTTAGAAGATTACCTAGCACGAAGGGTGGCATCATGGGGAGGGACATTGTTGAGACACGCGGACGCCACCCCACTGACGAAGTTTCAGTTTCAGCGGGTGCTCGCGATGTCGATTACCGCAGCGGGCTTGGACCCGGGTGAGTTTGGGACCCATTCCTTTCGGATAGGGGCTGCCACTGAAGCTACAGCCAGGGGTCTTAATGTGGAACAAGTAAAACGAGTGGGGCGTTGGTCCTCCAATTGTTATAAGAGGTATGTGCGGTTGCACATGTTGTGAAGCTGTAATAATGTACTCACGCTTCTTGTCTTTTGTTTGGTTTTCAGTTACGCAAGCCTTCGAGGCGGGGCGGACTATGCAGTCGACCCAACACCAGGCCAGCGGTCAGACATCACCGGCTGTGAGAAAGGAGGTGTGGGTCGTGGGCCACTCATACGTGAGGCGTGCCGCAGACGTATTCGAAGCAGGTGACATGATTCACGTAGCTGGGGAATACGGGTACAGAATGTCCTTCTACGGAAGGGGCGGTCTCTGTATTGACCAGTTTCAGGCATTCTTTGAGGGTTTGTTAGGGCGGACGAGGTCACCGCCGTCTATAGTCATAGTACATTTAGGGGGCAATGATTTGGTCACCACCGGTAGACGACTTTTCCTGGAGGCAATGCTTTCCACTGTAAGTTGGTTGGCGAGGAAAGTTCCGGGGTGCATAATTGCGTGGTCTCATATGATCCCACGAAAAGTGTGGCGGGGGGCTGTTTCGATTCCTGCTTTGAACCATTCTGTTAGAAAACTTAATAACAAAGTGAGTAGGTTGTTTCGTTCCAGGACATTGCATTCTATCTCGCACGGTTGTATTAATGATGACAGTATGTATCTAGGGGATGGTGTGCATTTGTCTCGGGCGGGAAATGAGTTACTCATAGGAGACTTCTTAGCATGGTTAAAAACGTTGAAACATGACCTTTAGCTAGGAGTTTTGTGGGGGGCCCGGATAGCCGGTCAACTATCCGGGCCTGTGGCGGTAAGGTCATGATCGGTGAGCACTAAATTAGTAGATCCCTATGAGTGGGCGTCACCCAACACGGATGGGAGCGCTCAGGAGAGGTGGCCATTGGCCCCTCAATGGGGAGGCGGTCCCTTCTAAGGATGGGTCGCCGGAAGTAAAGGAAAGGCGGTCAAGGCCCCTTCCTTTGTAGGAGGGGTTACAGCCCCCTCCTGGGGAATTTCCCGGGGCCAGTGACATCTGCGACGGCAGATGCGGTAAGTTGTGTGGGGTTGGGATAAGGTCTACGGTACCTTCTAGATACCTCACACGAGTATTCGAACGACCTTTAACTGGCGTCGAGTCTTTAGGTGCCCCCGTCAAGTCAAGGGAAATTGGTAATAGTTGCACTTGAGGTACGTCTCCGTGCTGTCGCCCAGCCCAAGTGGGAGGGGTAAGTCTGGTTAGGGATCTTGACACCGGTTATGACCTTGCCGTTGGCCCTTAAACGTTAGGTTGTACAATTTCAATATGTCAAGAAATGTTTTGTAGGATGCTAGTTCGGCTAGGAGAACCTCTGTATTAGAGAATCTGTTAAGGTTAGCCAAACATCGCAATATGGTAATGAAATTGTACATAACATGAAACGTTTAATGTTTTAATTTTTGTTTTAATAAATACGGCCGGGATGGTCACTCCATCCCACTTCCGAAAAACTCAAGAACTGTTTCCGGTTTCCCTCCTTTGGGGATTGTGTTGAGAGGGGGTGGCGGGTATCTCGGCCATATGGAAAGGGGCGACCAACTTGGTCCCCCCGAACGTATGGCTGAGTGCCTCGATCCCCCCGGGAAGCCATCTTTGGGCGGGAGGCGCGTCTCGGCTGGTATGCCCGAAGCGGCGTAGCCGGGGCGCGCCTGTTCCCGCCCTAGAGTGGGCTGGCCTAGACACTAACGCAGCCAGCCACGCCCTCGGGGCAGGCAGGGGCGGGTATACGCCCGCCCTGAAGACGGATAAAAAGGGACGCAAGACCAGAAGACATCCTCTTGTTCTTGTGCTCTGAAGCTGCACCTCCTCGCTGCACGTGAGCTCGGGACAGAACGAAGAGCCAATTTTGACCCACCCACCAGCCCCTGAAGACAGCCAGTTGTTTGTAATAAAGTGGATTAATTTTGCTTGTGTTCTCGTTTCCAGGTTGGAGTATCATGTTGATATTGAGTTAATAAAGAATGGTCTGTGAGTACGTTTTACCATTAAAGAGATTCAGATTTAGTGTTGAATTTTATGCATGCCCTTTCGGTCATGTGACCAATGTATTCTAGGTTTTAGTTAGCACTGTCGTATTTATTTGGTAGGCGGTAAGGTCATGATCGGTGAGCACTAAATTAGTAGATCCCTATGAGTGGGCGTCACCCAACACGGATGGGAGCGCTCGGGAGAGGTGGCCATTGGCCCCTCAATGGGGAGGCGGTCCCTTCTAAGGATGGGTCGCCGGAAGTAAAGGAAAGGCGGTCAAGGCCCCTTCCTTTGTAGGAGGGGTTACAGCCCCCTCCTGGGGAATTTCCCGGGGCCAGTGACATCTGCGACGGCAGATGCGGTAAGTTGTGTGGGGTTGGGATAAGGTCTACGGTACCTTCTAGATACCTCACACGAGTATTCGAACGACCTTTAACTGGCGTCGAGTCTTTAGGTGCCCCCGTCAAGTCAAGGGAAATTGGTAATAGTTGCACTTGAGGTACGCCTCCGTGCTGTCGCCCAGCCCAAGTGGGAGGGGTAAGTCTGGTTAGGGATCTTGACACCGGTTATGACCTTGCCGTTGGCCCTTAAACGTTAGGTTGTACAATTTCAATATGTCAAGAAATGTTTTGTAGGATGCTAGTTCGGCTAGGAGAACCTCTGTATTAGAGAATCTGTTAAGGTTAGCCAAACATCGCAATATGGTAATGAAATTGTACATAACATGAAACGTTTAATGTTTTAATTTTTGTTTTAATAAATACGGCCGGGATGGTCACTCCATGCCATCACTTCCGAAAAACTCAAGAACTGTTTCCGGTTTCCCTCCTTTGGGGATTGTGTTGAGAGGGGGTGGCGGGTATCTCGGCCATATGATTCTTATTAGTCACGCAAATAATGAGAAACGTTGGCTGGGGATTACGCATTCATGCATGAACAGTTTCGTCGCGCAAGAATGAGCTCACTTGTCTTTTGTGTAAGACATGACGTGTAGGACTGGCGGTGGTGATGAATGGTTTCTGTTGTATGCATCGTTCGAAGCGTGAGCACGTATTCAATGGAAAGGGTGTGGCATTTGTCATCCATTCCAACTAACTTAACATATCTGAGCAAATGAAAAATAAACTGGAAAACTACCCTTAGGTGGACAGCCACAGTAATAAACTAAAACCGTGTGTTACGCGTTATATATGTCTCTGTCAGGGGCACATTTGATTTACATGGGAAAGAAAGATTGAATTGATGCGTAACGATTGTGTCACGTAACCAACTGCCTGGCAATGCTGAAACATAACCTGCTATTATAAATGACACAGGTTTTAAAGCGCAAATGAAGGCTGCAAAATGTGACATCAGAATACTCCATAACAATAAAACAAATTCGCTATTTAACTACAATGGCTCACGAATGCAGGATAGTTTGAACTAGGAGGGCGAGAGGTGCTGCTGGACCCCCACGATAACCTTGCACGAATTCAAATTGAGAATGATCAACAAAGAGGCATTTCAATTTTGTGTTTATCTTGTAGCATATGTTGTGGTCAAAAGACAGACAATTCTTATTGCTGCTTATTCATTTTTAACATAGAGATTAGTATTCACGTTCCACTTACTGCAAACTGAGCGAATTTTGCAACCAAGTGAGAATCCACCTAGAGTACAGGGAGTGTGTAAGGCCACCGCCTTTTATGTTAATAAGTCCACAGGGTCTGAATAGGCATGGAGAGGGGGGCTGCACACTCCCCTCCCCATGAAAATTACTTACGCAACCCCCCAGGCCCTGGCCCCGCCGTCGAGTTAATGTTTTGAAGGCATGCTTTTTTAAAAAAATTGCTATGGATACACAGATCCACCACAAATTTGCTGCAACATTAAAAAAAGAATATATATATATATAAATATATATATACATATATATACATATATATACATATATATATATATATATATATATATATATATATATATATTACCTACTGGCGGTCGCCAGTAGGTAGTTATAGTTAGGATTTTTTTCAATGTTAAATCTGAAAATTCTATTTGGAATAACTTTGGCGCCGGTTGACGAATCTGCCTGAAAATTTCCTGAAAATGGCCTCGCGGCGTTCCGGTCCTTCCCTGAAAGTTTGGGGGGGATTCGTCAAGCGGGGGCCGAGATAAAAGGGGGGTCCCAAAACGCGTTTTCCCCATGTTAATTTCCATAGGGCGGTCGATTTCACTTTTAGCCCGAACGGCTGAATGGATTTCCACCAAACTTGGCAAAATTGTAGGGACTGGTAGCCCGATGTGCCTTTGCTATGTCTCAAGATATGTGCTCCAGTGGATTTTGAGTAATTAAGGTTCAAAAAAATATATATATCTATAGCCGCGCTCCGGTACGCGCACCGGTACGCGCACCGGGCGCTTACCGCGACTTGCGCGCAGAAAGCTGATTGGCTCTGGGGTGTCTGTAAACATTCTAAACAGTCCGGAGCGGCCGCCATCTTGTGTCTCGGTAGGATCGAGACACGAGAGGTGGCCAAAACAAAGAGGGAAATGACCATAAGGGGGCAGAGTAGACCCCCCTTGACCCCCTAGGTTTGATGTGGGGGCCATAAAAGGGCCCCGCGGAGCAAAAAAAAAATAAAAAAAAAATTTGATTTTCGCGGGGTGAGCGCCCGGTACGCGCACCGGTACGCGCACCGGTAAGCGTACCGGGGAGCGTACCATGGGGAAAAAGAATGACAGTTTTAAAAGTAGCTGTTTAAAAAAAAAATGTTTTGTTGTTTTTTTTTATACATACACATACATATATATATAAATGCATATGCATATATATATATGCCTATATGTGTATATGTGTGCGTGTAGAGAGAGGTAGAGAGGTAGCGGTAGAGAGGTAGAGATTAGTAGAGAGAGAAGAAGAGAGAGGTAGAGAGGTAGAGAGTAGAGAGTGAGTAATAGAGAGTAGAGAGTGAGTAGTAGAGAGTAGTAGAGAGCAGTAGAGAGAGTAGCAGAGAGTGAGTAGTAGAGAGTAGTAGAGTGAATAGTAGAGTGAGTAGTAGAGAGTAGTAGAGAGTGAGTAGTAGAGAGTGAGTAGTAGACAGTAGTAGAGAGTAAGTAGTAGAGTGAGTAGTAGAGAGCAGTAGAAAGTGATTAGTAGAGAGTAGTAAAGAGTGAGTAGTAGAGAGTGAGTAGTAGAGAGTGAGTAGTAGAGAGTAGTAGAGAATGAGTAGCAGAGAGAATAGTAGTGAGTAGTAGAGAGTGAGTAGTAGAGTGAGTAGTAAAGACTAGTAGAGAGAGAGTAGTAGAGAGTGAGTAGTAGACAGTAGTAGAGAGTGAGAAGTAGAGAGTGAGTAGTAGAGAGTAGTAGTGAGTAGTAAAGAGTGAGTAGTAGAGAGAGAGTAGTAGAGAGTGAGTAGTAGAGAGTAGTAGATAGTGAGTAGTAGGGAGTAGTGAGTAGCGAGTAGTAGGGAGTGAGTAGTAGAGAGAGAGTAGTAGAGAGTAGTAGAGTAGTAGAGAATGAGTAGTAGACAGTGAGTATTTGAGAGTAGTGGAGTAGGAGAGAGTAAGTAGTAGAGAGTAGTGGAGAATATTCCAAAGTTTGGCACAGCACCACTTTCACAATGAGTCCAATCAAATCATATCACTTAGAGTCCTTATTGAAGCACTGAATCTTGGTGTATATTCAAATGCTTTTATTTTCCTTAAGTTTATGTACCACAGCCAGCCGAAAGGTTTCGTTCTGTACAACAGAACTTCTTCAGGGCGTTCTTATTTCCTTCAAGTTATGTCGGTATCCAGTTGTCATATAACTAGATATTTCTTCCAAATGTTAGACGAGACATAAGTATATTCTTATTCAAAGTGACTAGGTATCAATTTTACCCACACAATTCGGGCAGACTTGAGTAATTTATAGCATCCTCAAAGTCAGTCTTTCAAAAATTCCAAAGTATAGGACATGATAATCCAAATCCAAATGTTTCTCAAGAAAAGTAATTTACAATCGTTCGGAATATCGGTGTTTGGGCAGATATGATCCAGGGACCCCCAGTATGCAAGGGGAATTAGTCCCCCCTCTACAAACGCGCCAGTGGCTTGCATTGCAGAGAGGTGTAACAAGGGTGTGGCCTCATTACACTTCTCTGCAATGCAGCTCCCTCGCGCATACTGGAGGCTCCTGGTGGACCAGTTGACCCCAGGGACCCCCAGTATGCAAGGGGAATTAGTTCCCCCTCTGCAAACATGCACGGGGGCTGCGTTGCAGAGAGGTGAAAAAAGGGTTGTGGCTTCATTACACCTCTCTGCAATGCAGTCCCCTGGCGCATACTGGAGATTCCTGGTGGGCTTTCAGGTCTTATATAGTTAGGAATTAGCATTAAAAAAACCTTTGAAATTCACTGAAAAAACCATAGGTTTCACACCAGTTATAGTTAGGAATTAGCATTTAAAAAACCTTTGAAATTCACTGAAAAAACCATAGGTTTCACACCAGTTATAGTTAGGAATTAGCATTTAAAAAACCTATTAAATTCACTGACAAAACCATAGATTTCACACCATTTATAGTTAGCTGGAAATTTTACTGACATAAAACCATTGAAATTCCCACGTTATAGTTAGTTGGACTCACTATAACTTGCGCGCCTGTAATGCACTGCTGATGACGTCACATATTACATCACTCATGACATGGTCAGTGACATCACTCATGACATCACTGATGACACCATCCTTGTGACAGAGTGACAGACCTAATTTCAGTGTAATGTAACGCTTGAAACACATATTCAAAAATAGAAACAAACATTTTCAAAAAAATGGAGATACCCAAACCAGTAACAACAACCAATTCAGTAATTCCACCATCTATATACACATCCACTCATTCACCAACAGTTCCATATAGTCACTCATATATATACTCACTCATCATATGTAGTGATACACCTATACATCCTGTTACACATCAGCAGTCATCCAAAAGTTACTCACACACATACTCACACATGCAAATAAACTATTGAACATCCATTTATTTGCATATACATTTATACACACACTACCACCTTACTTCTAAGGAAACTTACCCATACTTACTCTCTTAAACAATCACTTATAGAAACACATACTTATTTAAACAGGAACTCCTACAATCTCTCACTATATATACTATACTCACTTATATACATCAATACTCACATATACTAGATTAAAACATATGTTGTAACTAATGAAGACAGTCATTCACTCACTAACACACACATATACACACTCATCCACCCATACAGTCCTGCACATATGCTGTCTTCAAAACACATACAAACAGTGAGTCAGTCACCAACCCCTGCAGCCACTTATACACAAAGAGAAACACTGATACAAACATTTAAATATTTAAACAATACTCGCTAATATATGTATTCACTAAGATACACGTAATAAGCCAGTTACCCAACCAATTTTTTTTTTAAAAAACATCCATTTACACACTTATTTAAACATTTATTCTTCCATCGACCTTTACAAATACATATATAAAACAAATTTATTTTTCAGAAAGACACACATTCACTGGATGGTGTCATCAGTGATGTCATGAGTGATGTCACTGACCATGTCATGAGTGATGTAATATGTGACGTCATCAGCAGTGCATTACAGGCGCGCAAGTTATAGTGAGTCCAACTAACTATAACGTGGGAATTTCAATGGTTTTATGTCAGTAAAATTTCCAGCTAACTATAAATGGTGTGAAATCTATGGTTTTGTCAGTGAATTTAATAGGTTTTTTAAATGCTAATTCCTAACTATAACTGGTGTGAAACCTATGGTTTTTTCAGTGAATATATATATATATATATATATATATATATATATATATATATATATATATATATATATATATATATATATATATATATATATATATATATATATATCACAACACAAGGTTGAGCCCTCAGTGGGAAACAGCAGCACAGTCGGAAATTTGAATCCATTTCATTCAGGATCAGATGCAGCATGAGAAGCACTCCGGCACAGGCATCTCTCCTGTTCCTTGCCAAACCGGTTTCGGGATCGTCCTCCCTTTGTCAATGGCAGCTGTTCACAATGAAGAACCTGATGTGCACTTTCATACTTGAGAGCCTGCCCATGTGGGCGTGTCCAAACGGAATTGTGGTTCTCGTAGTGCTTGTGATAATACCTCAGGTGAGTAGGTTCTGCGTGTCATCAGTGATGTCATGAGTGATGTCATGAGTGATGTCACTGACCATGTCATGAGTGATGTAATATGTGACGTCATCAGCAGTGCATTGCAGGTGCGCAAGTTATAGTGAGTTCAACTAACTATAACGTGGGAATTTCAATGGTTTTATGTCAGTAAAATTTCCAGCTAACTATAACTGGTGTGAAACCTATGGTTTTTTCAGTAAATTTAATAGGGTTTTTAAATGCTAATTCCTAACTATAACTGGTGTGAAACCTATGGCTTTTTCAGTGAATTTCATAGGTTTTTTAAATGCTAATTCCTAACTATAACTGGTGTGAAACCTATGGTTTTTTCAGTGAATTTCAAAGGTTTTTTAATAGCAAATTTCTATAGCTATGAAATGTCATATATTTTTTAATGAATCCTATATTGTATATTTATGTAATACTATTTTTTTTATGTATATTCATATTTTTTTATTTTTATTATTTTTTTGCCCTGGAGCGCTCTCGGTGCGCGTACCGGTGCGCTCACCGGTAAGCGCGGTATTCTGGTGCGCCCCGGTGCGCGTACCGGAGCGGGTCCCGTTAGCGCACCAAGAAAAAAATAATAATGAAGGAGTGAGCATAAGGAAAAGGGACAAAGATGTGGTGTTAAGACAAAGAAAGCTAGAGGGAGGAACACAGAGGGACTGTGTAATAGATAGTAAGACAGAGAAAAGGTGTTAGAGGAAGTAACTGAGAAAAGGAAAGACATGGGGAGTGACAGAGAGAAAGGACAGAGAGAGTAAAGGAAGGAGTGACAGAAAGGGACTGAGTGAACCAGAAAAGAAAGGTAAGTGAGGGAGTGTAGGTGAGCAGCGGGACTGAAAGAAGTTGAATGTGGTAGGAAAGTAAGGAAAAGAGAAGTAAACATGGAGGATAAGAATAAGTGAGGGAAGCAGAGTAAGGAAACAGGGGTGAGGTAGGGTGAGAGAAAAGTAGTGAGGTTAAAGCAAAGGGTGATGACAAACTACATTTTTTAGTCACACTTACCATATAATTAATGTAAACTTAATTACATATTTTTTCTATACTTTGTATCTGTGAAAGACAGAGAAAAAAAATATTTATAATTAGTAAAAAATATATTTTAAAATAGAAGAGACAGGTCAAGAGGTAAAAAATCATAAAAGTGTACTAAGAAATAAAGCAAGAATAAAGGATACAGAAAGGGAAATAAAGTAATGTAGAAGGACAAAAAGAGGGGAAAAGAAATAGAAGGAGAGCAAATTACTAATAGTAAGGCAGATAAATTCAGTGACAGAGAGGAAGAGAAGAAGAGAGAAATGAACTGAAGGTAAGTAAGATACTAAAAGAATGTGAGTTACCAAAACTAAATCAGGAAAGAGGAGTAAGTAAAAGGGGAATGAGTGAGAGGGAAAGGAGTCTGATTGAGGATCTATTTACAAGAAAGAGGAATGGAAGATGACTGAGAGTGAGTGAAGGGGAGTCACAGGATGAAGGGAGTGAGGATAATATAGAAGGATTGAGGGAAAAGGAGTGAGGAAGTAAGTACACAGAGGGAGTAAGGGAAGGACTGAGTGAAGTGGAGTACAATGAGTGAGGAAAGGAAAATAAGTAATGGAGCAAAAGAAGGAAAGAGAGGGGAAGAGGACTAAACAAGTGGTACTGAGAGAATGTGATTCGGTGATGAAAGTAAAGAGAAGGACACTGAAAGTTAGGAAATGCGGGGTAGTAATGGAACCGGAGTAAAAGGACTGGGGTGAAGAATGATGAGACAGGAGCAGTGAAGTTGTTGTAAGAGAAATGATAGAAGGTAGATAAACACAAGTGAGCATAACAAAAGGAGAGTGAGAAACTGAGGACATAGAGGTAGTGAACGAAAAAAGAGGACAAAAGAAAGAAGCAAAGAAAGATAAGTGAGGGAGAATGGGTGAGTTATAGTGACAGAGTGCGACAAAAGAGGTGACTGAGTAAAGAGGAATTAGTAAAAGAGCAAAGGAGGAAAAGACGCAAAAAAATGGAAGTAAATTAGACAGACTGAAAGCTGAAAAGTGGTGCAAGGGAGAGAGGGGATGCAGACAGTTGAAATGGGATTGAGGGGTTGTGAAAGAAGTGGAGTCAAGGAACAGCGATGAAACAGAGTGAGAGAAAAGCAGTGTGAGTGAGTAAAGAGAGCTGAGAAAGGGTGGAAAAAGTAAAGTGAGTGTGAGACAATGGGAATACAATATAAATTACACAGTACAAACTATAGAATAACTTGTACAACATGTTAGATAGTTTATTTTTGCTGTTCTCAGAATATTTTGAATTTCACTAAAAACAGTGAGTTCAAACTATTCATCATATGACAGCGGGGAAAAAAACACAATCTAAAAGATTGTGTTTTAAAAAACCCATATAAACTTACAGATCATATATGTACACTAATCTTTCATTCACTTACTTTTCCTTGAGGCCAAATAGTAGATCATGAAGGTCCTTTTCGTTGGAAAATACTCTGCTGTTCTTTAAAATTTCCATTTCATCGACTTACTATAAAAAAAATCTCTAAGAACATCTGAAATAATTCTCAACGTTTTCATTTCCTCCTTGTGTTAAGTCATGACTCTTTGCTCATTCCTTCACCTTTCCTTACGGCCAAATAGTGTCAGATATATCAGTATGTTTTTAAATTTCTGAAATCAAACTCTGAAATTACCGTTTACCCGATGTCCTGAAAGAAAAGGTCATACAACATTTTCACAATGTTTAAATATTCATATTCCCATCTTTGGATCACTCATGTTCAACATTTCCTATAATACTGATATCACTTACTATGAAATCCACTTACAGTACCTATATGAGAACTGGATTTTTTATATTATGTTGATCACTTTTACTCACAATATAATTTTAAACAGTAGACTAACTTTTATTAACTGGTCCCGTCTTCATAGGCCAATTACCTTTACTTAAATTTTGGTTCTAAAAAACACTAGGTAAGAATTTTTTAAGTCAAAAGGCAAACGATGTTTGTAAGTCAAATGAGTATCATTGCAGTAAGTCCAACCTTTTCGACATTTTAAATAAGCTGTATAATGCCCTGATGTTGTCGAAGGACCGTCATGATAAATAATAGCTACAGTTGCAAAGGTTCTTCCTGAAATTGATAACTGAGAAGCCACGAAATTTTTAATACAAGTTGTCAATTTAGTTCCATCAGGTCTACATCGTTGGAACACTAAAATGACATACTGACCATAAGTTTGTATAAATAATGTGGACAGCATTGGACACTTACATTGGGTACACACCATATTATGATCAGCTGCTTTAACAAGATTATTAAATGAAACTGATTTGCAGTCTGGTAAAGTTAAATATAGAAATCTTTCAGTGTCTATTCTAGTAGTACTTGATAAACTACAATTGTTGCAGTCATGCTGCCATTGATAAGAAAGGCTAAAAATATTTTCTACATCTACACCTTCATCTTCCAAAACACCAAACATATACATTAGAAATTCCTGACAATCCTGCTGAATGTTCTGTGAATTTCTTTTTTGACCAGAACATATGTCTAAAAGATTTCAAATTTCTGTAACACTTTCTACTTTTGCTCTATCACTGCTACATTTCTCAAACACAGAATTCAATAAACCGCAGAATCTTTGATCCGGATTTTCAACAATCTGTTCTTGTAAAGTTTGAAGAAAAAAAAACACATTAACCACTACATTAGCATAGCCGTTGACACCAGAACAGTTTTCAAACTGAAATCCAACAACATCTTCATCAGAATCCTTTTTCTTTCTGTTTACAATTACATTTTCATCTACTTTATGTCTTTTTGCTACTACCTCACTGCAATTATTCTCATTTCTTCTTTTTCGGCCTACCACACGTTTTTCAAACAGAGGATATTGAGGCAAATGTGGAGCATACTCTCTTCTTAACCTATTGTATTCTTTAACACAATCTAGATCTGCACAAATCTTCGCCTCATCACACTTAATCAAGTACAATCCTGATAAAATTCTGACTCATGATAATGCCACATATGCCATACCTTCTTTAAACATAGAACTTCCAATATTCACCAAAGCACTATCTACACTTAAACCTTGAGATTTATGAATTGTCACCTCATATGCCAAACAAACAGGAAACTGTTTTCGGCGAACATATAAGTCTTTTACAAGCAAAAATCTAGCAGAACAAGGACTGATTTGTTGTACTTGCTCAATGCAATCAAATTTAATTTTTAAAAATTCAATTCCATCTCTATTTCTATAATTCACAAAATCAACAACATGACCCATTGCTCCATTTACCAGACCTCTTTCAACATTTAAATTCCTTCTCACAATGATAGGACAATTTAAACACACATTCAGAGTCTTTTCAAAACCAGCTGTTTTAGATATACTCTTCTCTAATGAATCCAATTTTGATTTCAAATTTTCAGACAAAATAATTGTTGCTCCCATATGCTCTATTTTATCTATTGCTTCCAGTTTCACAATCTCTTCATTTTCTAACTTTAACATTTTGTTGTTGAAGATGGAACATTCTTGTAGAGTTGGCATCAAACATATCCCAGATTTGTTCTCAATAATTTCTTAAAAATATTCTCTGGAAGAATGTTTTCATTTGGATACAAATTTGAAATTAATCATGCATGTAAAGCTTCTTTCCCGTGATCACTTACTTTTCCGATTCTTACATCTTGTAGAATATTTTTATAATCTTCATCCTTTGCCTGTCGCATATTTTGAAGCAGTTCTGCATATTTAAAATTTAACCATATATTAACGTTTCCAATGCTTCCAAGGGACTTCCTGGTATCTTCATGCGTGAGCATTTTAAACACTGGTTGTCCTTTAACTTGAGTCAACTGCAGTAGATCTCCAAAAACAATAATGTGTTTTCCTCCAAATAACACATCATACTCTGTTCTAAGAATTTCTTGCATTCTCAAATGCACAAAAGCAAGCATTAGATTTGAGACCATGCTTACTTCATCAATGATAAGAAGTTTCATTTTCTTCAGGACTCTGGAAACTTCAGAGCACGCATCTCCAGATAGCTTGTTGTAATGCAATTTATTATCATGCTCAACTGGCAGCATCAGTAAACGATGTAGAGTAATCCCTTTAATGTTATCTGTTGCCAGTCCAGTTGGAGCAGTTACAACACAAGACAGCGGTGATTCAGTCCTTTTCTGCAGATAAGTTGCAATTGCTTTACTCAGAAAACTTTTTCCTGTTCCCGCTTCTCCACTTACATACAGTCGGACAGGCTTAAATGATGTACATGAGCACTCTTTTTTCTCATGTCTGAATCCATGTTCAATCTGTTCTGTGACTTCGTCATATATCTTTTTCTGCTCAACGTTTAGTTGTTTTATCAAATCTTGTAAGTTAACTACATCCTCTTGAGCTTGTTCCATAGCTCTTTCCACCTCATCCCTGGCAGTGGCAGCTTCATTTTGGATAATTGGTCCTCCTAGTGGATCCTGACTCAATGAAGTAGAACTCTGACTGTCTTGAGAACTGTCTCTAGCAATCTCTTCAGCAATTGTGGCTTCTTGCTCTATTTCTTCGTTCAACATTTGCAGATAATTTGGAAAAACAGGACATTCTATGGTATACTTGGTTGCATTAAAAGAATTTTCATAACAGAGAAAATCTCCAAGTAGTTCTTCTTCTGTACGCCATGGCTTAAAGAGTTGCAAAAGAGCTAAATAGTAAAATTCTCTTTTGTCTGGAGATTGGCAACTCAATTTTCAATGATTAATCAAATGGCCTTTTCTCTGCTTCACTAGTCATCCTTCATACCCTATGACAGCATATTTTCCATTATTGATATCTTCTGTGACGTTCCTTTAATAACTATAGTTTTGCAGAACTTCATACAAACAAGTGTTCTCAAGGTGAGTACTTCTATTTGAATAGTATGTATCCAACATGTTTGTCTTCAAAATATCTCTACTGTTTGGTTCTTTCTCCACCCAATACTCAATTTCTTGTACAGATTTCAAAACTCGGTTTCGTGTTGCAGCAAGACCTAGACTCACCCAATTGATTGTTCTAGATTTGGCATAGAGACTTGCTGATGACAACCGATCAGAACATTCATATGCTCCAATTTCTCGATGCGACAACATCTTCAGACTGAAACTGTATAATTTTTTACTTATACTCTTTTCATGTGAAATGTCCTCCCACATTTCCTTCAGTTCTGTCTTTTCTTTTTTTGTGATGTAAGACGTCACATATCGAGCCACAGCAATAGAGTTGTCAGCAACTAACTGAATATCCATGTTAGCATTCCACATGGACAAAATCACTGGGTTGTAGTCGTTAATATACTTGGACTCTTCGTTTCTTTTTAATTGTATGTATTTTTTGGTGATTTCCTCGTCACAGTATGTCGCAGAGAAGACATCAAATTATTTACTCTTCCTTTAGAAATCACTGGTCGTGGAAACGCGAAATGACATTCTGTGTACAACTTGTCCTTGTTTCTGAATTTTCGACGACAGTACTTACCACAACAATGGGATTGAAAGCGTAAAACTTGTTGCCTTAAATTGTTTTCTTCAGTAGTTTTCGGAACAGCACATGTTGAATACTCTTCAATGAAACTCATCACTGTGTCATCCGAATCAGTTCCAAATTTGGGTGCATCTTTAATCCATAACAACATATGTATGTGAGGAGCACCTCTCGCTTGATACTCCTTACTCCAAAAGAAATCCAAAACCTCTCCAAGGGGAGGATTTTTTTTGTTGGTAATAAAAGACATCATAGCTTCAAATCTATGATTGAAATATCTGCATACATTCCCTGCATCCAAAGAACACAGTTCTCCAGGTGTTTTGAATTCTATATTTTGTATGTTTCAATTTGCCTCTAGTAGAAATTGAAGTAAGTCGTCCCATGCATATTCAGCACGGCTAAGAGTGAGGAACCATGTAGGAGTTCCTAAGTTTCTTAGCATACATTTTAATTCCCCATGACGACGGAACCAATACTGATTTGTACCACGCTGGCATGACATGAGATTGATTAGCTGAGATTCCAAAATACTGTCTTGCAGATTGACTTTCTCCATAAAGTCCCTCGTCGAAACATTTTGCAGATGTGCTCCACTTTTCAGTATATGATTAACTGCATAAGAAAGCCCAGACAAGTCACTTTCATACAGTAGATGAAACAAATACGGAATGCATTGGCGAAACCTTGAATCTTCAGCATATAATCTTAAAATCCGGTATTCAGCTGCAGGAATTTGAACTGGTCGATCGTCATATCGTCCTCCTCGACCTGTTGGAAATAACTGTGGAAAACAACAAGCTTCCAAACTTTCTTCCCATACACTAATGGGACTTCCTTTTGCTGCTTTCATTTGAAACAAGTCAATTGCATTCCCCATTACTTCTTTGGAATGCAAAGGATGAACAGTATAATGTTCATATATTTCTGCACTTCTAGACACATCAACTTTTTCAATTGGCCGACTGAACAATCACTGTCTTCTTCTGTAGCTGTTTCTTCTGCTCCAACACATACATGTTTGTAGTAGTCATTGTTTTTGACCAAATACAACGTTGCCTTTTTGACTTTCCTAACATCCACTAAATCTTGTCAGATTTTCTTACTCTTTGTCGGAACCCCATTAAGTAGAATAACCAGAGGATCCTCTTCTACTCTTTCTACACCAATTGTATCAATATTTTTCTTGACACCTAGAGGCAAATAAACAACTATTCCCTTTAATCCTTTTTTGTAAATCTGAAGGAGGCAATTTCCCAATCTAGACTCCATGCGAACAATAGCCTGAAAAGGATGGACAAATTGAATCAAAATAGATTCATAAGTATTTAAATCCATCAATTCAGAAGGAATATCTACTGAAGATTATTATGAACATCTCTAGCAGGCATTCTGTTTTCATTTAATTTTTTTTAAAAATAATTACAAATACGCTGATCAGAACTCAAATCAAAAGAATTCTCCACCAACAAATAAGTTACAAAATCCTTCCAATCACTATCGTTTTCCATTTCACTTTTTGCATAAAAATCAACTAACCTAGTCTGAATCTTATAATGAGTCCGTCGACAACACACACAAGTAAAATTAGACCTTTCACTTGATTTCACCTTAAACTTGGTAATTTCCTCGTCAAACTTTTCTATACTTAAAATCTGTACATTGTCTTCCAGATTACCATCTATTACTATATTCATTTCTACACTGTCCTCTTTGTCCCCAAAATAACAAAACTCAGTTTCTTCACAAATGCTCTTCACATCTAATTCAGATCCATGCAAAAGAGCACTGTTTCACTGTTTAAGCTTAAGTGCTGGACTTTTTGCATAATACAACCTTCTCACTAATTTCCTCACTTATTATGATGCACTGCTAACATCCTAAAATGACGAAAAACACTCTGACATATTTTTCTAGAAAGACAAGCCAGTGAATGCCCATGCAAACCTATGTTTTCGCTCACTCTGCAAGGATCTAACTCTTGCAACATCTTCATTTTCTGTTTTACACTTTTCTTACTATATGTACGTAAGAAATTACGAAGCAAATCGATTGAATCCTGTCGCACACTACAAATACTACTACACTTCCACGTGTACACTGGACCCTTAGTACGTCTCCCTAAAACTTCATCAGCTAACACCTCTTCTGCATCTCTAGACACAAGTTTCTCTTTTTCCATCGGACAACCGTCTTTCACCTCATATGCACGACCACTGGTGTCAACTGCATGCACCAAATCATTCTCCTGGAAGTAACTCTCCTCATTAAAAAAAGGCTCAGAACTTGAACTATGCATCCATTCTCCAGAAAATACTTCACAAAAATTAGTCCGATTAATTATTCTTTTCCATCTACTGTTCGATTTGAAAACATCAATTGCCTTGTTAAGTATACTAATTCTATTGATTACTAAAATAAAAAAAAAATTCTTAACTTTTAAAGCCTGATCAACAATCTTCTCTACACTTTTCTTTTTCTCGTAGAAAGCAGCTCTCTGTTTACCTTTCTTCATATTTTTTAACAAATTTAAAACTACCCTATTGCGAAACATTCGTCTACAAATGTCCCTAAATTGGTTTTGCCTTCTATTACTATACATACTGTTCTCTCCTGGTCCAGTAGTAACACTTTTGGGGGGCCTCTCCTTCCTTTTCAAATTTGCTCTCTCCTTCTGTATATTCACATTCCCATTAACATTTTTTTTGCCCTACATATGTTCCAAAAAAAAGACTTAGTTGTCTTATCAGGAGCTTTTTTTGTGTTTTTTAAAGTACTTGTTGTAGGGGAATGCTTTAATTCCGTTGCTGTTTTTGATTTTTTCCTTATGGCATCTTTCCTTCTCCTCTGCCTTGAAGGCATATTTCCTTACTTTGGAATTGTTGATTTCAATCTGTGGTAATAAAAATAATAACACATTATAGACCACTATTAGCAAACAATAAAGGAATGACAATAAGCAAACAATATGAACACTAGTTTACAACATATCTAAGTTTATATCACAGCAACTACATAACTAGGAGTAAAACAGGGAAAAACAGCTAGACAGAGTAACACAAAGAGACAGACAGAGTCAGACAAAGAAACAGGTAATGGGAGTAAAACATAGAAGGAGTAAGACAGAGAGAGTGTATAATGTGTTATAAGACAGATAAAGGATGTAATAGGGAGAGGGAGTAAGTCAAAGAAAGGGAGAAAAAGAGTAAATCAGAAAAAGGGTGTAACAGGGTGTAAAAGAGAGATGGTGTTAGAAGGGAAGAGGATGTAAAAGAGACTTAAACAGAGATATCTTGTAAAAGGGAGAGAGAGAGTAAGCTTGAGAGAGGGTTTAAGAGGAAGTAAAAAAGAGAGGTGAGGCCTGTCCAGAAGCACAGAGGAGGTGAGGCCTGTCCAGGGGAGCAGAAGTAGTGAGGCCTGTGTCGAAGAATGCAGTGGACTTGGACTTCATGAAGCCTCTCCCCCACTGCATTCTTAGACACAGGCCTCACCTCCTTTGCACCCCTGGACAGGCTTCTCTCCCACTATACTCTTTAACACAGGCCTCACCTCCTCGGCACCCCTGTACAAGCCTCACCTCATCTGCAACCCTGAACAGGCTTCACCTCATCTGCACCCCTGGACAGGCCTCACCTCATCTACACTATTTATTCCTTCTCAAAAATGTAAAAACCAATCATTTGCCCCAAAATCGTTTTTCGCATCACATTTAAGAAACACAGCACAGATCCTATGTACAAGCATATAATTTCACTACTGAAACCTCACTATTTCACAAAAGACAATTCCTCTGTCTTGCATATGTTGATATCAAGCATTTCCAAAAAACATGCAACAAACCAACAAGAAAGAACCTCAATCTGCTTCCTAATCTGAGGTAACGCAGGTGACATCATTCTAAAAGGTTCAAATATATTTATTTAATGAGGCAAACACTATTAATTCCTTCTAAAAAATATAAAATCCATTCATTTACCCCAAAATAATGTTTTAAATAACATTTTAGAAACACAGCACTGGTCCTATGTACAAGCCATCCATGTCACTAGTGAAACTTCTCAATTTTACATCATACAATTCCTCTATGCAGCAAAATCTATTTACCAGATTAAAAAGCACATTAATCTTTTTTATTCTTCCTTTGTGTCATATTTCTTGATAATACTTGGTAAAGAAATGTTAGGGCATAGAGGAATTGTATTTTGTAAAAGAGTGAGGTTTCAGTAGTGTAATGAAATGCTTGTACATATGACCTGTGCTCTGTTTTTTAAATGTTATGTAAAAATTGATTTACAGCACATGAATTGGTTTTACATTATTCACAAGGTTTAGATACTGTGTACATGATTGCACGTTTCACCTGTGTTTCCTCAGATTAGGAAGCAGATTGTGCAGATGAGGTGAGGCCTCTCCAGAAGCGCAGAGGAGGTGAGGCCTGTCCAGGGGAGCAGAGGTGGTGAGGCCTGTGTCTAAGAATACAGTGGACTGGACTTCATGAAGCCTTTCCCCCACTGCATTCTTAGACACAGGCCTCACCTCCTTTGCACCCCTGGACAGGCTTCTCTCCCACTACACTCTTGAACACAGGCCTTGCCTCCTCTGCACCCCTGTACAAGCCTCACCTCATCTGCAACCCTGAACAGGCTTCACCTCATCTGCACCCCTAGATAGGCCTCACCTCATCTACACCCCTGGACAGGCCTCACATCATCTACACTATTTATTCCTTCTCAAAAATGTAAAAAACATTCATTTGCCCCAAAATCGTTTATCGCATCACATTTAAGAAACACAGCACAGGTCCTATGTACAAGCATACAATTTCACTACTGAAACCACACTATTTCACAAAAGACAATTTCTCTGTCTTGCATATGTTGATATCAAGCATTTCCAAAAAACATGCCACAAACCAACAAGAAAGAATCTCAATCTGCTTCCTAATCTGAGGTAACGCAGGTGACATCATTCTAAAAGGTTCAAATATATTTATTTAATGAGGCAAACACTATTAATTCCTTCTCAAAAATATAAAAGCCATTCATTTACCACAAAATCGTTTTTTAAATAACATTTTAGAAACACAGCACAGGTCCTATGTACAAGCATTCCATGTCACTAGTGAAACTTCTCAATTTTACATAATACAATTCCTCTATGCAGCAAAATCTATTTACCAGATTAAAAAGCACATTAAGCTTTTTTATTCTTCCTTTTTGTCATATTTCTTGATAATACTTGGTAAAGAAATGTTAGTGCATAGAGGAATTGTATTTTGTAAAAAAGTGAGGTTTCAGTAGTGTAATGAAATGCTTGTACATATGACCTGTGCTCTGTATTTTAAATGTTATGTAAAAATTGATTCACAGCACATGAATTGGTTTTACATTATTCACAAGGTTTAGATACTGTGTACATGATTGCACGTTTCACCTGTGTTTCCTCAGATTAGGAAGCAGATTGTGCAGATGAGGTGAGGCCTCTCCAGAAGCGCAGAGGAGGTGAGGCCTGTCCAGGGGAGAAGAGGTGGTGAGGCCTGTGTCTAAGAATACAGTGGACTGGACTTCATGAAGCCTTTCCCCCACTGCATTCTTAGACACAGGCCTCACCTCCTTTGCACCCCTGGACAGGCTTCTCTCCCACTACACTCTTGAACACAGGCCTCGCCTCCTCTGCACCCCTGTACAAGCCTCACCTCATCTGCAACCCTGAACAGGCTTCACCTCATCTGCACCCATAGATAGGCCTCACCTCATCTACACCCCTGGACAGGCCTCACTTCATCTACACTATTTATTCCTTCTCAAAAATGTAAAAAACATTCATTTGCCCCAAAATCGTTTTTCGCATCACATTTAAGAAACACAGCACAGGTCCCATGTACAAGTATACAATTTCACTACTGAAACCTCACTATATCACAAAAGACAATTTTCTATCTTGCATATGTTGATATCAAGCATTTCCAAAAAACAAGCCACAAACCAACAAGAAAGAACCTCAATCTGCTTCCTAATCTGAGGTAACGCAGGTGACATCATTCTAAAAGGTTCAAATATATTTATTTAATGAGGCAAACACTATTAATTCCTTCTAAAAAATATAAAAGCCATTCATTTACCCCAAAATAATGTTTTAAATAACATTTTAGAAACACAGCACTGGTCCTATGTACAAGCCATCCATGTCACTAGTGAAACTTCTCAATTTTACATCATACAATTCCTCTATGCAGCAAAATCTATTTACCAGATTAAAAAGCACATTAATCTTTTTTATTCTTCCTTTGTGTCATATTTCTTGATAATACTTGGTAAAGAAATGTTAGGGCATAGAGGAATTGTATTTTGTAAAAGAGTGAGGTTTCAGTAGTGTAATGAAATGCTTGTACATATGACCTGTGCTCTGTTTTTTAAATGTTATGTAAAAATTGATTTACAGCACATGAATTGGTTTTACATTATTCACAAGGTTTAGATACTGTGTACATGATTGCACGTTTCACCTGTGTTTCCTCAGATTAGGAAGCAGATTGTGCAGATGAGGTGAGGCCTCTCCAGAAGCGCAGAGGAGGTGAGGCCTGTCCAGGGGAGCAGAGGTGGTGAGGCCTGTGTCTAAGAATACAGTGGACTGGACTTCATGAAGCCTTTCCCCCACTGCATTCTTAGACACAGGCCTCACCTCCTTTGCACCCCTGGACAGGCTTCTCTCCCACTACACTCTTGAACACAGGCCTTGCCTCCTCTGCACCCCTGTACAAGCCTCACCTCATCTGCAACCCTGAACAGGCTTCACCTCATCTGCACCCCTAGATAGGCCTCACCTCATCTACACCCCTGGACAGGCCTCACATCATCTACACTATTTATTCCTTCTCAAAAATGTAAAAAACATTCATTTGCCCCAAAATCGTTTATCGCATCACATTTAAGAAACACAGCACAGGTCCTATGTACAAGCATACAATTTCACTACTGAAACCACACTATTTCACAAAAGACAATTTCTCTGTCTTGCATATGTTGATATCAAGCATTTCCAAAAAACATGCCACAAACCAACAAGAAAGAATCTCAATCTGCTTCCTAATCTGAGGTAACGCAGGTGACATCATTCTAAAAGGTTCAAATATATTTATTTAATGAGGCAAACACTATTAATTCCTTCTCAAAAATATAAAAGCCATTCATTTACCACAAAATCGTTTTTTAAATAACATTTTAGAAACACAGCACAGGTCCTATGTACAAGCATTCCATGTCACTAGTGAAACTTATCAATTTTACATAATACAATTCCTCTATGCAGCAAAATCTATTTACCAGATTAAAAAGCACATTAAGCTTTTTTATTCTTCCTTTTTGTCATATTTCTTGATAATACTTGGTAAAGAAATGTTAGTGCATAGAGGAATTGTATTTTGTAAAAAAGTGAGGTTTCAGTAGTGTAATGAAATGCTTGTACATATGACCTGTGCTCTGTATTTTAAATGTTATGTAAAAATTGATTCACAGCACATGAATTGGTTTTACATTATTCACAAGGTTTAGATACTGTGTACATGATTGCACGTTTCACCTGTGTTTCATCAGATTAGGAAGCAGATTGTGCAGATGAGGTGAGGCCTCTCCAGAAGCGCAGAGGAGGTGAGGCCTGTCCAGGGGAGAAGAGGTGGTGAGGCCTGTGTCTAAGAATACAGTGGACTGGACTTCATGAAGCCTTTCCCCCACTGCATTCTTAGACACAGGCCTCACCTCCTTTGCACCCCTGGACAGGCTTCTCTCCCACTACACTCTTGAACACAGGCCTCGCCTCCTCTGCACCCCTGTACAAGCCTCACCTCATCTGCAACCCTGAACAGGCTTCACCTCATCTGCACCCATAGATAGGCCTCACCTCATCTACACCCCTGGACAGGCCTCACTTCATCTACACTATTTATTCCTTCTCAAAAATGTAAAAAACATTCATTTGCCCCAAAATCGTTTTTCGCATCACATTTAAGAAACACAGCACAGGTCCCATGTACAAGTATACAATTTCACTACTGAAACCTCACTATTTCACAAAAGACAATTTTCTATCTTGCATATGTTGATATCAAGCATTTCCAAAAAACAAGCCACAAACTAACAAGAAAGAACCTCAATCTGCTTCCTAATCTGAGGTAACGCAGGTGACATCATTCTAAAAGGTTCAAATATATTTATTTAATGAGGCAAACACTATTAATTCCTTCTCAAAAATATAAAAGCCATTCATTTACCACAAAATCGTTTTTTAAATAACATTTTAGAAACACAGCACAGGTCCTATGTACAAGCATTCCATGTCACTAGTGAAACTTCTCAATTTTACATAATACAATTCCTCTATGCAGCAAAATCTATTTACCAGATTAAAAAGCACATCAAGCTTTTTTATTCTTCCTTTGTGTCATATTTCTTGATAATACTTGGTAAAGAAATGTTAGTGCATAGAGGAGTTGTATTTCGTAAAAAAGTGAGGTTTCAGTAGAGTAATGAAATGCTTGTACATATGACCTGTGCTCTGTTTTTTAAATGTTATGTAAAAATTGATTTACAGCACATTAATTAGTTTTACATTATTCACAAGGTTTAGATACTGTGTACATGATTGCACGTTTCACCTGTGTTTCCTCAGAGTAGGAAGCAGATTGTGCAGATGAGGTGAGGCCTCTCCAGAAGCGCAGAGGAGGTGAGGCCTGTCCAGGGGAGCAGAGGTGGTGAGGCCTGTGTCTAAGAATACAGTGGATGGACTTCATGAAGACTTTCCCCCACTGCATTCTTAGACACAGGCCTCACCTCCTTTGCACCCCTGGACAGGATTCTCTCCCACTACACTCTTGAACACAGGCCTCGCCTCCTCTGCACCCCTGTACAAGCCTCACCTCATCTACAACCCTGAACAGGCTTCACCTCATCTGCACCCCTAGACAGGCCTCACCTCATCTACACCCCTGGACAGGCCTCACCTCATCTACACTATTTATTTCTTCTCAAAAATGTAAAAACCATTCATTTGCCCCAAAATCGTTTTTCGCATCACATTTAAGAAACACAGCACAGGTCCTATGTACAAGCATACAATTTACTACTGAAACCTCACTATTTCACAAACAACAATTCCTCTATCTTGCATATGTTGATATCAAGCATTTCCAAAAAACATGCCAAAAATCAACGGGAAAGAACCTCAATCTGCTTCCTAATCTGAGGTAACGCAGGTGACATCATTCTAAAAGGTTCAAATATATTTATTTAATGAGGCCAACACTATTCATTCCTTCTCAAACAATATAAAAGCCATTCATTTACCCCAAAATCGTTTTTTAAATAACATTTTAGAAACACAGCACAGGTCCTATGTACAAGCATTCCATATCACTAGTGAAACTTCTCAATTTTACATAATACAATTCCTCTATGAAGCAAAATCTATTTACCAGATTAGGAAGCACATTAAGCTTTTTTATTCTTCCTTTGTGTCATATTTCTTGATAATACTTGGTAAAGAAATGTTGGTGCATAGAGGAATTGTATTTTGTAAAAAGTGAGGTTTCAGTAGTGTAATGAAATGCTTGTACATATGACCTGTGCTCTGTTTTTTAAATGTTATGGAAACATTGATTTACAGCACATGAATTGGTTTTACATTATTCACAAGGTTTAGATACTGTGTACATGCAGCAAAATGTTTTAACCAAGCATTATCAAAAAACATGGCACAAAGCAACATTAAAAAAACACAATCTGCTTCCAAATCTTCTACATGGAGCATACAAGTCTCTATCTAAATTAAATGAATTGTTACTTACCTTTACAAATGCTTTGGGAGATTGAGAACAGTGTCAGACACACACACACATTTTTCTTTAGCAGAGCAAAAGGTATGCACTCAAGACACTGCAACCATGACTGGCACAGAAAACCTCTAATTCTACAGAGATATACCTCATTTCAACCAATCAAAACTCTTCCCTCACTATTTTCAAACCAACACCCTTCCCCCCTCAGCCCTTTCTACCTGTTACCGTAGCAACTCCCTCCTTACTGAACTCTCTTTATTCTACAATGTTGCAAGTGAACTCAGCAAGGATGTTTGACCTCTCAATACACCAGCTTATCCGTTGCAATGTTTCTTTAATTGACTTTTTCTTAACCATTCAAATTGCTTCTTTCACAAAACACAACCATGCACCCTAACTTTCAGTTTTCAACTATCTGAATCCACCAATCATTGCTTGTGATTCAAGAGCAGTGAAACTCCACAATTATTTTTTTGTAATCTCCTACTGTTCCAACTGCCATTTCTTTCCCACACTTCATCTGACTGCACCAGAACCTTCTCTCACCATGTATTCTGTCTGTATTTTTGGACATAGCTACATCCACAGGGCTCAAAGGTATGCAGATAGCAGAAATTTTCACAACCTTGATTTACCAAATGTGGAAATCAAGTGGATTGGCCAGAGAGGATTGAGGTGTCACCAATTGATACCATTGGTGAAAACCTTTTTGCATCTGCCAAACCCTGACCTCTTAATTGTGCACTGTGGTGGAAATGACTTGGGCACTTTGACTGGGGTAGGTCTGGAAATGCTTTTAAAGGACACCTTTGGTCAATTGATGGCACTTTTTCCACAAACTACCTTGGTATATTCCAATATATGTCAAAGACAGAAATGAAACTGGTCCAACCAATTTTGTCCACAATTTGAGAAAGCACGGAAACATGTGAATAAATCTGTTTCTGCTTACATGAGAGACTATGGAATAAGTTCAATATACAACAATAACTTGCGTTACAACATGCAAGATATCTACAGAGGAGATGGTGTGCACTTCTCAGATGAGGGGAATAGAATATTCCTCCTAAACTTAAAACTGTGCATTGGAACCTACTTATAGGTACCTAAATCAGCCACAGAACCCAAAAGCTCTTTTCAGGGCTACCCTACCTCTGATCACTCAAAATAATTATCTTATTCTAACTTTTTTCACTATTTTTCACCAAAGTACGCTCCCCGGTACGCTCCCCGGTGCGCGTACCGGGCGCTCCCCCCGCGGAAAATTTAAAACATTTTTTTTTGCATTTATGTACCTCCTAAACTCCCCTCAGAAAACCTAGAGGAGGGTCAGGGTGTGTCTACCGTGCTCCCTTTTACCCATTCACAACGTTGTTTGTCCTCCACCTTTGTCTCAATTCTACTGAAACACAAAATGGCGGACTCCCGTAGCGCTCCCTGTGGGTGTACCGGTGCGCGCACCGGTAAGCACTCCCAAAAAATGTGGGAAGTAAATTTTCTTAAAAACCACTGGAGACACTTTCACCAAATATAGAATAGGCCCTACTACATACCAGTCCCTACCATTTTCCCAAATTTGATGGTATTCTATTGAGCCATTTAGGATGTAGCCCTGTCTAAATATCCTGAGGTAAATTACATGACAAAAACACATATGAAAGTGTTAGAATTTACAACCAATTAAAATGTTCGTTACATTTTGTACTTTTATGTGCTGACATTTGATTGGGTATGTACATGAATATATATGAAAAATGGGAGGCCATTTTGACTAATACTACCTGAGGTACATTTGAAAAGATTTTTCACAGAAAACTTCAACTGCTTTGAAAAAGGTAAGTTGTTAATTTAAAAGGGGAACTATGTTGTTCACTTTAAGTTAATTTGGGAAAACGTTTTCTGATAGTTATAAACTGTCCCTCTGTAATAGTTAAATATTGAGATAGGCTTCTCTGTTATAATTATGGATTGAGTTAGGCTTCTCTGGTATAATTATGAATTTACTTAGGCTTCATCACATGCACCTTTTAATAGTTCTACTTCCTGCCTGAAACCATACACTGCCCAAAAATTACTTCACTGTTAAAATCTCAGAAGTACCTGTCTGAACTTAAACCCAACAGTACCCTAACTCTACTGATATAGTTATTTTTTATGCAATTTACAGAAAGAAAATGGAAGGAGAACAACAATCAAATGTTATTTCTTTCGAAGTAAAGGTTGAAAATCCAGAAGAAAAAAAAGATGAATTTGATTTCATGGATGACTCTTTGGACCAACAATTAATAGACTGTTTGGAACAAATTGAATCATGTAATAATAATGATGAGGAAATTCCGGACAATATAATGTTGGAAGTTTTATTAAATTTTGAAAAAGAATCAGAAGAATACATTTATATTTAATAATTTAAAATAGTTTGAGACATTATTCATTTTTATATGTAATTCGTGAAGTAGTACCAAAATGATTATAATATAAAGTGAGACTTATAGTATACTGTGCAACTTTTTTGTGTTACATAGTAAGTTTGCTCATAGTTACTTCCTTTCTCCCACTATATTATCTCCAATATGTATTTTACATCTCTTTTTCATCATAAGGGAGCAGGATAGACTACCCATGATCCCCTAGGCCTTCTCAGGGAGTGCTTAAAGTATCTGTTTCTGCTTTCCTGACAGTATGGATTCCATATACCACAATTACTTCTGTAACAACATGCAAGATATCTACAGAGGAGACTGTGTACATTAAATTTAAGTCTCTATATTGGTACACTTAAATAAAATAAAAAAAAAAAACAACAAAAAGAACATGTTTTTTTTTAAACAGCTACTTTTTTTAAAAACTGTCACTCTTTTTCCCCATGGTACGCTCCCCAGTACGCTCCCCGGTGCGTGTACCGGGCGCTCCCCCCGCTTGACGAATCCCCCCCAAACTTTCAGGGAAGGACCGGAGCGCCGCAAGGCAAATTTGAGGAAATTTTCAGGCAGATTCCTCAACCGGCGCCAAAGTTATTCTCCATAGAATGTTGGGATTTTCCTATTGAAAATAATCCTAACTATAACTACCTACTGGTGACCTCCAGTAGGTAATATATATATGTATATATTTTTTTTCAATTCAAAATAATGAACAAAAAATTAGCTAATGTAAATGCTTTATTTCAGTTTATTATAATTTTCACTGTGAATATGTAAATGATATACATAATGAATAACAAAGTTAATTGTTTTTTAAATGAGCACTAAGCACTGTCACTTTACCACCTTGGTTAAGTCATGGTATGTGTGGTATTTGCACGTTATAAGATGGCGCCCACTACATTCTGAGGAAAAAGTGTCCTTTTTCTATTTTTTGTAAATGTAATTGACCAATGACTTTAAATGGTGGTTTTGATTCTGTCACTAACGTTGCACTGATGAAGCCTGCAAAGGCGAAACGCGTCTGCGAGGGGTGAAGGGGGGTTCTGGTAATTAAAATTTTGGAAAACGGATACCAGTGTGCCGGCCTTTCTTTTTTCTGACACCGCATGGAGGCAGAAAACGTGTAGCTATATATATATATATATATATATATATATATATATATATATATATATATATATATATATATATATATATATATATATATATATATATATATATATATATATATATATATATACACACATATATATATATATATATATATATATATATATCACGAAACCAGAATTTTCATTTGTGTATCAAGCAAGAATCCTATGTTTAATACTTAATTTATTATTTTTATGGCAAAAACTGAGTAATATAAACTGTTCCAACATGGCGCCTAAGAAATGTCAGAAAGGGCGGATTGTACTCCGTAGTCCTCTCTCTATCCGAATGCACTATATCACCAAACATGCCGTAATGACAGCTGACCTGTGACCAAGGAACCGGCTGGTTCCGAAGCGCGTCGGGTGTTGTTTTGCCACTGCTTTGTAAAGAATAAATTGCTTCACCTTGAATTGGGGCTCGGCGTTTTCCTTTGGAAACTGTAAGGATATTGTGCTGTGTGGATATATATATATATATATATATATATATATATATATATATATATATATATATATTCAATGAAAAAACCATTGGTTTTAGGCCATATATAGTTAGGAATTAGCATTTACAAAACCTTATTTTACTCGCATAAAACCATTGAAATTCCATATATAGTTAGAAGCGCTAACTATATATCGCGCACCCGCAATCCACTGCTGATGATGTCACATATTACATCATTCATGACATGGTCAGTGACATCACTGATGACATCACTGATGACATCTCAAATGACATCACTGATGACATCACTGATCACAACATCCAGTGATTGTATGTGTCTGTAAAGTTTAAATATGTTTCACATATTGAAGAATGAGTGGATGTATAAGTGTCTGGATGAAGAATTTAGTAGGTGCATGACTGACTGTATGAGTGAGTGATTAAATGTGTCTCACTGAGTGCATGGGTTAGTGACTAAACTGTCTTAATTTGTGCATCAGTATGTTTGTTGTTGTGTAAGCTACTGCATGTGTTGATCAGTAGCTATAAGAGTGGCCATATGGGTTATTGATTGGTTGCCCAAGTATTTGAATGGGAGGCTGAGTGTGTGTGTGGGTGGCTGGGAGGTGCGTGACTCTGTGCATAGATGTGTAAGCAGTTGATTCACTAGGAGTATGAGTTCAAGAGTGCATGTGGAAACAGCTATATGGGCGGTTGACTATGCATGGGTGTGTTGGTGAGTGAATGGATTTCTCATTGCTACATGTGCAAGTAAGTACGTATGTAAAACACAATACATGTGAGAGTTGAGATATATAAATAACTGAACATAAGAGCCAGTGAATGTGTGAGTGGCTGTATCGATCACTGTGAGCTTGTATCAGGGATTATATAAGAGAATAAATATGTGTTATTATATGTTTGAATAAGTAAGATGTGTATAACTTTATAGTTGAGGAAATGGAGGTGTGATTGATTCTTTGCATGACTGACTAGGTGTGTGAGTAACTCCATGGATGAGTGACAGTCTGTGAGTGTCTGTTTATACTGAGTGTATGTAAGGTTATATTAGAGTCTGAAGAGGTTCATTGTATTATCACATGAGTGATGTGATCAGTGATGACAAATGAGATGTCATCAGTGATGTCATTTGAGTTGTCATCAGTGATGTCATCAGTGATGTCATTTGAGATGTCATCAGTGATGTCATTTGAGTTGTCATCAGTGATGTCATTTGAGATGTCATCAGTGATGTCATCAGTGATGTCACTGACCATGTCATGAATGATGTAATATGTGACATCATCAGCAGTGGATTGCGGGTGCGCGATATATAGTTAGCGCTTCTAACTATATATGGAATTTCAATGGTTTTATGCGAGTAAAATAAGGTTTTGTAAATGCTAATTCCTAACTATATATGGCCTAAAACCAATGGTTTTTTCATTGAATTTTCAAGGTTTTGTAAATGCAAATTCCTAACTATATATCCACTATAACCTATGGTTTTTTCTGTGAATTTCATTGGTTTTTTAATAGCAAATATGAAAAGCTTTAAAATGTCAAGTACGTGATAGATAAAAACATTTTCGTATTTATGCACGCTGATGTGCTTTGAACGCTGCACCCCCCCCCCTCCCCTCTTTTGTCTTAGTAGTACTCTCTCTTTGCAGATACTGAAGGGTAGTTAACGCAGGCCTTTACCCCCGTTGTAATCCGTCGTGCCTCCTTGTCTCTCCATTTGATTGATTGTTGTCCAAGCATTTACTGTTTTAGAATTGGTTCTCTTTGGATCATTCTCTATTTACAAACAAGCACAAAGTCGCAATACTCTGTTTAGTCTTTGCAGATAGTGAAAAATCGTGTAAAAAAATAAAAGTAATCGAGCAAAATCAGTAGGCCACTAATTGGATCTCTTTTTGACCTCGCTAAAATAGAAATATTAGGAACAACCCTTCATGAGAAATACGAAAATAGTGAGATGAACTGAGCTCCACACCATGAGGGCTACAAGACAGCTCGGCTCCATCACCCATCCCGCACAAAATAACGACAAACCCTATGCAAATATTAAAAATATAGACAACACACCAGCAAAGAAACAGGGTAAAACATTTTATTAAAAAACTATTTACATAACGTTGGTTTATAAGATGATGTCAGTAGTGGACCGATGTGTGAATAGATCGAAAACAGCACAAGGCTCCAAGATCCGGATGGCAAGCTCCTGGATGTTGGGTGCCATAGTTTAGAGTTCTGAATTTCAGCCTTTTTCAATGCCTGTGCTTTGTTGAATCAAAATGGCGGCTTGACACAAAGCTGACTCAAGCGTTGCTACTGATGCTATGCAGACCAAAACTGGTTTTCAGTTTGTACATTTTTCTAGATTTTTCAATCCAAGTTTGGTTGACTTTGTAGAACGATGGCTTCAGATTTTCAACATACGGTGTGGTGGCGCTGACTGGGAGGGGGCGCTTCGCTCCTGCCCCCTCCCCAAGTAAGATTTTCATACGTGAAAGTACGTTAATGGTTTTGGTCCCTGAGATGCTTCGATGTCACTACCATTCTCAAATAGCATAAGTTCTGGATGTTGGGTGCCATAGTTAAGAGTTCTGAGCAGTGCTTGTAACACTGTCTGAAGCTTATTTCCACCTACTGCAGCTTCACTATTCTCAAAGTAAGTGAGTGTCGTTTGTGGACCTGACTGCATTAGAAAAGAATGTGATATGTTACCTTCCTAAACAGCTTGACGGAGGCCCCTGAGGGGCGGTGTGATGGCCATGGACTCGGAGAAGACGCTTGGCTCCGACACCCTCCCCAAGTCTTATAGCACTGGTGTAGCCTGAGATCGCCCCCGACATAGGCGGCCGGCTCCCGGGGTCCGGCGGAACTTTTTGCCTTTTGATGACTCTTCAATTCTGGACCTTGTCCCACAATCCGTTTGACCTGAAGACAAGCTGTAGTGGGGCGCCCCTTTATCGTTTTAGTTGCCATTCCGCCCGCTTTTGCTACACTGTGCCTCTTCTGCCATTCAGCTGTTTACCGCCCGCTCTTGAGACTACAGCGTCTCAATCATCATGTAGTTGAGTTGCTCCCGCTCTTGCGGTGCAGCGATAGGCGGCTGCCACAGGACTCTCAAAATGGCGGCCGGCTCTTCGGTTTTGGGCCTGGTCCACTAAAATGGCCCTGGGACACCTTGGAACTCGGACGCTTGTCTGCTAGGGCTTGGGTCCCATTCTCGAAAAGCGTCCCCTCAGCCGTGAAGATTCTACAAAAGTCTTGGGGGCCTCCGACTCCCGCAGGCTTCTGGTGGGGAGCGGCTGCCATGATTGCTCGTGGAATGGCCACGACGGAGCTACGAGATGGTAGTGGTCTCATGCTGACGCCAGCTTTAGTCTGAAACATCCAGAAACACTATAGACTACCAATTCGATCAGTTCCGGTAGCGCCCCAACATGACCCGGAAGAGAAGAACTTGCCCTCCCCTCTTTGACTGATGGTTCTTGTTGCCTGTCCCCTCTGTTGTCATTTAACAGAACTTTTTGGACTGCTGAAAGGGGTTGTGTTCTGAACGCTGGTTGGTGGAGACATTTAGACTATATTCTTGACCTACGTTGTCGCGTAATGCGTTTTATGACACGCCGCGTTAGCGCACCCGGAAGTGATCCGAGGCGCGGCGTGCAGCGCGTAACGTAAGCATAACAGGTCATGTGACTTGTTAATAAAACTTTTCATTGGTTCATTTTACTTTTGTTAATTTAATGATGAAAAGCTTGGTCATATGACCTAAAAATTACGCTTTTTATTATTTTCGAACAATATTTTTTTTTCAAACATATGTTATAATATTCCAGGCTAATGTACTTTCCCGGAAAATTTACAACTGTCTTGCAAGTAAAATATATTCCTTTTTCGAGAAAAAGGGCGTTTCTTCCTTCCATGACGGAGCCGTTGAGTAAAAGAGATTCGGCCTGCTGTCTTAGTCGCCGATACGCCTGATTATCAGATTCTTATCGATAACTTTATGTTGCAGACATGAAAAACACAACTGCCCTTGACCATTTATCTTTACTGCGTTCCTACATATTATACCTTTTATCCGTCATGTAATTGGACTGCTTTATTTCACTTGCCTTTTACTGATTCGAAAACAGTCACTAAAAGTAAAAACTTTACAAATGTAAATACTACTACCGTGTTTTGTTTTAAAAACCTTTATTGTGAAAATGTCAGTATACAAATACGGGCCTATAACCACGTGGGCCGGCCACGGAGCAAACTGAAATCGTATATGATGAGGAGACATTTACACTGTAGAAGAACGTAACGAGCGGGCCATTAGGTGACAAGAACAAAGGTGTCTAACAGTTGCGGAATCGGTGGACGTACATTTTGTAATTAAAATACGACAGGGCCACTTACAATAACATTTTCTAGATATACATTTGCGGGCAAGGAGTTACGAGTCCCATTTATACCGGCGCCATTTTGGGCAAGGCCGGGCAGGTCCAAGATATAGTCAAAATGTCTCCACCAACCATCGGCCAGACCAGAACCCCTTTCGGCCCTTTATGCTACAAGATGGTGTCTTCCATTCAGAAAATATTGGTGGCAGCATTTTGAAAGGAAACAGAAACAGCCGTTCTCCTAGTGAGTTTCACATTGTTACATTTAGGAAGAATGTTGAAGAGTAGTATGTGGAAAATCTGAAGCCATTTTTCTACAAACTCTCAATCAGACTTGGATGGAAAAAAAAAACCTGAAGAATGTACAAACTGAAAACCAATTTTTGTCTGTATAGCACCAACAGTAACGCTTGAGTCAGCTTTGTGTCAAGCCGCCATTTTCATTCAATCAATAGCGTCCCCCTGCACACATTCAGGGACCTGGTCGTGTCTTCAGATGAAACGCATTGTAGGAAAAGAAGCAGAAAGGAAAAGGAAAAAAGTTCCGCCGGACCTAGTGAAGCTGCAGCAGGTGCAAATAAGCTTCAGACAGTCTTACAAGCACTGCTCAGAACTCTCAACTGAGGCACTCAACATCCAGGACTTGCCATTCGGATCTTGGTGCCTTGTGCTGGTTCCGACCTATTCACACATCGGTCCACTACTGACATCACCTCATAAGCCAACGGGGCACCCCACGCCGACTTTCGGCGCAGCATTGTAGGATGGCCACACCAGTGCGGCAACTTGCTGGACACAACATCGGGGCCATCCAGATCTCGGCGCGTTCGACTCACTGTACCGCAACAGTGACCGCAACTCAGCTGGACACGCCGTCTTTCGGCGCAGCATTGTAGGATGGCCACACCAGTGCAGCAATTTGCTGGACACCACCTCGGTGCCATCCGGATCTCGGCGCGTTCGAGTCACTGTACCGCAACAGTGACCGCAATTCAGCTGGACACGCCGTCTTTCGGCGCAGCATTGTAGGATGGCCACACCAGTGCGGCAATTTGCTGGACACCACCTCGGTGCCATCCGGATCTCGGCACGTTCGAGTCACTGTACCGCAACAGTGACCGCAATTCAGCTGGACACGCCGTCTTTCGGCGCAGCATTGTAGGATGGCCACACCAGTGCGGCAATTTGCTGGACACCAACTCGGTGCCATCCGGATCTCGGCGCGTTCGAGTCACTGTACCGCAACAGTGACCGCAACTCAGCTGGACACGCCGTCTTTCGGCGCAGCATTGTAGGATGGCCACACCAGTGCGGCAATTTGCTGGACACCACCTCGGTACCATCCGGATCTCGGCCCGTTGTGCTGCCTTCGGCCTATTCGCACATCGGTCCGCTACTGACGCCGCCTCACGTGCCAACGGATTTTCTACGCTTTTTGTAGCCCTATGCCGCATAACAGGTCATGTGACTTGTTTATAAAACTTTTCATTGGTTCATTTTACTTTTGGTTTCCTAAAGATGGAAGGCTTGGTCATATGACCTAAAAATAACACTTTTCATTGGTTTAGACCATTTTTTTTTCCCAAACGATGAAAGCCCCACCTTGTTTCTGGATCATTCAGACTGAAGCTGGCGTCAGCATGAGAGCACCACCATCTCGTGGCTCCGTCGTGGTCATTCCGCGAGCAATCATGGCAGCCGCTCCCCACCGGAAGCCTGCGGGAGTCGGGGGCCCCCAAGACTTTTATACAATCTTCACGGCTGAGGGGACGCTTTTCGAGAATGGAGCCCAAGCCCTAGCAGGCAAGCGTCCGAGTTCCAAAGTGTCCCAGGACCATTTCAGTGGACCAGGCCTAAAACCGAGGAGCTGTCCGCCATTTTAAGAGCCATGTGGCAGCCGCCTATCGCTGCACTGCAAGAGTGGGAGCAACTCAACAACATGGTGAGCGAGACGCTGTGGCCGCAAGAGCGAGCGCAACTCAGCTAGATGGCCGCCACCTGGGGAGGCCCGTTCACGCCGGCTCCCCCACGCCCCCCCCCGGGCCGCCGCACGCCAATTTTCGGAGCAGCATTGTAGGATACCAAAACCAGTGCGGCAGTTTACTGGACATCACCTGGGTGCCTGTCGTACATGTTGTGTCAGCCATGTGACACTGGACACAGACCGCTACTGACGAGGCCTCCCCCCGCACCACCCGGGACGCCCCACGCTGTTTTTCTGTGCTGCATTGTAGGATCCCTAAACCAGTGCGGCACCCAGGCGACATCACCTGGGTGCCGTCCAGAACTCTGCACGTTGTGCTGCCTTGGGACTATTCGCACAACAGACCGCTACTGACGAGGCCTCCCCCCGCCCAACCCGGGACGCCCCACGCCAATTTTCGGAGCAGCATTGTAGGATCCCTAAACCAGTGCGGCACCCAGGCGACATCACCTGGGTGCCGTCCAGAACTCTGCACGTTGTGCTGCCTTGGGACTATTCGCACAAAAGACAGCTTCTAACCATTGTTGCTTTTTGTGTTGAGAAATGTTTAAATGTTTTTAGTTTTTGTTCCGTTCGTTAAAGTTAGTAGTTAATAAAGTTTTATAACCTTACTTTGTTGGAGTGTTATCTATTTTTTTTAAAACGGGTGAATGAAGCCTTGAATCGGGTTATTGTCATGTGTGGGCTTTGGAAGTGTGCTGCTGCAGGATCGGACATTTCAAACTCAAATGCACGTTCTTTTTCTTACCTTTCCGAAGCATGGAGCGCAATAGCAGGCAGAGAAAGGGTGATGCACGTGTTGAACACTACCTGACCTGGCAAGTTGCTGGCAGTGCCCCCCCGCCCGCTCCTGAAAGAGGGCACACACACACCGCCGCCCCGAGTACTTCACAAATCTTTAAAAGACCATGCGCTTGTTCATGAGGCTTAAATGGTTTATCACCTCTTCTAGAACCCCTGCATCGACCCTCTGACGTTTCATGGAAAAATTACCATGTAACACAATACCAAGCCCTGTCAGCTGAAACCCCCAAGGAATCGTGGGGCATATTATCAAGGGGGCTTTAAAAGCCATGAAAGCGGAGATAAAATTATTTCCCTATTACCAAGCTGTCGCTAACACCAGTTAGTGACAGCTAAAAGGAGATAGCGACCATCTTGGGCCCCACTTTGCATGTCAGTGATACTTATCACTAATGACATGCAAAGTGGCGTGCCAAGATGTTAGCGACTGGAAACAGTCCCTAACATCGCTACCTTCTATTACCAACTTTTGGAGATATTCGCGCTAAGCGCGAATATCTCCAAAATCTAACACCTGCCCTGAGCAGTTCTTAGCCATGTTATCCAATGGGAGGTGGATAACATGGCTAAGAGCATTAGATCGATAATACATGAATATCGCTGACTTTTCTGCGATAATAGCAAGGTTTATCTGCGATAAAAATCGCCGATGTGCGGCGATAATTTTTGTCTCTAAACAAGTTAGAGACAAAAATTATCGCTAGTTGTTCGTAATATGCCCCCGGGTTTTTGCTTGCAGAAATCGGGAGGCGGGAGACTAGCACTGAAATCAGTACTCACACGCCTGAATCAGGAGGATTGGCATGTCTGAATTCTCTACAGCTGGGGCCATAAACTACATCCGCAGGGTTAGGTGATAGCCTGGGACCAGCCTGGCATCTAAAATGGCTGCCGTGCACGACAAAATTGTGGCATTCGAAAAAAGGCAAGATGGCTCAGCCGCTGGAAGAGATGTATCAACATATATCAGCCTCCTCAGCCACCCTCAGGAAACATAGGGGATTAGGATACGTCTCCCGCACCCCCTTATACCTAGTACTTTAATTAACGAAGCACAAAATGGCGAATTCCCGTTTCGCTACCACTTTGCGGCCCAGTTCGCGGCCCGTGAAGCGCTTCTACTGTGAAAAATCATTTTTTTTTTATTTTCCCCACGGGACCCTTTAATAACCCCAACAACATTCCTAGGGGGTCAAGAGGGGGATACCTTGCCCCCTTTCATTAAATTCCCCCTTAGTTTTTCACCTTTTCTTCTCTCTCGATCCTACCGAGAGACAAGATGGCGGCCGCTCCGGACTGTCACGCAGCAAAAAAAAAAAAAAGCTCACGCACAGCCGCTGGAAGAGATGTATCAACATATATCAGCCTCCTCAGCCACCCTCAGGAAACATAGGGGATTAGGATACGTCTCCCGCACCCACTTATAACTAGTAATTTAATTAACGAAGCACAAAATGGCGAATTCCCGTTTCGCTACCAGTTCGCGGCCGCGCTTCTACCGTGAAAAATCATTTTTTTTTTATTTTCCCCACGGGACCCTTTAATAACCCCAACAACATTCCTAGGGGGTCAAGAGGGGGATACCTTGCCCCCTTTCATTAAATTCCCCTTTCGTTTTCCACCTGTTCTTCTCTCTCGATCCTACCGAGAGACAAGATGGCGTCCGCTCCGGACTGTTTAGAATGTTGACAGACACCGGAGAGCCAATCAGCTTTCTGCGCGCAAAGTTCCGATAAGCGAAAAGTAAGCGGACCGGATCGCTGCCCAGAGCGCTGTTACAGATATATATCTTGGTTTGAACGTTAATTTCTCAAAAACTACTGGAGCACATATATTGAGACCTAGCAAAGGCACATCGGGCTAACAGTCCCTACAATTTTGCCAAGTTTCGTGCAAATCCATTCAGCCGTTCGAGCTAAAAGTGAGTCCAACCGCCCTATGGAAAAATGAATGGAAAAAACGTGTTTTGGGACCCCCCTTTTTTCTCAGCCCCCCCTTGACGAAACCCCCCTAAATTTTCAGGGGCTGCTCAGAATCAAAATGTGCCATTTTCCTGAAAATTTCAGCCGATTCCGTCCACAAACGCCAAAGTTATTAGACATAGAATTTTCAAAAGTCCCATAGAGAAAAAATTCTAACTATATATACCTACTGGCTATCGCCAGTAGGTAATATATATATATATATATATATATATATATATATATATATATATATATATATATATATATATATATATCCAAACGAACTCTCCAAACCACCTCCAGCTGCGGTTTAGCTGGCGAAGAAGGAGCACAGACCACAAAGGTTGGCAGGATGTATTTAGATTTATTTTCTTATTGCCAAGTTTCACAGGATGACGCGTTTCGGACTATAAGAAGCCCTTGATCACATAAAGGCTCCAGTAAACACATCACTTTTTTAAACGCTAGACTGTGCCCACTCCTTGCACCATGTGACTCAGTCATGTGATAGATAACAGTGAAGAAATACTGCGCACAAATCAGATAATTCTTGACGGTAACTGATGTACTTTGAAAAACACGCTTTAAAAAAACATTTCATTTTTCATTTTTTCATGCCGTTTCTGACATAAAACATCTTCCTGTTTAAATACATGAAGAAACATTGTAAATTTTGTTTGTAACAACTGTATAAATACAAGTTGATGAAGATTATGAGATCTACGTTTTTGTTACTGAAATATTGCCTGTAACAAATACCTTGAAATTTGTATACCCCCCTAAAATACAAACTAACATTTCAAATCTCTGTCCTATATATATATATATATATATATATATATATATATATATATATATATATATGTTTTTGGCCCTTACAGTGCACAGATGTCTTTCAATCAGACACCCAGGCGCCCTCAAGTAGCCAAGGCATTCACCCTGTACCAAACAATTTGGGGGAACCTCTCGTGAAATCAGTGAGATGTAGCTGGCCAATCCCCTGCAAACTGCAGTGTATGACTTGTATAAACATCTTCATGGACAGCCCAATTCCTCCATACACCCAAGCCCACTCAGATGTCCAAGTCTATACTACGAACATCCGTCGCTTTGTATCAGAGCGTTTGTGGGAAGGTAACCTATTGTGCACAATCAATGAGATGCAGGTCACCAAGCCCCTACAAGGAACATCCTTCACCCTGTAATAGACATTTTTTTTTAAATTTCCAGACCCCAAAAAAGGAAGCGAAACACACTCAGATTACCAGTGGGACACTCCCATTGCCTCTAGGGTTCCCGCTGGAGTACCTCAGTACCAGTGATAAATATAAATATATTTTTTATAACAAACACTAAGGGGGTCATTAGGATGACGAGCGGACTTTGTCCACCCGCCATCCTATCGGATAACGGGACCACCCGCCATAGGGGCAGGGGTCCTGTGGGGGGAATTAGGATGCGGCTGCCACAGTGGTGGGCGCATCCTGTATTTTTAACATTGTGGCGGGCGGTGCTGAATGCACCGCCCGCCGCAATTTCAAAAATACATGTTGTGCATTTCAAAGCACAACGTGACAGGCACCGTGCGGTGCTTGCTACGTTGTCCTTTGAAATGCATGGAGATACCATAGATACCCCCCATGTGCACTGCCAGGCGTCCTTCAGGGCCCGCAACGGGCCCCCAAAGTAGACTCTGCATGCCTTTCCGTGGCGGCGTTGGAAAATGCCCATGGTAATATGGCTGACGCTTTCTGATAGACATCGCCACCATATAAACCCTTTTCTGCCCCGGTCGCAAGGCGACCAGGGCGGAAAAGCGGCAGATGGTCTTTCTGCTCGCCGCGGACCCCCCAGCAAATACTAATATGGCGGGGGCTCATTCCGGCAAGGATGGCGGGCGGATCGCCCCCGCTTGGCCGGCGGTGCCTACCACCGGCCTAGCGGGGGCGATCCACCCGCCATCCTAATTGGCCCCTAAGGGATTAATTACGATGTCGGGTGGACTCAAGTCCGACCGACACCGTCTCAGTCCTGGGACCGACCAACCTCTGGTCAACGGTTCTGACCGCCTAATTAGGATGTAACCTAACACAATTCGGTCATAATCCTACATTTCGCTCTGGAAGCATGCATTAAAGCCTTAAACCAGCCATAATACATGCTTCCATAGGGAAATGGGATGTGCTGTTCATCCCTGCACCCCATGGCATAGGTGCCCCATCAGCCCCCAAAACGCAGGCCGCACCCACAAGGGGACCCTGCTGGGGGCCTCCAAACACACTTTCCAACATGGTTTCCATGTCAGACAGGCTGGCACGGAAACCATGACAGAAACTGGGCATTGTAATCCCATGGGCCTAAAGGCTCGCCTTCTGGATTACGAACTAGTTCCGACTGGCCGACGGGCTCCTTGAGCTAACTATAACTTGCACACTCACCATGCTCTGCATATGACCTTACATATTACATCACTCATGCCATGTTAAGTGACATCTTTGATGACATCACTGATGGCATCCCATGTCATAAACCGTGCATCCTAATTCCAAGGGACTAAAGGTTTGCCCTTTGGGATTACAAGCCGGTTCCGAATGGCCAAAGGGGTCCGTGAGCCCATCAGAGACCAGCCTGGATGACAGTCCAGTTTAGTTTCTGACCACCAGCATTTACAGGTGAAAATGTCAGTCAAAATGTCAAATTTTGAAACCCCAAAAATAATGTATAGTATAGTTTACTGAGCTAACACATCACTCATGCCATGTTCAGTGACATCATTAATGACATCACTTATGACATCCCAAATAACTACTTAAGCTCTATTTACTACATTTTGAGTTATATCTTTAATGATTTTAAATAAGATAAATCAAATAAAAATGAGTTTAGCAGGTTTAAATTAAAAAATAAATACCTACCTAAAGCAAAACAATTACATTTTTTGATTTTGCATTAGGTATTATTAAAAGTGATCTGTGGAATCAATTAAAGTAGTTTATTTATATTTTGATACATGTTAATGTTACATTAATTTATACATTCCGAAAAATCTTAAAATATGCTATAATTGAATAATGAATACTATTTATTTATATTTTTAACTATATTAAGCAATTTAATGTAATTGAACATTATTTCCTGTAGGGTTATAATTAAGTGCCTGCTTTCATTATTATTTTCTATGAAAGTGTGTTGCAGAACCATTGGTAGGCTGTGTGTGGTGCTTGAAGTACTACAGTTTCATTTTGGCATTACTAAATTATAATCGTAAATATGGTTCTGGGGTGTTGAAGATATGTAAGCTTAAACTTTTGAGTAACTGTACACTCAGATTTTGTCAATAGCCAAAAATAGTATAGTTATTTAAAAGTGTAAGAGTAGATTACACATAAATTACTCACAAGGGTAATTGACATTTGTAAATAGCGTTGACTGTGAGGAAATACCCCCAGTTGGAGGGACCTCAATTGGCAGTCCAAGATTGGGTGATTGCAATTTGCATGTGTATGCTGAAAGCAGAGCTAATTTTTTGCTCAAGGTTATTTTAGCCACTTCTTCTGATCCAATTTATTGTTTTGGCATCACTAGCCTCATGAGCTGCAGGCTTTTTATGGACATTCAACGGGCTCATCTCCATAATGTTCCCACAAGAACGAAAAAATACCCCAGAACCAATTAAATGTATAGATAGCAGATCTTTGACTTTCCCTGGTAGGTCGCTCCCCCCGCTACAGCCCCGCCTGCACCCCTGCTGTCTCTACTGCCGCCAGTGAATTCAAGGCCCTACACCACCCTCTGGCATCCACCTGCACCTCATCCCTGGTGGCCAGTGGTGGCCTTAGGTTTGTTGCCGCTTGTTGTGTGTGCCTGTATCTGTCTTCCCGCTCCTCTTCCGTGCCCCCTGCCTCCCCGCTCGCTACTTTGCTTCTGTGCCCCCTTTTGAATTCTGTACCCCTCGCCAACCTCTGTGCCCCCTTTTATTTTGTACTGACTGACTTCTGTGCCTTCTGTGACTTCTGTGCCCCTTTGATTTTGTATCCCTTGTACTGACTTCTGTGCCCCCTTCCTGAGTCTGTGCCCCGCCCCTGTCTCCTTTCCCCAGTCCCCGCCGCTGCTTCCCCTGCAGCCCCCCCCCTCCACGCCCATTCGCTCCACCCGACCCTCGCCTCCCACCTCCCAGCTGCTCCTCCCTCCCCACATATGGCGACCACCTTGACAACAAAGCACACAACAGCAAGGAGCTCTTCACCGTCGTGAAGGAACTCTCCAACCCCAGCTCCAGCACCAACGACATCCCACCATCGCAAGCCCTATGCGACTGCCTCGCCACCTTCTTTCACCGGAAAATCACTGACATCCATGACAGTCTCAAACTCCGGACGACCCCTGCAGACCTCGCCGCACCGGACCCACCGCACCACACTGCCCCTGACACCTTGACAACCTGGGCCAACATGAGCATCGAAGACACAATCAGGACCATAGGCACAATCCACACCGGATCCCCGTCCGACCCTCTCCCACATGACATCTTCAACAAAGCCAGCAATTCCATCGCACCCCACCTGCATAAAATCATCAACCTCTCCTTTGACACCGCGACCTTCCCTGAGAACTGGAAGCACACAGAGATCAATGCCCTACGGAAGAAACCCAAGGCAGATCCGAGCAACCTCAAGGACTTCCGACCCATCTCCCTGCTTCAGTTCCCAGTAAAGGTCATCGAGAAGATAGTTAACACCCAGTTCACCCATCACCTCGAAGACAACAACATCCTGGACCGCTCCCAATCAGGATTCCGCAGCAACCACAGCACCGATACCGCCCTCATCGCCACCACAGACGACATCAGGATGCTTCTAGACAATGGAGAAACGGCGACCCTCATCCTCCCGGATCTCCGGCGCCTTTGACACCGTCTGCCAACGCACACTAGGCACACGACTCCAAGACGCAGGCATCTGGGAGAAGGCCTTGGACTGGACCGCCTCCTTCCTCTCCGGCAAAACTCAGAGAGTCCGCCTTCCCCCGTTCCGGTCCGAGGCCTCCAAAATCATCTGTGGCGTCACACAAGGATCATCCCTCAGCCCGATTCTGTTCAACGTCTACATGGCACTACTAGCACGCATCGCCCGACAGCACCACCTCAACATAACCTCCTACGCCGATGACACGCAGATGATCCTCTCCCTCACCAAGGACCCTCTCACTGCCAAATCCAACCTCCACCAGGGAATGAATGCAGTCGCTGACTGGATGAAGGAAAGTCGACTTAAGATGAACTCAGACAAGACGGAGATCCTCATCCTCAGGTTCAACCCCTCAGCATGGGACGACTCATGGTGGCTCGCATCACTGAGGACCCCCCGTCCCCCACCGACCACGCACGCAACCTGGGTGTCATCCTTGACTCAAAACCCACCATGACCAAACAAGTCAACACAGTCTTCTCCACCTGCTTCAACACCCTCCGCATGCTCCGAAAGATCCACGGATGGATACCGACAAACACAAGGAAAACAGTCACCCAGGCCCTAGTCAGCAGCGGACTAGACTACGGTAACGCCCTCTAGGCCGGAGCCTCGTCCAAGCTCATCAACAAACTGCAGAGAATCCAGAACGCCTCTGCACGCCTGATCCTTGATGTCCTGCGCCGCGACCACATCACCCCCCACTTGAGGAACCTGCACTGGCTCTCCGTCGACAGGAGAATCTCCTTCAAACTCGTGATCCACGCACACAATGCACTCCACAAGACCGGACCAGCCTATCTCATCAGTCGACTCTCCTTCTACGTACCCAACAGGAAACTCCGCTCTGCTGACCTCGCCCTGGCCATGGTCCTGCGCATCGGCAGAACCACTTCTGGAGGCAGGTCCTTCTACCACCGCACCACCAGGAACTGGAACACCCTCCCCCTCTACCTACAACAAGCCGAATACCTGCTGACTTTTAGGAGACAACTCAAGACCTGGCTCTTCGACCAGTAGCAGCAGCACCCCCCTGCCCCCCCCCAGCGCCTTGAAACCCTTACAGGTAAGTAGTGCGCTTTACAAATTAAATAATGTATTGATTGATTGATCCTTGACTTCAGGTGAACGAGACAGCAGAATTCGTATAGTCCACTAATTTAGTACATTGTGAAAAGATCAGATTTGATTTTACTGATACTTCTAACTTTGATATCATTTAAGAACCCTTTGGTTATGACGAAATAACCCAGTAGTAAATCAGAAATCATCAGAAGAACAGTTCCTTTTAGCTTATTGCAAAAAGACACTGTTTTTTTTTAGTTTTATATAGCGCGAACTGGACCTGAGAAATCGGGTATCAGAGCGATTAACTTAGCACCAATTTTGCTACAGAAGAACACATTAAGGGGCCGATTATGATGGCGGACGGACCTGAGTCCGTCCGCCACCATAGAGTAGGAGGGAACCTCTGCATGGCCTGCGGAGTACCCTCCTGTGCAATTAGGATGTGACCGCCACCCTGGCGGTCACATCCTGTATGTTTACCATTGCGGCGGGTGCGGCATCAAGCTGCATCCGCCGCAATGGTAAAAATGCATACTGTGCATTTGTATGCAGAAAGTGGCAGGCACCGTGCGGTGCCTGCCGATTTCTGCATGCAAATGCAGGGGGGTACCATAGGTACCCCCCATACGCACTCCCCACCCCCCCTTCACCCAGGGGGCCCGCAACGGGCCCCCGCAGTGAAGTTACACATGCTTTTCCACGGCGGAAAACCCGCCGCGGAAAAGCATTTTGACAGCCCATCCTAATATGGCTGACGATGTCTGAGAGACACCGTCACCATATTAGAGCTTTTCCGCTGCGGTTGTAAGCCTACTGCGGCGGAAAAGCAGCAGACGGAAACCAGGACCCACCAGCCATCCTAATGTGGCGGTGGGTCTTTGGTGGGTCCGCTGCGGTTTTTCCGCATCCTCCAGGCCGGCGGTGGCTTCCGCCGGCCCCGAGGATGCGGAAAAACCGCAATCCTAATCTGCCCCTTATTTTTGTTAGGCACGGGGAGATTAAGTGATTTGCCCAGAATCACAGGATGTTGAGCGTGGTTGCCGAGACTCCCCAGTTCCAGTTCCCCAGCTTCAAGGTCGACCGCTCTAGCCGGAAGGCTACATCCTCTCCCCAAAGACTTCTCAAACACTGGAGTCCACTATTACAGCACTTATTGGGATGGTCTATTATGAACAGAAAGGAAAATGAAATAATATTCTGAAATGATTTGCAGAATTTCAGGACATGTTTAGTAGGAAGGATGTGAATTCCTTGCCTCCTCACAAGGAGGATTTATGAGCTTAGAACTGATTCCAAGTGCCATGATTCTGCCTGGTTGGATATCTCCCCTGGCCATTAAAGAGGACAAATATTTAAAGAAATATATTGAGGAAATCTTAGCTAAAGGCGTCATTAGACATTGCACATCTCCTGCTGCTGCACTCACATTCTTCACTCCAAAACCGATGGGGAGCTGAAATTACGTATGGATTATTGAGAAATTAATAACATCACATTAAAAAAATCATTACCCTTACCTTTAATTTCAATGCTACTAGAGCAAGTTTGCATCACTAAGATCTTCATTAAATTAAATTCATGGAACGCTTATAACTATGTCTGAATCATTGTGGGTGACGAATGGAAAACCACCTTTAATACTTGATACAATCACTTTGAATACTTGCTGTATAGTCTGTTCAATACTCCTGCCTCCTTTAAGCATCCAGTGAATGGCATCTTTAGAGACAGTTTGGCCACCTTTGTCATTATTTTCTCCTAAGAACAGAAAATGATTGCACTATCAGCCTATATAAGATGTTTCGAGCCATTCACAAGCCCATTACCTAGATGAGTAATTAAATAAATGCTTTTTTGAAGTGTGGTCTGTACATTTCACTGGATTCATCCTGTCAGACAAATGGACCAATATTGGATCCTAAAAAGGTGGCTGCACTAGTGGAATGGCCTAAAACCCACAATGTAAAGACTACAAAAAGATTCTTATGCTAAATGTTATTGTCTCATCATTGAGTCCCTCTCTACAGTGGCAGCCCCCATGATACAGCTGACCAGAAAAGGAACTCATTTCCAGTAGGATGCACCTCATAAAGAAACTTTCAGCCAAATTAAATATGCCTTCACTTTGACTCGCATATTAAGACATGACGATCAAAACCTGCCTTTTTTTTCATTGACACTTGTTTCTCTTCATTTACCCTGGGAGCTATATTGTCACACGAGCTCCTCAAACAGAAGATGTGCATCTGGTAGCTTTATTTTCAGGGACTGTAACTGCTGCAGAAAAGAATTACACCTTATACGATGAAGGTTATTGTCAATTAAAGAGGCTGTTGATAACTGGGGACACCGAAAGTAAAACAAAAATAATAATAATTATGCATTAGGTAAATTATGTGTAGAATTAATTAAAAAGAATTAATTCAAAGTAGCTTGATTATTTGTTGTTAAACTTATTTATACGTTCAAAAAAGATTGTTAAAGTATGGTATAGGTAAATAAAAAATACTTTTCTATTTCAGATTTTTTTCCATTAAAATTGTATTTATTATTATTAACTATTTTGAATAATTTAATTTAATGACACATTAATTCCTGTGAAGTTGTATTTTAAGTACATAACTGCATTATTTTCTATGGGAGAGTGTTGCAATATCATTGGTAGGCCATGTGTTGTACTTGAAGTACCACTGTTTCATTTTGGAGGTGCAAATTACAATCGTAAATTTAACTCCGCCTCATCTATTAGGGGGTGAAGATATGGAAGCCTACACTTTTGAGTAACTGTACGCTCCGATTTTGTCGATAGCCAAAAGTAGTATAGTTATTTAAAAGTTTAAGATTAAATTATTCATGTAAATTACTCACAAAGATAATTTTCGTTTGTGAATACCCTCAATTGTGAGGACATACCCCCAGTTCAAAGGAAACTAGAATGCCTGATCTTAAGTGGCAGTGGTTGGGCATTTACAATTTATAAGTATCTGCTGAAAGCAGAGCAAAATTTTTGCTCACGCTCCTATTAGCCACTCCTTCTGATCCAAGTTAGTGTTAGGCATTATTAAACTCAGCAGTGGCATGCTTTTTCAAGGACATTCAACTGGGTCATCTCCATACTATTTCCACAAGAACGAAAAAATACATTTGAGCCAATTAAAGGTAAAGATAGCAGACTGTTGACTTCATGGGAAGTGTGAAAGAGACTTGTTTAATTTGTATATTCTACCGATATAGGGCATTGCACCAGCAGCAAATCATGAATCTACAAAAGAACAGTTAATTTTAGCTTATTAAAAAGAGAGGGTTTTTACTTAGAGGGGCTTTGCTTTCAGTAGTAACAGTATGGATTGGTCACAGAAATGTAGGGTTCTTGTAGTTCATTAAATGGACTAATTCCTAATCGGATGTTATTTACGTTAGGGTTTCAATATCAAATAACACATATACCAGGGAAAAGGCACTTAAAGGCAAATGCTCAGTCATGCCGTTTGGAACATGAACATATGACTCTTCCTACTCTGGCTCTGTAGAACATTAATTTATCAACCTTTGAGGGAGTTTGACTCAATTAAAAGCGGAACTCTACTCTTGGGATTCACAAAGTTGGATCCAGGAAGATCCCAATAACCGCACCATTTCAAAAGAGTTGTTCTTTGATTAAAATAAACTTTTCATCCCTTCATTGTAACTTCAGAAATAAGTACTATCTCTGTGTCGTTACACTCCGATTGCAGGGCTTCTAGGAGAAATTAAGACTTATGCTTAATCCATACATTACTTTCTAAATGCATTCTTGGTATTATAAATAATGTTTTATAATATAAAATGCTGAGAAACATTTGAATAAGGCAGAACTTGACTGCACACTTCATACTCAGCATTCCATGAAGTTTCAATGAGCCAATTGTTAATCCCTACACACGCTTGGTAATTAACTTCAAATGTATGTCTCTTAGTAAGAACTAACACAGACATAAAATACTTTTTTGCAGCACTGTGGGCTGGAGACATATGTGTAAACCGAATGCCAAATGTATTGTACTATTGGAATGAAATCAACATATAAAGTTGTGCCGTTAGCCAGGGTTGTGAATCACAGGTGGTCCACAGATGATAACTCCCATGCACACATACATACTCTGCCCCACTACTCAGTGCTATAGATATCAGAGAAGTCCTTACAGAATGCTATTACACTCATATGCACAAGGCACACAAATGCGGTGCTGCTGGTACCCAACAGGCCAATGCATAACATCATGCGACTCCGTGGCCCCTGCCTCCCTTCACCCTCCAGGTCACCCCGATTGTCCTATATCCCCAGATGGAAGATAAGCAGCCCCCCTCCCGGATATTAGGCCGCATATGGCCAAAGTCACACTTTGTTTTAGTCCTCAGGAATCAGGTGGGGATATGTAGAAAGTTTTAATGAAGAGGTAGATGTAAACAAGGTGGGGTTTAGCAGCCACTCGGGAACTTTAAAACACAATAGAGTGATTCAGTCTTTTGACCCACTTTTGAACTATTTCAGAAGATTTCCTTCAACCCAGTCAATCTCTCTTGCTACTAACTGGCACCAAGATGTCTTCGGGAAGGGCTAGGCAGGAAAGGGGCAGTTTTTTCAATGTGATGAGGGTCAAAACGAAACATCTGATGAATGGGAAGTAACACAGGGGAACCTCTCCATAGGAGGAGGCACCATGAACAGTACATGATGATCAGTGTTGTGCCAAGGCAGGCAAGGCACAGCCTCTGGTAAGCATTGGTATGAGGTACACCAGACACTTCAGGTCTTAAAACATGAATAGTTGCAAATTCCGTACCTCTCTGGATATGAGGCACAATGGCAGGTGCACAATGATAAAGGTTACACCAGACCAGTTCCGTCACACACACACACTCAAGTTCAGTAAAGCCACATGAGTTAGAATGAGGCCCTACTACGGAGACACCCCCAACTCCGAGAGCTGTACACTGGGAATCAGACACGCACACAATGAGCATGCAGTCAGCGTGTCGCACGAGAAAGATGCAGAACGATGGACAAAATGGGCCATGCTGGCTCCCAGAACCAGTGAATCCACTCTACACCAACTAAACACTTATGAGTGTCAGGATCCCACAGTACAGGAACCAAACACTAGGCCTTGCCATCAAATTCCGTTCCGCTAGCAGAAATTGCGATATTTTGATATTTTTGCGTTCCACGGAGAGCACGACAATGGCAACATTTCTGCGATCCGCAGCGTACTAGAAATTTTTTTCATGATCGCACTGTAAAAATATGTTCTTGCACGCGCGATCGCCTTACTTGGATCCCCGCCTTCCCTGACAAGTTTTCCTGATCCAGTCGCGTGCTCCACAAGATGTTGGAATGTTGGTAGCCATTTTGCGCTATCTCGCCAGAGTTTGTGCCCGTGATCACGTCATTCGTCTCGCGATCATGCACAGCGAGAGTATGAGATCTCGAACACGTCATTCTCCACCACCACACGTCATATCGAACGCGACAAGGAGCGAGAGAACGTGAACACGTCATTTTGGACGCGCCATCGACATCCAGCGGAAATAATGTGAAGCTCAAGAACTCGAACATGTAAAATTTTCAATTTGGAGAAGAATATCAGATCTAGCAGCATAAAACCTTCTGCAAATGATGATTTGGATGAAAAAAAAACCTTAGATTGAGATTTGGCTGTCCTTTTTTGTGTAAGGAGTCCTTTTTTTAAAATGGGGGAGAGGGAGGAAGTGCCACAGAATCTCCAACTTCCTGTTCCTGTCCAGCAGGCTCCTCCAAGTGGTTTGTCCATCTCCTGCTCATTCTGCGTTTGGATTTTGAGCTGGAAAGATCACTCTTTTTGTCTGCTGCATTATTGCCATTGGATTTGAGGATTTTTGAATTGGATATTTTACAAGTAAGTGGTTGTTTGGTGTGTTTGATTGGGGGCATTGCAGTTGTTGCAACTACAATTTAGTTTTGGTAACAATCCATTCCTTTTTTTTAAATGTTGTGAGTAGTAACAGTCAGTAGGCCCAGAGCTAGTCATGTCCTCATGGGTAGGTGCATGATGAAGCAACTGTTCCTTTGGTGTTTTTTGAATGTATTTCATTTTCAAGCATCATTTAGGGCATGGATGGCATTGGATTGAGTTGGGAAATGTGTTTTTTTGGGGTGGGCTTTCTGTTGTTGGGCCTGGCCATGTGGCAGGTGGCCCTTTAGAACCTAGGCCTGCAAGCTTGTCTGACCTTGTCTCCCAACAGGCCTGCTTTCTTCTAGTAGGCTCAGAGCAGATAGCCACAGCTGCATTAAACAAGTGTTTTTGTGTGGTCTGTTGAATATAGACATCATTTAGGGCATGGATGGCATTGAATTGAGGTGGGAAATGTGTTTTATTGGGGGTGGTTTTCTGTTGTTGGGCCTGGCCATGTGGCTGGTGGCCATTTTGAAGCCTAGGCCTTCAAGCTTGTCTGCCAACAGGTTTGCTTTCATCCGGTAGGCTCAGAGCAGGTAGCCACAGCTGCATTAAACACGTGTTTCTGTGTGGTCCGTTGAATTTAGACATCATTTAGGGCATGGATGGCATTGGATTGAGTTGGAAAATGTATTTTTTTGAGGGTGGGCTTTCTGTTGTTGGGCCTGGCTATGTGGCTGGTGGCCATTTTGAAGCCTAGGCCTGCAAGCTTGTCTGGCCTTGTCAGTCAGCAGGCCTGCTTTCATCTGGTAGGCTCAGAGCAGGTAGCCACAGCTGCATTAAATAAGTCTTTCTGTGTGGTCTGTTGAATTTAGACATCATTTAGGGCATGGATGGCATTGGAATGAGTTGGGAAATGTGTTTTTTGGGGTGGGCTTTCTGTTGTTGGGCCTGGCCATGTGTCTGGTGGCCATTTAGAAGCCTAGGCCTGCAAGTTTGTCTGACCTTGTCTGCCAACAGGCCTGCTTTGATCCAGTAGGCTCAGAGCAGATAGCCAGAGCTGCATTAAACACGTTTTTCTGTGTGGTCTGTTGAATATAGACATCATTTAGGGCATGGATGGCATTGAATTGAGGTGGGAAATGTGTTTTTTTGGGGGTGGTTTTCTGTTGTTGGGCCTGGCCATGTGGCTGGTGGCCATTTTGAAGCCTAGGCCTTCAAGCTTGTCTGCCAACAGGTTTGCTTTCATCCGGTAGGCTCAGAGCAGGTAGCCACAGCTGCATTAAACACGTGTTTCTGTGTGGTCCGTTGAATTTAGACATCATTTAGGGCATGGATGGCATTGGATTGAGTTGGAAAATGTATTTTTTTGAGGGTGGGCTTTCTGTTGTTGGGCCTGGCTATGTGGCTGGTGGCCATTTTGAAGCCTAGGCCTGCAAGCTTGTCTGGCCTTGTCTGTCAGCAGGCCTGCTTTCATCTGGTAGGCTCAGAGCAGGTAGCCACAGCTGCATTAAATACGTCTTTCTGTGTGGTCTGTTGAATTTAGACATCATTTAGGGCATGGATGGCATTGGAATGAGTTGGGAAATGTGTTTTTTGGGGTGGGCTTTCTGTTGTTGGGCCTGGCCATGTGTCTGGTGGCCATTTAGAAGCCTAGGCCTGCAAGTTTGTCTGACCTTGTCTGCCAACAGGCCTGCTTTGATCCAGTAGGCTCAGAGCAGATAGCCAGAGCTGCATTAAACACGTTTTTCTGTGTGGTCTGTTGAATTTAGACATCATTTAGGGCATGGATGGCATTGGATTGAGTTGGGAAATGTGTTTTTTAGGGTGGGCTTTCTGTTGTTGGGCCTGGCCATGTGGCTGGTGGCCATTTTGAAGCCTAGGCCTGCAAGCTTGTCTGGCCATGTCTGCCAGCAGGCCTGCTTTCGTCCGGTAGGCTCAGAGCAGGTAGCCACAGCTGCATTAAACAAGTATTTCTGTGTGGTCTATTGAATTTAGACATCATTTAGGGCATGGGTGGCATTGGATTGAGTTGGGAAATGTGTTTTTGTTGGGGTGGGCTTTCTGATGTTGGGCCTGGCCATGTGGCTGGTGGCCATTTTGAAGCCTAGGCCTGCAAGCTTGTCTGGCCTTGTCTGCCAACAGGCCTGCTTTCATCCAGTAGGCTGGGAGCAGGTAGCAACAGCTTTATTAAACAAGTGTTTCTGTGTGGTCTGTTGGATTTAGACATCATTTAGGGCACGGATGGCATTGGATTGAGTTAGGAAGTGTGTTTTTTTGGGGGGGCTTTCTGATGTTGAGCCTGGCCATGTGGCTGGTGGCTGTTTTGAAGCCTAGGCCTGCAAGCTTGTCTGGCCTTGACTGCCACAGGCCTGCTTTCATCCAGTAGGCTCAGATCAGGTAGCCACAGCTTTATTAAACAAGTGTTTCTGTGTGGTCTGTTGAATTTAGACATCATTTAGGGCATGGATGGCAATGGATTGAGTTGGGAAGTGTGTTATTTGGGGGTGGGCTTTTGAATGTTGGGCCTGGCCATGTGGCTGGTGGCCATTTTGAAGCCTAGGCCTGCAAGCTTATGTGGCCTTGTCTGCCAACAGGCATGCTTTCATCCGGTAGGCTCAGAGCAGGTAGCAACAGCTTTATTAATCAAGTGTTTCTGTTGGTCTGTTGAATTTAGACATCATTTAGGGCATGGATGGCATTGGATTGAGTTGGGAAATGTGTTTTTTGGGGTGGGCTTTCTGATGTTGGGCCTGGCCATGTGGCTGGTGGCCATTTTGAAGCCTAGGCCTGCAAGCTTGTCTGGCCTTGTCTGCCAACAGGCCTGCTTTCATCCGGTTGGCTCAGAGCAAGTAGCCACAGCTTTATTAATCAAGTGTTTCTGTGTGGTCTGTTGAATTTTTAGACATCATTTAGGGCATGGATGGCATTGGATTGAGTTGGGAAGTGTGTTGTTTTGGGGTGGGCTTTCTGATGTTGGGTATATTAAAGACATGCCTTTGTTGCGTGTGTCTGGTGTGTGTTGGTGTGCAATGCATGCACCCTGCAGACCTTTTTGGGGCCTGTGAATTTTTGTATTTGCATTTTGTTGCATTAAAAAGGCAGAGCAGTGTGCTTTAGCATGCCTCCTTTGCCTGGATTTTATAGACCTTAGTGTCCTGCTTTTGCCATATAGGCCTGCATGGTTTTTCTATTGGCTTACTGCTTCCATCCATCCACCCCCTTTGCCAGCAGCATCTCAATGAATGATGTGATGCTCAAATAATTTAATGGCAAATAGGGTCCACCCCACTTCCATTACATTTTTATTTTGGTGGTTCTTATTCTCGCTCCTATCCTTCTTGAGAGTGTTGTGTGTGTACACAGTAGTATAACATAGCCCTTGTTGACAAAGTCTCAGAAATGGCTAGACTATATCTTTTGTTTGCACTAGTACAGTAGTAACTGAACCACAACAACAAATGCAACATCTCACTGATGTTCTTCTCCTGGCTTATTTGCTTTTAGATGCACAAAAAGCCAGAGGAGGAGGTGTCATCATCATCATCGCCCGTTGTACTGCCAGCCAGCCAGAAGTCCTGCTGCGCAGCACGTCCACGTGTGACCACAACTAGTTGTGCATTTGTGTCCTGCATGACATCTGAAGAAGATGGCCCCAAAGAAAGGTACCAGGTCCAGTACCAAGAAGGTTGCAGGTGAGAAGAAGGAACAGAAAAAGGAAGTGCCATTAACCACAACTGGTGTGCCGGCCAATGTTATTTTTTTGGGACTAAAAAAGTTACACCTGCAGCAGCGTTGTCCGGGAACCAAGCTGGGAGCAGCACCTCCGCACCAGCGTTCCAACCCCACCAACCTAGGCCCAAGCCCATGAGGGTCGCAGAGGTAGTCAGTCTACTAACAAGCAGCGATGTTGAAATGTCATTATTGCAAAGTAGTACACAATCAATGCAGGTGGAAACTCAGCAGATAAGTATGCAGCCGCAACAACAACAGCAGCAGCTGCAACAGCAACAGCAGCCACAAGAACAGCAGCAACCGCAAGAACAGCTTCAGCCGCAAGAACAGCATCAGCCGCAAGAACAGCCCACAATAGTAGTTGTTGCTCCTGAAGTAGGGGCATTTCAGGAAATCGGGCTTCCTGCAGACAAAGTGGAGCAAACCACTGTTTCTGAAGATCTATTATCAAGGAAAAGGAGGCTTAGTCCATCATCTTCTTCTTCAAGCCTGATGATCGTGATGCCACTTGGCAGTCACCAGCTCAGTCTGAGAGTGATGCATGCCACAAGACAATGCTTCTGAAAAGGAAGGTTCCAGAAAAACTTAGAGTTATGGAGGTAGATGTAGAAGAGGGGGATGATGTTGATGAAGACAAGCCAGTCATCACTCCCGCACCAAAGGGGATGGAGACGAACATTCTCACCCTATCCAGAAAGGCTGCTACTGAGCGGGATGTGGCACGGATACCACCAACACAGGTTACAACACCACGACCTCCAGCTGCCATATTTTCAAAGACCCGGCAGGGACCTACTACATCCAGCTCAACCATCTCAGTAGGTAGTGGTAGTAAAAGTGACAGTGTAGCTGCACAGAGTCACATTCCAAGCACACCCTCTAGTTCATCTGGTATTGAGAGTGGCACATCCAGCAGTGCCAGAAAGTTCTCCCCAGTTTGGGACTTCTATTTTGTTAGCACCAAGGAGGAGAACGTTGCTATATGTTCAATTTGTCACACAGGTGTTCGGAGCGGTAAGCTTGGTACAAACTATGGTACCGGAGGCCAAGCAAGTCATCTCAGAATACACCACACTATTGTGTGGGAGACTCACCTACTGCACTTAAAACAAAGTAAAAAAACTCAACCCGTTGAAGTTTGTCATGAAGAATCAGACGACGATAACATTCCAGTGGAAGGTGAAGAAGAGGGAGGCATTTCTAGCCCTGTCCCCAGTAGTGTAGTGGTACCGCCCACATCCTCCTCAGTAACATCTGTGTGGCACCGCAGTAGGAGCCATACTCAGAGTCAGCCTGAAACACCAAGGCGACCGAGTACTGCAATGAGACAAACTGCGTCGTTGAGCCTAAGTGGGTTAATGAAAACAACAGCACCACAGAGGAAAGTAATCCAGCCTACCATTTAGATCATGCTTAGGTTGGAGGGGCAGTTCCAACGCAACTATCCAACGGCACAGTTGTACAATGCGAATCTGGCTAAAATGTTAGCACTGGACCTTCTCCCTTTTTCATTTGCGGAAGGGGTGGGTTTCCTTGAATTTGTGTCAGCAATCTGCCCTAAATGGAAGGTTCCCCACCGGTCCTATTTCGCAAGAATTACTGTTCCGGCATTACATCATGATGTGCTGGAATTGGTTGGACAAGCTTTGCAGCAGAGTGCTGTTCATAATATCCACCTGCCACCTGACAACAGACATGTGGACCAGTTGCCAAGCCAAAGATTACATGTGCATCACTGCACACTGGGTCTCTTTTGTGGAGTTTAGAGATTAGCTATCTGAACGAGGTGCAGTTGACACAGCTGATATTTTTAAAGCTACTTGGAAACATGCAACTGTAGCCATGTTCGCCATGGAGAAATCTCATACTGCTGTAAACATTTTGGAAGAGTTTCGCAGCAAGGTTTTTGAATGGCTGCGCCCAAGAGGGCTTAGCATTTGTTTAGTTGCCACAGATAATGGCTGTAATGTACTTAAGGCCATGGACCTTGGTTCCTATTTCGGGGTTCCCTGTTTGATGCACTGCATAAACATTATAGTTCAAGACTTTCTGAAAAAAGAAACCATAGTCAGCAACTTACTGACCATCTGCCGAAGAATATGCACTCATTTCAGCCATTCTTTTAAAGCTCGGAAGCAGCGGAGGATCATTCAACTTGAATATAACATGCCAGTCAAAGCACTCATCCAGGAGGTGGCAACATGTTGGTACTCAACGTATCACATGCTTGATCGTCTGTTTGAGCAGTACAAGCCACTCAATGAAAATGTCATGCAAAGACTGGATGCTACCATGAAAGGCATGACTCTTTAGATGGACCAATGGTGCCTAGTTAAATGTCTGACTGAGATGCTTCGTCCTTTTGAGGTCTTCACACGTGAAGTCAGCAAGGAGGACTGTACAATGGGCCAAGCTATCCCAATATTACAAATGCTAGAGCATCAGCTGAAGAAGGTGTCTGAATCATACAAAGGTGTAGAGGAAAAAAAGGAAGTCTATGACTTGGTGGAGAGATAAGCCCGTCGCTTAGCTGAAAATACAAGGGTGCACAACAAGATTTTGTCACAAGAACATTACATTTCTGCCACAATTCTGGATCCATGGGCAAAATTGGGACTGAAGACATTCATTCCTTTTTCAGAGATGGATGTTGCCCGCTACAAAACTTGGATAGCTGAGGCAGTGAGTAAGTTGGAAAATGAACGGCTGCTAATTAAAAGCCCACTAGATCATCCCACAAGAAGTACTGCAGCAGGGCATGCAGCATCAAGTGCAACTTCGGGGGCTGAGGGCAGTGAGTTTGGCTCACAACACTCACCATCACTATCGACAACAGCAACAATAATGGATCATTAGGCCCAGTGGAATCGTGGCACAATTGGTATTTACAGTTAGGCATTAATAAGCACAGTGCTGATGCACAGAGAAAAGAGCCCGAAAGGTTAGCAGCAGCACCCCTGAACATTGAGCGGATGGTCCAGGCCTATCTGGACGTCCCAATAGAGGTGTACATTGATCAAAACCATTTGCAGTATTGGTATAGGAAAAGGGATAAATGGCCAATGCTCAGCAGGCTGGCAATAAGCTATCTGGCTTGCCTTGTAGCAAGTGTCACTTCTGAACATGTTTTCAGTGCTGCTGGTTCCATTGTAACAGTGAGAAGGACCAGTCTCTCACCCAAAAATGTGGGGAGGTTAACAATGATCAAAATGAATCAGTACTTCATACCACCGAATTACACAATACATGAAGCAAGGGAGGAAGATGAGGACAGCGGCTCAGGTGACAGAAGTAATGTGTCACATGATTACCTACTACTGGCTGAACCCCCAGAGTTTGAGTTCGAGCTATACTTTTCTGACAATTAGGCTTGCACTTACTGTCTTCCTCCCTTATTTTCCTTTATTTGTGTGTCTGTCGTTCCGGTTACAAACTTTGAATCACAACAAATCCATTACCACTGTCTTCTACTCTTCTAATTTCAATATACAAGTTTCAGGTGTCTGCATTTTTCAGTACAGTCCTCCGAATCCAGCTCCTCCGCTCCATCATACTGAATCTCCCTAAATCCATTGCCCTCATGATGATTGGAAGATGGAAAATAGAAGAAAAAATAAAAACTTTCCCATTCCCACCAAAAGAAGTGGAACATGATGACTACTATAGCTATCCTCCGTTCAGAGCCGAGAGAGACTGCCCAGCATTAACTTAAAATTAGATGGAACAGGTAATGATTGATGCCAGTCATTTGGACGCAGAGTCGCAGACTGAGTGATTTTGTTGTTGTTTGTTGTGCATGAAGTTATGTCATTGTGCACTAATCATCTTTCTACAGTACACACTAAACGTAACTCAAGGCAACCTTTTTGCAAATATTTTTAATACATTTGTACTTCTACTGCAGCTTGATACGTTGCTTTTGATTGAATACAGGAAGATGAGTCAATCTGCACACTAAGTATGACAACAGCACCGTCCATGATGATGTTGGCACAAAAGACGGCCCGTTACCTAAGGATGAGAAAGAACAGGTAATGAAAATGAATTTCATGCATTGGACACCTGACTCTGAGCGATTGGTGTTTATGTTTTGGTTGTTTGTTTGTTGTGCACGAAGTGAAGTCAAAGTGTACTAGTAGTTTTACTCTACACACTAAAGAGTGACTCGAGTCAATAATATTTCTACTCTTGTTGTGTAATAACAAAGGTTTACTTCTACTGCTGGCCGACCTTCACAGTCAGTCAGTACAAGTACCGGAGATGATTGATGGAATAATAGCAAGTCAGGAGGACGTTTCATGATTGGCATAAAAGGCAAAAATGTCAACAACAACTACAGCAGACCCAAATGTCTGTGTAGAAGTGGAGTTGAGTGTAGCGGTGGGATAACTGCAGTGCATTGATATACTAATTTAAATTGTAAAATGCTATGTTTGGATATGTGCTTTGTCCAACTCTTTAAAAAAAATTACTCTAAACGGAGGATGTGCTAAACAAAGTGCCATCACTGTGGGCCTGCTCTGTCCTGTTGTTGTTAAAGGTCAATGCTGGAAACAGACTAGAATAGAGATGATGCATACATACCGCCTCAGAAAGTGTTCTTGTTGCACTACACCATAACTTGTGCATTTCTTTTACCTTTGTTTCTCAATATCCCTTTTGTTTTTCCATCTACTTTTACAGGCCGAGCCTTGCCCTATTCATAGGTAAACATTACAATTAGGGCTCCCAGTTCTCTGTTTAAACGGATTTTTACATATAAATACAGACGGAAAACCAGTTTTCATTTATATATATTTATATATAAAAACGGGAAAATACTAGTACATTTTGCGGCGCTGTCCCAGTTCCACTTCGCCCCTTGAGTGAGGCCTTCATTGACACCTGTAAAATCACTCCCCCAACCAGCTGGTGTCTCCCCCTCCTTAGAGAGTTTAGAGGTTTCAGCCCGGGCTGAGACAGTTTCCCGTGCACACACACAGCCGCACCCGAGCACTTCACAGCTCTTTGAAGGACCAATTACTTGTTAATAAGTCTTTGTTGTTCTTATGCCCCTTTTTAGAGCCCCTGCCTCTTCACTCTGCCGATTGCCTGGGAGCACAATGATCGAAAATAAATTAAGAGACAGGAAGACACCAAAAGATTTCATGTAAAAGAGAAAGACAGACAATAATTAGGAGACTGAGTGCTGCTTTCATTACTATGGCCAGCCAAGCTTTTCCACCATGTAATTAAAGTTGCTGTCATATATTTCTGAGTAATCTATTTTTCTTGTCCAGCCACTTCAATTTTCATTTGATTACAGGAACAAAAATTGATAAACATTAAACGAAAAAGAATTGTTCAAATGCATGAGATGAGGTGACAACACTTCGATGGCGTACCTGCACAATTTGATTTATAGCAGACGTCAGACGGGTTCAAAGGTCACCATATGAACTTCCTCTTTCTGCTATCCGATAAAATGCTTTTCTTTTCCAATCTATTAAAAGACAGTATAACAAGTTGAGCTGTGCCATGGCAGGCTTGAGTAGCTCATTTTGGAACTCGTAGTTTGCTTTCCAATTAGCAGCACACCAGAATATATGGGACAACCGATGTTTGGATTGTTTTGGTGATGTCGCTAATTGGTACCGCGCTTTTCTGGTATTAGTTATTCATCCAGGGCAGGTACACAACCTAATGCAAAACAGAGGCTGAGACAGTCGTTATGTATGTCTTAGCAGAGCATCAAAGCAGAAACACATGAACCATCTCCGCCAGACACTGGTGGCAAGAAGTCGAAGAAAAGAGATCGGAACAGGATTAACAATTCAGTTCCAGTGAGAGATCACATTTCCATAAGGACTGCAAACTTTCAAGAACTTTAAAATACACGCCCTCCCAAAACTCTCCTGTGTGCAATAACGAGCCTGGTGTGCTGAGCGGAACTAAGAGAAAAGTGTTCCGAGCTGACAGGGGAAAAACATGCCAGTTTACTGAAGAATTAGCCCCCCCCAGAAATTTTTATTAGCCCCCACCCTGAAAATACAGCCAATAAATACATAACTAAATAAAGCAAGACAGAGTGGTCGCAAAGTGGCCAGATTGGTTTTATTTACACTCAACACATTAGCGCCACCTTACAGAGTTTGCCAGTGAAGCGCTAATTTTCCTTTCATGTTGTTGGCTTTTCAAGCAAAAACACTCATTGATTTCTGAATAATTAGTGTAAAAGTGTGAAATTCTATTCCCCTATGAGTATTTGCTTTTTTCCAGTATGTTGTTACTTTTTTTCAGGCAGCCTATTCCTGTAGTCTAGTGCAAAATTTGAATTGAATTGCTTCCAGGTGTTTATAGCGGGGCACAATTGGGCTGTAGCTGAAGGCAGTGTGAATTTCTCTCAGTGGGGCAGTATGGTGTTCAGTGGGGAAGAGAATGTGGCACCCTGCCGATGAAACAAACTGCAAGGCTCTGAGACAAATGGCTTGTCATAGCACTTTTAAGCATATTTGGGATAGTCTGCAAATGGCAAAGTCTTCAGATGAATGTATAGTGTTGACCAATAACTACCGAGCGCATGTGTGCATTGTCAATTTAAATAAATGTGGAGAAATACTAGCTGTAGCGTCATCTTTTGCTTGTGGCAAAAATTAATGTGGATAAATACAGAAAAAATGCCCAAAAAATAAATATGGATAAATACAGACGAAATGGCAAAAAAATAAATACCATAAAACCGGGAGCCCTAATTACAATATACACTTACCTTACCAATAAATCTACATTTTCCAGGTGGGCAGTGGCGACTGGCAACACCCAAGATTGATGGACGAGAGGACCAAGAGGAATGCCAAGATGCAAATCCAGTCCACATTTTTTACCAGGATAACACAGTAACAGTATCAACTTTCATCATCTTTTAAATAATTTGATTAATTTTTTCGTCTACAATCTTTAAACCAGTGTGTTCTTCTTGTTGTTGTTATCATTATGTTTGCTCTCTGTTTATGATTCATCCCTACCAATATTTAAACATTTTATTTGCTTTCTGTAAAAGTATTAAGCCCGGAACAACTGAACAAGAAGTGTATGTAATCCGGGTACCTTATCAATCATCATCATGCATGCATTTACTTTTTCTCCCTTAACATATTGATATGGATATGGTAGTCTACAGAGTTTGCTGTTTGGTGTTTGTCCATGCATACTGTCTGTTTCTCATTTTCAAACCTTTTCCCCAAAACCCCCATTTACCAAACCATAACCCTCTTTCCCCGGGCTGTGTGACTTATTGAGGTGTGACTAAATTAAATGTACACCAATAATTAATCACAAGCTTGCTGGGGCGGATGTGGCAAAAGCAACGGTACTTCAATTTCAAGGCGAAGCGATGATCTTCTTCTGCTTGCCCACCCATGAGCAGTATATTTTAGAGGTGCTGCTTCCTATCCATCCGCGTCACCTTCGCCGTTGGCCCTGCCAATGGTGGTCGGTAGTGCGCCTAGAAAACATTACACATTTTCTAGTCGTCATATACACCTCCCCCTATTGGTCAGTAGCAAGACTGAAAAATGAGTTAATAGTATACAACATACATCACTAGTACAAATCAGGTAGTAGTAGAGTAGACACCGGTAGGTATATATGGTCCCTAGGGTCATTCTAGCCTGTGCTTAGTTAGCTCGAGCCTTGCAACCATTTTACCTTTGTGTCTTTTATTTTTGCACATGTGACGCTACCTTGCAGCTTGTTGTATAACACACCTTTGAGCCCACATGACCTGAGTCATACTGCTACTGTCTAAGCGCTGCTTACAAGGTCAACCAACACATTAACAAGCCACTTTTTTATGATGTTCTGGTGTACTGTTAGTCCATATTGCTTATCCATAAATGCTACACTTTTTGGCACGATTGAGAAATGCTTGCAATATACTAATGCGCACCATTTTTGTCATTACAGACTGAAGATTCCCTTCTACAAACCAGAGCTTTGCAGAGCTTAAGATGCAACAACTACCAGTACTAGGTTCTTCTAAGGTGAGGGGTCCCCAGAATTCACTCAGAGATCTTAATTTATAAATTTATATAAACTATATTCCTACTTAGGGGATGGTGGTGCTTCCACCACCGTTCAGTTATCATGATGTATTTCCCAACTGTAAGTAAGTGTAATAATGTTTATTGATTTAATGTTATTGATATTCTTATTGGTGCTGCATTAGAGAACAACGTACAGAGCTTGTCAATTCAAAATAAACATTTTGAACTTAAATAGACCTGGTGGTATTTGGTGTGGACTTACACGAGTGAGCAAGCAAAAGGAAAGGTGTGCATGTGCATTGCTTCCATGACTGAGAGGTTGGGTGTGTTATGTTCTGGGTTGTCTACTTGTTGGGTATCTTGGGGTTAGGGTTCAGAGAGCTAATAGTTATGACAAGACACTACTATAACTAGTCGGGGAGGGGATTGTGGTGGATTCTAAACTTCTGATTGAGGTGTGTGAGGAAGGTCCAACCTCCCATAACTACTTTCCTATTTTCTTGTGCAAAGTTCTCTATGTTCAAAATCCCTACAACAGTAGTAGCATGTCCTATCCTATCAAAATAGAAATAAATCTGGTTGGGCATTTGTTGGTGGGAATTTTTGAAAAGCCTCAAGATTAACAAAGATTCAAGATCAATAAGACTAGAAGTAGCACAAGGGGACGACCCAAATGACTGGACTCAATGGCTAGAGCTACTGAGTTTTATTTAAAACCTTTTAAATAATGAGTGGCCAACTGGGCAAGCTTAGCTATTACAGTACACACAGAGTAATAGTAGTAGTACAGAGAGTCATCATAGCAGAGGCAGGGATAACAAGATTTTCAAAACAGTACAGATCGAAGGATAATTGTTGGTAAAAAATAGCATTAGGAAACGGAAACAATAGTTCAGGAAAAATATGGTGTAGTAAAAGTTATGGAATAAGAATTATTAATAAAAAAACAAGAAAACTGTTTGGGGCCAGCAGAAGAGCCCTCGTTGGTGTCCTCCTGATGGTGTTCTCCCGCCGACTGCGCCCCTGTCAGCCTGCCCTGGGGTGCTATATAAACAACAATTTCAATAACTAAATTGACCGATCTCATCTGGTCAACAAGTAGTATCGGGGGATTCGTGGATCCACTACTTACTATTTATCAACACTAATCCAGTCTTCCATTCTGATTCCAGAATACTAACTATGCCTAAGTACGACGTACCACCTGACCTAGCCCACCTATTCCAGGCATGCCAATTGTACATTAAGTATGCATTTCCTCTTCTTTTAGTCCTCAACAATGCATATGGTCAAATGGAGAACACATGACTACATTTTTGTATACATCAAATTTTTGGTTGATTGATGCTGATGTTCTGCTAGTGCTAAGCCTATTACCACTCATTAAACAAACTAGAAAAGGTTCTAATAAAGACTGGGGTACTAGCAGCACATGACGTAACAGAGGGGGCATCACGCACGCCACAAAAAAATTACAAACTCATACAAAGTAACTAAACCTAAGTATCAATCCGCCCCTATCTCTTCATGACAGGACAAAGAAAGGACTAGAGTCACTACAGCTTTACGTTACTTAATTTCTCTAAAATAAACTCTTACATAATGATGCTAAGTGAGCGCAAATGAAAAGTCGCAAACAAGCAAGATTAGTAGCGCAGAAAAGCACCTGTGTCATAACAATCCCAGAAGACTTTTAAACGTAATTTACCTGTAATGTAAGCAGCAGCATTCTAGCTGGTTGGAAAAAAAAGATATTCGCAATATATAACACAGAGCAGAACAGACACAAAGTAGTATTAATTAAATAGTTACTCACCAAGACCCGGGACCTCCACTTCTAGCAGGTCCAGCAGGTCCTGCTCCCGGTCCAGGATATCGGACCACTGATGCGTCAACTTGTTCTGGGTGCGCCAGACCCCAGAGCAGCGAAACACTGCCTGGCGCACCATCCCCCACCACTGCAGATGCTCCTGGAGCCTGTACCCAGACCCAGGGGTGCCACCTGCTGCCAGGGTTAAGGGAAGGTGGCTCTGCACAAAGAAAATGAGTGCAGCCAACTCCACCTCCCCAAATAAGGCCCGTGCCTGCACCCCTTGTGGGCGCTGCCTTCTGCAAGGAAGGCGGTCGCGTCTCTGGCTCCTGTGGCGAGCCCTACCCTTGGACGTGGTTCTGGGGTAGAAGAGAGTGAGACGGGGCGGGAAAGAAAAGGTAATAAAATTTAAAAAGTAAGTAAAGGAAATGAAAAGTGCAGGCAATAGAGAAAGAGTGACAAAGTAGCTAAAAAACACACAAAAAGTAGACAAAAATCAAAAATATAGAAGCAGGAAAATATTCAGAGAGATAATAAATAAAAAAGATTTTAAAAAAGTGCCTTGAAACAATGGATTGGAAAGATAGAGGGAGGATTGAAAAGCCGGCCCCAGAACCATATCAAAAGAGTGAAAAACAAGATGGCCACGCCCATTACGACCACGTGCACAAGTTCGCACGATATTTTCTCCCCGAGCACGCAAAAAGCAGCGCCAACACGTAAAAGCGTTCCCAACAGGAAATATGTACCGCGAACGGGCGCGAGCATGTATTACGCGACCCAGAACAGGAAGTAAGCATTTCGAGCAGGCGGGACAAATGAAAACAAGATGGCCGTGCCCATGACTGACCGCATGGGTACGTTGGTGAGACATTTTCAAGGCGATCACGCAGAAAATACCACGAACTGGCGGGGAAAAAACGTCTGCCTCTTCGCGATATTTCCACATGTTTGCGGAAGTTTTTAACATTTTCGCGATAGTTTGCGAAAGTGAATTTAGCAAATTCCGCTCATCCCTATCACACACTCTAGATGCAGACATGATTTCTGGGGTGCCACACTAGACAATCGGGACTACAGACACAAGTCCTATCACATCGAGCTACCCAATTGAATTCAGTAGCTGATGAGGGCACTTGAGAGGGCACTGCTCTCCAGGGCCATCCCTTACCTGGTCCAGAGGGAAGTGGGAGAAAGGTGTCAGATCTCTGGACCTATTGAACCCCCTTTCTGAAGACACCGAGGACAAAGGTCCTTGAGTTGCTGGGTGCTGGGTTAAGGATACTGCTGCTGTTGGCGCCCTCATGCTGGTATTGTTCCAGTAAAGCTATGTGGCCCATGACCTGGGACGGAAGTAACCCTCCCTGGGACGGAGAGGGCCATACCCAGGGGGCGGTCCAGAGAGAAGTGCAAAAGGGATTCTACTGGGTTTCAAAGGCCTAGAGCTGGAGGGGTACCACCCCAGTGGTGTGTCATCATCCAGTCTCTATCACCCTGAGCTGGGCAGTTTATCAAGAGAATGATTCACCTGCTCTGGCTTTCAGCTAGGAGGGGTTATGTTGGATGTGGCCTTCTTAGGGTAATTTTCCCCAAAACATTTCAATTTTTCCTCCTAGTCTTTGCTGACTCTCTCTTCAGAACCGTAGGAATCTGGGCACCTTCCCACTGTACTCCAGAGTAATAATGTTTATGCACCTGCCTCTCCTGCGTTGGGCAGGGAGTGCATCCGCAATGGCTTTAAGTACCGTACCTCCATGCAGAGAGAGTCAGCAAAGACTAGGTGGAAGAAGCAAAATGTTTTGCAGTAAGTTCCCCTAAGAAGGCCACGTCCAACAAAGACCAGCTAAATAGCGCACCTGCTTGGTGATTAGAAATCTCTTAAAACAAAGAACATTCACCTGGAGGGCCAAAGCATAGGTAACAATGTCAGTTTATTTGGGATTCAAGAAAATACTAAGAAGTTAGCTCTTGTCTTGTGTGCCTAACTGGTACTGCTGCACCTGACAATTTCACTAATCCTGGAGTTATATAGTGCTGCCATGATTCGCTTCAGAAATCCTGCTAAGAAAAGCTCGCCACATAAGTGGCCAGGTAATTGGCAAGTCATTTAAGCCACCAGAAAATATTTTTCCTAAGAAACAAACCATAGGGAGCAGATATTCATGTTGGTATTTGTAACCTTGCAACACTGATACTGACTTTAAATAGATGGCCCGGAGAATTCCATGATCCTGGGTATTTTGAGCAGTAACTTTCTTCAATTGAAATCTCAGCAAATAATACCTCAAGAGACATATGCCCTCTGTCAATTAATGTAGGTAGCAATGCTACTGAGGATTATATCAACTGATAAACACACCTAGTTGAGCTACTCGACCCACAGGGACACAGTTGTGTTTGAAGCTCAGCAAAGGGATAGAGACAAACCCAGATGTCCTTGAGAAATGTTGGGGAACAGCTTTGGAATCCTCCCCATGACTCTGATGTCACTTGAACCTATGTGTTTTGAGAGTGTTTTTTTCTGTATCTCTACTGCAAGCCTCCTGCTCCCCTGTTGCCTATGCACTAGGCTCCTGTTAACACATATTGACCGATTATGCACATGCACAGTGACCGAAGCACATTCTCTTGAACCTGCTACCCGGTGACAAACTTTTCTCAACCTTCCTGAACTATGATGTATCTATATATATATATATTCACTTAACAAAACAAAGGTTAAAGGGATTTATAGTTAGGAAATAGATTTGAAAAAACCTTAGAAATTCACAGAAAAAAACAAAGGTTATAGAGATGTTATAGTTAGGAAATAAAATGTAAAATCATTATAAATTCACTGAAAAGACCAAAGGTTACAATGACATTATAGTTAGGCTCATATTTTCCTCAGATAAACCCAGAGAAAATCAGCAGTTATAGTTACCTGAGCTAACTATAACTTATGCCCCCACAATGCAATGCTTATGACCTCACATAATACTTTACTCATGACATGGTCATCACTAGTAATAACTCAAATGCAGTGCATTATATGTGGGAAATCTGAGCCGAACTATAATATCCCTGTAACCTTTCATTTTTTTCAGTGACTTTCTTAGGTTTTTCTTATTTTAGTTCCTAACTGTAGAGTCTCTGTAACCTTTGTTTTTTTGTTTTTTGTTTGAATTTCTAAGGTTTTTTAAATTCTATTTCCTAACCATAACGTCCCTGAAACTTTGTTTTTTTAAGTAAATTTCTATGGTTTTTTAACTGGTAGTCATGTTTGCAAAGTGGTGGGGAAAGGGGGCAAGGCCTCTGAAGTTCTCACAACAATTCTGCTCTGTGGAACTTACTGGAGGTAACAAGAGGGGTAGCCAAAGGGACTTCATCCCACCACCAGGAGTGTGTCAGTAGGCTCATTTACAGATTGTTAGTGAAAGGGGATGTGGCCCCTGACAACCTCGCAGCAATCCAGATGTCTGAGTCTTACTAGAGGTAACAAAAGCGGTAGTTGGCCCTCGAGGACCGTCAGCTGACAAAGGGACTTCATCCCCCCACCAGCAGTGTGCCATGAGTGGCATTTGCAGAGTAGTAGAGAAAGGAGGCATGGCCTCTGAAGGCCTCTCAGCAATCTTGGTCTGTGGGACATACTGGAGGTACCTGAAGGGCTTTGTTGGACCCCAAGGACCCTCAGCACCCAATGGAACTTCATCCCCTAACCAGAAGTGGGCCAGGAGGTGCATATGCAGAGTGGTGGATAGAGGGGTCATGGTTCTGGTGACCTCTCAGCAATCCTACTGTGTGGGGTAACAGAGGGCTTGTTGCCCCCAAGGACTCTCAGCAGGCAAATGGCTTCCTCCCCCAACCAGCAATGGCATTAAAAACATTTGTTTAGGGGAGGGGGTGCTTCCCCCTTCCATTGGTTAATTTCAGACCTAGGGACCCCATACCATGGTGGCAGGCATTTTTTAAAGGAGGGAGTGGGCTGAGTGTCCCCCTCTCTGGGCTGATTTCAGCCCTGGGGAACCCATCCCCTGCAGCCCAGACATTTCATTTATTTTTTAAACTAAAGGGAGGGGGGAAGAGAGTACCAGACTCACCCATCCGCAGGAATTGGTCTCCTGGACTTTCAGATGTCTCTAATGCAAAACCACAGACAGATACCTGAGAAAACTATTATTTACACCCACCAATTCACAAATTACACCACTCATGACATGGTCAGTGATACCACTGATGACACTGGCGACTCCTCCCCCTTGTTGGTTTACTTCCGGGGCACTTTCTTATATATTGGAATGTGCCCACGGCCGCGCAGCGGACGTGCGCAGCGGGCGCGCCGATGGCGCGCCGAAGGCGCGCCTACGGCAAGCCCGTCTGCGCCCGTCCGCGACCGGACCGCGGCCAGGGCCTGCCACGCTGATGGTTTGATCTCAGACACAGCCAGGATTGTCTGGTCCAAAGAGGAGCTGGTTGCTTTAAATTCGAAGCTGCCTTGCAAAGCCCTATTGGATCCAGCTGCTGATCAGAGTCTGCAGGTCTGCTCGCTGTGCGGTTTCCCGCTGAGCTGGGTCACTCTCTCTGGCTCCTGCTCCTCTTACATATCTGCTGACCGGCCTGACTCAAGCTGTTGCAGCCTGAAAATGAGTCTCTTAAACTGCCGGTCCATGCCCAAACACGCCAATGACATCTGGCTATTGCTTGAGGATGGTTAGTGGGATGCGATGTTTTTAACCGAAACATGGCTGAATGAACACACTATGCCTACCATTGCCCTAGCGGTGCCACTTGGTTATAAAATGTGTTTCTCTAATAGAGGGGATGGAAGGCGAGGCGGGGGGGTGGCCCTTCTCTTTAGAGATTGCTATAAACTCACGTCCTCATTACCCACTACAATTGCAGGGTTGGAAGGCTTGTTCTTCTGCCTACAAATTAATCCCCGCCAATCCCTGGCAGGCATGGTTATCTACCGTCCTCCAGACTGCGCAGATACAGCTCTTTCGGCGCTTATTGACGCCATTGTCCAAAGCTCTGTCCTCCATTCTTACTTTATAGCTGTGGGGGATTTTAATGTGCATGCTGAGGCGGCAGCTTGTCCACTTGCTGAGCGGCTTATTTCAACACTGAATGCCGCTAATCTGACACTGTGCAGCACAGCTCCCACACACAAAGCAGGCCATATGCTTGACCTAATCTTCTCCAATATGAATGATTTGGTAGTGGGTTCACCTCTAGAGTTGACTTGGTCGGACCATGCTTTAATTCCATTCTCGGTCAGGCTACCCGGGTCAGGGCCCAAAACAGGGAGACGCTCCTTTCTGAAGAGGCAGTGGAAAAGCTTGATCCCTGAAAACATAGGCCCCGTCCTGGCCCACAACCCTCCTGTACTCTCATCTGATGTTAATAAGGATGCAGTGGCTATGTCAAAATGGATTGGCGATATGGTGAATTCGATTGCGCCAGCTAAACGGGCTATGTCCCGCAGAGACTCCCCCTCCGCTCCCTGGTTTTCTGAGGAACTGAGGGCGGAGAAGTCCGCCTGTAAAAAGTTAGAGCGACTTTGGAGGGTGGACTACTGCAGCTTGGCGAAGGCACGTTACAAGGCCGCCATCCGCGCTTTGCACAAATCTATAAAAATTGCTAGGAAACTTTTTTTCCTCACCTCCATCCAGCAAGCAGAACACTCTAGCAAAGAAGTGTTCAAGATAGTGCAGTCTTTTTTTAAACCCAGATGTATTGAGCTGGATGTGACTCCGTCTGACAAACTCTGTGATACTATATCTGAATATTTTGAGAACAAAATTCTGAAAGTATCTGACTCTTTCACTCCTGCAGTAAGCACTGTTAAATCAGATGTCATGGAGTATAGAGCGCCGCAACTAACTCTGGGCCAATTTCAACCAATCACACGAGATGCTGTTATACAGGAAATTAACAGTTGCAAATCAGGATCTCCTGATGATCCCTGCCCACCAAAACTCTGGAGTTTGATGGCGGATTTTGTGGCACCTACTCTCCAGCACATATGGAATGTGTCCATTTCTTCTGGAGTGTTCCCAGAGTGCTGGAAGCATGCTACCATACTCCCGTTGAAAAAAAAGCCAAACGGGGCCCCAGAAGATTTGAGTAATCTTCGTCCCATTTCCTTACTGGCAGCGCCGGGTAAAATGCTTGAGAAATTAATCCAGCGGCAGCTAAATAAATTCACGGAGGACAGCAACGCTCTGCATGAAACACAATCAGGCTTTAGAGCCGGTTTCAGCACCGAGACCGCCCTGATCGAGGTGGCCGAGTCAGTCAGGTGGTCGCTGGATTCAGGAGCATCGGCAATGCTGGTGCTCCTGGATCTATCGGCCGCCTTTGATACGGTGGATCACGACAGGCTATTACAACGCCTGGCTGGGATCGGCCTCCAAGCCCAGGCATTAGGCTGGCTCCACTCCTATCTGTCCAACAGATCACAGAAGGTGGCTCTTGGTACCTTCTCCTCAGATTCCAGGAGTTTGAACTGCGGGGTCCCACAGGGCTCTGCCCTGAGCCCGCTGCTTTTTAATATTTACTTGGCCCCGCTGTTCACGTTGATTGCCAATTGGGGAGTCACTGCAATTTCCTACGCTGATGACACCCAGCTGGTCTTCCCATTCTCTGAGGTTTCTGAGGCAGCATTTTCTAACTGTAAGGGCTGCCTTCGCGACGTGGCCTGTTGGATGAATACCAACAAACTGAAATTAAACGCAGGCAAAACGGAGGTAATCTTCTTTGGCACAAGCGACCACCCCCCCGCTGAGTTTTGGTGGCCGGAAGAGATGGGTCCCGCACCATCTCCGAGCATAAAGGCAAAGAATTTGGGGGTTACATGGGATAATGGCCTATCCTTTGCTCCCCAGATACAGAAGGTCGTTGGAGGATGCATAGGTAAACTGAGGAGTCTACGCAGATTTCTCCGACTGCTCCCAGTGAGCTGCCGCAAAACGATTATCCATGCCACAATCACTTCAAGGCTAGACTACGCCAATGGCCTCTATTTAGGCCTTCCGAAGTTTTTGTTGCAAAAGATGCAAATCGTTCAGAATTCAGCGGCTAGATTACTCAGGCAGGTCCCTTTTAGACATCACATTTCTCCCCACTTGCGCATGCTACACTGGTTGCCTGTGGCAAGTCGCATAAAATTCAAGGCGCTCACCTTGGCCTACAGAGCCCTTCATGGGACCTGCCCAAATTACTTAAAAAAACGACTGCCTAGATATTCTCAGGTCAGACTCCTAAGGTCTAGCTATAAGGTCCATCTCCACGTTCCTCGAGTGAAAAGGGCGCGCTTAGGTGGTAGAACTTTTTCCGTAAGTACGGCACGGCTTTGGAACACCTTGCCACAGGAAATCCAACAAGCACCCTCTGAACCTTGTTTCAGAAGCCTATTGAAAACATGGCTTTTCACGCAATAGATCTCATCTCTCTTGCATTATGACTCTCACTGCCCATGCCAGCGCCGGGACACTTCCTACGGAGGTAGCTGTTGCGCTCTATAAAACTCAGTATTATTATTATTATTATTATAATTGATGACTTCTCAAATGACATTGCTGATGATATCTCACTGTGACATCTCAGCATAACTATAACGTCTCTGTAACCTTTGGTTTTTTTTTCAGAGAATTTCTAAGGTTTTTATTTCCTAACTATAATGTCCCTGGTACCTTTGGTTTATTAAATGAACATATTTATATATATCAAATAACCAAAGACCCACACAATCTCTCATCTCCCAAGTACAGTACCTTCCAGGGCTTGGGAAGGATAATATTTAGCAGTACACACCTCCAAAGGTCGCGGAGTAAACTCACAAGAACTCCCAGTAAGTTAATGCTCCAGATAAGGTTTATTGAGCAGCAAACTAAACTTGTTTCAACAACTAAATTGTCTTGTTCAATGATATATATCCTATATCCATCCACTGTCTCTTTTGTGGGTCTCCACATGTTCCAGGAGACCCACACACTGCCCTCTGAGGGTGCTGCACTGCACCGAAGGTGGAGAGGGCAAGCATATTACACATAGTACTGTGTGTTTGCAAGAGGAGTGCTGATCTTGGTACAAGTGGAGGTCCCCTTTCAGTACCTCAACCACAAAGTAGACCCAGAGGGGTGCTATGTGATTGTTACAGGGTGGCTGGATGGGCAAGACATCACGTAAATTAATATATATGGTCCAAATGTCGACCAGACTAATTTTCTGGAATGGTTGAATGGAGAATTGGCGCCCTACATGACCGGCCCGGTGGTCATGGGGGGAAACTTCAACTGTATCGCGGATCCTGATCTGGACCGGTGCACCCTCCGCTCAAAGACTCCCCGATTCATAACATAGCCAGAACCTTTAGGATGCGGCAGACGCGATGGACACTAATTGACACGTCGCGACGCACACACCAATTCGATAGAGAATACTCCCACCTCTTACATGTTCATGATTTACATCTCAGACTAAATATATTCCTATGTTCACCTGACATACATACATTATTACAGGGGACAGAATACCTGACCAGACCTGTCTCAGATCACAACCCACTACTGTTCAGATTACAGTGGGGTGCACAACACCAGCCTATTCCTACCCGGCGCTTCAAGCCTGAGGCATTAGAGGACCAGGTATTCTTGCAGGAGACTAGGGCTACATCACAACATATTTCTCTGATAATGCTATTTCCACTGATTCCTGGGGAACGGAGTGGTAGGCCTTTAAAGCAATCATAAGAGGACAGTGTATGGCAGCATCCATCTGGACACAAAGGACATTGATTATGGTTTTGGAGAGGGCGGACCGAGTGCTTAGGAAAATGGATTTGAGACGGCCCAAATACCCTGAGCTACGGCAAGAGCTCCTAGAAGCTAAGGAAGAGGTAGCTGTGCAGGAGGAGCGCCTGCGGTGCTTTGACTTCAAAGCTTACACTGACACGACCCATGCAGAGCAAGATAAAGCAGGTTGTATATTGGCTTGGCTTGCCAATCCGACCCGCCGGGGAAACAACATTATAGAAATTGCGGACCAGGCGGGAAGACCATTACATAGACAGGAAAAAATAAATAATAGAATCTGAGACTATTATGAGTACCTCTACAGGAGCTCCGAACCCAGGGGGGCGGGAGAGGTAACTGAGTACCTGACAGGACTTCCTTTGCACATTCTCTGCGAGGAAGATGCAGAACAGCTGGGGGCGAAAGCCTCCGAACATGAAATTAGGGTGGCCATAAAGGAGTTGGCAAGAGGCAAGACCTCGGGCACAGATGTGCTTCCTCAGGAATTCTATGCTGCCTATGTAGAGGAGTTAGCCCCCTGATTGGTAGAATTTTATGTGAATGTTAGGGAAAGAGGTGTACTACTGCAGACCACACAGGAAGCAGTGGTCATCCCGCTACTCAAGCCAGATAAGCCTCTTCTTGAGTGCACGGCATACAGACCCCTGTCCATGATTTTAAAATACTAAGCAAGTTGCGTTCAACCAAGCTACTACTACACATGACCTCCCTGGTCCATTGGGATAAAGCAGGTTTTATCCCAAGCAGGAATATGACTCTAAATATATGCTGCCATCTTTCCATTCTTGAACTGAGCAAAGTGGAGGAACCCGATGGAGCTGTCTTCGCTATTGACATGGAAAAAGCATTCCACAGCCTAGAGTGGGAGTTTCTGTATGCGGTGCTGGCAAGAATGGGGATCGACAGGGATTCATAAGTTGGGTGAAACTGCTCTATTAGGGCCCAGTGGCTAGGGTCCACCCAGGCTGCACGATACCGGCTCAGTACCAGGTGGAGTGGGGAATGTTTCAGGGGTGCCCCTTATCCCCCCTCTTGTTTTCCCTGGCCATAGAGCCCCTGGCGTGCAGGGCACAGTCCGGGAGTGCATACAGGGGGCTGCAGTTTGGCAGACAAAAACATCATATAGCACTGTATGCGGACAACCTCCTGCTCTTTTTAAAAGATACAGACAGGGACTTGAGGGGGTTAAGACCATGATGGGAGCGTTTGGCACACTATCAGGACTCCACGTGAATTAGCAAAAATCCCGGCTGTTCCCGTTGACGATGGACACTCAGCCATCTGAAGGGCTAGGAGAGCTGCAGTGGGAGCCTCGATGCTTCAGATTCCTGGGAGTGAAGATTTTACACTCCATATCAGATGTACAAGAGGGGAATGTGGAGGGAGCTTTGAGATCCCTGTGGCAGGGAGGGTGTCCTTGCTGAAGATGGTGACTCTCCCTGGTGTGTGTACCGGCAGCATGGTTCCAAGAGCTGGACTCATGCCTCTCAGCTTTTATATGGGGTGCGAGCAGATGAAGGGTGGCCTTATCCACGTTAACAAGGGTGCAACTAGAGGGGTGCCTGGCGTTTCCAGAGAGGGAGACATACTACCTAGCAGGGCAGCTGCAGAGGTTCACACAGTGGGTGGCAGGTAGCCCGACCTGGAACGAAGGAGGCTTCCCTTCACCCCGGAGAGGGCAGCAGTGCTTGGCACCCTGATGGGCAGCATTAAACTGCAGCATGTCTGTGCCAATGAACACAAGGTGATAAGGCGTTGCTGGGATAGATGTCTGCAAAAGACAAAGACAAAATGCCCATACTCATTGGAGCTGTCACTTGCACAGCTCAAGGCACTTTCACATGGGGGACAGTGGAGGCAGATAGAGGAATGGGTACAAGCAGGGGTTACTAAAATTGGATACCTATGCAGAGATGGGGAATTACTCACCTTTGACGCATTCCCCACAGAATAGGATATCCTGCAGGGGCACTTCCTGCTCTACAGGGCAATCACAAGAGCAATGCATAGAAACTAGGGGGCGGTGACCACGGAACCACCAACTCACTCTACGTGTGAATACATAGGCCTGGTGGGGGTACAATAAAGGCTGTCACTTGCCTACACAGGGCTATCAGACGTGACTCTACACAACCACTGTAGGGACTCCGGACCAAATGGGAGACTGACCTGGGCAGACCCCTAGAGGACCCAGCTTGGGAAAATATACTACAAAGTGTTACAAAAGTCTCTCACAATGCGAGATTTAGGCTGATTAGCTTTTATACACTACATAGGGCATACATCACACCGGACAGAATCAATCGCTTCATCAACAGGGAGGAGGCGGAATGCCCGAGATGCAGAGAAAAGGGAGCTAATTTCATACACATGATATGGAGCTGTTCCCTGTTAGCGAATTACTGGCAGTAAGTGACAATGGAAACGACAAGTTTAATAGGGCGGATAGTGCTGTGCACGCCAGAACATGTATTACTATATGGGGTTCCGCACTTAGCTAAAACTAAGGTTACTGCTAAATTTCAAGACCTAGCCTTCATACTGGTGAAGCGGGAAATAACCAGCCAATGGAAAGCACCAGCTGGCCCCAGTATCAATAGATGGAAACAAGAGCTGGTGAAATGAGCAAGTTGTGAAGGTAGAATACTTCTTAGGAATGGCAGAAGGGGTATAGGTATAGCTGAGAGGACGCCAGCCTGGGAGGTGCTGGTGGAGGACATGAAAAATGTTGGCCAGGCATCTCAACCCAATACCCCCATAGGACCTTCTCAGCATGGGAGCCCCAGAAACCGGGATCAGGATGAGGGATTGGACGAAGTTCTGGGCAGTCGTAAGCACCACCGATGCTCTCCAGATATTTGCTCATAGCCAAACTCAGAGGAGGTAGTACAATACCCTAGTTGACAGAAGCGCAGGTGGGGAACGGTGGGGTTGGGGAGATACAACAGTACATGACTAGAATGGAAAAATTTGTAGAATTGTACGTTAAATTATACAGATTTCATGGTAAAGTTATGCAGCCAAAATGACTGTATGCTATGACAATGGCACATGCCTAAAGCAATATGTTGTAATGCTGGACCCACGTGTATACTGACAAATAGAAAAGACAATAAAATATGTTTAAAAAAAATCTGTGATGTCATCAGTGATGTCATTTGAGATGTCATCAGTGATGTCATCAGTGATGTCACTGACCATGTCATGATTGATGTAATATGTGACGTCATCAGCAGTGCATTGTGGGGGTGCAAGTAATGGCTACCTCAACTAACTATAACGGACGAATTTCTCTGGTTTAGTACGAGTGAAATGTCCAACTACTTATAAAGTCCCTGAAACCTCAGTTTTTTTCAGTGAATTTCTAAGGTTTTTTAAATGCTAATTTCTAACTATAACGTCCATGAAACCTATGTTTGTTTTCTGTGAATATCAAAGGTTTTTCTAATGCTAATTTCTAACTATAACGACCTTGAAACCAATGTTTTTTTCTTTGAATTTCAAGGCTTTTTAAATGCAAAATTCTAACTATAACGTCCCTGAAACCTACGGTTATCAGTAAATTTCTAAGGATTTTAAATGCTAATTTCTAACTATGCCTACATAGGTAGGAAATATGCAGAAAGAGGAAGAAAGGCGCAGAAGAAGCTAAAGAAATGCAGAAAGAAGAAACAGAAGTTCAGAAAGACAAAGAAAGGTGCAGAAAGAAGCAGGAGAAGTGCAGAATGAAACAACAGAGGTGCCTAAAGAGGCAAGAGGGGTACAGCAAGAGGCAAGAGAAGTGCACAAAGAAGCAACAGAGGTGCCGAAAGAGGTAAAAGAGGTATGCCACTGGCAAGAAAGATACAGAAAGAGACTACAGGGGTGCAAAAAGAAGTAAGAGGGATACAGACATTTACAAGAGAGATGCAGAAAGAAACAAGAGCAGTGCAGAAAGAAGCAAGAGAAGTGCAGAAAGAACCAAGAGAGGTGGAGAAATGGGGAAGAGGGGTGCAGAAAGAGGCATGAGGGATGCAGAAATTTGCAAAGAGGTGCAGCAAGAAGCAAGAACAGTGCAGAAAGAGGTAGGAGAGATGCACACATTGGCAAAAGAGGTACAGAAAGAGGAAGGAGGGGTGCAGAAAGAAGGAAGAGATGTGCAGAAAAAAGCAACAGATGTGCTGCAAGAGGCGTGAAGGGTGCATAAAGAGGCAGGAAAAGTACAAAAAGAAGCAAGAGCGGTACAGGAAGAAGCAAGAGAGGTGCAGAAACAGGCAGGAAAGGTGCAGAAAGAAGGAACAAGTGAATATGGGTGAAAAAAGAGGGAAAAGAGGTGCAGAAAGAGGGAAGAGGGGTGCCGAAAGAGGGAAGAGGGGTGTAGAAAGAAGCAACTGAGGTGTAGAAAGATGCTGAGAAGTGCAAAAACAAGCAAGTGAAGAGCCGAAAGAGGCAAGTGAGGTACAGAAAGAAGCAAGAGCAGTGCAGAAAGAATCAACAGAGGTGCAAAAAGAGGCAAGAGGGGTACAGGAAGAGAAAAAAGGAGTACCAAAATATGCAAGAGGGGTGCAGAAAGAAGCAAGTGAGGTGCAGAAAGAGGCAACAGAGGTGCAGGAAGATGCGAGAGAGGTACAGAAACAAGCAAGAGAAGTGCATAAAGAGGCAACAGAGGTATGGAAAGAAGCAAGAGAAGTACAGAAAGAGACAAGTGAGGTGAAGAAAAAGGCAAGAGAGTTGCAGAAAGAAGCAAGTAAGACCACCATGCTGTGACACGTGAAGCTGCATTTATGGGAACATTTGAGCCATTTGAGCTAGAAGCAAAGCTTTTTTTTCACATAGCACGCTACTCAGAACCTGTTGTGAATGGCCCTTTTTGAAGGGTTACCCCAAAACCTTTTGCTTCTTCCTCCCTTATTTTTCCTGACTTGTGGTTGTTGGCAATAGGACTCTGGGCACTTTACCGCTGCTGATCAGTGCTAAAGTGCATATGCTCTCTGTGTAAATTGTTATCGTGATTGGTTATCCATGATTGGCATATTTGTATTTCCAAGAAGTCCCCTATAAAGTGCACTAAGTGTGCCAGGGCTGGTGATTCAAATGCTACTAGTGGGCCTGCAGCACTGATTGTGCCACCCACATGAGTAGCCCTAAAATGGTGTCTCAGGACTGTCACCGCAGTGCCTGTGTGCAGTTTGTGAACTGCTGTGTCCTCCTGGTCAGTGTCCCCACTGACCAGGCCTAACCCTTCCCTTTCTGTACACATTGGTCACCCCTATGGAAGGCCCAAGGTAACCCCTTGGGCAGGGTGCAGTGTATGTGAAAGGCAGAGCATGTACTTGTGCAGGTGACACGCTCTGATAGTGAGTTACAGCCATGTTCGTTTTTCAAGATTGTAAGGCTATCTTGCCCCATAGGCTATCATGGGGGATGCTGGCTACAGTAGCTACCAGGATATCTTCCGATAGGAGCACGATAGGACATACAATTCTGGTATCCCTGAACTCAGAATTTAATAACATCTTTTAGGAAAGGTTGTTTTTAAATCCTGTGTTTGAGAACAACACTTTTAGAAAGTTGCTGTTCTCTTGTCTGACCTTTCTGTGTGCCTTGGCCTGTTTGTGAATTGACTGTCTGGTGTGAGAGTGACAAAGGCTGGGAGCCCCCAGGAGGCTGGATGAGTCAGCCCTAGGCTGAATGACTGCATCTACATCTTGAGTGGTGGGAGGGGATAGCACCTGGGCCTGAATAGGGCTGTGCCTGTCTTCCACAATGCTGGCTCCACCTCCTGCTTGGTGGCTGACAACCCTGCCTCTCTCCCTGAAAGGAAAGGAGAGGCCAGGAAAACAAAGTGCTTAAGGAACACCAGAGCTGGTTCAGACCAGGCTCAGAGCCCTCCTGCACAAAGGGATCAAAGACTTTTAGGGGTATAAGTGCAGGACCCATGACTACAGAAAATTAGATCATCCTGGAATCAAGAAGGAACCTCTGCCAAGGAGAAAGCTGAAACTGAAGAAGGAATACTGTCCTGCTGTTGCTTTTCTGGACTGACTTGCTGTTGCTTTGCTGCCAAGGAGAGGGGAAGGACTTTGCTTTTGGTGCTGTGTCCCCTTGCTTGAAGGAATCTCCAAGTGCCTGAGAAGAGCTGGCTTCCTGTTAAGAAGTCCCAGGAACAAAAGGACTTCACCCCCAGCTTCCCTGAACTCTGCTGAGAGAGTTTTGTCCTTCCTATAGTGCTTGGGCCAGTTGTGGTACCTCTGGAAGCTGTACCTGTGTTGGAAAGCTGGAAACCAAGCTTTTAAAGACTTTCTGCAAGTTTTGTCTCATTGCTCGCTTGCAGAGCGCATCCCCGACAGTGTGAGGAAATTCCCGCTGCTACTAAGGCCGAGATAATCTCAGAGCCTGTTGCCGCTGCCGGAGTCATCGCATCCTTCGTTTGCAGGACACACCAGACAGGTGCGGGAAGATTACCATTGCTGCGAGTGTCGTCGCAGAGCCTGTCGTGGCTGGGTGAGATTGTCACACCGCTTGCTTGCGGACCACATCCCGTCGCTGCGAGTGTCGTCGCAGAGCCATCGCATCGAGGGACTGTGAGAGGACGATCACCACTGGTACGTGCATCGTCGCCCCGGAGATCATCGCAAGTCCAAAGATCATCGCATCGTGCCTTTGCAAGCTTCTTTCACTTCAGAACCTCCGCACCGCAATCCATATAAGGTCGCATCCCTCCCCATACAGACCAGAGTCACCGCATCACGCCCGCTACATCCAGCGTGGCTGTCGCATCGCCTCCCCAAGGTCTCAGGAGTGACGCATTGCTTGTTTTCCACCACACCAGTTTCTGTTTTGGAACTTTATCACCTTTAAACGTACTGTTGGCTAAACATGACGCAACTGTGAACTTTTCACGCAACTGTGGATTATTTTATCGCAACTTTAAGAACTCTTTTGCAACCATATTCTTGAACTGTGTATGTTGTATTTTTGTTGTTTTGGTCTTGTGTAGTTTAGATTAAATACCTCTATTTTTCTAAACTGTTGTGGAGTCAGTTTGTGGTGTTTTCACTGTGTTACTGTGAGTGTTGGTACAAATACTTTACACATTGCCTTTGATAAGCCTTGCCTGCTCATGTCAAGCTACCCAGAGGGTGAGCAGAGGTTATCTAAGAGTGTTTCCTCCTTACCCTGACTAGAAGCAAGGGTCCCTATTTGGACAGTTGTACCTACCTCTGCTAACTAGAGACCCCAGTTCTAACAGAACCCATAAAGGAATAGTGGTGAATGAGTATAGTGAAATATGAAAAATTGATAAGTGGACATGTTAGTGGAGGGATAGAAGAGTGAAGAGTTAAGAATGTGGAGTGGAAAAGTCAGAGGGAAGAGTTTAGAAATTCTTGTTTTGGTGGCTCAGTATGGTTAAAGAGGTGTCAGGTGGTGAAACGAGGGGTAGAGTAGGGGAGAGTCTAGAGAGGGATATTTTGGGGGGTCATAGTAGTGATCTACATTGGCCCCATGTGTATGAAAACATAAATGTGTGTTCTGTGCCTTAGCTTTTATGCTCATATAGGTGCAAGGAGGTTCCCCTTGTGCCCATAAATGTGACTCACAAACTATTTTTCTTTTTATTGATAAACATTGTTCAGACTCTAAAGTGGAATGAGCATAAAAGATTGGCAAAGCTGTTAGATCTCGCTATCATTGTGTGTTACTAGCCACATCTATTTGGCTTCATCAATTCTTGTTTTATGTAGAGGTAATAGTCAAGAGACTAACATTACAGAGCCTCTGATCTTGCTTTGGAATATATTCTATTTATTAAAGGTCAGGTGCAAAGAGTGCGAAGCGTCTGTTGATAATAAAATCATGCTTGGCCTTAGGGTGAGAGAGGCAATCATGTGGTGGTGATCTTTAGAGAAAAGTGTCAAAATGTTAAAACCTAATCCGGTGACGTCACCTCCGTGCAGGTACTGGCCAACCAACCAGCGATTTGAATTTAGCATGGACCTCGCTGTCCATGAGCCACTCACTCTCCTTGGAAGAACGAAGAGGGTTTGTCAAGGAGGTGTGACCAAGGGCAAGATTTGATGGGGGTACCACACTGGCAGACAAAATGCACTGCATTTTATCTTAAGTAGAGTATAACAAAACGCATATCATCAATGAGATACTGAGAAATGATAGCTTAGGTCAACATATTTTACTTGCATTTTAGTCATCATAACATCCTCCTATCTTCGGAGCGCACTCCCTCACAGATGCACGTGTTTGAGATGGTACAGGAGTTAAACAAGCAGCCAACACTCCAAAGGGTTACTAATTGCAGATATATGTTTTCTTATGCTTTGAATCACTTCATGCCTTTTTCAGCTAATTAGAAACGTACAGGGTGGACCTGTAGTGAGGGGAATTAAATATATAACGTGTTTAAACGTTTAAACGTGTGTTTAAACTGATCTATTTTTTAACTACGGCTAATCCTTATAGTTTTTCTTGGAATGCATCCCCCTTTGTGCTTCTAAATCACCACTATTTGAAGAGAATTATTTCCCTTTAGCTGTATCCCCTCCGCGGAGGGGATACAGCTAAAAAATAGAATAGTTTAAACACAGAGAGGGACACATAATTATCTTAAAATAGTTAGAAGTAATACACATAAGTTTAAAGGGGTTATAAGGGTCACTGATAATATAAAATATATAAAACATACACATATTTATAGAGACATATACACACTCGCATTTAGTTTAATAAACAACTACATTTACCATAAATCACCACGAGGGGTTGGTTGGAAAATAACAACGTCAGAAATCACATGTGTAGGAAAAGAGCATTAATTGGTGAATTTGAATGTACCTCTTTAACCGTGATCAAGTAAACAATGTTTACGGAACGCGTCGGTTGCTCCTGACACTGAATACTTTGTGGAAAATAAACTAAGTGGAGAAGTCTATGCTCTGTGAATGCGTTTTTTTCCTAATCTGAAAGGATTACTTTGGACGGATAAAATATGGTGAGGCTCTGCCTTTAAACTCGCACCGGAGTAAAAGCGCCAGGGGTCCGGACAAAATCGAGGCAGGAGTGAGAGAGATTGCAAGTCGGACCCGGTGATCGCCAGCATACTACGGAGGTCAACAGCTGCCAAACGCCAACTTTTCGAAAAAAGTGCTGCCCTAACACCAGAAGGTGGAGGTGAGCGGGGAAACCGATTAACACGGCAGCGGGGAGGAGAAGCAAGAAATAAAAGGTTGCAATTGGGCATATGGCCTGGATACCCGTCACTCCCTCCCAACACAATCCCCAAGAATGGGAAGACGGATACAGTTCTTGAGCTTTTGGAAGGCGGGAGGGAGTCACCCTCCAGGCCGTATTTATTAAAATATGAAACAAAATTAAAACATTAAAATAACAGTTTCATATCATGTACAATTTCATTTATACATTACGATGTTTATTGGCTAACCTTAACATATCTCTAATACAAAGGTTCTCCTAGCCGATTCTAAAAACATCCTGTAAATGCATTTCAAATTGTACATCCTAACATTACGGGCCAACGGCAAGGTCGTAACCGGTGTCAGATCCCTAAACCAGACTCCCCCCCTTACTTGTGAGGGGCGGGTGCACAGAGGACTGTACCTCTGTGCCAAATTCCAATTTCCCTTGTCTTAACGGGGGCCCATATACTTACTCGACGCCATCTTGGTGGTCGTCCAAGGACTCGTGTGAGGTGTCTAGAAGGTAGCGTAGACCCCCCTCCCACCCCACACTGCTTACCACATCCGCCGTCGCGGATGTCCTGGCCCCGGGAAATTCCAAGGAGGGGACCCGTAGCCCCTCCTCCCCAGGGAGGGGTCTTGACCGCCTTCCCTTTCGGCGGTCCCATCCTTAGAAGGGTACCGCCTCCCCGTGTGAGGGGCCAATGGCCGCCTCCCCCCGGGCGCTCCCATCCATAATGGGTGGCGCCCCACCTCTAGGGATCTTCCAATTACTGCTCAGCGATCATGACCTTACCGCCACAGGCCGGATGGTTGACAGGCTATCCGGACCCCCCCACAAAAGCTCCTACGGAAGGTCATGGTTACGTAAACTCCTTAACCAAGCTATGAAGTCTCCTATGAGTAAGACATTACCCTCCCGGGACAAATGGACCCCATCCTCCAAATACATATGGTCCCCCCGGATACATCCGTGTGGAATACAATGCAATTTACCTGTACGAAACAACCTACTCATTTTGTTATTAACCTTCTTTACCGACTGGTTCAAAGCCGACACTGAGAGGGCCCCCCGCCACACCTTCCTAGGAATCATGTGTGACCATGCAATTGTGGACCCCGGAACCCTTCTCGCCAACCAACTCACTGCGGACAAAATTGACTCGAGGAGTGCTCGTCGACCAATGGTCACCAAATCATTGCCCCCAAGATGCACTATGATTACACATGGCGGTGACCTCGTCCGCCCTAACAGTCCCTCAATAAAATCTTGAAACTGGTCAATACAGAGCCCGCCCCTTCCGTGGAAGGTCACCCTGTACCCGTATTCCCCAGCCACGTGAATCATGTCACCTGCTTTGAATACGTCCGCGGCACGCCTCACGTATGAGTGGCCAACGACCCACACCACTCTTTCCTCAGCCGGTGATCTTTGACCGCTGGTCCCCAGGTGTCGGGTCAACTGCACAGTCCGCCCCGCAAAGCCTGCTCGCGAAACTGTAAACCAAACAAAAAAAAAAACAAGAAGCGTGAGTTCATGACATAGGCTTCACAACATGTGCAACCGCACATACCTTTTATAACAGTTCAAGGACCAACGCCCCAACTGTTTCACCTTTTCAACACTCAGACCCCTGGCTGTAGCCTCTGTCGCAGCCCCTATCTGGAAGGAATGGGTCCCAAAATTGCCCGGGTTCAAGCCCGCTGCCGCGATTGCCATTGTTAACACCCGCTGAAATTGAAACCTAGTCAGTGGGGTGGCGTCGGTGTGCCTCAGCAAGCTTCCCCCCCATGATGCCGCCCTCTGCGCTAAATACTCCTCTACGCATTTTACCGGGCACATGGGAGATCCCGGAATCCGCTGGACTACCACACTGTCCCAGATCGCTCCCTGATCGGTCTTGGACCTGGCTATAGAGACTACCATTGTCTCCCCCTGTATCCGAATGTGCTCTCGACACAGACCTCCCCCCGTATCCTGCTTGTTCCTCGCTACCAGTTCGCTTACCCGCATAGCCCCATGGAATGCTAATGCAAAAGCGGCCCGGAATAGCACCGTCTCAGATTGAGATGAACATGTCGCAGGGAGTACGGACAGTAACAAGGACAACCTTTCTAAACCTATCGGGTGCCTCTCATCCACTCTACGACCCTCAATGCGTTGCCACCCACGCAGAGCCTTTTGCACCAGAAAGGACGATGTGGGGTCCTGGATGCCATGAGCCCGTGCCATGAAAGAAATGGCGGCCCGGTGCCTACTGGCCGTAGCCACTGATTTGCCTGCCTGATGTAAAGATACCAGAAATTTCAGGACATACTCCTCCTGCCCCCATTGCTCTCCCCTAGCTGACCCTAAAAAGGACCAATAAGAACGGAACGCCCCTTCATATGCCTTCCTTGTCCTGGGTGCTAGACTCTCTCCCACGAGGTTTTGTAATCCGGGGCACCGAGAGACCAGAGAGCTTCGGAAAATGGTGCCGCCACCGAGTCCGCTGTGGGCAGAAAACCCCGGAAGGCCTGCATATGGGAACGAGAGAGCGCATCAGCTGCCTGGTTTAGTACCCCTGGCACGTGTCTTGCCCTAAAGTGGACGTTTAGTCTCATACATAGCAGGACAATTTCCTTCAGCAATCTCAAAATCCATTTGCAGCGTGCTGCCTGACTATTGATACACTCAACAACGGTCATATTATCAGACCAGAACACCACAGAGCGATCCCGAAACCCCTCTGGCCAAGTTTCTAAGGCTACCAGAATAGGGAACAGCTCCAGAAACCCAATGTTAGCAGTGAGTCCATCATCGTGCCACCACTCAGGCCAGGTTCGTGCCGACCATTGATTGCCGAATATGGCGCCAAAACCTACACTCCCAGCCGAGTCGGTCCACAACCCCAGTTCTTCCGAAGAAACTGGGGAGTCAGTCCACACGACACGACCATTGAAATCCGCCAGAAATGCCAGCCATATGCGCATATCCTGGCGAACCTCTGCTGACAGTCTTGTGCGGTGGTGCCCTTCCTTGAGGCCCACCATGGCTTGTGCGATAGAACGGGAAAAGGGGCGAGCCATCGGTATTACTCTCAGGGCAAAGTTAAGCTGACCCACAGCCTGTTGTAACTGATGGAGAGTTACTTTTCTCTCGCCGAGACATATTTTGAGCGAGGCCCTGAATTTCATCACCTTCTCTTTAGGCAAGCGGAAGCATCCCTCTACAGAATCGAGCTCAATTCCGAGAAACTCGAGTGTAGTAGATGGCCCTACCGTCTTACCTGGTGCCAGTGGCACACCAAATACCTTCATAAGATTACAGAATTCCCTCAAGGCCTGTGCACATTCCATCTCCCCAGCTACCCCCAGAAACAGAAAATCATCAAGATAATGCATAACATGTGTAAAACCCGTGGCTCTTGTGAAAGCCCATTGCAAAAAGCTACTGAATTTCTCAAAATACGCACAAGAGATGGAGCAACCCATTGGCATACATTTATCCATGTAATATCGTCCTTGAAAGCTAAAACCTAGGAGACGCTGATCGTCTGGGTGTACCGGGAGCAACCGGAACGCTGACTCGATATCTGATTTAGCCATCAGTGCTCCGGGCCCCAGGCGATTCAAAATGGCGACGGCCTCATCAAAAGATGCGTACCGCACCGAACAAACTCCCGGGTCAATCGCATCATTCACTGAAAGACCCCTAGGAGCCGACAAATTGTGTATTAACCTGAACTCCCCCGGGTCCTTTTTGGGGACCACTCCCAAAGGTGAACAAACAAAATCGCCAACTGGTGGTGTGTCATATGGTCCAGCAACCCGACCTCGGGCCACTTCTTTCCCAATCTTTGCCTGCACCACCGCCGTATTCTGCTGAACCGATAGTTGGTTCTTACTATGTGCTTCCCCCCGAAAATCCCCCGCCGGGATGCGGAAACCATATGAGAAACCGTCTCGCAACACCCCGGCGGAGATATGGTCGGGGTATTCGTTCAGCCAAGGGATCAGTGCCATGATATCAACAGGGGTAGGTAATGGCGCCCCTCGGTCCATTTCAGACCTGTTTGGCGCCTCCCCTACCTCCCGTATCACCAGTCTTGGCTCTGCACGTACTCTCGGGGTGCGAAGACTGTCCACACCCTGCACATTCATGCCTGAACTTGCAGGCTCCCTGTGGCCTAGAACACTTGCCTCTGTTAAAGCTCCAGCAGACCCCTTTCTTACCCGGGTTGCCATTATTCTTTGTGTTCTGATCACTGTTTGTACCCGCCCGAAAGGGCGCCCCCAATGAAGGGCGGGAAGGCTGAACCCCGTTCCTGCCTAAAGATGGCGACTTCGCCGTGCTCGACCTCTCAATTTTTTGCCAGGAAATGGAGTCGAAACAATCCCACGTGAGAGATGAGTCGTGCTACTTGGACTTACGAAATATGCTATCATAACAACACCATTGATTACCCCCGTACGTTTCATAAAATTCCATGATACGTGTCTGATAAACAGGCAATTCCACCAATAAGTCAGGCCTACGTTCCCCCATAATTGCAGTGAACATTCCAAACGCTCTGGCCCAATTGGCGATCGTTTCATCTACTCTGAAACCCGCCATCTTTGCGCGCCATACACTAGGATGCAAAAACTCTTTCTGGTTTTTTACATGCTCAATCTCATAGTGATCGGTCAACAAGGAAAACATGTTCACATATTTATCCGCCCAAATCCTTTCTTTCACCTCAATCGGGATATGTTGAACGACTTTTTCCCTCCTCGAGGGGACCGATCCCTCCCCCGCCATCGGCAGTGGTTGCTTACCTGAACCGATAGCTGTGACCGTAGTTGCTGCCGAACCCACGCCCGATACTGGTTGTTCCACGGGAACCTGCGGGGGAACAAGAGGACACGGTGCTTTCGCGGCATCCTTCGATTGCCGCAACTGCTTCATTATCGGCCTGGCTTCATCCGCCGTGGCCCCCTCATTCTCTCTGCCCAACCATGCCGCCAACTGGGCAGCCAACTCAGGAGGCATATCTTCCCCATTCACAGGAGTGACTACCACAGGGATCGGTTGTCCCGCGTTCGGGACCGGAACTGGGGCCTCGGTCGGGGTGACCGGGTGCGCTGGAGGTGATTCGGGAACCGGGGCCTCCCCACCCGATGCCCCCTTCTTGGCTCTTCTACCTCTCCCGTTAGGGACTACTCCCGGCAATGCTGGTCCGATGACTCTCTTTGGTCCACCCGCACCATTCATTGCCGCCATCTGCTTCTTCATGTCCGCCATGTCTTTCATCAGCATACGAAGCATCTGGTCGGTTCCAACCCTCTTTCCGACCTTCTTGCCCGGCATCTTCTAGGTCTGAAAGCTTCGACTCGCTGAAAGAAGAAACACAAAAATTAAATTCTTCAAAATTGGCTCTTGTTCCGTCAAGGGCTCACGTGCAACGAGGAGGTGCAGCTTCCAAGCACAGGAACAAGAGGATGCTTCCTTGGATTGCTGCTCCATTTATTCTTCTCCGGGAGGGTGTGGACCCTCCTCCGACCGCCTACAGGGCGTGGCCAACGGTGTAGGTGTCTAGGACAGCCTCCTCTTGGGCGGGAAAAGGCGCGCCCCGGCTACGCCGCTTCGGGCATACCAGCCGTGACATGCCTCCCGCCCAAAATGGCTTCCCGGGGGGATCGAGGCACCCGACCATACGTTCGGGGGGACCGAGTGGTCGCCCCTTTCCAATAAGCTGGTTATTTTCATAGAAGGACAAATAATACTGAATTTGTGGGCTCAATAAAGTTTTAATGAAAAACGAGCGCAGATAAACATACAGTATTGATTTCTTTGTGAGTAATGGACAGAGCAAATAGACTTCCAGGAATTGTGGCACAAAATAATCAAATATAAATGACATTGTGGTAATCCAGTTGTTTGAGGAGCAAATATGGAAAAACGTGATTCAAAACGAAGGGGCATATATATATGAAGGCATTGCGCCACCGATGCGTCACTTATTATGACGCATCAGTGTTTTTTTTTTGGGGCAAAATTTACAAGGGGACACATCCATGAATATGGGTCACGTTACCTGAGATGCGACGAAATCAAACTGCGCAAGATTTGGCTGCGTCGCGTAAGAATTAATATATGCAAGGTAGGCGTTCCCACTTAAAAAGTAACGCATTTCCTTCGCAACTATATTTACATCATTCCGTCATGTTGACACATCTACAAAATGCGTCACGCAAATCGGAAAAAACGCTCGGAAGCCTACGCCTCAGAAACCCACGCGCAGGAAATAGCGCAAGTCCTTCTGAACGACCCAAAAAATGTTGCAGAGTATTTTTGAAGAGTAGGAAGAAATATGGACCTATTAATTTTACAGTTGGGAGTTGGGAGTTGCACAACCACCTCCACAACAAGTTCAACAATCTCATCTTCCAGCATTACTCCAATGGCAGCGCAGGAGAAAGGAGCGCATTTACCGTGAAAGGAGCACACTGATCGGATTACGGAATGAGCAAATCATAAAAATGTACAGCCTCAAAAAAGTCTCAATTTTGATCCTGTTGCGGCAGATCACACCACAGCTGCAGTCACCAAATGAAAGGGGTAACAACATCCCACCAATGACAAAGCTACTGGCGGTTTTGCACATGTTGGCATCAGGATCATTCCAAACAAAAGCAGCACAATTGGCAGGGGTCTCACAGGCATCTTTCTCCGCCTTCCTCCCTTCAGTCTTGGATGCGATTATTCAACTAACACCACACCACATCCATTTCCCAAGCACCCACGAGCAGCAGATGGACATGAAACAGGGCTTCTATGCCATTGCTGGCTTTCCACATGTGCTTGGAGCAATGGACTGCACACATGTACAGCTTGTACCACCTGCAGCAACTGAACACCTACATCGAAACCAAAAGCATACACACTCCACCAATGTCCAAGCCATTGTGGACCATCGGGGACTACACATTAATGTACCTGCAAAATATCCAGGGAGTGTGCATGATTCGTACATATTCAGAAACAGCATTATCAATGACCGTTTCCAGAATGGACAATATGGCAATGGGCTCCTTGTAGGTAAGCACAAATAATTGTACATACAAGTATACTATGCAATAACAGTTGGCACTCTGCCACATCACATGTTTGCATGTCAACATGATGTAAGAAGTCAATGTGAAAATGCAGACCCACATATATCCTAAAACCACATAACATACAGTACAAAGCTGCATACACACATAGCAGCATAATTTAAACACCCAAGGGAGTCTACATAGAAATGCTTGCAAATATCCCACATTCAATTTTGTACATCAATGAGTCACACTGACCACATATGCTCACATAGGGGCTGATTTACAAGCCCTTGCACCTCTTTTACGCCGCCTTTGTGTCTCTTTTGTGACGCAGCATCAGTGCAAAAGATGTGCCATGCTGTTGGGTATTTACAACGTGACGCATGTGGGAGATGCGTCATGTTGAAAAGCCCTGTGCCACAAGGAGGTGTTCCTGAGCGCAGGGGGGGGGGGGGCGGGGGGAGGGGGTGTTCTTGCGCAGGGATGCCTCGTAAAAGTGGCTGAGTGAATTCCACAGGATTTCATGTACTCCCTTTACAGCCCATGTTGTGTCAAATCCTGTGCCTGCTTGAAGCAAGTGTAAGGATTGACGCAGTATCGTAAAAATAGTGCCCCCCCCCGAGCATTTCTTGTGCTGTGTTGCGCTTGCAATGACATTCCAGCAATGTGCCACCTTCACGGCACAGATACGACAGACATCTGTCCAGTTTGTCCCTCATGGTGTGCTGCATTGTAAATGCCGCGCATTCATGGTGGTGGAAGTGTGGTGCAGAATAACTGACGCATCCCTGCTGGTATGCGCCAGTTAATGTCAATATGCCACATGGCATCTAACACAAATTAACTATTGAAAGGTGCAGTGCGTTGTAATAAATGCATGTATTATTTCTTTTTGTAACACATTTTATTTGGGTTGCAGGATACTGTTGCGTGTTTATCTAGGCTCCTGATCGATACTGTGACCTTATGCCCCTATTCGGCTATAAATCCATTTATTCCCTATATTGGCATAACCGTTCAAGTGCGATTTTCAGAAAAGTCATCTCTGGCCTCACACGAACAGAGCCACATTCCAGCATAGCTCTCTGCCACTTCCTTTGCGACCAATTAGTGCAATGACAGGGCAGGAGTCACTATCTGATATTCCTAGATTAACACTCCGAGTTCTTCAACAAGATAAAAACTCAGCAAACCTGGAAATCCCTGCTTGCTGTGTTTTGATTAGTAATGGAACTCTAATGAGCAACTGATAACTATCACTTCCTAGTGACATCTTTAATTGACGTCTTATGTCCAGCAAACTTGCGTCAAACCCGGCACCTGTCAGGTATAAATATTACCAACGTTGCCTTAAGCAATAGCTCGTTGCTCGTTGCCTGTTGTTAGCTGTCTGCAAGACCCCGTGTTGGTGAAGCTAGCACCCTGTCGCTGCACACTGCTGTCCCCTTGGTGGTGAAGCTACTGATACCATTATCGCTGCTAAAGCGTGAACGATGGTGCAGTACGCTTAGGAGCTGAACAGCCGTCCCTCTGCGAAGACATCCAGCAGATTCCAGCTGCCGCGGACGCTGTCCCCCGCCTCCTCCTCCTCGACGCGCTGAAGAGAGCCGCTGCCTTTCTCCTGCAGAGAAATCCAGCTCCAGCGTTTCCGGTCTACCCTTGCGGGTAACTGGGATATCGAGTGCCCCCTGAAGGAAATACCAGACTTCCATCATTCTATTCAGAGGTATGGTGTTGACTAAACCCTTAGATGAGAATTCTTGAAGCAAACCTTGGCAAAACCAACTTAACTTAAAGCTACTTACTTACTCCCCTTCCACGTGTTAGGCTTTGGTCACGCATACTGGGGTAGGCTTAGTTAGAAGCACCAGTTGAGTATTTTAGCCTAATGTATATATGACTGTATATATGTTTTATTACTTTTAAACCATTGTATGGCTAAGAAACCATATCAATGCTTTATAGTTCTATTTCGCAATCCTTATCTTACTGTACATACTTTTTATAATAACAAGTTTTGCAATTGTGGCAATACATTTCTCTTGTACGAGAAGAAAGACTGTTCAATAAATGTTAACCTTTATTGACAAACGCCCGTCTCTCTATTCTCTACATCTCGTGAAAGTAAACTGCACTAAACTGACTGAGTGAAATACATGTCTATTGTTTCACATGACCCTAGAGATTGACTCTTGATCTGAGGAGCAAAGTTGTCATGTTGCACGGTTGTTGGAAAGCTGAATCCCTTCTTGTCTGTGCCAGGGAAGCTGATCACTTCCCATGCAGAGAAGAAAGTTTCCAGTGACCTCTGAGCTAGTTGGTAACACACCCAATTAAGTTTAGCATAGTCAGTGGAGGCCTGGAATATCCGCAGTTCCACGTCGATACTACTGTTTATGTTATTCCAATGCGCAGGGCCTAGTGGGAAACTAGGAACTACACTACATGGCGCCCAACGTTTGGTAAGGCGATAAACTAACGCAAGACGTTAGAGTAACTCAGTCGTGCATATTTCACACAGACCCCTTTCTCCCGTAAATACTCCAATAGACGTCTGGAGTGGGTGAAAGGTTAAAATCCGCCCGACCTTAGTAGGAAGAGATTCCTATGTAAAGCTCTGGTTTATTCAACGTTGAAGGACACAGTGTTCCAAAATATTGTGCACCTAATCTTTGTCTCCTTGGAGACCTACTCTGCAAACCTTGCATTTTTACAATGCCAGAAAATAACGGAACCACTGGGGCCGCAGTAAATGCGACTCAGCAGGATTCCGACGATATTGTACCGGGTGCAGTAATCATCCCGGCGCATTTAAGAAGATCTATAACATTAAAACTTATAGAGAACGGACTGACACCTCAAGGTGGTACAGTAATTTTCGTGATAGAGGCTCACGAGTATCGGCAGACAGAGGTATTCTATTCATGGATAAACTTTCCAGCGGTAAACGCTATAACAAAAGAGTTTCACTATTACAAAATATAGAAACCTCCGGAAGAGTACGCTCCTTTCGAGGAGATTGAAATTCCACTTAAATTTCAAGAGCACTTGCTCTGGTTTAATGGCGCCCTAAAACACAATGATCACATAACTAGGCTCGATCCTCTAGGTAGACCAGGAGCCACGTGGCCGGTTCTAGCCAGCTACACACCACATCCTGACATTGTAAAAATGTCTAAGGAAGAGCTGTTAGTACAGCTCAAAACACTAATTAAAATACATAGGCAATTAGTCCAATATGTAATGCGGACTGCAACAGTCCAACCAGCTATTAATACACCACAGCTGACCCCTCATCAGGGGAACACAAATAAAATTACACCACAGAACATACAGTCATGTCTTGGTAAAACACCCGTAAAACGGGAACAAATTCCTTTCTGGTTAGCACAGAAAATCACTCAAATAGAGGCAGTATTTCCTGATACTACCCCTATTGAGAAACACAGAATCTTGACCATCTGCCTTCCTATGGGAATCGCACCACATGTGGAGGACTGTGACACTTGGGGTACAGTCTTTGCTTCCATTTACACAAAAACACACGGTGTTCCGTCTATGGCCGTAATACCAGAAGTGCTAAAACAGATTCAAAATGAATTCGGTCCAGAGCCCGCTTTAAATCTAGGTATGAAATTACTGAAAGACTTCAAGCAGGTCTCGGCTATATTATTAGCCAACATTAAAGGAGAAGCAGCATCTGTGGCGATCCGCCAGAAGTTGAAGGAAACAGATATAAAAGATCCTGTTGAGCTTGCAAAAATCATAGAGAAGTGCTATGAAGAATTAGGTAGAGACAGCTTGGGTGGGAAACCGGTAAAACCCCAACTGCTCGAAAATCCTGAAAAATTAATTATTAAAAATAATTTAAACACTCCTAAAAAGAGCTGGGATGGAAATAAACAATCCACTCCCAAGGAAAAAGTTTTCCAGTCCAGAGGAAGGTCTCCTCGACGGAGGGAAAGAACTCCGACTCGAGAACGCCAGTCTCCCCAGAGGGAGCCCTCTGAGAAAAGATATAACCTTAGAAATAGGGATAATCTGAAAAAACCTGATAGATATCAAAGTATTGATACACGTCCCTCTCGATCTCTTCCACAGAATTCGGAAAGAAGAGGACAGTCAGACCCAGGAGAGCACACCAAGTCCAAAGACAAGGAACCTGCTCAAAATAAGAAATCTCAATTTCAGAAAAAGAAGGTAGCCAGTATTAGAGTAATCAACCATGCCGAGAATACTGAGGACACAGTTGAAAAACGGGGAGTGGGCATTGACAATGTTGGACAGTGCACCAGAAATCAGTATAGCGCGCAAGATCTTGATGAGTCATCTTGAGACAGTGGACACGAATGAATACATTCAAGTTGAAACTGCCGACGCCAGACTTAGCGAGCCCCATAAAATATACGAAATAACATTGCGTATAGAGGGTGATAAGACTAGGAAAATTAAGGGTCTATTTTGGGATAAGCTCTCAAAAGGCTATGATATTCTGTTAACTGAAAAAGATTGGCCCCCAGAGTTTGTCAGGGAGTGCCCTCGTGGCGAAGAAGTGATTATGCCTGCCTTCTCGAATCACATTCCGATTCACAAAAAATATACATATGCAAGGAAATGGGCAGTGGCCCAGGCACCTGCATTATATAAAAATCATGTAGGATGGGATGAGGATTCACCTCCTCACAAAATCCAATTGAAAAGTGAACCAACTGCCCAATGGCAGTATCCCATAAAGCAAGAAGCTAAAAAACAAGTCAGGGAGATCTTAGATCAACTTGAGTACCAGGGGGTGATTGAAACATGCACCTCTCAAATGAACAATCCTTTGTTTCCTGTCTCCAAGCCAGACAAATCATATCGTCTAGTTTTGGACTACAGACATCTTAATACATGTTGCAAAACTTTTTGCAGTACAAAACTCGCATAGTGCAGCCCTAATGAATAATATAGTTAGGAAAAAATATAAAACGACATTAGACATATCTAATGGTTTCTTTTGTCAAAACATTGCACCAGGAAGCAGATATTTGACCGCTTTCTCTGCATTTGGGTCGCAGAAAAAATTCTGTCAACTCCCACAGGGGTTCAAGAACAGCCCAGGACTATTCTCAGCTAGGGTAACAGAGTTACTACAAATATATGATGATGAGGCATTATCTTACGTAGATGATATTTATCTCACAGACGACGACTTGGATACTCATTTGAAAAGAGTGAACACCATTATACTTGGGTTCGCAGCAGAGGGTTACAAATTCAACTTTAAAAAGTCTCGAATTGCCCATCTGACAGTACTGTTTTTAGGGTACGAATTATCAAGTGAAGGGAAAAGCCTAGCGGACAACTTCTTAGAGAAGTGCGCTGTACTCCAAGCTCCAAAAACGCTGAAGAATTTACAATCCATTCTAGGTTTTCTGAATTTCGGAAGAACTTACATTCTAAATTACGCAGAGAGGGTTAAACCTCTCTACGAACTAATTAAACCTGATTTTAAACAAATCAATTGGACTCAAAAACACACAGAAATTTTGAGATCACTGCAAACAGACATGTTAGAAAAAACAAAATTAGATACACGTGACAACACACGTGATCTTGTAATCCGAGTCATCCCAGGAAGATGCGGATTCACGTACCTGACCTCTAATGAGGAAGAAAAGGTACCTATTTCAATTAAATCTCACTTGTACACACAAGCAGAAAAAACATTCAGTCACACAGAAAGAACTGTGAACGCAGTGCAAATCGCATTAGCAAATGAACGAGAACTAGCACACGGCAAACGGATTAATATCCTTACAGCGGAAACCGCCTTCGAAGCGCTATTCAGCCCAGTAAACCTGCCTACAGTGTCACTGGATCCGAAATGGATACAGTGTATAGATTCTCTAGGAGCGGAAGATGTGAAATACTATTTCGCCCCGCAATTCGAAGAACTGAATGATTTAGAATATGAAGAAGAATATCCTCTGCCAATCGAAATTCTGCCTCTCCCACAATACGCCTGTATAATCTATACAGATAGTTTTATACAGCATTTTAATGTAGAGAGCAAATCCTACAATGCAGCATGTGCGATTATTAAAGGTCATTGGCTGTGCGGTAAATTCAGACCGAAAGTAACAAAAACTGAATCTGTAAGAAACTGTTCGGTTCAGAGAACTGAAATCAGATCTTTAAAGATGGCGCTCGAAAATGCAGAACGTGAATTCCCGACACTTATCGTGTGCGATTCTCATTTTTGCGTCAACTCTTACAACTATAAACTGCAGAGTTGGATCGAAAACGACTACAAAGATGACACAGGTGCCACAATAAAGCATAAATTGCTATGGAAACAGGTAGCTCTTTTACACAAAGAACTACAAAAGACTCACGTGATTCACGCACAGAGTCTTCGACGTGATGGCGTTCACGTTGCAGGGAATTCATTGGCTAATACAGCCACAGCGGAAGCAACTAACCCGGCTTCCGTAGCCACAAAAAAGCGTACAGATAAATACATAGACGGGGAAACCATGCTGGCAGTAAAAACAACCGTAAAAGGCGACTGTGCAGCACTACCCGTGAACTATCCACTCAATTATGCATACATAATCGATGCAAACTCCGTTCCTTTTGCTCGAATCCCTGGAGTGGGGGACAGAGTAATTCCAAACATGAACAGGAGAATATTTTTAATAGCAGACGCACACATGGGATTGGGTCTGAGACACCAAACAATCAGGGACTCTCTGACTGAATTACAATCAGTATACTGGTGGCCGGGAATGAGTGTAGAACACCAAATATATGCAAACAACTGTGGAAACTGCAATAGGGATCGCAGTAGTGAACCATGCTACCGGCAACCGATCAGAAAGAGCGTAACGCTGCCTACACCCAATCCTGCGTCCTATTAACAGTTAAGGCTAAACACACTTAAAAAATGAGGCCTCCAGCACTCGGCTGACGCCTAGAACTGTTATAAAAGATTTGCGAGTCTTTATCGGCACATACGCAATTACCACGTTCTATTCTGACCAGGGTCCAGCTTTCAGCTCTCGAGCCTATAAGGAGGCCATGGCTAGCATGGGAATTGGGTTGCGGTATTCTTGTCCGTCGCACAAGTGTGGTAGAAAGAAAAAACCGTGACATAAAGCAATCTATAACAGCGAAGGTATTAGGTTCAGGCGCTGGGTGGGTCAAACATTTAATAAGTGTCCAGACTAGTCTTAATAACATGCCAAGAAATTCTCTAAAAGGTTTCAGCCCATACGAACTATTGTTCGGAATTAGAATGCGTATTCAGGACCTCGATAGTCAGATGTCAGTGGTACAAGAAGAAACAACGCACTTTGATATAAAGGATCGTTTGGCTGTTTTACAGGAACTGAACGAAACAAGAAAATCCTTAAGCAACATAAAGTTAAAGCAACAGCCAAATACCACTGACGAGGCACCACCAGCAACAGCCCCAGCAAGGCCTGTCTGGATTCCAAAGATTGGGGATCTAGTCAGAGAAAAGATCGCGGTTAAGAAGGAATTTGGGCCTTCTTACAGAAAAGCAGTACCTGTCTTGGCAGTCACCGGAACAAGATCAGTTGTGCTACCGCCCCTTGCTGGTAAAAAGGAGAACAGAGTCGTGTCCATCGACCTGGTAAAACCACAAGCATGTGGCCTATAATCAACAGTAGGCCCAGTGGGCTCCCAAGAAACAACAGTGTCATGAAAACCTAGTCATTGTCAGTATTTCAGTTCACTTGCCTGTGTCTCTTTCTTTAAATACAACGTAGTAGGTTTTGAAAGTGCTTGTCGATTACTTGGTACATTGGTTGGGACAATGCTTGTTGATTCCAGGATACTGTTGTTCCGTTATGCCGCTCCGTATGCAAATGCATGAGCACACGTTGGGCAGGTGCGCTAAACTGTCATTGTTTCACACGTGCCAAAAAGACTATAAAAGTCTTCCTAGCGGAAGGCAGAGCGCTTCGCTTCTTGGGCAGACCAAGCGTCACTCGAGAGTTCCAGTCTACGATTCCAGCCCCGCCCGCCGGCTTCTTCTCCCGCTCTGCTTCCGGATCGGGGCTTGCAAAGTCGCCGCGCCACTCACCTGAATCCTTCTTTGGACCCTGCAATCTTCGGCGGCTTTCTTCTAAGTCGCTCCTTCCCCGGCTCCGAGATTCACCTCCAGTTCCGGTCCTCTCGGCTCGACGGACTTCCGCTTCCTGAACTGCCTTGGTCCTCGGCTAAAAACGATCCTACAAGCAACAAGCAAGTAAGATTAACTCTAACAACGCCGATGCACAGAGAACGCCGGGGTAAGAACAAGCCTTGCTAAAGTCAAGTGTAACTTAGTGCAAAGACTTGAGACTCAAAACAAACAATGTTAAAACCAAGGGGGAAACTCCTTTAAGGACACTATCGTGCTAAATGTTTCCTTGTGTATAAATGCTCATGATACTTTTGAAAGTTCAATGCAAGTATGTAACTAGCAGTGAAGGTAACTGCTTAACAAATTGAACAATCGCTCTGGCAACTGATTGTTATGTGGTGGTTCTGTGTTCTGTTCTTTGTTTTCTAATTTTGCAGAACCAGTTATAACTACAGAGTTGTGCAGAGGTCTCTAAGGTAAGACCGAGTTATTGCATGCTGCTGATTTTGCTAGTGCTTACTAACCAGTTGGGGACAAGTTGGGAATTGGTGGCTGAAACTAAAGAAATGATTGCTTACAGAATATCTTGTTGTTTCAAGGTGTAAATACGATTGTTTATGAGAAAAGGCCTTGAATTGCACCACGAAGTTAGGATTGGGCTATCTCCTTCTATTGGTATGTACGGTCAGAAATGTAAAAGCTAGAATCTCAGGAGGTAAGAGTAAGAGCAGTTAAATGATAATTGTTATTTTGCATTCCCTTGTTTCGACAGAGTCAGTGTATCTATAACTGTTCTGAGAAGCCCGGTAAACTTCAGGAGAGGTGAACAGATTTCTCTTAGAAGAGATCCTGTGTTGTTTCTCTCTCTCTCTCGCTTTCCCATCCCCATCCACTGCCCCTTTCCGTCCCCTTTTCCCTTTCCCTTTAGGGGCCAACTGGTTGTGCCAAGTGTCTGTAATTCTTGCTACACTAGTTGGCTCTTGGAGGTATTGGGATTGATCGGCTACAGGACGGAAACATCTGGACTCTTGCGGTGGCGTTCCTGACAGAAAGCGAAGCCAATACAACCGTCCAAGTTTCCACCTGTGGTCGATTAATTCCATGGAATCCTTAGATACTACTCAGTTGGTCGAGCTAGTGCGCAAAATGAATGATGAAATTCAGGATTTGCGCCTGGAGAACCAGTCGCTTAGGCAAGCATTAGATCACACCACAGAGGAATTAGAACACACTAGGGAGGGTTTCACAGCCTGGAGGGACAAAGGAGAAGTAAAGAAACCCATTTTATCTCCACCTAAGTTTGGAACCCATTTTCAGAACCACTCTCCAAGTTTAGGTCAAGGCCAGCCAGCCCAGATTACAGTGTTGTCCCCTCAACCAGTTCCCTTAGCCAACCCAGAACGTTTTACTGGGGATAGTGCTCATTATAGATCTTTTATGAGTCAATGCCAATTGCATTTTTTATGCAAACCTCAGATTTTCACTTCTGATACCACTAAAGTAGCTTTCATCATCTCCTATTTAGGGGGAGTGGCAGCTAATTGGGCCATGCCCTTAGTAGACAAAAACGACCCTTTATTACACAATCTGACACACTTTAAGAATGCAATGTCTAGTTTATTCGCGAAACATGTTTTCCTGCAAGCATCAGACAATGAGTTGCTAAATTTGCGTCAAGGCTCCCGGGATCTGGTCTCATACGTAACTACTTTTAATCGTTTATTGGCTGAGACCCAATGGCCCGAAGATAAAAGGATATCTTTATTTTATCAAGGGCTTAGAGACGAGTTGAAGGACTCCCTAGCACACATAGTTAACCTACCTGATGATTTCACAGAATTTCAAGACCTAGTGGTCAAGTTAGACCATAGGTTAGGTGAGAGGAGGTCAGAGAGACCTAAGACAGATTTCAGAGCTCTACATTTCAAGGTAGAAAGAAAGGCTAATGAAGACAAGAATGCTCAGGTGGAACCAATGCAGATTGGAGGCGTCAAGGGACCTCTATCTCAGGAAGAAAAGGATAGAAGAAGAAAAGCAAATCTATGCTTATATTGTGGTAAGGCAGGTCATTTCGCCAAAGAGTGCCCCTCTAGACCAGCTAAGAAGAAAGTGGTGGCCGCTATTCCTGAAACCTCTCTGGAGTCGGAAAACTAGGAATCTCGAGGAAAGGAGAGATCGTTCACTCGAGAGAAACAATTGGCAAGATCTCACAGTATTTAACTAACGTTCTAAATCACATACCACGACATCTAACCATTAGGTTGATTCTGATTCTGGGCAATCAACAGAGGCATAGCATTCCAGTACTCATTGACTCTGGGGCTACTGGGAACTTTTTTGACTTAGACTTTGCTAGAAAATTAAACCTTATAAAAGTTCCTAAGAAGGAGCCAGAACCAGTGCGGGCGGTAGATGGATCACCACTCTCTTCCGGTCTCATACGATTCCATACCCAGCCCCTATTACTTCTATCAGACAATGGTCATACAGAACAAACCGTGTTTGATCTCATAGATACACCAGCTTTTGGGGTCATACTAGGGATTCCCTGGTTAGAACTTCACAACCCAAAGATCGACTGGAAGCAACGCACTGTGACTTTAGATTCTGCATTCTGTAAAACACATTGCTACCAGGAACACGGGGATCTTAAACGCCCTCTCCATTGTGCAGTCTCTCAATCAGTTCAGATAGCCTTACCATCGGAATTTCAGGATTTTGCTGATGTGTTTGATCCTGTAAAAGCTACCACTTTACCTCCTCACAGGGTTTACGATTGCAGGATTGATTTAATTCCAGGTGCAGTTCTACCCTGCAGTCATATTTACGCTTTAACCGAGCCAGAAAACCAATATCTCCAAAAATACTTAAGTGAACTTTTGGAATTAGGTTTTATACGTCACTCCACTTCACCAGTCTCATCTCCGTTGTTTTTTGTAGCAAAAAAGACAGGAGATTTGAGGGCCTGTATTGACTATTGTGCTGTTAACAAGGCCACAATAAAGAACAGGTACCCACTGCCCCTAATACCTGTGCTCTTAAACCAAGTTAAGGGGTCCACCATTTACACCAAACTTGATCTCCGCGGGGCTTACCACCTGATACGTGTTAAGGAAGGTGACGAGTGGAAGACCGCTTTTCGCACAAAATTTGGTCTGTTTGAGTATACGGTGATGCCCTTTGGCCTTTGTAACGCCCCAGCAGCATTTCAGTATTTCATTAATGAAGTGTTACATGATCTGCTGGATATCTGCGTCATCGTATATATAGATGACATTCTGATCTTTTCCAAAACACCTGAGGATCATGTGGTACATGTTAGGTCAGTTCTCCAAAAACTACGAGATCACTCCTTGTTTGCTAAACTGGAGAAGTGTGTGTTTAACACATCCACAGTAGAGTTCTTAGGTTACTGGTTGTCTCCCGAAGGGATCGTGATGGACCCAAAAAAGGTTAAGGCAATCTTAGACTGGCCAACTCCCACCTCTATAAAAGAAATTCAAAGAATCCTAGGATTCGCTAACTTTTATAGAAGATTTATCTCTGGATTCTCAGAAATAGTTGCTCCTATCACCAGTCTGTTACAGAAGGGGAAGAAATTCCAGTGGAATCCTGAAGCAGAAAATGCTTTTAATTTACTGAAGAAGGCCTTCACCTCAGCTCCAATTTTGAAACATGCAGACCCAGATAGACCGTTTTTTGTAGAGGCTGATGCTTCCCAAACAGCAATTGGGGGGGTCCTCTTACAGAAAGATGTTACTTCCGGTAACTATCATCCTATAGCCTTTTACTCTAGGAAATTATTGCCTGCTGAACAGAATTACACGATTACAGAACGAGAGCTCCTGGCTATCAAGGCAGTTTTCCAAGAATGGAGACATCACCTCTTGGGAGCAAAACACACAATTACTGTCTTCTCAGATCACAAAAATCTGCAGTTTTACTCCACTGTGAAGGCCTTCACACCGAGACAAATGAGGTGGTTGCAATTTTTTAGCGAATTTGATTTTTTAATTACCTACCGACCAGGAGCTAAACAGTTACTATCAGACACCCTTTCATGCCTAGTCTGTAACAAACACAAAGAGTTGGGTCAGGAGGAATTGAGTATCATTCCCGAAGAAAAAATTTGCGCAGAACTCTCTCAGGGAGATTTTTTGTCGGAACTCAAGGAACAGATAAAGGCGTTAGATCAAGAAAAGTGGTTGGAACAAGAACAAGCATCAGTCTCAGAAGGTTTGTTCTTTTTGAAGAACAAACTGTTTATTCCTACAAAGGAATTAAGGGAACAAGCAATTAGATGGAGTCATGACTCGGCTATCACAGGTCATCCTGGAATTAGTAAGACAGTCGAATTGTGTGAACGACACTTTTGGTGGAAAAACATGAAATCGGATATCCAACAATACATATTGACTTGTCCAGTATGTGCTCGGCAGAAAAGCTCACATTCCTCCCCTAAAGGTTTACTACAACCTCTAGAAATTCCTCCAACACCCTGGCACACCATTAGTTTAGACTTCATCACCGACCTACCTAAATCATCAGGAATGACCACAATTCTAGTAGTGGTAGATTTATTGTCAAAAATGGGACACTTCATTCCTTTGCCAAAATTACCTTCAGCTGTAGAGTTTAGTACGGTATTTCTGACCAACATAGTTAAGTTACATGGTTTACCACAAAAGATCATATCTGACAGAGGCCCACAATTTCTGTCGAAATTTTGGAAGCAGTTAAGTGGTCAGCTGGGTATAGATTTGGCACTATCATCAGCCTTTCACCCTCAAACCGACGGGCAGACTGAAAAGGTAAATCAGTACCTGGAACAAAGCCTGCGCTGTCTAACCACTACTCTAGTTTCTGAATGGACTGAAGCCCTGCCATTAGCAGAATTTACTTACAACAACACAATACACTCGGCTTTAGGTTGCTCCCCATTTTATTTCCTCACTGGGACACACCCTAGAACACTACCAGTAACCATCCCAAAGACCGGATCGAATATGCCAGCAGTATCCGAAAGGTTAGCCAGTTTACGGAAATTTCAGGAACATGTCAAACAAACATTAACAACACAGAAAGCTAGAATGAAAAAATACGCAGATCAACACAGGAAACCAGCACCTGAGTATAAGATTGGGGATCAGGTATGGTTGTCAACAAGAAACATTCAGCTAGAGGGGCCTAGAAAATTAAAACCTCGTTTCATTGGTCCTTTCCCTATTGAAAAAATATTGAACCCGGTATCCATGAAATTAAGTCTGCCTCAGGAGTATAAAATTCATCCAGTATTTCATGTGTCACTACTCAAGCCTGTACACCCGAACACACGTACTGATACACCACCTCCTCCAATCATCGTAGGTGATCATATAGAGTATGAAGTCAAGAAAATCCTGGACTCAAAAAGAATCAGGGGACGTTTGCATTATTTAATTGATTGGAAGGGGTACGATAGCTCAGAAAGATCATGGGAACCAGAAACCAGTGTTCATGCCCCTCGCTTGATTCGTTCTTTTCATGCAATGAACCCTGACAAGCCGCGACCCCTGAGGAGGCCTTTGGGAGGGGGAACTGTCATGAAAACCTAGTCATTGTCAGTATTTCAGTTCACTTGCCTGTGTCTCTTTCTTTAAATACAACGTAGTAGGTTTTGAAAGTGCTTGTCGATTACTTGGTACATTGGTTGGGACAATGCTTGTTGATTCCAGGATACTGTTGTTCCGTTATGCCGCTCCGTATGCAAATGCGTGAGCACACGTTGGGCAGGTGCGCTAAACTGTCATTGTTTCACACGTGCCAAAAAGACTATAAAAGTCTTCCTAGCGGAAGGCAGAGCGCTTCGCTTCTTGGGCAGACCAAGCGTCACTCGAGAGTTCCAGTCTACGATTCCAGCCCCGCCCGCCGGCTTCTTCTCCCGCTCTGCTTCCGGATCGGGGCTTGCAAAGTCGCCGCGCCACTCACCTGAATCCTTCTTTGGACCCTGCATCTTCGGCGGCTTTCTTCTAAGTCGCTCCTTCCCCGGCTCCGAGATTCACCTCCAGTTCCGGTCCTCTCGGCTCGACGGACTTCCGCTTCCTGAACTGCCTTGGTCCTCGGCTAAAAACGATCCTACAAGCAACAAGCAAGTAAGATTAACTCTAACAACGCCGATGCACAGAGAACGCCGGGGTAAGAACAAGCCTTGCTAAAGTCAAGTGTAACTTAGTGCAAAGACTTGAGACTCAAAACAAACAATGTTAAAACCAAGGGGGAAACTCATTTAAGGACACTATCGTGCTAAATGTTTCCTTGTGTATAAATGCTCATGATACTTTTGAAAGTTCAATGCAAGTATGTAACTAGCAGTGAAGGTAACTGCTTAACAAATTGAACAATCGCTCTGGCAACTGATTGTTATGTGGTGGTTCTGTGTTCTGTTCTTTGTTTTCTAATTTTGCAGAACCAGTTATAACTACAGAGTTGTGCAGAGGTCTCTAAGGTAAGACCGAGTTATTGCATGCTGCTGATTTTGCTAGTGCTTACTAACCAGTTGGGGACAAGTTGGGAATTGGTGGCTGAAACTAAAGAAATGATTGCTTACAGAATATCTTGTTGTTTCAAGGTGTAAATACGATTGTTTATGAGAAAAGGCCTTGAATTGCACCACGAAGTTAGGATTGGGCTATCTCCTTCTATTGGTATGTACGGTCAGAAATGTAAAAGCTAGAATCTCAGGAGGTAAGAGTAAGAGCAGTTAAATGATAATTGTTATTTTGCATTCCCTTGTTTCGACAGAGTCAGTGTATCTATAACTGTTCTGAGAAGCCCGGTAAACTTCAGGAGAGGTGAACAGATTTCTCTTAGAAGAGATCCTGTGTTGTTTCTCTCTCTCTCTCGCTTTCCCATCCCCATCCACTGCCCCTTTCCGTCCCCTTTTCCCTTTCCCTTTAGGGGCCAACTGGTTGTGCCAAGTGTCTGTAATTCTTGCTACACTAGTTGGCTCTTGGAGGTATTGGGATTGATCGGCTACAGGACGGAAACATCTGGACTCTTGCGGTGGCGTTCCTGACAAACAGAATACCCAAACTTGCAACAATCCAAGAGGTTCAAACTGAAAGACTCATCACATTCGATCAGCCTGCAGTGCACAATGAAGGACTATGCAATAATGCCATGGAACTCGTGCCTCTTGAAACACAGATTGAAACAGTTCGTCAAGAAACAACACCAGTCTACAATGATGTGGCATCAGAAAGTGCTACCGAGAGACAGATTGAAAGAACAATCCCATCAATTGACAGAACTGCCTCTGGTTATTTCATCAACTTCGACAACTTCTCTGAAGATCAATACGACCCCGAAGTGATGCCAGAAACAAAAAAGACTTTTAAAGAAAAAGCAACGGAACTCTTTCATCAACTAAAGGAAATCTACCTTATTTCTCCTTGGCTAGAGTTCTGGTTCGGTCTAGGTGTATTTTTTCCCCTGCTTTGGCTCATCATGGTACTGTGTTTGGGAAAATTCATTGAAGGAAAATATATTACAATGGACACAGCAAGTCAGAACATCAACCTAGTCCTGAAACCACACAGATCATCCCACGTGAAGAAAAGAGAACTGTCAACAGTAAATGTCACAGCAATTCCAATACCTGGTGGGGTAGTATGGGAGAAAACAGACTATGAGATCTATGGTCCGGTCGAAATCCTGAAGTATCCTCATCAATTGAAGGTTTCCTTAAGTGACTTTGTGACACCTAGTACATTCTCTGATGATTGGGACTTTAACAGTATTAATGACAAGATGTCTGATTTAGTAATGTCAGCTAGATTCACAGATCATGATTATTTACAAGGTTCATCTAGTTATGAGCAGTTATTCTGTTACACCCACTATGGGGATCACTACTTGCATAAATCTGCACAGCCTAGAAACGTTTTTATATATAATCAATGGGAACATTGTTCTACACCACCTAAAAGCAGTTCTAAAGCATTTTTTGAGAAATTCAAATACTTCTCAGGGTTTAACACCAGTGATGCAGAAACATTTTATTACAAACTGTTAGATAAAACAGGAATGAAAACAATGCTGACAAATTCTAAATTGATATATTCAGAAGCATTTTATGATAAAATGATGACATTTGGTTTTGATTATTGTAAAAATAATATTGAAACGAAAACAATTTGGGGTACAAAAGATTGGCAGGTGCAAGGCATTGAAGCACTATTTAGAACCTGCATGATACCAGAACAAATGTTGTTTTTAAATGACACAATACACCAAACATCTTGTCTTGGCCTAGCTAAGATCAAAGACCTTAAAACACCGTCTATACCAAAGCCAATACCTGAAAATACAACAACAGATATTGAGTTAGGCGTGTCACACATTTTACATTTTAACAGAACACATCCTGATTGGAAAAAGTGGTTAATCTGGCCTACTGACACAAACAGCTGTCAAGATAGATTCCTGAATAAAACACAGGGGTTAAAAATGACCAGATTAGACTCGAGATACTCCCAGAGACAACATCCAGGGATTATAACAACATACAGTGTAGGGAAACTCTGCCTTGAATGGCTAACAACATCCACACTGGCTGAAATTAAGCAACACTTGTCTTTACTAAAAGATGGTGCTGATTTGCGCGATTTCATTCTTGGACCACGCAAACAGCGTCAAAAGCGTTTCATAGCGACCAGTATCTATGCTGCTTACAACGAGGCTTGGAAAGTCAAACAAATTGAAACTGCTGAAAAAATACGAGAAATTGATCGTATTAATTTGGAGAAATCACTTTCTGTAGTAGACAATGGGTTAATGACTCTGTCTTCCAGAATATATTCGTTGGACAATATTGTATCCTCTGCCTTTGATGTGATAGACAGAGACTTGCTAATGTTACAACATGGCCAGTCGCAATTACGTTCTATTATAGAATTAGGCTGGACGCTGCAAAATCTTCGTTCAGGCTATGTGCCTTGGCGTTTAATCAACACAACGTCATTATTTTCCAGTTTTAACCTCACTGATAAACAGATCAGTTTGGCACAGAAAGGAGCAGACTATACAATCCTGAGCATCGAAAAACTCGAGAGATTACCATTGACAATGTCAGAGAGTCCTGTCATTGAATGGATAATACACGGAATTATCACAATTCCGATAACAACTTTCCGATTCTAAAGTGCCTTGAGTACATACCTGCTGGCCAGTATGAACAATTGGGTAAAGGATATGTAAAATCAGAATGGAAATTACCATACACTCATTCTTGCTATAGTGACAGCGACAAAAATGTATTTCTTAGTGGTGAAAACTGTAAACATTCACTAAGCGGTATACTTTTGTGTCAGGGTATTAATTTACACGGAGCATGTGATGGAAATTCTAACAACCTTTCATGCCACCAGCTAGTCACACCTGCAACTCAGATAGAGCCCTTCTTTATGCAACTTTCAAACGGGTGTTACATTCTTAGAACGGATCACAGATGTTGTGGCCTTGTGCCAGGGAAAAGTTATCTAGTAAGAGTAACATCCATGGTCAAATGCTGTATGCAAGCATTGTTTCCGAGTGGGCCTGCAGACACAGTGACTCCCATCTGGCCTCGTCTGAATCTCTATTCTATACGAATTGATACTTTAAGCAAAATGAAATCTGTACTTTTACAGACAACAGTGCCTATAACGTCATCAAAAGAGACGTATGAACTTCTAGTTGCAAGGACAGCTACTGAAGTTCATGACCTTTTATCAACAAATTGCCCCGTGCATTTCGTAGAAATGTTGAGCCAACTCCTTAACATGTCTAGTGCCACAAGCATCCCAGGCATATTTAAGACAGTCTTTACGGGACTTCTAACGCCCTTCCAGGCAATTTTGGGAATCGTTCCTAATTTTGTACACTCTGTTTTTGGCGGCATACCATTATTTTTGGGACTCGTCGCAGGGATTTTATTTTTGACCCTCCTGCTTCGTTATGGCAAGCCGAAACTCAGACATAGCTCCCATGGGAATGGAAGAGACAATCCTAGCAATGCGCTACCGGGACAGGATAACTAACGTTCTTGGATTGGCCAGGCTGAGAGATCTAAACATGACCTGGTTCCTTTCATTCAGACCTATATGGCAGAACTGTATCTTACCGGTACTAAGATGTATGCTATGCGGCGATGAATGCGTGTTGGACATCTGTCTTTCACTTCCATCAGCAGTACCAATGGACGTCGATACTTTGCTCAGTCCAATAACGGCTCACGCATTGTGTTGTCCCCAGCGGCTACCAATCCTGATGACAGCATTCGTTGAGACTCCTGTACTACGACTAGGTGGTAACAGTGGAGCAAGTGACAAAAGCAACATCACCCAGGTACGACCTTCTGTGAGCATTGCTGCTCCTGACTACGATGACAGCAATCATTCTCACACCTGCCAAGTTACAGCACTATCTAATTTGGTTGAACTGTCACCTGATTTTGTAGACCAATTCTTTGAGAGCCTGTCTGATACGATGTTCTAACCCGTACAGAAACAATAACTTTTGAGAAGCTTTCCGACTCACAGCGTTCTCATGAACTCTGAATTCGGCCTTCAGTTTTGATCAACAAAAACTGCAGAAAGTGTTGGAACTCTATTTCCCCGTTCAAGCATTAATTCTTTTTTAATTGGATATTTTGAATATTGATTTTTTTTTTGGCACGAACAACTCTTTGCTTAACGTAAAAACTATTCTTAGAGAACAGAAGCTTCAAAACTTCTATTTTTAAACACATCTAGAGACATAACAACATTACATCAGCCTCTAGCACATGTTATTGCAATGCATTTATATGCGATGATTTATCTCGCCCTTCTTCTGTCAGAGATACTTCATGTGTAATTCTTTTGCATAATCGTTCATTATTTTCATATGCAATAATTTTTTGAATGATTCTATGCTTCAAAAAACGTACAGTACCTAAATTTCATGTATTACAGATACGCCTATTTCGAATGCATATATGTATTTTGGTGTGGGCAATGTTACACATGCATCCTATTGCTCTAGTTTTAGTAATTTGATGGACATGAATACGTGGAGTGGGTGTTGCGTGTTTATCTAGGCTCCTGATCGATACTGTGACCTTATGCCCCTATTTGGCTATAAATCCATTTATTCCCTATATTGGCATAACCGTTCAAGTGCGATTTTCAGAAAAGTCATCTCTGGCCTCACACGAACAGAGCCACATTCCAGAATAGCTCTCTGCCACTTCCTTTGCGACCAATTAGTGCAATGACAGGGCAGGAGTCACTATCTGATATTCCTAGATTAACACTCCGAGTTCTTCAACAAGATAAAAACTCAGCAAACCTGGAAATCCCCGCTTGCTGTGTTTTGATTAGTAATGGAACTCTAATGAGCAACTGATAACTATCACTTCCTAGTGACATCTTTAATTGACGTCTTATGTCCAGCAAACTTGTGTCAAACCCGGCACCTGTCAGGTATAAATATTACCAACGTTGCCTTAAGCAATAGCTCGTTGCTCGTTGCCTGTTGTTAGCTGTCTGCAAGACCCCGTGTTGGTGAAGCTAGCACCCTGTCGCTGCAGACTGCTGTCCCCTTGGTGGTGAAGCTACTGATACCATTATGGCTGCTAAAGCGCGAACGATGGTGCAGTACGCTTAGGAGCTGAACAGCCGTCCCTCTGCAAAGACATCCAGCAGATTCCAGCTGCCGCGGACGCTGTCCCCCGCCTCCTCCTCCTCGACGCGCTGAAGAGAGCCGCTGCCTTTCTCCTGCAGAGAAATCCAGCTCCAGCGTTTCCGGTCTACCCTTGCGGGTAACTGGGATATCGAGTGCCCCCTGAAGGAAATACCAGACTTCCATCATTCTATTCAGAGGTATGGTGTTGACTAAACCCTTAGATGAGAATTCTTGAAGCAAACCTTGGCAAAACCAACTTAACTTAAAGCTACTTACTTACTCCCCTTCCACGTGTTAGGCTTAGGTCAGGCACACTGGGGTAGGCTTAGTTAGAAGCACCAGTTGAGTATTTTAGCCTAATGTATATATGACTGTATATATGTTTTATTACTTTTAAACCATTGTATGGCTAAGAAACCATATCAATGCTTTTACAGTTCTATTTCGCAAACCTTATCTTACTGTACGTACTTTTTATAATGACAAGTCTTGCAATTGTGGCAATACATTTCTCTTGTACGAGAAGAAAGACTGTTCAATAAATGTTAACCTTTATTGACAAACGCCTGTCTCTCTATTCTCTACATCTCGTGAAAGTAAACTGCACTAAACTGACTGAGTGAAATACATGTCTATTGTTTCACACGACCCTAGAGATTGACTCTTGATCTGAGGAGCAAAGTTGTCATGTTGCACGGTTGTTGGAAAGCTGAATCCCTTCTTGTCTGTGCCAGGGAAGCTGATCACTTCCCATGCAGAGAAGAAAGTTTCCAGTGACCTCTGAGCTAGTTGGTAACACACCCAATTAAGTTTAGCATAGTCAGTGGAGGCCTGGAATATCCGCAGTTCCACGTCGATACTACTGTTTATGTTATTCCAATGCGCAGGGCCTAGTGGGAAACTAGGAACTACACTACAATACATATTACTGCACTTCATGGGCCAGATTTACAATTACTGGCTCATCCCTGCAAATTAGCAGAGATGTGCCAGTAAATGTGGGCAGCAGCTCCACCACCCATGATGCGCTGCATTTACAATGCGGTGCACCATGGTCCCAAAACAGCACAGATGCGTCACGCATCTGTGCCGTAAAAGTGGCGCACTGCTGGAGTTGTGTTGCAAGCGCGACGCAGCTCCAGCAATGCTCTGGGGGGCCTATTCTTTCAATGCTGCCTCAAGCCTTACGCCTGCTTCAAGCAGGCACAGGGTTTTGACGCAGCATGGGCCTAAAAGTGAATGAGTGAAATCTTGTAGATTTCACTCAGCCACTTTTAGGATGCGTTCCTGCGCAGGAACGGCCCCCTGCGCAGGAACGCCTCCTTATTGCGCAGGGATTTACAACGTGACGCATCTCCCAGAAGTGTCACGTTGTTAATACCCCACACCATGGAGCAGGATTTGCGGCGCCGCTGCGTCACAAAAGAGACGCAACCCCGGCGTAAATGAGGCGCAAGGGGCTTGCAAATCTTACACCAAATGTTGCTGGAATTTGATTTCATCCATACACGTACATTCTACAGCAGATCTCATCATAGGTGTACATATTGTTGCAGTTCAGATGACCACTATGTAATACATTTATTTTGTCAAACACAGTTTAATTAGCATTTTCAACTATGTAATACAATACAGCATGTTGGGACATATGCTGAGATAGAGACCTCAATCATATATATATATATCCATCATAACATGTCAAGATCAGTATTGAAACATATATGGTCTGCAACCATCTATGGGCCAAATACTAATCAAAAGTAATCAATATACTGCAGTCTGCTAATAGTAACCCACATCTGTGCCATTCATGCATACCTCCTTTAATATACCACCCACAACAATACCTCCCTATAAACTGTGAACAATGAACTAGTCTGCTACATTCCTATTAATGAGGCAAGGAGTCACTGAAATAATAGTGCATATGTGTCTCTAGGCTTGGGGGGGGCAGAGGAGGAAGGACCAGTGAGGCGGCAAGACAGTCAGGGGTGAGAAGTAGGGGGGGGGGAGGCCCAGGTGAGCTTTGGTAAGGGAAACACCCCATCACCTCTTTGGTCAAAAAATGTAATTCCCCATCTAGTTTGAGTTGCTGTCCATAACATAGCCCTTTGCCAATGCGGCCAACTCAACCGGTAGATATAGGGCTGCATCTACATCTTCTCCTGCCAGTGCCTTAAATTGTTCCTACACCTGAGCCCAATACAACGCAATTGGTTTCTTCTGCAAACCCCTATATTCTTTTCGGGCCAGTGCCTCCTCCTCTGTCACCACCCATCTAATGACCTACTCCCTCCAGACGCCCTCACGTGGTGCATGAATTTAGTCGCTGTGTCACTGTTGCAAAAGAACCTTTGTTTTTAATTCCTTAGTCTTCTTCTCGATCTTATCTTTTTCCTCCTTATCCCTATTCTCACAATACTGAGCAGTAGCTAATATCTGTGCAGAGGAAGAAACATCCCAAATACTTTCAGAGTCCTTTAACTTATGTGATAATTCTGGAAGTAAATTAAATACAAATTTATCCACGAATAATCGTTGTCCACCTTCAGTACTCATATCTTGACCACTGTGTTCGATAAACGTCTCCTCAAAATGAGTAAAGAAATCGGAGACACCCTCATCTTTCTTCTGCTTACACGCAGGTAACTTATCCCAGTTAACACGTAAGGCTGGCATCATCGTTTTCATTAAAGTGATGATTCTACCAGGCAATTGTGTAATCAAATCATCTGGCTAAGCACCACCTACCTGTGCTGCATCTGCGGCCATTATAGCAGCCACCTAAAGCTTGGTCGTGGTCCTCCCTACGAATCCGAGCCCACAACGCTTGTGAAACTACCTTCCCCATCAGCATATCAATATCGGCCAAATTCATAATACACGCATCAACAGTCTGGGCCAACTCTTTGTAATATCCAGCAGGATTTTTATGAGGGTCCGGTAAAGACTGTTTGAGCGCCAAAACTTCAGATCGTTTCCAGAGGACATTACCCATATACGCTGGAAATGAGCAGGGATATGCGGAACAACGCCTGCCTGTGCAACCTCTTCTCTCCATACTGGAGGAACCTCCCTCATAGGATAATGTTTCATTTTCTGTCGAACTGCAGGATCAGGTTCAAGAATAGTCTGAGAAGAAAATAAAGACATGAAAGCGACAAGTGTCTGAACGGCATCTTCAACTTCAGAATTCACAATAAGACCTTTATCAAACTTAGCCTGCACGTCCAACAGACCCTGAGGAGCTAGACCCAACTCCATATCCTCCCATCATTTGACAAGATTGTCACACATAACATTAAAAACATATCTTTGTGTGGGCACATTCCACAGGAGAAAGGTACTCAATATATCAGGCACACTATATTGAGGACCACTCATGTCATTTGTGAGCAAGAGAGTCCAACGCAATTCGCTCGTCGGAACCTGGGATTTGACTACGGGACTGCCTTCGAGACAGAGCAGGAGTCAAGGAAAAAGACCCAAAGAAGGGGGAGAAAAGGCCAGAAACAGTATCGACCAACCGTTTGGGAGCTATGGGAGATTCTGACAGTAAAACTGGAGACAGGGTATTAAGCAAAGGAGGAGAAGGACTGATTGTTACAAGAGGAACCGAGGGTAAAAGAGACTGAGGTACAGAAGTTGGTGGCAAAGGAGGCGGGGTGGCAATACAGTAAGGGGCAATTGTGGAAGCGCCGGATCAACTGGCTGAACAACAGGTTGCTGGACAGGTTGCAACAATGGGGACGCATTAGCACCAGGTACATAAGGAGGTGGCAATCTCAACAAATGGGACATTAAGGGATCTTCATCAAGATCCTTACTCTGTGGAGAAGTAGGCAACATAGGGTAGAATCTATCTATTGCCATACGATGCTGTCTTTCTGAGACTTCAATCGCCTGATCAATCTCATTGTCTTTAAACTGCTGGGCAGCCTGTATAATCGGCATATCTTTCGCCTTTCTATCTCTTTTTGCCTGCTTAATTTTTCTCTGCTTGGCTTCTTTACGCTAAAGGCGGAAAGAGTCAAACATCGCCGGCCGGGCTTTTCTTTTGAACAAGATTGCTTCTAAATTGTCTAATATATCAGGCTCAAAGCTACCATTTTGTGGCAACTGCAAAACACCATCTTTTCTCGTGTATCGGATCCATGCTTTGTTAATGGCAATGGGGCCAACACCATGTTTAGAATAGAGCTCATAAGTGGGAGTTCAAACTGGAGGAATTGGACAAGAGTCCTCGAGCCGGGAATCCCTATTACAACCAAAACAACAAAACTACCTAAATTTGCTAAAACCAGGCATCTTTAATTCACTGGTCCGTTTACCAACTTCAAGGGGTTAAAGCAAATAACACAGCACAAACGTACTCACCCCTTGGCTTTGGCTATTGCAATGGTCGAATAACAAAACCCAAAAACAAAACAAAGAAGTATGTGCTACCCACGAATACTTAACTAAGTGTTCTCTCACACCAACAGAGGTCCGTCTAACATCTCGCAATACCAGTCATCACCAAAGGGACCAAGGCAGGGCGGCAGTCAGGGCAGCAGTCGTCAGCAGCCATCGGAAAGGAGTAGCTGCGCTGCAAAAGACCTTCGGTCCACTTCGACATACAGGGGTCGCTTGACGTGGTTGGCGAATCCTCGGTAATTTACTTGCGAGGCTTCTCACGACCCTCGGGCTGAACCGCTACCACTGAAGCCGCCCCACGTTGGGCGCCAGTGAAAGAACCGGGCCTTATGGGCCTGGCGGCGCAGGGCACACCTTAAATCCCCTAGTTCACCTGCCTTGTCGAACAGAGACACGAGACACTCTGTTGGGCGTAGAAACCATGTTTATAGCTGCAGCTAAGCACAGTTGTCCCAGAAGTACAGCGTATATTCTGAGGAGACTGCCACTTCAGTCCGTGGCGTACAATCTTTTATAGCACACATATTTACAACGTATACTCCCAGTATATACAAAGCAAGCCGATAGGAAAAGTTGGAAAACAAGCTATCAGGTGTCCCAAATACGCCCCTCTTTCAAACCCTGTGTGTCATCCCTCCCCACAAGTTAATCAGTGATAGTACCGACAATCCAATTTGTAGGTGCCAGGACGTATTTGTGTGCCTCAAAGGATAGTTGTGTAACAAGAGAATACAAGGAGAGAATAGCGAATGCCAGTCGGATAAGATAATGTGAGGAAAGAATAGGAGAAGCCAAATAGTCAGTCGAGACCGGGATCAATCAACCCAGACATGGATTAGTGAACTCGGCCAGACCCTGACATCGGTTTCGTAAACAAGATGCAGGGGGTTACTTTTTAACAGAAGAGACACGTAGCAGCTGGAAAAGTCAAGAACACTCCGTTCGCCGTGCTGCCTGAGTGAGGGCAACACAAAATGGCAACAAGACACAAAATGGCGGCTAAATACAGGACTAATTCGGAGACCGAAGAACCTCACAACCAGTTCCACACTTCCTCAGGAGTATTATAGAAGGAGGATTTGCCATCTATCATTATACGTAAGCGGGCTGGAAACAAGAGAGAGCATCGGATACCCTCCTCTCGAAGAGCTTTCTTTACTGCTAAAAATGAGGAGCGGTGGCGTTGAACCTCAAAAGAATAGTCGGGGTAGATAAAAACGCGTGCATTGTCCACTTGGTAGGGCCCCATCGCTCGTGCTCTCTGCAGGATCATGTCTCTATCCTTGTAGTGCAGAAGTCGTGCTACAACTGGTCGAGGGGGTCGCTTAGGCGCCGGGAGACAGGACGGGACCCAGTGAGCCCGCTCCAGCGTATAAAAATGGGTCAGCCCTTCAGGAGCAACCACCTCGCGTAGCCAGGTTTCCAGGTAGGTCACCATGTCAGTCCCTTCAACTTTTTCTGGCAAACCCACCACGCGTATGTTGTTACGCCGGTTAAGGACTTCTGCGTCCTCCACCCTTTTTTCCAGTAGCTGTACTCTCCTCTGCAGGTCCCCCAGGGTGGCATCTGTCGCCTTTTGAGCTGGTGCCAGCAAATCTAGAGTAGCTTCGGCCTGCGTGACTCAGTCTACCAAGTTCCCGTGGTCTGCCCGCAAGAGTCCCAATCCCGTGGACACCTGGGCGATGTCATGGTGTAAGGCCTCCCTCGTGTCGGCAATGGCCTTTAGGATCTGATCTATCTGGGGCTGCTGTAGTCCCGCTGTGGGGTCTCCGGACAGGCCAAGGTCCCGGTCTCCGGGCAGGTCTGCCGCAGGGTCAGGGGGCATCGTGCCCGGCTTCGGGCGCAGTTTCCCGATTGTGCTGGTGTTCATTCAGTGCACCGACCCTGTGTTCACGAAGGTTCCCCCAAGACAGATTCGCCAGGAGCACCCTCCAATAGTAGTAGCTTGTACCTCTGATCATGGAGGTGATAGGACCTCTTCCTTCAGCAGGTTCCCCGCTGCCATGCCGGATGACCTTCATGGCTCCAAGGTGTCCATATCTGGCCCCACTCGGCGAGCATCCTGGGAAAGCTCAGGACCACTCCAGGCTCCAGGAGACCTGCAGAGCCCTCAGAAGTAGAATCGAAGATGACCCAGATGTGCCGGTGATTGTGCTAATCTTAGTCCTTCAGCTAGGCCACAGTTCGGAAGTGATGGTGAGCTACAGTCCACCCACCATCTGCGCAGGTGGACCCGCGTGATTCTGTCGGGCCCCAGCACTCGCAACACCAATGTCCGCCCGGTCGCAGGGCCTAGAAACCTCCCCCCGTCGATATTGTCCCCAGGCATAAGAGGCAGAGCTCTGTCAGCAACCTTGGGTCCCTCGCTGCCGGTTCGTGGCCTGTTAAGATCTTCCAATAGACTGCCCTACTCCTCAACCGGAGCCGCAGGGATCACACTGGGGTAATGGGGTGTAACGTGTGTCTCCCGCAAGCGGTGCCCGCCGGCACCCCGGGTCAGCAGGTAGGACCACGTCCAGTTGGGGCAGCCAATCAATTTACACCAGTTGGGCCCTTGCGTGTTCCCGGCCAGGGCCTAGGCTGAATGTTCCAGCCCGTGGAACCGCGCAGTGCCGCCCCACAAAGGTATCCATGGGGGCCCTCTACGATACAGCCGGTCTTCTCCACCACACCGCTTGCTCCGGACACACAGGCCGATAGGCCCCTGGAGGTATCCGCAACCACCGGGGCCCAGCAGAACGCACTGTCAACCTCACCTCGAGGTCTGAGCGTCACGAGAATGCAGCGCCTCTTCAGCTCACCGAGGCCACAGCAGGGCACTGCCGGGATCTCCGGTCGCTCCGAGGTCCATATCACCTCCGGTGTCTTCGCTCCAACTTTCCAATGGTGCAATGGCTCCCACCGTAAGCTGGGGCCGGCTCACCCGCACTCCGGCCCGGCTTACTCGAGGCTGGGGATGAGCCCAGCTGTGTAGGCTGCAGAAAGATGGCCGACGCTGGTCTAATGAACTCCCCGGAGGTTCAGCATTCCGCAGCTGCAGGTCGGCACTCGCCACACCGGACGGCTCCACAGAGCCCACGCAGAGGGTGGGGGGTATGTCTGACCCTCTAGGGACAGCAGGGCAAAGATATGCAGGATAAAACTGGAGGTGGGCACGGAGCTTCGTGCTCACATGTCCATTCCTGTTGGTGGCCAAGGCACGCCCCCATGGGGGGACACCTACATGCTGCAAATGTCTTCTAATTGTGAATGTTGTGTAACCCTTTAATGTGTGACAAAATTGTTTAAAATTTGATGTATCATCCCCCTAGCTTCGGAACTTTAAAACCTTGAGAAAAAGATATAAAAAAAATACATCTATCCGCTGCTCTGCCTCTTCAAAGGGGACTCCATGGCGTATCCATATGGTTGCCCCCCCTGGCAAAGACCAAATAGTTAGTAGTGGATGATCGACCTCGCCATTTTTGCGTGACTCAGCCACAAAGCCTACCGTGTCATGCTGCAGAAGTTCCTGGTAGAGCTTCCCACACAAGCACTGATTTATACAGACAAATTTGAAAAGAGTCCCTCAAATTTGAAAGGAGTCACTCAAATTACAGATAAGTTTCGTATCTTTCCATAAAACGTCTCAATTAAACAAATGTGTAGCATCACCAAATGTAACTATTATCAAGCTCCCTGAAAAGTGTTGCATCTACCTGTAAATTGTCGCAAAGCCACAAAAACGTGTCGCATCTACACAAAAAGCATCGCACAATAACAAATGTACCGCTTCATAATTGCAAATGCATGTGAACGTACGATGCGACACTTAAAATAAAAAAGTGTCACGCATGTACAGGATTAGCCACATCGCTGCTTGAGAGATTCCTCTTCTGTGCTGGACAGCAATAAAAACGGGTGTGGTCATGACGAGCTCAGCTCATCATGAGCACAGGAGCACTGTACTGCATGACGAGCTGAGCTCGTCATGAGCATGGAAGGGGCTAAATTAGCTAATATTTGCAATAATAACCCATCGTAAAAAGCATGTTGCAAATCATAAAAACGTGCCGCAACTCCGGCAGTAAGTGATGTCATCATTCTAGATTCTTCCAAACCAGGAAGTACATTGTTTTTTTCACTTTCTGTTACTCTCTTTGGGTGTGTGCTTGGTGGAGGAGGTGTTTGAGAGAGTTGTGATTGAGAGTAGTGTTTAGCTGTGCTTTTTGTCAGTGTTTTGTGTCTTTTGGAGTTCTTTGCTCTGTCTTTTGTTAGTCTTGTGTGTGCTATTTGTATTTTCTATTTAGGGGTGCGTGTCTATAGGGGTAGCTAGTTTTAGTGTTATTGTAGGGGTTGTTTTTTTTCATAACATTTATTTTATTATTAAGTTTCCTTTATTAGCTGACTTCAGTTTACTTATAAAATGTTTTACATTGATCACAATGTCAGGCAGGTCCAAGAACCTGACAGACAGGGAGCTTGGTGGGCTCCTGTGGCTCATCTTCCACTACCTCCCAAGAATGATAAGCATGGGTGGGCGTGTCAGCCAGGGATACGCCACAGTGGAACGGAGAGGAAGGTGGATGTTGGTCCAGCAACATCTTGCGCAATTATTCCAGGTGGAGCGGGCGACCCACCAAATCAAGCACCACTGGCAGGACACCATCAGCCGCGAGGGTGACATGCTTGACCATCTTGGCCTGGATGTTGGTGGGCCAACCGGTGAGTACATGGGTAATCTTACTCATGTTGTCATTGTAACCAAACTACAGATATGTAAAATTTTGCTATGTTTAAAATTATACAAAAGATGGCTCAGATTTACAACAAACTAGCGCAGCACTGCGCAGCAAGTCATTTTGCTGCGCCGTGCTGCGTTACTTTTGAATGCAGAGATGCAACATATTTACAAGAATATGTTGTGCCTCTGTGTCTCCCCCTGCGCTGCCGAGAAAAACTCCAGCCATGCACCGGCGCAGGCACCCTTACACCATGGTGCAAGGATGCCTGCGCCATGGAGAGATTGTTTTTGTGCTGGATTGTGTCCCTTCCTGCACAAAAACAATCACAAGAGACTTTTCCTCTTTCAATGCGTGCTGTAAAAGGCAGCATGCATTGATAGAGGAACAAACAAGGATACATTGAAACATTTATCAATGAGCATCGCTACGCCACCTCTAGGGTGGCGTAGCATTTACACGCATCTCCAGCTTTATCAATTTTTGTAACTCTGTAGATGTGTCTCACTCCATGGGTGTTGCCTGGGAACATCAACAGCAACACCCATGGAACACCCCTACCACACACAGTGCTGTGTGTGAAGGGGCCGTATTTACAAGGAGAGGACGAGCCACACAGGGTGGCTTTTCCTCTCCTTGTAAATATGTAGGAGCACCCTGCGCCACCAGTATGTCATAAAAAGTGACGTAGTGGTGGCGCAGGGGGCTTGTAAATCTGCTCCAATGCCAATTTATTGCAGATTAATGAGTCCTGGTGCCTTGTTGCAAATCTGCAGGGATGCACCATCACACATGTGACACACATTTACCTCCCTGCGCCACCACAATTGGATTGCATTTTCTATGCTGCACCCCGGGGCGCAAGTATTGTGCAATGTGTGTTGCATACTGTGATGTAAGGGTGGGGCATTGGTGGAGTTGTGTTTCAAATGCTACTTGGCTCACGCAATGCTCAAGGCCACGCTATGTCTAACATGTTGCCCCACCCCTCACGCCTGCTTTAAGTACACACAGGGTTGTGACGCATCATGGACAAGAAGGGGCAGACTTACAATTATTGGCGCATCCCTGCATATCAGCAGGGATGCGCCACGTATTTAGCTCGGCTTCTCACCCACCATTGGTGCGCAGCATTTACAATGCAGCGCACCATGGAGCAAAAACTGCACTGATGTGTAATTTAAAAATAAAAATTCTTTTTCAAATCTGTCTATTGGCATTTCAATTTTATAAACAGTACAATGCACATAAATATCCATCCAATACATTACTGCGAGTACATTTCAACAGTCAATTATGCAATACGTATTATGTCTCTCAGGTACTGCATTGTATTGTGTAAACATTCACGCAGCTAGCAGATGTGCCCGAGAGTATCCATGATCTAAAAGGGCCTGTGCGACCCAGCTCCAGGTCCAGAAATGAGTTATATTTCAAAACAGTATACTCTTAGCTTCACTAAGTTAACCAAGTATATTGAGACATGGTCTTGAGCATACAGTAAATGTTGTCCCTCCCCTTGCGTCCCGAGCCCTATCCAGCCTCCCTCTCCCCCTCCCTCCACTTATAAAGGAGTCCTCCCCCCACCCCCATGTCTCCAACTCCCGCTATTCCCCTGCACTGCAGCAGTATGTATTGCACCCGGCGAGATGTCATGTATGATGCCCGCTGCGTGTGCCCCCCTGCCGTCTGCAGCCCCAACTAGTCTTCTGACATTCCTCCACTGGCGGCAATTCCTTCCGACTGTAGGGTATGAAGCATACGTTCCCAGGACTCTGCCCTGCCCACTGTTTCCTCCCGCCGTATAGTGGTCCATTCCGGCCGGGCCCATGCTTGAAGGGACAGAGTCCAAGCCTGCACGCTAGGTGGGTCCTGCGCCTTCCACCGCTTGGTGAGGAGGCGCGCTGCCAACACCATCCCCAAGCCCAGGAATCTGTACGATGCTTTATCTTTTGGGGGCCTCTTAAAGAGATGTAGGAGGAATTCAGGCCAGTTGCACGGAATTATGCGCACAGTACACTGCGCAAGGAGCCTACTGATGTCCTCCTAGTAAGTGCCTAGCCCTGTACATCCCCACAGAATGTGAAGTAGATCAACATCCACAGCCTCACATCTTGGGCAGGACACGTCGGCCCTGTGGAAGTATCTATTAATTAAGGCTGGGGTGAGGTAGGCCCTATGTATTATGTAGACCTGCATTTGGCTAAAGCATATGTTCCGGGGGATTCTCACTGGGCCCTTGAGGACTTTCTCACATTCTTTATCTTCAAGTGCCCGCACCAGATCCTGCTCCCATTCGCCCCATTGAGTGTCCAGGTTTATTGCCGTGTGTGCTCTCAGTGACGCAGCAAACCACTTAACCAGATGCCTCCCCCTTCCCATGACGTGAAGATATTGAATAGGAAGGTGCTGCTCGGGCTCTGTCATGACAGCCCCCACCCCTTCGCCATGTGTGTCAGGAGGGAGCGGTGTAGTAGGAAACCCCCTGGGGAAGCCCCTCATCAGTGACCAGTGTCTCGTACGGTGTCAGCGCCCCGTCTCTATGTAGGTCGCCTAGCGTCTGTATTCCTGCATCGTGCCACCTTTCCAGCATGGGACGTGTGAGCACCCCCGCCTCCCGGTGAGCCCTCAAAGGGTACCGCCGGCACGTATGGTGAGGTTGCCCGCGTAAGCCGCAGCGCCCAGCAGAAGCACTTGTATACCACCGTCAGTAGTAGCGGGGTGGTACGCACCAGGGCAGCCAATGGTTGAAACTGCATTTGTATTTGCTCCAGCGTGTATGGATGATCACCGGTGGCTGTGTCCTACCTCCCCCTGTCCTCTAACCAGCAGGCAATTCACAAAGCAGGGGGCAGCTAATCCGCCTCTGTCGGTGGGGATGAACAATTTCCGGAGTGCCAGTCGATGTCTGGAGGAGCCCCAGATGAAGTCACATAGGACCTTATTTAGCGTGGTGAAAAAGGAAGCTGGTAGAAACAGAGGTAAGTTAGTAAAATAGTACAGCAAGCACGGGAGCATGACCATTTTGGCCAGGGCTACTCTGCCCGTGGGTGTTAGTGGGAGCGTGGACCAGTAGCCGATCTGCATCCAGAGCGCTGCCACTGCTCTACCTAAGCTCTCGTTGAAAAGATCGACCGGATGGCGATAAATCTGTATTCCCAGGTATTTAAATGTGTCCGCCATCTACGGGACTCTTGTGCCTTGTAGTCTTACCCTGGGTCTTCCACTTCATCGCTAAATGCAAAGAGACCCGACTTGCCTGCGTTGACCCGGACTCCAGAGAGCTCTGCGAAGCTACCCAGCAGGCGATCCAGACTTTACAGGATATTGTTCACATCTCTGAGAAATACTAGGAGGTCGTCAGCATAGAGTGACACCTGGTGTACGCCATCCCCCAGCGGAATCCCAACGGCTAGTGTTTGGCGCATGGCCGCAGCCAAGGGCTCCATGGCCAGCGCAAAGAGTAGTGGGGACGGCGGGCACCCCTGCCGGGTGCCTCTGCGCACCGCCACTGCCTCCAATACATAGAGCCCCAACCTCACGCAGACCACCGGGTTACGGTATAGAAGGTCCACCATCTGCAGACAATCAGTATCAAGTTCGTACTTCTCCAGTACTGACTGTAGATACCCCACTCTAGACTGTCAAATGCCTTTTCCAGGTACCAGGCATCCTGCTTTAGTGCAGTCCCTCATCGCTTCCGCTGCTACCCTGAAATACCGCCTAAGGTACTGCAACGTGGATTGTGCCGGCACAAATCTGTTTTGGTCCAGGTGTACTAAATGGGGGACCACCGGTGCTAACCGCTCTGCAAGGATTTTAGCGTATAGTTTGTAATCCACATTCAGCCTAGCTAGTGGATGGTTCAAGCCTAGCTCTGTGGGGTCTTTGCCAGGCTTGGGCAGCGACAACAAAAAAGCCTCCCGCAAGGTCGGTGGCAGCCTATCCTCGTCAATTGCTGTGTTGTACAGTTGGAGGAGCCAGGGCGCCAGGATCTCTCTGTTGGCCTTGTAATATTAGGCTGGTAGGCTGGCGGGACCCGGAGATTTCCCCGATGCCAAGGCCTGAATTGCTTCCCCCACCTCTTCCAGGGTGAGAGGTGCACAGAGTGCCCCGTTGTGGGCGTCAGTGTCAGTGGGCTGCACTACTAGGTCAAAGAACTCATCCAGCGCGTGTCTGGAGCCAGTACACTGACCCCTGTACAGTTGGCTGTAATGATCAGTCAGCGCCTGGTGGAGTTTTGCGCCGCGTGTAAACCATTTCCCCTTCCCCTGTACGAATGGCTCCCACCAATGCTCCTTGATCCGATCTCTGCACCAACCGGGCCAGTAGTCTCCCAGCCCTGTCTGCCTTAGCATGTGGCCTGGCCGTATGCACCGCGTAATTGTGGCATCCCAGCCTTTCCATTAGGGTCGCAGGCTCCCCTCTCAATTCCCACAGTTTGACTGAGGGTCTGCCAGTCCCCTTGCTCTCCCTCTCGTATCGCCGAAGCTCTGATTCCAGTTTAGTCAAGGAATCGAACACTGTCTTGCAAATATTCCAGGTAGCGCCTATACAGTGTCCATGGATGGTTGCTCTATGTGCATCCCATTCCAGCAGGAGATCGTCCACCGTCTCTGGGTTCTCAAAATATGCCAGAATGGCAGTGCCCAGTGAGGAGCAAAACACAGCGTCCTCAAGAGCGGCCGTTTGCAACCTCCACAGAGGTACAGGTGGCCAGTCCACATCCCAGCTAATCCGGAATAACAGGGTATGATGGTCGGAGTGTGTTCTACCTAGATATTCCGTCACAGCCAAGAGCGGGAGCATTGACTGGAAGCCCACTATGCGGTCCAGGCGGACATGCAGGTCATGAACTGATGAATAGTATAAGTATATCTTATTGGTGGGATGTTGTACCCACCAGAGGTGATATATTTCCCAATGGGTAAGGCAGTCCTGCAGCACCTGCGCATTTGACGCCACCGGTGCAGAGCGTAGCGGTAGGAATGATCGTTGTAGGTGCGTGTCAAGCACCATGTTAAAATCTCCGCCTAGTACTGGAAGTCCCACGTATGGGTAGAGGGCTCGATTCAGGTTATCCAGGAATACTTGTTGACCCATGTTAGGGGCATATAATGAACCCAATAGCACCACCTGCCCATTGAGCTTTCCCTTGCCAGGGAGTACCTTCCCTCCTGGTCCACCTGTACTTCCTCACATACGAACCGGATGCCAGCTCTTACCCAAATTAGCATTCCACGCGCATGCGCTGAGTATTCTGTGCCGTATATCTGGCCTCTCCAGCGCCTACAGAGCTTTCAAAGTTCTGCTTGGGACATCTGCGCCTCCTGTAGGAGCGCGATCCCTACCCCATGCCGCTGTAGATTAGAGAAAACAGAGTAACGGTGTGCTGGGGTGTGCATGCCATGGATGTTCCAAGTTACGATGTTAGTGTTTGCTATGTATGGTGTTTCATTGTCGCTGTGTGGGAGTCGGGGGTGGGAAGGGTAACAAGCGAGACCCGCGGACCGGTGCTCAGGGGGTTGTCTGCATGTCGCTTCTGCTTCTTGTAACCAACTTTTAACAACAAAACAAATGGGGCGATTACCCAACGGGGCACTCGTCCATACGAAAAGTGTCTGTCCCTCAGTGGGTCGTACTCTCAGCCCAGTGTTTGCGCGGTGATTTGTGTAGCCAGCAATGTAATGAGGTAGCTCCCTTATCCAGGGCCTGTGAGTGTCTAAGAGGTGCTCAAGGATAACTAACATGCTTTACAAGCAATAATCCCCCTCCCTCCCCGGCTCAGGCCTGCTGCTTGTTTTTTTGCTTGCACCCCAGAACCAGCCTTTCCTATCCGCTAGTTGGAGCGCTCCCCCCCAGGACACAGGTACTGCCGGGTCCATGTCCCACCCAAACAGCGCGTTGCACGGCAGTCTGGCAAAGGATGTAGTGCTCAATGTCCGATAGGTAGGGGTCTGCAGTTCAATCACCAAAGACTCTCTCACAGTCACATCAGGAGATCCCCTGTCTGTGGTGTCACCACTGGTAGGTTAATGTCTACCAACAGCAGTGTGGACGGAGAGGACAAACCGCTTAAATCTACATCACTCAGCTGCCGGACCTCAAAGCTGTCGGTGTTATTGGCTGCTCCCAACGTCGCAACTGCCTCCAGCGCTTCCTGCCTATCCTGCCGTATCTGCTCCGGACTTGGGGCAGCCCGGCCCGGGTCTGTGTTCTGTCTGGCACCTTTCTTCCTCCTCCCCCTCCTGTATCATTGCTCTTGCCAGCCACCGACCTCCAGAACCGTGGGCCTCGTCCCTGACCACTGCCCCGTCTCCTCTAGCCAGTCCCAGACTTCTGACGGGGCCTCAAAGAAGTGTGTGCCCTCCTTGGTGACTACTCGGAGGTGCGAGGGGAACAGCAAGGAATAAGGTAGGTCCAGTTCCCGCAGCTGCCGCTTCACGCCATATGTGCTTCTTCGCTTCTGCACTGTCGCAGTGAAGTCAGGGAAGAACATCACTCGGCTGTTGCCCACCTTGACATCAGTCACTTTCCGGGTTTTGCACAGCACCTCATCACAGTCCCGGTAGTTGAGGAGTTTAAAGAGAAATGCATGTCATTCCATCCGGTCCAGCACAGTTGTCGCTATCCTGTGCTCCCCCACTGTTGTTCAACGCCGCTTTGTAGGCACTCCTGTGCGTACGACTCGTGCCTGCCGCCGAGTCCGTGCCTGGTGCTGTACCAAGACGTCCCCCCCACCAGGTGGTACCTTGCAGCTCTGGAGTTGTGTTGCGTGTGGGTCAGCGCAGGTCCGAACTGTTCACAAGGCACTGTGCGAGGCGTGTCCAGATGGAGTGGACAGCTGCTGCTCAAGCTATGCCTGTGCCTACTGGCTCCTCCATCGCTTAACTGGCACTGGCCCGCAATGCCCTCTGTATGTGGAGTCACTCCGGTGTGGTACTGATGTGTGTTTCATGTGTTCCATTAAGCCTGCGCATTGCAGGAGTTGCGTTGCAAGCGTTACACAGCACCTGTAAATTTCTGGAGGTCCCTATCTGTACAGTGCTGTGTCAATCCTTACACCTGCTCCAAGCAGGTGCTGGCTTTTGACGCAGCATGATCCCAAAAGTGACTAAGTGAAATCTGGTACATTTCACTTAGCCACCTGTATGAGGCATCCCTGTGCCACAAAGCACCCCCCGCACAGAAACACCTCCTTCTGGTGCAAGGCTTAACTACGTGAAACATCTCCCAGATGCGTCACGTTGTGTTTACCCTGCACCATGGCCGCTGCGTCCATGGGCGTGGGCAAGGGGGGGGCACTTGCCCCCACCCCTCACAGTGCACCCTGTGTCCATCATGCTTTTTACATGTTGCCATTGTTCTAGGTGGCAGCCCCCTCAATTTTTTGGGAAGGGAACAAGGGTGTGGGCCAGAAGGGTGCAAGGCCGAAGGGTGCAAGGCAGAGAGGAGAAGGGTGCAAGGCAGAGTACAGAAGGGTGCAAGGCAGACGGTGGAGAATGGTGCAAGGTACAAAAGGTTGCAAGGTGGAGTAGAGTACAAGGGGGAGATGGAGAAGGATGCAAGGGGGATGGTGAGAAGGGTACTAGACAGAGGTGAGAAGTGTGCAAGGGGGATGGTGATGAAGTGACTAATTCCCACCCCCCTGGAAACATTTCTGCAGTTGCCCATGGCTACGTCACAAAAGTGACACAAAGGGCTTGTAAATATGGATGAGGGTTGATGTTTCAATATTGTCTAGTTGGCGCCTGATGTCATCTGTGGCGGCAATGAGGGCTGTCTTGGTGCTGTCGTTTTGTCAGAATCAGGACTGGGACGGGTCAAAGATGTTGTTGTCTTCCAGGTGGCGGACCAATTGCATGTTGACAATTTTCTCAATGACCTTTGGCGTGAAAGAGAGCAGTGAGATGGGCCCGAAGTTCTTGAGGTCCTTGGGTTTGGCCTTGGGCTTCCTGAGGAGGGCGCAGATTTTGGTGTGCTTCCAGCTTTCCAGGAATGTCGCTGTTTTGAAGGAGATGTTGATGACCTTCCGTAGTTGGTGTTCAATGGCTTGCGTCTGCTTTGTTGAATATGTGGTGTGGGCACGAGTCTGACAGCAATTCTGAGTGGATGGAGTACATGACCTTGCGTGTCTCATCGGCATTCACATTGGACCAGGAGGTCAGGCAGATGGCGCAGGTGGTGGCCATAGGGGAGTTTGAGTCCGGCATAGTCAGGGTGGTTGTGGTGTTGAAGCTGTTGTTGATGTCACCAATCTTGCGTTGGAAGAAGATAGCTACTGAGTGTCACAGTTCTTGTGAGGGCTGGATGTCACTGGCGTTGACCCTGGGGTTGGAGAGTTCCTTTACGATGCTGAAGATCTCTTTGCTGTTGTGTGCAATGTTGTGAAAGAGGATCTCTTGGCTAATCTGGTATGTATGTATGTATAGGCATTTATATAGCGCACTACTTACCCGGAGGGTCCCAAGGCGCTTCGACCGCTGCGAAACCCTTCCTGGCTTCCCTGAGAGATGGTCCCTTAATGGGTATCTCCAGGGTGAGACCAGGCATCCCCGGCGGTCTGGTGGGGCCGTTAGTGAAGATGAGGCAAGCTAATGCCCAGAGTTGCCGAGTGTGATCGCTGATCAGAGTGGGCACCGAGGCAAGAGAATTATCGAGTCCGCTGACCCTGGTCCAGAAACCTGCCGCGCCGGGAATCGAACCCTGGTCCTGGGCCATCCTCTGCTCTCGGGTCTGCGGCCTCTAACCAGTGAGCCACACTACCTCACTGGTGAGGTGGAGATGTCTGCAGATGGCATCTTTGTGGGCTGGGTGGTTGTCCACTGTGCGTTAGTGGAGGCATTTTATCACCAGTTTGCGGCATGCGCATTTGGAGGTCTGTAGTTTGTTTGAGTACCATATTGGTCTCTTGTTGGTGTGGCTGTTGGAGGGTTTATTGAGTGGTGCAAGGGTGTTGGCGCAGTCGTCCATCCATTGTCTGATGTTGCGGGCTGCCGCGTCTGGGTTGGTGTGTGGGTTTTGGTTGAGGGTGGTGATCATCCGGTCTTCCGTGACTTTGCTCCAGCAGCGGAGAGGCAGCTGTTGGGTGCGGTGGTGCGTGGTTGGATTCTTGAAGGCAAAATTAATGCAGTGGTGGTTGGTCCACTAGAGTTTGGTGGTGGTGTTGAAGGCAGCATGGGTGCCTGTGGAGAAGATGGGGTCCAGCGTGTGACCAGGGGCGTGGATGGGTGCGGTGAGGAGTTGTTTGAGGCCAAGGTTGGCGAGGTTGTTGATCAGGGTGGCAGGGTTGGCGTTGTTGTTGTTCTTGAGGTGGAAGTTCAAGTCCTCGAGGAGGATGTAATCCATGGAGGCAAGTTCATGGGTGCTGGCAAGGTTGGCGATGGAGTCACTGCATTGAGCTTGGGTTCCAGGGGGTCTGTAGATGAGTGTTCCTCTGAGGGTGATCTTGTTGTTAGTGTGGATCTGGAAGTGCAGGTGTTCGGCAGTGTGGAGGGTGTTGTCTGCATGGGTGGTGAACTTGAGGGTGGACTTGTTGAAGATGGCTATTCCTCCTCTGTTTCCATTGGTACAATCCGTGTGGGTGATCTTGTAGACGTCCGGGATGGCTATAGCAATGTTGTGCGCCAAGGAGTTGTTCCACCAGGTGTCAGTCTTGAAGGCCAAATCTGTGGCAGAGGTGTTGGGCAGATCCCAGAGCTGAATGGCATGTTAGCGAGCAGAGCGGGTGTTGAAGAGTATGCAGCGGAGGTGTTTGTGTTCAGTCCTTGGATGTTTGGTGGTTTTGTCACAGGTGAAGCTGCATGTGCAGCCTGAGCGAGGTCCCTGGGTCCGTTTCTGGGTGGCCTGGAAGCTTGTGTGGTTTTGGCCAGCCATGAGTACGTGGAGGCTGCATGATGTCGTAGTGGAGTCTGCTGTTGTGGCGTTTGCGGTGTCCAGGGTTTCTGGCGCTGGGCACCGTCCAAACGTGCCCAGACGGGCTTGCTTTAGGTGTGCCTTCGGCCGCCAACCTACCACCATTTGAATGGGAGCTGGGAGGGAGGAGAAGCTGGGAGGCGGGTGACAGGGGATGGTAAATGGGGCGTGTGGGCGGGGCCACAGGGGTATTGGCAGCAGGAGGGGAGCAGTGGGCATGGGGGGCGAGTGGAAAAACATGGGCAACCAATGAACACTCATTTGGAGTTCTTCATGCATTTGCTGTGTCCATGTATTTTTCTATACAAATGTATGTTGTCAATGTGAAAGGGTTGTCATGGACTTGAAATTACATGCATGTGTTACGCTATAATGATCAACCTAGAATGTACAAAATTTTGGATGTCATGCATAAATGTACATATGTCCATGTTTTGTAGGACGTCCAGCACCATATACACAGGGGGAGATAAACAGTTTTGAAGACCCCAATGCAACCAGTGAGTATATAGATTAATTCCTTGTGATTTAAGTAATGTGTGAGGAGGTAAGCTACACTCTGTATGTGAGCAACTATGGCATGATCACTACATCCAGTTGGATTTAAACTTTGCAGAGACCCTCAAAGTAAAAATACCATATTGTAAGTCTTTATGAATGTTGTTGAATCATGAATGGACTAACCAAAAGCCACATAAGTGTCACAGGCCTTTCCCCTATAAACAAAGAAACAGTAAATTCCCATTGCTACTTACACTGAGGAAGCAGAATCCAAATGGATACGACAAAATCATTAAGCTGATATCTGTAGAGTAAGGCATCCTGCACACAGTGCTCACTACATGTGGGTAGTGAAGGTGTTGCGCCCAAAAATTTTACAGGTTGTGGTTCCAGGGTTGCAGTGTGTGTGTAAGCTCACAGTCAGCTGTACTGGGGAAGCACATGGCTTGCTGGTATACACCCGTTACAACGCATCTTTTACTCCGCACTACCATTACAACGCGACTTTTACTCCGCATACCATTACAACGCATTGCGCTGGGGGGCGCTCTAGGATAGGGAATAAGTATAATTTACTATCCAACACCTTCCCTAGGGTCCACGGGGACTGGAGTTAGAATAGTAAATTATACTTACCACTATCCAGCACCTCAAAGCGCTATGCGTTGTAATGGTATGCGTTGTAAAAGTCGCGTTGTAACGGTATGCGGAGTAAAAGTATGCGGAGTAACGTCATACATCCGGCTTGCTAGGTTTGTTAACAGTGATTGTATTAGAAGACACGTAGAACAACAAATCACTAACTGGCCATACTCAGTGTCCATGAATGTCATGTATAAATCCACGTAATTGCACTTATCAATAGTGAACATGTATGGTTATGTGACTGTTTATGCCTTATGCTCATCAAATTATAAGACCACTTTGCTTGTAATACATGATCATAATGCATTGTCCAAACACATGCCTAGCACAGAGTCAGCGTCATGCAACTGAGCCATACGAAATGCATTGTGCCTAATAGATTAGCTTGTGTAAATCCGTGTGCTGTGTCTATGACAACATCCAAATGTGATATATATATAAAATTGCTTGTATTAATTGGGAAGATGACATGTGGTTGATATCATTAGACGTTGAATCGTTATATACGAGCATCGACCACAAACAGGGCATTAATGCAATCAAGTACTTTTTGGACAAAAGACCCATGGCTTTTTATGAGCACAACAAAGTAATTCTTGGGCTAATCAATTGGTGTCTGTACAATAACTTTTTCACATTCGGCAAAGATATCTATAGGCAAATGAGGGGTGTAGCGATGGGGGCCTGTTTCTCTCCCAGCTACGCGTGCTTGCACGTGGGCTGGTGGGAGGAGCAGGTCCTCACCGCGATGCACTCTGCCACCATGGGGGAACATGTTGTTTGTTATCTAAGATATATAGATGACGTATTCATGGTGTGGAAAGGGCCTAAGGATGGAGCTATGTCCTTTATAGATGATATGAACAACAATGCCATGAATTTCAAGTTTTCTGTCAACATCAGCCAATGTAGAATGCAATTTCTAGATGTAGAGATTTATGTGTCTGAGGACAAACTTGTGACTACACTCCATAGGAAGGCTACGGCGGGCAATATGACTCTGCATGCCGCCAGTATGCACCCTAAACACACCATCGTGGGGATACCCTATGGAGAAATTCTTAGATTAAAAAGAATCTGCAGTTGCCCTTCTGACTTTGAACAATGCTTAGAGGAGTTGTTAGTACGATTAAAAGCCAGGGGCTATTCCGATAGAATTCTGAGGGAAGCTGTAGATAAATCTAAGTCTAGATCTAGAGAAAGTCTATTCCCTTCCAGACAATCGGAGTCAGGGAACAACATTGTTCATGACACTCTACAAGATGGTCCTAGAATGATTACAGCCTTCAGCAGTGAAGACAGGAAATTGAAAGCAATTTTTAAAAAGAACTGGCCCATAGTGTTAAGTGACCATATATTAAATACTAGGTTACCAGCTACTCCCACTATCACCTTCAGACGGGCTAAAAGCATGGGGTCTGCATTGGACAAACCTGCCCCAGAATTGAAAGCAAAAACTCCCTGGTTAAAACCTTCTAGGGGGTTTTTCAAATGCTCCAGCTGTCGCGCTTGTAGATTTGGTGAGAATACAGTACAATATTTGACTCCATTTTCTACAGAACCTAAAAAAATCATGGGCAATTTCAATTGCAAAACAGATTTTGCTGTGTATGTCCTGACATGCACCTGCGGCTTAAAATATGTTGGTAGTACCAAGCTGCAGGTGCATGTCAGGATTTTGCAGCATCTGCGCGCAATCTTACACAGTGACCCTGCCTACCCGGTGGCACGTCACTTTAAAAGAGTGCACAATAAAGATCTTTCGTGCTTGAAGTACTTTGTGATAGGGTCTGTGCCACCTTTGAAAAGAGGAGGGGATAGGGAATCACTGTTGAGACAGCTAGAAACAAGGATGATATTGGAGCTTGATGGATTGAACAACATAGATGAGTTGCACCATTTTCTGTAGTTATAATGATCTTCTTTCCATTTATATTTCCTGTTGATGGTTACAGACCCATGTTTACCAACAATCTCCCTCTTAGTTAGGTTCCCTATTTTGAGGTAGAGAGTGGGTCTGCACACACTGTTTGCCAAAGGTGTAAATCACGAATCAGTGCATTGTCTATTTGATGTAATTAGAATGTATATATTCTTTGAGGATGTACATGTGTATATATGTGTATATATGGATTGATTGTATATACATTTATGCATTGGTGTATATATATACAATGTTTGTACTTTTCTAATTTTCTACTTTTCTAGTTCGCGATTTTTCTACACCTTTTCTACTATTTTTCTACTGCTGTTCTACTGTTGTTCTATTTTTCTACTTTTTTATATAAATGACTGGTTGATAAGATGATGGATATGAACATTATAAGAAAAGATACACAATTGGTGTGGGTTGTAAATATGTAATATAGATTTGTATATATGTGCCAGTGAAACTGAAAGGTGGTTATATATACATATTATCAATTGATTATCACAAATTCGGGTGTATTCCAATGTTCAAGGATTCTTCTTTTTAACTATTTATACTATTTATTATTCTTAAAGTACGTAAAATATACACATGAAATGTCAGGGTAATCAGAACCCACATAGAATTTAAATGTGATTAGATATATTCTTATCGTACTAGATATAATGACTGGTATTGCACTTAGCTGATACAGCTTTCTCTTCTTATGCACTTTAGATAATTTTGCACTTTACCTTATTCACTTAGCACTTTAAAATATGACCACTGGTACGTGGACGGAAACACCTTAGGCCTGAATTGAGGATATGAGAATTTTCCTATCATTCACTACCTGTGCGTAGATGTATAGTTGTATTTGTGATGTGATCACTAACAATTAATGGACAGGTCACGTATGGTACATTTGTACCAATGGATTTAGCCGGTGAGGTCTTATGGTCAATGAATAGTAATATCTGGATTTAACCAGTGATGTTTTTTCGTCCTTTTTGGTAAATTACCATTAGATGTACTGACATTCTACTGTGGAAGTATGTTGTCTATTTTTATTTAGTCCCATGACTCACCATGTCACTGTGAGGGGGTGGTCACGATGTGTGAATTGCATTTATAAAAGCATTTGAGTTCGATGTACTTGTTGCAGCGTGAACAAGGGCATATCTTGCCAGAAATGCGTAGCTGCTTTCTGTTGTTCAATAAAAACAACTCTGCTGATGTGACGTGGTCCGTCTCCTTCCTGTTTGCTGGTGTGCTGCGTGGTTGCTGAAACACAGAGAGATCCAGAGGAGTCACGTGTTGTATATATATATATATATATATATATATATATATATATATATATATATATATATACAAATAACCGTTGGATAACATGTTCATGCACGTGTCATGAAGGCCTTGTAGTGATTTATAGTGTCTCACACATATTTGACTGTTAGCAGAAATTAGCAAGGTATGGAGACAACATTCTTCCCATTGTTCATCACCTGTCTCTCCTCTGAGTTACATACTCCAATGTGTGTTGTTAATTAAGTTGTGTACTTATAACACCCCCCTATGCTGCGTAGCATAGAGTGTAGTGTAAGGGGAGGTAAAAGTTGTTAGTATATCTTCATTTTCACAATGCTGGACTTTCACCAGGTCCATGAATTTTAAACATATAATTTCAGAATTGTGTGCGCCTGATCACCTCTGCCGATGCCTGTCCTGGCCTTTCCCCTTCACCATACCTACCAGCCTCACAATTAGCTACCCTAATTTTAAAATCGGTTGTTGTTGTGTTCTCTATTATTTCTTTAGGATGAAATACTCATGCACTTGGCACTTTTCCCCCGCTTACAACTAAGCGTACAACGCATTTAGGTATATTTCTGGAGAATGTACTATTCTCTGTATGTTCAGGAGGACCTAAGAAATGTAACAAATACCAAACTCTCATTTAGTGACCTCAAAGGGCTCACATGTTACTTGAACACTGTCCACTGACCCCCGCTTTCCCTGGGTGAAATGATGAATGTCCTCAAACAATTTAAACTTGTCTCCGGTTTCTAGTAATGCATTGGGTACTACCCTCCAACTAGGCTGGAGTTTGTCATACCATGGTGGGAGGAGCCCAGTGTTACCATGCAATGTTCGGAATGTGTTGTGGTGGGTCTGTGTGAGCTTGTACCGTCGGGCCCAGTACCCTTGTGGCTTGGTAGTAGTGTATTCTGGCCCAAGTTGCTGCATAAGTAGTGCAATGTGTGCCTTTACTGGCTTCAGGGTGAGTGTGGTGGCAGCTATTTATCTGCCCCCCTTCAGTCAACATCCCCTGAAGGACCTCCTGAGTGTGGTCATAGTGGTGTTGCACAGCATTAGACATGTTTTGGGCAGGGTTTAGAGGTACATTGAGCTCAATGCAGCGCATTTTTGGTATAGAGACTATGGGGCAGATTTACAATAACTGGCACATTCCTGGAGTTGCGTTGCAAGCCCTGGCACAGCTCCAGCAAGGCTCGGGGGTGCCTTATCTGTCCAATGCTGGGTCAAACTCACGCCTGCACAGGAATGCCCCCCCCTGCACCGGAACGCATCCTTATGGTGCAGGGCTTTACAACGGGATGCATCTCCCAGATGCGTCACGTTGTAAATACCCCGCACCATGCGCCCCCGCTGCGTGACAAAAGTGATGCACAAGGGGATTGTAATTCTGCCCCTAAATTTAATAATTTAAACCAGAATTAGTTACATAAATGTGGAGTATATGTCTTCAATCCATCACAGCATGTCAAAGTGATACATTTTGAGCCTTGTCGTCCACAGGCAATCACAGATCTTCACGGTGAATCTGTTATGGAATCCTCCTACACATTGTGTATGATGCCCTCCAAGCCCTAGACCAAGGCAAAACCTGTCTCATAATACTTCTAGATCTCTCCTCCTCCTTTCATACGGTGATCCACTAAAATCTCATATAACGCCCCCAAACTCAGGATGGGATTGAATGGCACCATCATTAAATCGTTTAGATCCTTCATCCAAAACAGCTCATATAGAGTCCTGATCAACGGTGATCTATCCGCCCCCTCTCCGGTTTCTGTCGGAGTCCCTCAAGGTTCAACCCTCTACGCCACCCTCTTCAACCTTTACCTTCAACCTCTCACCAAGGTGCTTCGTGCCGCCAACATCTCCTACATTGTATACGCCAATGATCTCAGGTGTACATTGAAATCACTTCCCCGGAAGACATTATCTCCCTTAACGTTGCACGGAAACTGACATTTGCTCACTGCCAACCAGCTGAAAAAGAATGCATGTTAAACCAAATGTCTGACCAATGTCTGAACTGGGGTGGCAGAGTGGGCTAAAGAACGGTGATGGATTAAACCCAGATATTTTGACTGGGTGTGAGTGTTTGATTGATTCAGATGCTCCGTCCATCACCATCCCCTTTTGTCCCGCTTTTGGCTGCCATAAGTGTGGCAGGGTATGCTCAGACGTGAGTCCCTTGCTCACTTTGCCACTGGATTCAAGCAAGCCGGGCTGAAGACTGCTGGATTGCCAGAAACCGGTCCTCGGGAGCTTGTTTCCGGTCCAGGGAAGACATGGCTTGGCAGTTCGGGCTGGACTGTTCCCATGAGGTACAGGGTCAGACTGATTTACATATAGCCATGTCTGAACTGGGGTGGCAGAGTGGGCTAAAGAACGGTGATTGATTAAACCCAGATCTTTTGACTGGGTGTGAGTGTTTGATTAATTCAGATGCTCCGTCCATCACCACCCCCTTTTGTCCAACCTTAAAATGGCAACCCAGGCCCTGCTAATTTCCAGGCTTAAATATGGATGCTCTACTTTATTGGGCCTACCCAAAATCTCTCTGGCACCTTTGCAAGTGTGCCTCAACAACGCTGCCAGACTACTAACGCGCTCAAGAAAATTTGAGCACAACTCTCCCCACCTCAAAACTCTGAACTGGCTTCCCCTACATGCCAGAATACAATTTAAAGTAGCCTGCATTAGTCTCAAAGGTCTATACTCAAATTCCCCAACATGTCTTGCACAGAGCTCATGATATCCCGAGGAGCCAGAAACTCACAATACGCAAAAAACTTGTTTCTGCAAGCAGCACACATGTGGAAGAAAATACATACAAGCCAGCCTACTCTGGGGCCGCACCAAGATCCTGGGACTCTATTCCTCCCTCCATTATATTAGTTCCGTCTCTGGCACACTTTAAGAAGGACACCAAAAGCTTCTTAATGGGAAGATACCTCAGCTAATGAATACTTTTCAATCACCTAATCAACTTGTTCTACACTCCTCCTCAACATTATCCATGACCTCCACCAATGACACACTTTGGCGCACTCCAGGCCATCCCCCAATGAGATGAGTGTGTAAATATACCTACCTGCTTTGATTTTTATATGCTTACATTTTTATCCCACATGTAGATGGGACCCTTGACAGCGTGCACCTCCTGTGTATTCAGCTTTAATTTGATCCCACATGTACCTTGGACTTAAGACTGCGTGCTCCTCCATTACAATGTATCCTTGCCTCACTCAATGTGATCCCTCCCATCCTCACAACTTGTATTCGTCCCCCTCAAGGCTGTAAAGCGCTCTGATACACTCACGGGTATGTTTGCCACTGTAAAAACCTATGAAATTATTTTTAAAAAAATTCAGCGGGGATACCTAGCCCCCGCATGAGCAGTCAAGCACAGCTATGATTCTTGACAGTATGTTTGTGGCCGGCTTCTGGGGTCTCACATAATGGCAGCCATTCCACTTGCGCGCAACCTAGCGGCCCCTGCTTCTGTGAGCTTTGTTGCATATGGTACATGAGAATTTTGAAGTGTGTCATCACACAAGTGTTGGCCATCTTTTCATGAAACATTGCATTCACTCGTTTGAATGTAATACTTATGTCATGTTCATGTCCGTCATGTACTGCTTGCCTTACACATGTTTCCCTCTTTTCATGCAGTTAACATGAATGCAGAGGATGAGAAAAGGTTCCGCCTCCGAAAAGCCAGATATGGCCATATCTTGGCAGTGGCAAAGGGGTTTCGCTGGACCTCACGTCAGTATGAGAAGCAGAAGTTGGCCAAAACGTGGATCATTGCGTCACCTACAAAGAAAAGTACAGCAGGTGGACAACAACCAGTGGTTAATAGTGCCACAAGTACTGCTGGGGGAGCTGCTGGACCCCTACCCTCCACATCTGCTCAAAGCAGTGCAGCAAGCTTGGCTAATAGTGTAGTTGAGGGCATGCAAAAGCAGATTGACATTTTGGAGTCCAAAATCAATATTTTGGACCAGAAACCGGACAAGGTGCAGCAAACCTTAGATCATATTGTTACCCTCATATGAGGGGTACTTGAACAGTGATTGGACATTCATATTTTTTGTACCTTAAGTTTTATTTTATTGTTCCTTTTGTATTGTATATATTTGTCAACATAGTTAGATTAGTCAGTTAGTTAGGTCTTCATTTTAGATATGTTTAAACTGTTTTTTATTATAGGCTTTTAACTTTACATTTAGCGTGGGTGGGTTTTCTTATATGTGTTCTATGTGTTAAGCTGTTTTACAAATATTTAAAAAAAATAGATATATATATGTGTTTTTTCATTGGATTAGTATGTAGTTTATGTTTAGGATAAGTATGTGTATGTCTATTGTACATTTATGTGTTAAGGGGGGTGGGGGCTGATGTTTAGTTGTCCTGCGTGAACATAGTTTAGGTTAGGATAAGTAAGTTAAGGATAAGTAATTTAAGTTAGTTAGGTTAAGATTAGTTAAGATTAGTTAGGTTAGGTTAAGATTAGTTAGTGTAGATAGTATTAGATAGTTTTAGAATTGTTATTAAGAATATTTGTAGTGTATATATTTAACAATGTGTGTCTGGAAAGTCCATTTTGTAAAACTTTATTTTTTTAGAAATTTAAAACTTTAAACTTACATACTTAGCACTATCTTCTTTTATGTTGAGCATTTACTATTTTCTAAGTGTTAGTAAGTGGACACAGTGAATGAAGGCAGCGTTATGTTGGAGTGCCTGTAATTATTACATTTTAGTATGTTGATGCTCCATCTGTGACTACATGTGATGGCAATCCCTGTAATGTCTAATCCAGGCCAAGATGGCAGGCAGGTTTGTGCATAGATTTGTACTTCAAGCAGGTGGGCTCCAACCAGGTTTGTTCGGGTCTCTCCCCTCCTTACCGGGAACAGACTTGTCTTGAACCAATTTACTCTCAGGCCCGATACTTGCCCAAAGTCTGATAGCAGTCTTTCCACTCTCGCCATCGCCCTGACAGTGTATTCGAGGAAGAGCAGCAGGTCGTCTGCGTAGAGCGATATGTATTGTTGCCCTTCCCTGCTCCCCAGTCCTCCCTAGTGGTTTCCTTTCCCAATCTCAAACGCGAGGGGTTCTGCTGCCAATGCAAACAATAACGGAGATAACGAGCACCCTTGGCACGTCCCTCATTCCACCGGGTATTGCGATGAGATCAGCGATCCCACTCTTACTCTGGCCACCGCTGACGTGTACAATACCTTTGTCCATTGGAGATAGCCCTCTCCCAAGCCAAAGCGTCTCTAAACTTTATATAAATACCCCCATTGTAAGCTGTCAAAAGCTTTCTCAATATCTACCAACAATATCTTTGGCTTTTGCGCCTCTGGGTGATCTTCTTCCGGTAAGTGCACCAATCTACTAATGCTTGCGGTCGTGTTCGGTGTCGGTATGAAGCCAGCTTTGTCTTTGTGGACTAGCGTGGTCATGTATTGTAGTGATCGGGTCCCCAGGATGCTGCTCAGTATTTTGTAGTTGTTGCTTAACATCGACAGTGGTCTATAAGAGGCCGTATTCTCACTCTCCCTCCCTAGCTTCAACAGTAGGATCACCAGTGCTTCTTGCATTGACTGGGGTAGCTGCCCTGACTCTTTCGCCTCCTTATAGACTTCCTGGAGCCTCGGTGCCTATAGGTCCACATATTTCCCATAAAATTCTATGGGCAGTCCATCTAGCCCCTTGGATTTCTCCGAGCTCTACGTCTTTACCCAAGTCTTTCACCTGCTCCTGGTCTAGTCTGGGTGACTGCAAGTCGTCCAGGAACATATAGTTTTGGGTATGGCCCATTTCTCCCCTCTCCGTTTCTGAAGGTAGGATGGGGGAGCTACGCTTTGTGGGGTTGGCCAACCAGGCCAGTAGTGTCCCCGCCTTGTCTCCCTCCGCATGAGTTCTCATCATGTAAGCTTTATGTTCAAATCTACGCAAAAGCTCTACTTTGACTGCCACTGCTTCTCTTGCTACACTAACCTATTCCTGTAGTTCGGGGTGACCAGGCCTTGCTATCTCTACTTCACGCAGCCCAGCTTCAGCTTTGTCCAGATCACTTAGGAGTACTTTCCGTATTCCCGCATGTCTTCCTATACAGGGCCCTCTGCTGACCACCTTAATGGCATCCCATTCTGTTGCTCTTGTCACAGTCGTGCCAGCATTTTCCGTAAAAGACTGTGTAATCCCCTCTACCAGCGCGGCATGGAAAAGTGGGTCATCTAAATTTTCGGGGCGAAATTTCCAAGTAGAAACCCACGGGACTCCAGCCATCGAGGTCATGGTAACCAACAGGGGTTTATGATCAGATATCGCTCTGGTTAGATATTCAGTCTGCACAATAACTGGCAGTACTGCTGGGGAGCAGAGCACTGCATCCAATCCTACATGTAACTCATGCATGCCACAGGAATAGGAGTAGTCTCAGTCCCCTGGATGCTGCACACGCCAAGCGTCTTACAGCCCCCAGCGTGACTGCCAGTCTAGCCTACCCTTGGTCAAGTGGTGAGTTGGGGAATTGGCCAAGGGGGGGTGTGATCTGTCCAGGGAGACATCCGTAACGGAGTTTAAGTCCCCCCCATTACTAGAGGACTTGCAAGATAATGCGCAGAAGCCCCAGATATCTTTGCTAGTAAGCTCAACTGATCGACATTGGGTGCGTATATGCTACAAAAGGCAATGTCCCTGCCTCTTAACTTCCCTTCAATTGCCACTAACCTACCCTCAGGGTCGATTGTCTGCCTAGTCATCTGATAAGGGACCCCGTTCTAATCCAAATCAGTGCTCCCCTAGCAAACGCAGAGTATGTGGTGTTGTACACTTGGCCCCTTCACCTACGCTGCAGCACTATCCCTTCAGCCTTTGTTAAGTGTGTTTCTTGGAGCAGTGCAATGTGTACTCCTCTGCGGACTAGGTAGGCATGAATCTTATGTCGTCTCGTCATAGTATGAAGCCCCCTCACATTCCAGATTATACATCTCAAATTAGCTGCTTCAGCCCTTCTCCCATAGCGTCCTGCGCCATTGAAATTGTTCCTCTGTTTCTACGTCAGAGGTTGTCTCTCCCCAACTCCCCCTCAACTGTCCCACCCTCCCCAGAACAGGACCTAGTAACTCCCATCCATTTCCCATACAAACCATGACGTCTGTCAAACATCTGTTCGTCCCAGCAGCAGACACTGCAGGCATGCCTCAAGGGCAATGAGTGGGGGCTGCTTATCAATGGGCAACCTCTGCTATTCCTCTAATTCGCATTGTCCAACTGAGCCCTCTCCAATCAGGCCCCTCGTGCACCCCCTTCTCCCCAACAGCACAGGGACCAACCCTCCCAATAATTCACACCCAGGAGCCTAAGTCGGTACCAGGTCTGTAGTCCGGCCATCTCTTCAGGTTCCTTTATCTCGCGTCCCCCATTCCCCCCGCCGCCTCCCGTTGCCTCCCTGCCCTCCATTCTCATTTCAAACCTGCAGTAATGAGTCCGGCAAGTCCAGGGCAGCGCACCATTAACAGCCCCACAGCCACCTTAACCTTCATCTAGCATCCCGTCTGCTGTTGCCAGCGTGACCTTCGGCAGGTGTGCACTCTCCGTCTCAGACTGTTCAGCGTCTGAACCATCTTTGTCTGTTTTGGAGTCTGCTCGTTCGGGAGACTGTTGTTCTTGCGATCTCAACAGCGCTATCACCGCATCAAGGGCATTTTGCCGTTCCGCATCTGCTTCCTGCGACAGTGGTCCCTTTAAGCTCGGAGCCTCCTTGATCGCCTTTGATGCAGAAGATCCGTGGGGACCCATGCACTTTGCCCCGTGCCATCCTTTCTTGCCCTGTATAGTTCTAACCATGTACAGGCCTCCTCCGGTGTATCATAGAAGTTGGATGAACCATCCACAATGACCCGCAGTCTCGCTGGTAATATCAGCGAATATTGGAGTCCTTCCTCCCTCAGTTCCCTCTTGATAGCTAGAAAGGAGGACCGGAGCAGTTGGCTTTCATAGGTGTAGTCTGGGAACATGTTTACCTTGCTTTTCTCACCTGGTAGGGACCATTCATGCGCGCTCTCTGAAGCAGAAGGTCTCTGTTGCGATAGTGTGACAGTCTCGCCACCACCGGTCGTGGGGGTCGCCCCTGTTGGGGTGGTCTAGCAGGCACCCTGTGGGCTCTCTCAAGCGTGTAGAAGGTCGATAGGCCCTCAGGAGCCACCACCATCTTGAGCCAGTCCTCCAGGTACTTCATCATATCATCCCCCTCCGTTTTTTAGGGTAGCCCTACTATGCGAATATTTTTCCAGCAATTGTGCCCTTCCGCCTCCTCTGCCCTTTTCTACAGTGCTCTAACTCGGTCCAGCACATCAAACATGGTGGCCTTGAGGGCAGTTTGCATAGGTCCCATGGTCTGAAGCGTACCCTCTACCGTTGCAACTCTATTCGCAAGTTTACTATAGTCCACTCGCAAGAGACCCAGGCCCGTGGCTACCTGCGCTATATCCTGCTGTAGCGCCGCCTTGGTGTCCACTATCGCCCACAAAATCTTGTCCAGCTGCTGCTGTAGATGCAGGTCGCGTGGATGGTCCTGTACCTCTTGTTCGCCGTAACCCGGAAGTTCAGTGTCTGACTTTTGTTGGGTTCCCTCTTTCTTGCCTTTAGGTTTCCCCATGGTGGGTCATTGCAAAGGCAACCCCCCCCCCACGTCTAGTTCAGAGGGTTTCTAGGGTCCCACACTAATAAGGGGCACGCTCAAACTCCCTACAATAGCCAGGCCGGTGTTTTGCTTTCACCCTATCAAAACTTAATCCAGTGCTGTGCAAGCATGTTTTCTGGGCTCTCCAGTCCTCGACTCTACCGCGTTGCCAGTGTCGACAATCTCCCCGGCACACATCCGGTGCCTACTTTGTGTGGTTTTCCATGGACCACTGAGCGGATTTCCCGGGAGTGTTCTCACCGCTGTCAATCGCCAGGCCAGAAAGTTTATTAGGCCAGGGTATATGGAGGCGTCACTTAGCTCAGCGGTTACATTTTTGAGGGGGAATTGACAGCTCCTGTATGCCACCTCGTCGCACCGCTCCGCCAAGGGGAGAGAGCAATGTCCAGCAGTCAGCCTCTAGTTATTCAGTATTTTGCAGGGGGGTGAAGCTCAGCTACATTGCAATCAACCGGCAATCAGAGCTGGTCCGCAGTCTTGGGTAGGAGCCAACAGCCCTCCAATGTGACCGGGCCTCTAAGGGTCAATTTCTCGCTAGTGTAATCTGTCTTTTGTTTAGTGTTTGTTATTCATTTGTTTTTCCACCCCCTCAGAGGAGCCAGTGTTCTCCGGTCCTCAAACGGGTTCTCTGCTTACCGCTTCCAGGACTTCTCTACGATCCGCTCCTGTATCAGGCCCAGGAGCACCGCCACCAGTCACCACAGCGGATGTTCCTTATGGGCTCCATTTCAGCGTGCCACCGCCGCTCACCACTCCATCGCCATCGCACTTCTGCTCTTGGTTTCAGTTCTTCAGATGGGAGAGCTCCCACTGACGTTGTACGTTGTGGAGTGCGGGCACCAGTAGGCGCGGGGTCGGGTTGTGGGTGAGTCGAGCGACTTTCCTGATCTCCGCTACTCCACTTCAGCCCCGTCCTGTCCACCACATGTCCGGGCTGGCTTAGTTTCAGCCTCATAATGAGGCCAGCACAAGCCTACAAGTCTGCTCTGAAGAGCCGCGTCTCAAACCAACTTCGGCACTGGCACCAAAGCTCCAGGGCTCTTTGCTCTTCGGGTTGTGCGAGGGTTTCAGGCAAATTTCAGGGGCCCGGGCCTATGGGCTCACGCGCTTACTGGTTCACAGGCTCCCAGGCTCAGATGGTTTGCAGGCTCAGGGTGCTGCAGTGTTTTATTTGCACAAGTTGAATAGCAAGGCAGCGCCCATATATAACCGGCCGCCAGGTGCCACACTTTTTGCCTTGTTGCTTCCGGTTCCGGGCCCCACGTCCCCGATTCCGCCTCTGCTCAGGGTAGTTTTGATGTAGGGGGGGGGTCCGGTCTTCATTCCCCCCTCTCTGGCGGTAGTGTATCCGTGTTGCGGCTCCCACTACTTCCCGGTCCGCCGTCCGCTGGGTGCTTCAGCAGGGCGTTGGTACTCGAGCTCTCCGAGCAGCTCCGTGTTTTGATTTTCTCATCAGGCCGCCATTTTGTTCAGCTTGCCTTTGTCTCCCCCAGCCAGGCTCTCAGTCGCTAGAGCTCGGGCCGTCGGCTATATCACTCCACCAGAGCAGCTGAGTGGGTCAGGGGGTGCGGGGTGCCATTGTTGCTGGATAATTTCTTGCTCAGTTGCCGAGCTCACGAGTTAGGCATCTTCCATCCGCCGCTCCAAGCCACACCCCCCTACAAGGCACAGTGCTGGTGTATGATATGTCAAGGTGACAACTTCAGCACATCTTGTTTGCTGTTATGTTTCATTTGTTAAGGCATATGATTCACATTGATATATTCAGATACAAGGTCATAATTGTTGGATGTGCAGATCCTCAATCTAATTGTGCATCCAGTATGTGATTTGTGGTGCACACTGGCCATGCTTTTCTCTCCACCGTTTTAACAAACACTCACCAAACCATCAAGCGTGTACTTTGTCATGTTAGGTTTTGTGTATACTCTTACCGAGCACAACAGCACCAGCAATAATATGTACCAGCACTGATTGCACACAGACCAGGAGGCATGTCACAGAATGAGCCCATTAATTGAGAAAAAAGGCGGATCTTGAATGCCTTACAAAAAAAAAGTGTATCAATGATACATTTGTGTGTCTAAAATGAGTTTGATTGTTTGGCTGCTAGTGTTCTGAAGGAACGGCCACCAGCTGAGCACATCCTTACCGGGTTGAAAATGGTCAGCTGATGACCTATTAAGCAAAGTTGGCAAGTGGTGGTGTATTGTGAAAGCATGTTGGTCAGGATAGCAGGAGAGGATGAATTGTACACCTTAAACTTAGACATAGAAATTGGCACTTTGCACACCTGGCCACCGGTAGCCACTAAAGCAGACACCTGGAACTGGTATTTGAGGAGGTTATAGGGAGACCAAGAGGACTTGTGTCAGCTGCGTAAGAGACCCTCTGGGTGCTCACAATCACAGACTTCTTTGCCCCCCGCTGCAGCAAGGTGCCATAATACAGTCTGAATAAAAGAGAGTCCTGGAATAAAACCTGACTGATGGATAGCTTGACAAGGAAAACCAAACAGCTGTATGAGGCCATGTAGTATCCCAAGACATATTCCTAGCATGTTCTTCAGTTGTGCATGGAAAAGGAGAGGCGAGTTTTGATAGAAACCCTAGGGTCTTTAACACCACATTTCTGTGTGAGGTCATTACCAAGAGATGGAGGCCATCAGCATTCAATCCACTGCTCAAAAACTTTAACCACCAAAAACACCTTAGACTTGCTCGCATTGAGCTGGTGTAGTTGGCAGTCACCCACCCAGCACCAGCCGCAAAATTAATCATGAGCTTATGTGCATCCTGCACCCAGTGATTTCAGAGTGCAACTACCAACTGCGTGTGATAGTACTTTCTGCCATCACATCATAGACATTGTAGCTAATGTTTTTCCATATGAATTTAGTGGTGGTGTTCTCAGAATTGAACCTGAAGAACTATTTGGTGCACACTCGACCAAGACCAACTGATACCATCAACAGATTGCAGCCACTACCAAGTGGCCACTACCCATGTAACAATTGTAGTGTGTGCCATTTAACATCAGTTACTAAAATGCCCGATTAAAACTCCAGAAATGCTTCCCTGTAAAGTGAACTAATGCAAAAAAACGCCCGATTAATTTCCAGAAATGCTTCTCTGAAAGAACCACTACCCACTGGTTTTTACTTCTGTTTCTTCGCCCTAACAATACAAACTAAAACTTCGCCATAGGGCACTTCGTCCTAATTTTTGTATTTACGATTTCCTTTTTATTCATGTAGAATTGAATTTGGGATCATATTCGTAAACAACCGGAATCACGTGGGTATAAGCAAAACAATGCCTGATGCCCCTTTGTTTGCCTTACTGATTGCATAACTTTATTAAGGAGAGAAATCGCATCCTCTTAAGATGGCCGCCCACAGCAAGTCGGTCTAGTGTCCTCTTCCAAGCACCCGGAAATGAAAAGTAACAAAAACATCCCCCGCTGAACGCACTCCAAGATGCAGTCCGGCGGGGAAGCAGCTAGGTAATGCTACGCGGTGTTACTGATCAGGAAGTAAGTGTATCGCTCCTTCTTTCCTCCCCTTTAGAGTGATAAAGAAACGGCGAGGTTTTGGAATCCGGTCCGTTTGATACGAACAAACCTTGCTTTACCAAAAACTTTGAAATTAACCACATGTCTCGTTAATTCCGCGACTGCAGCAATGTTTCCATAGAGTGACATCGCCCCCCCCAGAGACCAGGAAGTGCTATTAGGCACCCGTAAATGTAAATATTGAGAATATTTTTTCATATATATGTTATGTGTAGCGTGTGTTTACCGTCTTTGTCACATTAAGTCCTGTGTTATTTTAATGTGTGAATTCACGCCACAAGCACTCTGTGTGTGTTTGATGAGCTATGCACCGTACCTGAGAGCCTGCACGCACCTGTATGGGGAAAATAACACCATATATATATATATATACTCAAACGTGCGGCATGAAGGATAAACGTGTACCCGATCTCTCTGAGAAAGGGGTGAGGTGCCACTAATTCTGTGTCATTTCTTACAGATTCATCAATGAGTAAAAACATACATCAATGAGTAAAAACGTATGTATTTGGAAGCACGCATGTTTGTATATTGAGCAGCGTTGCATGTTGTGAAAACAATTTACTTCAATTGAATCCCTAATTTAGGGTTTAAAGGAGTGGCATATACAGGGCTGGTCCCTGTATGGTCCTGAAGAAATGCCAGGGGTAGCATGAAACATGTTGACCATACACTGATCCTACCTTCATAGCAGGTCGGAACACAGTGTTAAACCCCATTTTTAAGACCAACCTAGGAGCATAATAAATTGAGGCCCACTAGCACAGTATTTTTAACCACTTACACCCACTCCACCCTTCTGCACCCCACATAGTCCTTCACAATTAAGTGCTCCTATGTAATTCGTAAGTCGTAGCACACCCCTTTTCGTAGAGAACTGGGATGGCCCCAATGATAAAGCATGTCACCGTGGGGAAACCCGGTGAGTGAGGGGACTCTATAAAGAAAGTTCTTTCTTTTGTGGCTCCACATATTATTTTGGTGAGCAGCCACAACACATGATAGGTCTCGGAACCCAGGAGTGTGGGCTCCTACTTTCATACGTTCCCAGAATTGCACCCTGTTACACAACCTGTTTATTAGTGGGAAACATGGAGGTGGAAGAGTGTGTCCATTACATGAAAGGTCGTGTCAGGAAATAAACAGTTGGACCAGTCCAGTGCAATGTCCGCTATGCCTGCCTAGTCCAACTTTAGCAGTGTAATGTTTTTGAAGAATGTGTCATACACAGCACAGATATCCACTGGGACCACTGCCAACATACATCCCTCATCCAATGCTGCCCTTGTTAGTCCAAACAAAAAAGAATGCCCAAACCCTCAAGTCTTGGAATAACAGTTATTTGATGAAGACACTCATATTTTGTGCTTTTTTTAATAGAATTATTCTTTTAGGTAGAAATAGATACACATTTAAACCATCGTAAAACTAAACAATAATGACAAAGGATAAATCAAAAAGGACATCAAATTAACACAGAACATTAGACATTAAAAGATTAATTTCATCAATGTTTACAAATCAATTACTGTTTCAAGACAAACAAAGCAACGTGAAAAACAAGAGCAGAAACAATGTATATTCTTTTTGGCAACAAATCACTCAATGATATGATTGTCATATCCATAAGAGCCAATCATGTGAGTTACTGTGTGTGTTGACTCCTCTGAACCCAGGCAGTAGACGGATAGCAAGCTTTACAAAAAATCTTCATCCTGCTAATGCATCAGCATGCTACAGCACACTAGGGGATACAGAGAGTGGCACATTGATAAACTTTGCCTACTACACGTTTCAGTGGGTGAGAGGTTGTGCTACAGTGTACAGCATGTTTTCGTTTGGAGAACAGCCAGTTGTGACTTGTGTGGGGATGGGGACCATTCATGTACAACTATTATTCCATCAATGACTCAGGCTTCCCTGAGGAATGCCGCAATGGTGCCTACACAGGCGCATGACAGATGTTGAAGCACAAGCACAGGGTAGAGCACAGGAATGCAACATGTAATTGAATATGTGGGCATTTATGTGTTTGAAAAGGAGTTTTTGCGATGCACTGCTGTAGATTCATAAGAAACTGTCATTTATGTCAACATATGTCACCATATACTTTCACATTAGCAGATTCTTTTCATACTGACCAACCTTGACCAAGTACTTAGCCTCTCTTCCACATGTGTCTACATTTCACAGCAGACAGTGTACCCAGTGCTATTGTTAAATGTTACAAACATGACACAAGTGTACATTGTTATAGACACACAGGTGGTGAGGATGAACTCGTTCACAAGTTTGACTGTGTTAGTACAATGATATTTTATTTCAGGAATGTCATTGTGAATTATACATTATTTTCACAATGTGTATTAGCTCAGTGTTTCATGCCAACAATTTTGTAGTGGGGCACATTTTTTAAGACAGGTCTGGATGTCAGACATTGTTCTCCTCGGTGACATTTTTAGTGTGTTGTCCAATGACACCTGTGTGCAAATGTAATTTACTGACCAGTCTTCCTTTGTATTTTGATAGAACACTCATCCTCAGAGTCTTCACTTTGTTCAGTAGGTGCAGGGCATGTTCTTCTACTGCTACCACCAGCAGTGGCAGAGGATGTTTGAGGGTACACATTTTCCGTCGAGTTGAAGTTAGCCCTTTGGTCATTCTGCATCATTCGATGGTTTTTGATGACGGTCAGCAAGTCTGCATGAAGGGCTGTCATGGCTGACAGGAAGAGGTCTTGCCGTTGCTGCATGTCTCTCATTCGGTTAGAAATATCTTTGAGGTGCTGGGCTATATCCCTGGTGGCATTTTGTGGTGGCATTTGGACATGCCTCTCACTCATGATATTGGAAATGTTTGCCAGAGATTGAGCTACTCCCGGTGTTTGGGTGGAGGTGGATCCGTCAGTGGCGTTCTTTGCCAAATCTGGATTGATGCTTTGTAGTATGGCTCGCAGGATGCCAGCGATACTCTGCAATGCCACATGTACCTCACTGAGGAGTTCCCGCTGTACAGTTACAGCAGTTATTTGGAACTCATGCTGTGTGTTCTCCCACTCATGTTTGTTGAGGAAGGTACAGGTGGTGGTGGTGGTTGGGTTTCGACTTGAGCATTAACCACAACGTTGTCACACTGTGGAGGGGGTGTAGGTGACCGTATGGTGGTTCTTTGCGCCTCAAGTGTGTCAGTGTTAATGGTGGGAGGATTGTCATCCATACCATTTAAAAACATTGTTGTCATCCAGTTGTTGTGAAGTTGATGCAGCATCCACTGGAAATAAATTTGCAAATCTGTTAGTAGTGTTGGCAGGTTTAATTTTAGAAATGTTTAGTAAGAGCCATGACGTGTGCACTTTTTGGCCAACACTGCAATTTTAAATTGGTGTGTGATTACAGGGTGTTGGGCTCCTTTGAAAACAACCTAATGAGATGTCATTGTACAATTTGTGTACATTACAGCCCATGGGTACAGGTACTCACTCAAAGTACGACACACCCTATTTATTTGAAGTTTGTTGTGTGTCAGCCTATCACCGGCAAAGGACACACTGTTTGTGACGTTGTCAGATTATTTTCAGACATGACAGGATTCACAGTTGTCTGCAATTTAAGAGTGACAGACACACTGCTTTGTAAACATTGGTCATTACATTGTAGTCAAGCAATGACTGAAAAACAATACTCATTTGCAACAAATTGGATGACATTATTCAACACTATTTCTTCTGGCAAACCCATTTTGTAAATGATCGTAGGAGCAACCTACAATGATGACTGGGTAACTGACATTGGTTATCGTGCTGAATGGACTACCCAGGCCCCAACACCTCACTGAGCAATAGTTTCCACAGATCCCCCAAATGCCATGCCCATACAGACACAAAGTCAAAGGAAAATATTTGGTCTACACTACTGAGTACATGCTCTTTAATGAGCAATACCAGTGTGCATGTCATCACATTGTACACTCTTACTACACAATGGCATACCAAACATTGTATTCTATAAGACAGTGGTCCCTATATGTAAATGGTATACACAAGAACATTAATCATACACATGATAAGTGGTATGTCTTCTGTCCGTCCGGACAGGAATTTTACAACAGGAATATCAACATTGTTGTCTTGAACTACCGGATCGTCACATCCGCGGTAGTGCTGATGCACCCATCAAATAGCCATTGTGCTCTTCGCAGCACATCCTGAATGACCGAGTCTCTTATAATTATTTCCAGGCAAAAGGAACCCGAGGTCCATCGATCCAGGTTCAAACCCGGCACGCCAGATAGCTTATTTAAGCGGTCCCACGCGTATGGAACAACCTATCCTTGGCCATACAGTAACCACTAAATGTAACAAAAAGGCTTAGTGCTCACTATTCTTGTTCAAGACAACAATGTTGATATTCCTTGTCCTGATGATGATGCCCCAATTATAAAAAGGCATCGAAACGTCGTCGACTATAACAAACCCCATTTGCAAAACATTTATGTAATGATGAGAAAAATGCAATGGTGTGGTTTTTGAATATTTTAAGTCTGTTATACTGAGTACAAGTACACAGACATACTTCTTGCTTTGCCCTTTTTGGCCACCTACTTCGTTGTTGTGTCTTGTATGTTGAGGGTCACGGCTGTGCCCGCTTGACATCTAATTGTTTTAAAAAAAACTTTGAAATTGTATTTAATGGAAAATAAAATTCCTGTCCGGACGGACAGAAGACATACCACTTATCAAGTGTATGATTAATGTTCTTGTGTATACCATTTACATATAGGGACCACTGTCTTATAGAATATGATAATGCCCAAGGTCCCTATGCTATACCTTAAGGGTTCCCTTGTTCGGTTGAACAAAAAAAATACCAAACATTGTAGGCACTGATAATTTCACAACTCAGGGTGGAAAAGCTGGTCTGCCATTTTTGTGTTTCAAGTCTGTTTTATTTTGAGACAACACCCCTAGTAAGGGCACAAGAACACAGCGTTAAGCCTACAACCTCTATCCGAGGCCTGCCGCGAAGAATGCACAACAGAGATGCTGTGGTGCAGTGTTGTTGCTGGGATGTGCTGTGAGCCATTGATGAACACCCAAACATGGTGTTGTTTTTGTGGATGTTACCTTTTGTATGGAGTGAATACCTAGGGATAAACACATTGCATACCATGCTGCAACAGTACATTGTGCGGCACCAAACAGATTGGCAATGGTGGCCTACGCATATCTGCATCCTGTCCGACAGGGTGGGACACTGGCCATACGCTGTGGAGGGCGTTGTCCCTGAGATGATTAGCACTCAAGTTGCACTGGCACTCAAACAACACACATTAGGGATGCATGTTGCATCTCCTTCATGTAACTGCCCAGCTGTCTTGGCAGGGAATGCTGTACCCAAGACTCTTTCAGTACACCTAGCTGTGTCTCATGCTGCCAGATTAACCAACTTTGTGAGGGTGCATCACATCGCACCACTGTGTGGATGTCCATTTAAGTGGAAGGGGTGATGTGTAGTGAAAGATGCCCATGAAAATGTGGTGCACAGGTGTAGCTCTGGTGGGTGCAGGACACCCATTGACAGTTAATAATTAATGTAGTAGGAGCATTGGGCCCATAATTTTTACAATTGGTAGACGGTGAAACAAATTCCATGATGGTGATTGATCTATGTAGTGGTGCTATGTTTCGTTGTTTTGTAGGATGGTGATTAGGACTGCTCTACTTTGGATCTGACCCAGGAATCAGTGATATGCCTACTTAAGGGCACGATGTCTATTCATTTGTGCTCTCAGTCATGCCAAAACAGTAAGGTGCAGTTCCATGTTCACAATGCAGCCAGCACTGTAGCATGTATGGAGTACATGGCCACCCATCAGGCCTCTGCCAGAACACACTGCCCCCGCGTGCATGACAATTGCAACACCATATTACAGGCCTTGAGTCACTTGGGAGAGGGTGCCTGGCTGCTTACTATCCCTTGAAGCAGACCCATAGGCACAGGTGTACATATGACGCTTTTCCAGACCTTTTTTGAGGTTAAAAAACTGTAATGTGATGTCAAACGATCTCTGACACACACTCCTAACAACCCTGCTCCTTACAGTGTATTTCCTGGATTTACCCTTCAGACATCTGTCCAGTGCTCCTACATCATTTCTCACTTCCAGATGGTGTGCATGCATGCATGCGCAGCAGGAAGACCAGTTATGGCCAATATCATAATACAGTTTGTTGGCCGACATACCATTGCATTGCCATTGCTTTTCCATATGATGCTTACCACTAGGTCTCTTATTACGAGAGTGTAGTGAGAGCTGGATAGGATAGAATTGTGCATTACATTTCCCATCATCACATGTCCTACACAAAAAGGAACATTTATGACACATAACAACCACAGTTACATGAGATTCAAAAACCCTCCTCAGAAAAGGACACTAGCGGGTAGATTCACATTAACTGCCGCATCCCTGCATATCAGCAGGGATGCACCAGTTATTGTGCGTCACGCCAACACCTCTTGCACCAACATTGCAGCACACCATGGTGCAAGACTAGACATATATGTGACGCATCTGCTGCCATAAAGGAGCCACATTGCTAGAGTCACGTTGCAAGCACAACGCAGCACCAGCAAAGCTCGGGTCACAAAAGTGGCACAACGGCGCCGCTAATGTGGCGTACGGGGCATGTAATCTGACCATAGATATCACAACATTGGCATACTTGACCCTATTCACATGTATAGCCCCAAGTGACACACTACTGAAATGGATTACCCCCCATGACACCCAATTTTAATGTTTCACCCACAATGAATGAATGAATGAATACCCTCTTCTATAGCGCATGGCTACTCTTGAGCATCCCAGCGCTGTAAGACCAAGGGACATGGAAGACACTATTGGAACAAGTGTGTCTTTAAACGCTTCCTGAAAGCGAGGTGGTTAGACTCGTGCCTGATGTCATCTGGGAGTACGTTCCATTCTTTAGCTGCGTGCACAGAGAGCCGACGGCCACCCATCCGGGCCAGCTTCATCCTGGGGACTACCAGCAAGTTCCGCTGGTTGGATCTCAGCGATCTCACTGATTGATGGCGACGAAAGAGGGGATCCAGAATAGGCGGGCCAGCACCATGGATGGACTTATGCGCCAAGCACAGGGTTTTGAATATAATCCTTGCCTTGATGGGTAGCCAGTGGAGGGATTGAAGTGCGGCTTTCGCTGAGCATCTTTTGGGGACTTTCATGAGCAGTCGAGCAGCGCAATTCTGTACAGATTGCAGAATTTTTATGGTGCCGACTGGAGCCCCCATATAGACGGCATTTGCATAATCCAGCCGCAACATAACCAGCGACTGCACCAGCAATCGTCTGGCTTCGAATGGCAAGAGGTCTAACACTTTTTTTAAGACTCTCAGCAGCCCATAGCAGGTTGCGGCTACCTTCTTAGCCTATAGTCATCACCTATAGTGAATTTTGTGGCCAAGGGACACCCTATTTGTATATGTTGCACCAAAAGTAAAGGCTACTTTAATATTTTGCTAACAAAATACACACTATTTTTATAATTTGCACCCAAAAGGGACACTGATTTTATATGTTTCCCACAAAAAACAACCTAATATCATAGTTTGGCCGAGACGACACCCTATTGTGACATTTTGCCTCAGAGGACACCCTATTTTAATATTTTGCAGCCGAGAAAATATCCAAATGGCTTATTTATCAACATTAACACACACTTTTGTGATTTTTGAAACCAGAAAGAACTGCAAATTAATATATTTGAGACCATAGGACACTGTAGTTTCAAACATACTCCCCTAAGGGAGTCCTGTTTTGTTTGTGGACACTTAAAAAAAATGAGACTAATGTACATTATTTATCAACAGGACAGCCAATATAATATTTGTTGACAATGTAAATCCCTTACTTCGCTATGTCACAGGTGAACACATTACCTAAGCATGAACTACTGTAACTCCACCAGTTGCATCACAATGCGTTCATATGACATACAATGTGATAGCAAATGCCTGCCTGTGGTTACTTGTAATTGACATTTAAATGTGATAACTGTGTTGGTGTATACATGTGGCATGACGTACACAACCATGATTGAAAGCATATGCAGCCATTTGCCACAGGAACACACTCATCAGTCAGGACCATTACTCTTCCACACTCCTCCGCTGCAACACACACACGCTGAACATCCACGCTGAATATCCACCGTGTACACAAATACTAGCTAGCCATCTTGCAGGACTGTATGCTTATCTTGCACCCTGCACAAGTCTAATCTCAGGGAAGAAATGCTTCCACATCAAGGCAATAGTGCCTTGTGCCACCCAGCAAAAGTGCACTGCACACAACCTGCTCAAGTCCATTCTCCACAATGTGCAAGCACTACACGTGCACACCACAGAAATGTCACACTACATTGCTGTTAACTCTTCATTTCTCATCTACTTCACAGACACATACATTTCTTGCGGATCTATGTTCACCATCACCCTCAGTGACAGCTGCTTAATTTCCCACAAAGCCCACATCAAGGGTGAGTAATTGCCATCTCCTACAGGTTAGGAGGACACTCTGTCTAAACATGCAATTGAATGACCCAGCAGTGACCATGGTACTACACAACTTACATAGACAGGCCCTGTCAGGACAACATCCACTTTGGCGCATTTCTTTTCAGGCCCCCATGGCCAAGCACACACATTTTCATATGCCATTGTAGCCACCATTGCACACCAGGCTTACAAACCTCCAAGTCAATGAGTACATCATGATCTGTGTCCTCAAGTTCCACATGAAACACCACCACGTAGAGGACACCATTACCTCCTTGGTGATATTTGTGACATTAAAATGAGAGCGCTCTTGTGAACACAAAGCCACATCGCAGGAGACATAGACAGGCACTTATCCTCCACAGTAGCCACATCCAACAGCACACCCCTCCCAATTTACCTGATCCAGCCTTCATAGTGACTGTCACAAATTCACCATGGCCACAAAGCACCACCACCATCATGTATCCACTTCACAAATGTGTACTGGACAGCTAATGAGTTATCATGGAGTTTACCTTGTCCACAGCACTTCGCCTACGCTTACATACAATGACCCCACTGCACACGTCCTCCACCCATTGTTCCCTACCTACCCAAGCACACTGGTACACCACAAGGACAGGCAGACAGTATGTGGCACCACTTTGCCCCTTATTGCCAACATTACGCGTGACATCCAGACATCCAGTTTTGAGTTTTGGTCTCTATGTTATGCATGTAGGCATATGGATGGCCCTGTGCACATGTTTTATGAGGTCCTTGCACCAACAGCTCTTCAGTTTGTACTTCCACAAAAGTATCATTGTTGTGGTGCAAGGCCCTACATACATGAAGGCCATTTTTTGTGCTCCAGCAGGGATGGACATAACATTAATTTTGTGACATTTTAAAATCTAGATAAACATATGTGTCTGACTTACTATTAAACTCATTGTGATTGTGGACAAATAGGAGGACTATTGTGGCAGAGGGAAATTTATAGCTGCAATGACCACCATGACCCATCACTGACATATGCGCACTTATTTGTACTTACCCGTTGTTTGCTCTGTAGTTTCTCTGGCGGCACTGTCCTGACCGGAGATTCCTATTACTATTTCTTCTGGTATGACTTGTGCCACCCACTCCTCTAGTTCATCCAGGACCTCCTGGTCTGCTGGGCTGCCTCCTCCAGTTACAAGGGCTGCCTTGCGGTTTGCCGCAAGTTTTTCTTTTGTGCGGCGCTTGCAATCATGCCACCTTTTTTTGCAGTGAAGGACAGTCCTCTTGGCCTGGGCCACACCGTTTATTTTCATGACAATTTGCTTTCATATTGCCTCTTTTTTTCCCATGGGGCAGCTTTGAATTTACAAACAGCTGGTGCTGGTACTTGGTGACCTCTGCCACCAGGATTTCATTTTCCTCATGGCTGAAGTTTGACTTCCATTTCCGTTTAGCCTCAGTCTGTGCATCTGGGCTTCTGCTAGCAGGATTTGCCTGAGGGTCCTGGCTGCTGGTATGCGCTTCTTCCATTTCGTTTTGTCTTCTGTGGTCCACAGCTATCGCAATTGATATTTGCGTCACTTATCCTGCCACCTTTTAACGCTTCCCGCAGTTTACAGTGTTGCGCCGGCGCCGCAACAGCGTTACGTGTCGCAAACGACCTTACGTGACTTTTCTGCATGTTGCGCCAGGCTGACTTGCGGCACTTTTGCAGCACCTATGTCAGTTTTTCAGACGCAGGTTGCCATGTTGCGCCACACTCCGTCACTTCATAGATTTGGGGCTTCAGCATTGACTTGCGTCATCGCAGCTGCGACGCAAGCCTTTTGATGGATCTCTGCCTTGCGGCAGAGTTGCGTCACTCTTCGTAAATCTGCCCCGAAGTGAGCTGGACAAAATCCATTAGCTAACAAAGCGACAATAGCCTCAAAAAAATCAGACACACACAGCAAATTAAAACAGTGGGAAAGGCTCATAAAAAAGATATAAACAAGTGGTGGAAGTTATTGACATTGAAAAAGTATCTAGATGTTCGGGGAGTCCCCAGGGGATTGCGTATAGCTCTAATGCCAAGTCAACAGGATGCGACAAATGAACTACTCCTGGAATGGGGAGAGTATGTGCTCAATTCATCACTGGGCCTAATCAAAATTTTGGTGAAACACATTGAGGTGGAATTAGATAAAATCAAGAAGGAATTACAAGAACTGGAAAAGGAATTAGCCACATTGGATATGAACCCTGAAATGAAAAAATTAAAAGAAGATCTGGAAGGATACGTGGATAAACATGAGGAAGTAGTCAAAACAAGAAAACAAGTGAAATTTCAACGTGACAAAGATGACTACTCACAGGGACGCATATTTACATATCCCTGGAAGTTCAACATGTTTAAACAACATGGCCCTATGGATACAATAACCCCGAGCTCAAGTAGCTTAACATCTCAAACCTCTTCAGAAGCAAGCGAAGGGGAACAAGACCTAGTTGGAGACCACGCAACTCAGAATTTTTTAAGGGACATGAGATTAGTCCTCCAACACAGACACTGGGAGCAAAATCACAATTTCCAACAAAATCCAAGAGGAAGGGGAAGAGCCCGGCATTGGGAACCAAGAAGGCAACAAGAAGGGGAAAAAGGCGAAAGTGGCTCGGAAGAGAGCATAGGAACAAAAATAAGGAGCATGTGCAAACAACAGAAATTAATCCCAGCATGACAGAAGAAGGAACAATAAATACAATGCTAATTGCAAATCTTTCAACACGTACCCTAACGGAAACAGAAATATCTTTATTAAAACGTGGGCTCAACTATTGTCCAATCCAACAAATGGATAGCGCACAAACAAGAATTGACATTTATAAATATGTCAGGAAAATCAAGCTTGCAAAAATATTCCAAGAAAATAAAGAGATGTCCAAATATGTAAATAAGAGAAGGACTGGACAAAATGTGATAAGATCTGAAACAATGTTGACAACTACCAATATGGAGGCTTTATTAACATTAGTCAATCTTGATGTGATGAATGAAAGTGAAGCCATTTCGGAAGAAACGGCATACCCGCAAAAAGGAGCAGGCTTAAGTGTCAAATGACCCAAATCTCGTTTTTACCCACAACTACCTCAAGGGAACAAAATTGACCTCTTTCAAGAGGTAGTGGTTCAAGATCTCTATAAAATCAAGAGAACAAGATTCCGTGATCGTTTATCAAAGGAAGAGAGAGAGGCCTTAAAAAATGTAATGGAAGACAAGATCACAACGATAAAAATGGTTGATAAGGGAGGAAACATTGTGGTATGGAACACTTGTGATTACGAAGTGGAAGCCCACTCCCAATTAAAAAACAAAGAATAAACAATTGGACACACAATATGCAAACATAGCCAGGGAAATCTCGCAGATGGAAGATTCAACACAACTTCACAAGACCAGAAAGGACACAGGAAGAATTGAAGTGGATACACGGGTTGCGAATGCCATCCTGAAACCCTCTCAGAGGAAAGAATCTACATCTATCATCATAGACAGGTCATCGCCGACGAGTAGGACACCAAATGAGAACACTGAAACTACTGATATAGACCACAACATGGCTGTACACGACATGAACAGAGACGGAGCAGCCTACCAAACTAAGGATGATATTGAAGACAACACGGCTGTCCAAGACTTGAACAGAGATGGAGCAGACTACCAAACTATTGATAAAAAGGGAAGATGTCCGATGAAGAGGTCAAAACGCAAACGAGGGAACGCAAAACAAGATCATAGAAAGAGTAGGATGAACGCACTTAATACTTCATTCCAAACTTGAAGAATAATCAAAGAGCTTCAAACACAAGTGGGCAGTATTCTAAGCACGGTTCAAGAGATGAAAAAGATGCTTGAAATCACAGTTAGCACCCACAACAAAGTCGAGCACATCCGAGAAGCTTTACTTAATTATCAAAAAGAGGGAAATAAGGTGGCATTGCCCCTTTCAAACAGGTAAAATCGACCTAACAGGAACCTCAATCATCTAACGAAAGAAGAAACACTATCCTTACTTCGGGAATATGAATATACTGACCCAGCTAGAGGGGAAAAAATCAGAACAGTCCGGATCGATGCTAACAGAACATCACGACAAAATGAAAGGAAAACCAATCTTAACAACCTACAACAAGTACAACTAATCGCGGACTCACAGAACATGAACATAAGGAACACAGGGAAACCTCTAAAATGCCTACTCCTTAACTGTAGGTCGGCAGCAAAACATGCATCAGACATAGCTGATCTCATCATGAACAAAGAAATTGATGTGACAATCCTGACGGAAACGTGGCTATGGAATCCTCGTCTCCTTATATGGACCTACTAGTACCCCCACAGTATAGTATTGTGAGACTCGATAGACCAAAAAAGTCAGGGTGTGGGTTTGCCTGCATTTACCGATCTGAAATAGAAGTCAAACAAATTCCATCAGAACCTCTTGAATCATGTGAACACCTAAATCTCAAGATAAGATCAGCAGATAATCAAAAATGCAATCTACATGCATTTAACCACCCTCCAGGTAATAATACTACCTTCATAGACAAGTTAATGGAAATCGTCACCAGCGACGCCAATTCTGAAACTAATAACATTGTCCTTGGGGAACTTTAACTTACACTGGAATGACAACCACGAAAAACTGGTCAACGCTCTGAAAGAACTTCTAACAGAGTTAAATCTTAACCAAGCATGCACAGAACCAACACACGAAAAAGGAGGCATGTTAGACTGGATAATATCAAAAACCAGCAATACCTCAATTATATCAATTGAGCCGTGCGACTGGTCAGATCACCATGCCATAACCTTCCTGATAAACAATTTGAAAAGGAGCAAGATAATACAACTCACCAGACAAAAGAAATGGATGCGAGACACGAAAGATCCGAATATAGCATTACTAGTAGAAAGCTGTGAGAAGAAACTGATCCTACCAAACAGCTTGCAGAGCGTGGAGGAACTTACAGACCATTACACTAAAAAAGTAACGAATATAGTCAACACTACGATGCCACTAAAACTGAAAAGAGTCACAGAGAAGATGAAAAACCCATGGTTCAGTGAAACACTGAATGAAGAAAGGAGGAAACTAAGACTAGCGGAAAGAAAATGGAGACAACACCCATCATCGCCCGAACTGAGATCACTCAGAAGAATCAGAAGCGAATACAACAAAAAGATACTAAACTCCAAAAAAGAATTTATCAGATCTGAACTAGATAACGCCAAAAACAGACCTCGGAAATTATTCGAGATTCTAAAACAACAATCCAATAAATTAGCTAAAACCAGTCAAGAAACCACAAAAACGCAAATAAGCTGTGAAGAATTCTCAACATTCTTCACAGAGAAAGCCAACAAGTTGGAAAGAGAGCTCAGGGAAGAGGCTGAGAACATTGGCAATAAGGACAGACAAAATCCCAATATCACCGTAGAAAACTCCCTCGATAGGACAAAAAACAAAGCACAATGGGTTAACTTCAAACTACTTGATCAAAATACCATAGCCAAAACACTATCAGACATCAAACTTAACAACCACTATAGTGATCCACTACCATCAAAATGCGTTAAAGAAATAAACCATATTGTGATTCCCATTTGGACGAAACGAATAAACGCCTCTCTATCACAAGGGATCCTTCCAGACTGCCTAAAAACAGGTCAAGTCGTCCCCATCATCAAGAAACCGACAGTGGACCCAGCAGATCCAAATAACTTTCGCCCAGTGACCAACATCCCTATACTTGCCAAACTAATAGAGAAATGCGAACAAAAGCAACTAAGCCAACACATAGCTAATTTCTCACTACTAGACGACTGCCAGTCAGGATTCAGGACAGGACATAGCACAGAAACAGCGATCCTGCATATTGTCGATGATTCACTACAGGCACTAGACCGTAATCAAACATGTCTACTTATCCTGCTGGACCTATCATCAGCATTCGACACGGTAAATCATGAAAAACTACTGAACAGGCTTCATGACAGGATGGGAATGGCTGGAAATTTGCTAAAATGGTTTGAATCATTCCTGCAGAATAGAACGCAAAGATTCCTGTTCAACCAATCACTCTCACCTGCATGCCCTAATTCAATTGGAGTCCCTCAAGGCTCTACATTATCGCCATCACTGTTCAACCTTTACATCGAATCTCTCACTGAAATCCTTCAAAAGTCAAAAATCTCCTACCACATGTACGCAGATGATACCCAGATATATATCAAGATCACATCCAGGGAAGACATCATGAGAATGAATGAGACCTTCAAATTGGCATTACAATGGCTAACTGACAACCATCTAAAACTAAACACACAAAAAACTGAATTCTTACTAATATCTCCACCAAAGAAGCACACAGAATTGAAGGAATGGTTCAATATGATCACAGCATTAAATTGGACCCCTACCCTAGTGGGCTCAGCGAAATCACTAGGAATCACATTACATGAGAAACTAAATATGAAAGCCCACATCAACTCAATGGCAAAAAGCGTCCTCTACCATCTGAACTACATCAGAAAAGTGAAACCATTCATATCCAAAGCAGACCTCAAACTGGCAGTTCAGTCTCTAGTTATCGCAAGGATTGAATATGGATGTACGACGCTAGCAGGGCTACCAAAAATTTCAACAGGACCTCTGAAGGCATGTCTCAATGCAGCTGCAAGACTCATCACTGGATCAAGGAAATTTGACCACATTTCGCCACACTTGAAGGCATTAAATTGGCTACCATACGAAGCCAGAATCCAACTAAAAATGGCATGCATAACACACAAAGCGCTCCACCACAATACACCCAGCTATCTTGCTCAGAAAATTAAACTATCTGGAGGGAACAGACCAGCCAGGAGCTCAAAAGAGCTGATGTTGAGACCAGCCATCTTCCGGAATAAGAAAACGTACGACAGAGCTTTCTCAGGAGCAGCCCCTAGAATCTGAAATTCACTTCCTTCAAACATTAGAAAGATTGAAAACACAGTATCCTTTAAGAGGGAAACTAGGATCTTCCTAATGAGTAAATTCCTTCCATAGACAAGACATGGGAAGTCAGAATTCATGTTCAATGATTGGAACTGAATCATACTCAGGAAATAAACTATTAGGATAGATTGATTCGATCACGCAGTATATTTTGCTATGTACTAAACCTTGGTTCATACTATATGTTGATAGTCTTTGTAGAAATTTGTACTGACATTTTCACTCTATGTGCCATATATGTACCTACCTCATAATATTGTGAAAGTTACTACAACAATGCATACTATAACTACCTCATGTAATGTGAAGCGCTCTGATACCCAAGGGTCTTGTTCGCGCTATACAAAACTCTTAATAAATAAATAAATACTATCAAAAATTTGGAGAAGAATCCCACCCAAGCATACAAAGAAGCCTTGGATGCAAAAATAGAACAATGGCATTTTGAAAAATCTAATTGACAAAGATGAGAAAAAATTCCTAACCACTGATCATCCTGTCACAACAACAATCTCATTCTTACCAAAACTACATAAGAGTCCACTTAAACCACCAGGCAGACCAATTGTGTCCGCAAAGGGATCTCTGTTTGAACCAATCGCCAGTTATATAGATAACTTTTTACGGCCATTTGTATTAAACCTCAGTTCTTACATCCAAGATACCATGGATCTACTGAGACATCTTCAACACCTTACATGGCAGGAGACCCATCAACTAGTAACAATGAACGTAACGTCCCTTTATACAAATATTGAAAATGATATTGGAATGATGGCATGTAGCTTCTTCCTAAAGGAACGTAACATTCAATACAACCAACATAATCAAATGCTAATGGAAATGGTGGAGTTGTGCTTAAGTCAAAATGTTTTCCTCTTTGGGGAAGACATTTTCCAACAAATAAAAGGATGCTCAATGGGCATTTCCTTCAGCCCTGGATACGCATGTCTAACTATGGGATGGTGGGAACAACAATTGGCGTGGCATCCAAACAATGCCCAATATGTAAACAAGACAGCAATGTGGCTGCGGTACATCAATGATTTGCTGATAGTGTGGGATGGAACAGTGGAAGAGTTTGAAGAATATTTTAAAATCCTAAATTCCACAAGTGCAAACATCAAATTTGCGTATACAATAAGTAAAGAAAGAGTCATTTTTTTGGACACTTGGATCTATGTCCGTGAAAATAAATTGGAAACAACCCTACATCGCAAATTAACATCTACTAATGCAACATTGCACTCCGAGAGTTTCCACAAATCAACAGTAATTGACAACATTCCCTGTGGGGAGTTCCTCAGGATTCAGCGGATCTGCTCAGAAAACACTGAATGGGATAAACAAAGCATGAATACCGCTAGAAGATTTAAACAACGAGGATATAGAAACCATATAGTGGAAAAAAGTTGGAAAAGAGCAGATAAAAAAACAAGAGAAGACATCATCAAAAGGTAACCCTTAGAAAGCTCGCAATCCAAAGAGGATCCAGTAAGACTAATCCTAGATTTTTCGAATGAATCCAAACAAATTGTGAAAATCTTGAGAAAGAACTGGAAATATGGCCGGGATGCCTATCACCCCCTCCCAACACAATCCCCAAGGATGGGAAGACGGACGCAGTTCTGAACTTTTGGAAGGCGGGAGGGAGTTACCCTCCCGGCCGTATTTATTAAAATATGAAACAAAATTAAAACATTAAAATAACAGTTTCATATCATGTACAATTTTCCATTTATACATTACGATGCAGTCACGTTTATTGGCTAACCTTAACAAATCTCTAATACAAAGGTTCTCCTAGCCGAGTCTAAACATCCTGCAAATGCATACTTTCTAAATAAAAATTGTACATCCTAACATTACGGGCCAACGGCAAGGTCGTAACTGGTGTCAGATCCCTACTACCAGAACTCCCCCCTCACGGTGTGAGGGCCGGGCGCACAGAGGACTGTACCTCTGTGCCAACTTCCAATTTCCCTTGTCTTAGCGGGGGCCCCTTATTTAACTCGACGCCATCTTAATGGTCGTCCGAGGACTCGTGTGAGGTGTCTAGAAGGTAGCGTGGACCCCCCTCTCACCCCACACTGTTCACCACATCCGCCGTCGCGGATATCCTGGCCCCGGGAAATTCCTAGGAGGGGCATCGAGCCGCCTCCTCCCCTGGGAGGAGCCTATGACCGCCTTCCCTTCGGCGACCCCATACTTAGTGGGTGCCGCCTCCCCGTGTGAGGGGCCAATGGCCGCCTCCCCCCGGGCGCTCCCATCCATAACGGGTGGCGCCCCTCCTCTAGGGATCTTGAAATTACTGCTCACCGATCATGACCTTACCGCCCGACCAAAATAAATACGACGTTTTCTGAACCTAATGAAGAGAGCGATAAAGCGGTAAAACTGAGCATTGCAATATTCGTCCACTTATCTACACATGCAACACATTTTAATTAGGCTGTGATACTCCGCTAACTGAGTGAGAAAAAATTTCTATGAAGCAAATCATTTTATTGCAGTTCAAACATTGACACCTTTATTACACAAAAAACCCTGGGGAAAAAGATACTATCAACGCAAATCAACTTCATTGCACTACTAACGTTGCCATAAGGGGCTGGTGGGTGGGTCAAAATTGCTCCTTGTTCTGTCGAGGGCTCACGTGCAACAAAGGGTGCAGCTTCCAAGCACAGGAACAAGAGGATGCTTCTTTGGACTGTTGCTCCTTTTATTCCTCTTCGGGAGGGCGTGTACCCTCCTCTGGTACGCCTACGGGGCGTGGCCAATGGTGTAGGTGTCTAGGACAACCCTTCTTGGGCGGGAAAAGGCGCGCCCCGGCTACGCCGCTTCGGGCATACCAGCCGAGACACGCCCCCCGCCCAAAATGGTTTCCCGGGGGGATCCGGGCACCCTACCATACGTTTGGGGGGACCGAGTGGTCGCCCCTTTTCATTATTACAACTAGACCCAACAGTGAGGAAAATGATGGGCACTCACCCAAACATCCGTTCTGCCGGGCAAAAAATCTAAAGGACAGACTAATTCACAGTCACCATCAAGGAAGTGGAAAAACAAAAGGGATACAGTGGCTAAAAACTAAAGGCTTTTTAAAATGCCATAATTGTAAAGTTTGCCAAATTGCGAGGAACAAAACAGAAGTGAAACTTCATGATAACACCTTGTGGGAAATCAGAGATTTAATAACATGCAAGAGCCAATTTGTTGTATATGTTGTAGAATGTCCGTGCCCGTTAATGTACATAGGCAGTACGATATGTGAGTTAAAAAAGAGGATACTAGAACATGTCGGAGCGACTACAAACAAAGATCGGAGTAACGCCATTGCCAAACACATGGAAGTGGAGCACAAAGGAGATTGGAAGCAACTAACTTTCTATGCTTTAGAATCAATCCCACTTCATGTAAGAGGAGGGGATCAGGTGAAAAAGCTAAGAAGGAGAGAGTCTAGACAAATTCTGAACTTTCTAACACTGACGTTGCATGGACTGAACCAAAGTGAGGACTTACATGTTCATCTATGAATGGTTGAACTATATATATTCATCATATAGCTAATGGATGGGGAAAAAATGAAATGACCAACAATAATGTGAGAGTGGGTTTACAATATGAATTGGGGAGAAACATCAAACTCAGACCCTCACAAACATTACCCTTCTTAGAATGACTAGGGTATACAACCCCCTAAAAAGTGAATTAAGTGCTAAATCACCAGATATTTTATGCCCACTGGAGGGCACAAAAAATAGGGAGCTATTAGTGAGTGGCAAAACAAAAGGAAGTAGCCTGGTCCAAATGACTGTAGGTGTGCCGTATTGAATCCATTAGTAGCACTAGAGTGATAGCACTGGGCTGGAAAAAATTCCCATCAGCCCACCCATCTGGTGGAGTATCGTCACGTGGGAGATGTATCATCAATCCAAATCTCAACCAATGCACCTAATAGTGATGCGGAGATGGATTATAGTGATGTAAACTCAGACCACAGTGCTTCACTGGTGATGCTAATGGGGTGCAGTGCAAGTGAGAAATTGTATGAGGAAAGTGAGGATAAAATTGACTCCAAGGAACAAAAATAAGTTTGGTACTAGGGTCAAAATTAAAAATGCCAAAATAGTTTTAAATAATAACTATATAAAGGCAAGGTGTGTGGAGGTCGACATGTTTCAGATAGATGGACTATTGGTCCAAGCTTTCTTCAGGACCAAGTGAAAACTGCGACTGCAAATCAAAAAATAAAAATAGTGACTGTGCACACTATATACTGGATAAATCCTAACAGCTCCTCTGAGCCCAGATGTGTACTGGTGGTAATCCTGGTCTTGCAGTATCTCCTAAAGAGAAAAGAGAAGTGTACATCAGAAAAGAATATAGTGTCTAACGGTATCACGGATACAGGAAACAAACACTAAGCACACAAACAGTGCGGTGGAGAAAATGTCTCCCCGCTAGCACAGTAGACAATAGGTTCTACCGGTTTTGACGTGTCTACAATCACAAACAAATTAAAAACGTACTGACTCACCCAGCGTTGTGTGGGAGTACACCTCACCTCACCCGGCACCCACTCGGGAAGAAGGAGGCCCCGCTCTGTTAGGATGGAAATGTAATAAAGACCTCAGAGAAATATCAGAGGTACTTATATGCAGATAATTACACATTTCCAATATTCTCCTAACAAAAACTAGTTGTGTAAAAAAAGAGACTCGACCTCATTTGAGCAAATGACTAAGACCATGCAGGGAAAGGTCAAGAGAGAGTCAAGACTAAAAAGACTCGGCTTGGCAGTATGATGACTACGAAAAAGGGGCAACAAAATGAAATGCCCTACCTGTCCGTTGGTACCTCTACACCAACATCCGAGAGGGAGTGGAGGTAACTGGCTGCTGAACGCGCATGTCCTTTTATACCCGTATTGATAGAATAATTGGCTACGGCTGTGGCAGGTGTTGTTAATCAACATTTGCGCTGAATCGGAGGTGAAGACGCTGTCGCTAGTGTGCGCTTGCGCCATGTAAGATGCTATATCGGCTGCGCATGCGTGAACCAAGGGACAGACATTATTTTTCTAGCTATTAGTGAGTATCTCAGGGATGATAAACCATCACATTAAACAAAAGGCGGTAGAATCGGATAGAAGTGGGGAAGGTACCAAATATAATCATCAATCCTTGTAAGAAGACAAGGAATGGTATTTATGGTGTAGAAGCTCTCTGAAAATAAGGGAGTAAGATAACATCGCCAAAGGGTGAAAGAGGCCCACTAGAGGGCATAATGATAAAAAGCAGAATGGTATAACCAACAGTGAGAAATGGGAAATATCCGCGGAGGGGATACAGCTAAAGGGAAATAATTCCTTTCAGATAGTGGTGATTTAGAAGCACAAAGGGGGATGCATTACAAGAAAAACAATCAGGATTAGGCGTAGTTACAACATTTAAAAAATAGAATAATTTAAACACAGAGAGGGACACATAATTAACTTAAAATAGTTAAAAGTAAGACACATAAGTTTAACTGGCCATGTCATGTCAAGAAACCAGGCGCTGATCCCTTGTCCCCCTCTATCGCCCTATCTCTCTTCTCCCTTTCCTGGGAAAAATTCTAGAATGCCATGTCACCAAAGCCTTCAGCACCTTTATTGAGGAAAGCCGCTTTCTAGCGCCCCACCAGGCTGTATTTCTTCCCTCTCACACTACCGAGTCTGTCGTCCTTTCCGTTCTGGACGAGCTCAGAGGGGGTGCGGATGTCAACTCGCCCCAGGCGCTGGTTCTTCTTGATCTGTCCGCCGCCTTTGACACGGTCGACCATTCCAAACATTATCGACTGTGTCAGAGGCACCGGCATCAGGGGACCCGCCCTGGCCTGGCTCACCTCCTTCTTAGGAAACCGCACTCAGGCTGTTCAGCTAGCAGATTTCTTGGCTCCCACACGTGTCGTCTACTGTGGGGTACCACAGGGTTCGTCCCTCTCTCCCTCCTTTTCAATCTTTACATTCGTCCCCTTATATCTGCCCTGCAACAGATGGATGTCTCGGTATTCAACTATGCCGACGATCTCCAGCTGATCTTTAATCTTTCCGCACCCTCTGCTTCTATACACAACTTTCAAACCATCATGACCATTATCAGCGACTGGATGAACTGCAATCACCTCAAGTTAAACCCCGACAAGACCGAACTGGTACTCACGGGTGGCAGTCCCAGCCCCTGGACCCCTACCTTCTGGCCCCCTTCTCTTGGTTCCCCCCTTCACCCTCTTCCTCTGTAAAAACCCTGGGGATCAAAGTCAACAATGACATTAAAATGCGCTCACAGATCAGTACTGTGGTCTCATCATGCTTTCTGACCATTCGCAAGATCTCCCATTTATTTTTCTTTTGCAGCCCTCAAGCTCATTCTTATGGCCATGGTTTTGTACAGAGGCGCCCCCGCTTATGATCTCCGGCGCCTCCAGCTTATTCAAAATCATGCAGCCCGACTGATTTACAAATTTCCCAAATTTCACCATGCTACCCCTCTGTTAAAAGCCCTGCATTGGCTTCCAATTCCTGAACGCTCGTTATTTAAGATGGGTTGCATGACTTTTCAGGCCCTGGCTGGCACTGGACCAGCCTTCATCAATTCTAAAATCATATGTCCCCAATAGAGACCCGCGCTCTTCTTCTCAAATTTTGCTATGCTTTCCCCGCTTTAGGAAGAAGAAAACAGGGGGCCTGAAGTTTTCCACCTTGGCTCCGCCCTTCTGGAATGCCCTCCCTATCACTATCAGGTCCATTTCAACTTACCCCGATTTCCGCAAAGCCCTAAAGACTTTCCTCTTTTATCGAGCCTTTACGCCCTAGTCTACCCTCTCTGTTCACTAGGGTCACCCGTCCTCAGTGCCTAGAAACTGCACGGTGATCGAGCGCTTTATAAATCCCTTAACTTCAACTTCATGAGTGATGTAATATGTGACATCATCAGCAGTGCATTGCGGGTGCGAGTTATAGTTAGCTGAACTAACTATAACGGGGGAATTTCTCTGGTTTTTTACGAGTGAAATGTCCAACTAGCTATAACTTTCCCTAAAACCTATGGTTTTTCCAGTGAATTTTTAAGTTTTTTTAAATGCTAATTTCTAATTATAACTTGCCTAGAACCTATGGTTTTTTCAGTGAATTTCTAAGGTTTTTTAAATGCTAATTTGTAACAATAACGTGCCTGAAACCTATGGTTTTTTAAAGTTAATTTCAAAGGTTTTTTTAAATGATAGTTTCAAACTATGCCTACAGAGGTAGGACATGGGAAGAAAGAAGAAAAAACGCATAGAAAGGAGCAAAAGAATTGCAGAAAGAAGCAACAGAAGTCCACAGAGACAAAGAAAAGTGCAGGAAGAAGCAAGACGTGCAGAAAGAACCAACAGGGGAGCAAAAAGAGGCCTTGTTGCAAAATCTTCCTGTGCCCACAACTTTTTCAGACGAGTACTGGTGGTAACTAACCTGGCCTAGAGCCAGTGCTATGGTAAAAGACACTTAGAATACAGTGAAAACACCTACATACACCAGGGTACACTATGGGTTGGGGTACCCCTGTGATTGGCATGACCTCCCTGGTAAGCCCTAGCACATAATAGGGCAGGGGGATTAACACTACCTCTAAGTCAGAGGTGCAGAAATATGCTACTTTAACTAGTAGTCGCGTTTGCAGAGTGTTGGAAAAATGGTGCTGGGGGCTTCCAACCAACGCTCAGGGATTTCGCTGCGTAGGACTTACAGGAGGTACCAGGAGGGTTTCTTGGCCCCCAAACTCCCTCAGGACTAAATAGGACTTCATCCCCCATCCCGTAGTCAGCCACGAGGCACGTTTGCAGAGTGGTAGAGAAAGGGGGCCATGGCCTCTGAAGACATCTTAGAAATCCCACTGTGAGGGACTTAGTGGAGGTAACAAGAGGGGTAGTTGGCCCCAAAGCACATCCTTTGGGGCCAACTTCCCAAACTATTTTCTCCAGTCAGTCCCACATAGCAGCACTGGTAAGTACTCGTACCAGGCCACATCCACTTTGCAACCCTCTCCAAACGCGCTCCCTGACGTGCTCTTGGATGGGGATTGAAGTCCCCTTCCCTGCTGGGGGTCCTTTAGGGGCTAACTAGCCTTCCTTTTACCTCCAGTAAGGTCCAGGCAGTGGGATTGGTGAGAGGTAGACAAAGGCCATGCCCCCTTTCTCCACCACTCTGCCAGCGGGCCCCCTGGCACGTTGTAGGTTGGAGGGTTAAGTCCCTTTCCATCCTGAGGGTCCCTGGGGTCCAACTAGCCCACCAGGTACCTCTGTAAGAGCCACAGAGCTGCATTGCAGAGAGGTGTAAAAAGGGGCGTGACCTGGACAACATCTCTGCAACGCAGCCCTGTAGCCTTTACTGGAGGTACCTGGTGGACTAGTTGGCCCCTAGGTGCCCTCAGGATTAAAAGGAAATTAATTCCCCAACTTAAAAGGCGCCACAGGTCGTGTTTGCACACATGTCACCTCAGGCCCGCCTCCTCCCTGCACCACTGTGCAAACACGCCCCGTGGTGCGATTTGACCTGTGGGATATAGTCCCCTTGAATCCTGAGGGTCCCTGCGGTCCAACTAGCCCACTAGGTACCTCCAGTTAGTGACACAGAGCTGCGTTGCAGAGAGGTGTAAAAAGGGCCGTGGCCTGGACCACCTCTATGCAAAGCAGCCCTGTGGCGCTCACTGGAGGTACCTGATGTGCTAAATAGCCCTTAGGGACCTCCAGTATTGAAGGGGAATTAATTTCCCAACTTAAAATGCGCAACAGGGAGCATGTGCAGAGTGTTGCTGGGAGGGGGCTGGGCCTCTGGCACGATTGCATGTTTTTAAAAAAATTGGGGAAGTGGGACTGTGTAGCCCCCCTTCTTTTTACTTTTTTGGAGCCCTGAGGACCCTATACCCGCAGGGCCTGACCGCCATTTAAAAAATATATATATATAAACAGGAAGGGGGCGCGTGGGCCCCCCTCCCTTGGCCAATTCCAGCCCCGGGGACCCCATTCCCCAGGGCATGGCCAAATATATATTTTTTATTTTGGGGGGCTGCGTGGCCCCCCTCAAGAGGCCTTCATTGGCCCCAGGTTCCCCATCCCCCAGGGCCGGCCTTTGTGCTATTTCCTATTTTAAAGTTATTTTTGGGGAGGGGGGCTGTATGGCATAATAAGGGTTATCGAATCACCCCGAAACTTTCAGGATAGGTACTGACCGGAGTGCCTCACGAGTTTTGAAACTTACACAAAGATTTGGCATCTGGTGCCAAAGTTAATCGGAAAATAAGAAAATAAAAAATGCTTTTCCTATGGAAACTAGGTCCTAACTATATATATATATATATATATATATATATATATATATATATATATATATATATATATATATATATATATATATATATATATATATATATATATATATATATTGTGTCCGACTCTCCTTCGAGGAAGGGGAAATGAAAACGCACTCACGGTGTCAGCGTAGTTTCCTTCCGATTTATTTACCAAATGGCATTCAGTCTTTCAGCAAAAAAGCACCGACGCGTTTCGCTGTGCACACACAGCTTTCTCACAGTCAATACAAACAAACACTAGTGAGCCCCTCCTATATCAATAGGGTGTCACCAGAAAACATTTTCAAAACGTCACTTCCTTTGTTAATGATGGAGGTGATGTGGGAGTTGTAGTTCATGTTGTGATTTTAGACCATTATGTTTTGATGTACATTAAGCACATAGATGTTACATATGAGTTATGTTGTCACACTTTTTGACATCAAGTAACCAATTATTTCAAAAGCGCATGGTCGTCTTTTTCTAACCACCCTTAAGCGCTACACACAGTGCTTAAAACGTAAGCCTTGATAAGCCAATAACCATTCCTGCCCTCTAGTGGGCAATTCAAATATATTATTTTTTACTTTTTACTTTTTATGCCCTCCAGTGGGCATACCTGCATACTGTGCAATTGTTCCCAGTGCCATCTACTTCTGTGACAAACATGGTAACTCTATCACATAATTACATTTTCTCTTAGTCTCGTGAATCACATTCCCACTTATGTTTCACAACCTACTGAATACTACTGTCCGTTCTGTCTATATTTGAAACAAAGGATCATAGTTCATAGTAAAGACACAAATTTCATAGATGTACATAAAGTTCTTCACTTTGGTTAAGACCTGTCGGAGCCATTGTCCTGAAATTTAAAATTTGTCGTGACTCTCGGCATCTTAAAGTTTTTTCTCGATCCCCCCCTCTGTCATGTGGGAGGACTGTTTCCAAGGCATAGAACTTAAGAAGTGTCCAATCTGCATTATGTAATTGTTCCATGTGTTTGGCCACAGCGTTATTACGGTCTTTATTTACTGTCGCTCTCACATGTTCCAGAATTCTTTTTTTAAATTTTTTTTAATTCTTTTTTAGTGCTCCCGATGTATTTGAGTGCACACGGGCATTCTATCACGTATACCACATGAGTACTTACACAGTTTATTAGTTCTTTTATTCTCCATGTTTTGTTATTCGGCATTGTTACTTCCTTTTTGTTCACCGCTATTTGACACACCTTGCAGTGTTGGCATTTAATGAAACCTTTTGTTTTCATCCACTGAATGCCTTTCTTTTTTTTGGTGTTGTCTCTGTAATGGCTTTGTATCAGTCTGTCTTTAAGATTTCTTGATCTTCTATATGTTACTTCCGGGTGCTTGCCCACTATTTTGCTTGTAACAGGATCTAATTGTAACAATTTCCAATTCTTCCTGATGATTGTCACAATTTGTTTAGATTCCCTCGTATAGTCCAGAATCAATCGTATTTTTCTGTCGTCAGTTTGATCGTTATGTTCAGTGTTTTTCTTTTTGGATGTGAGTGTTTCCCTTCTTATTTTGTTGTTAACTCTTCTCTAGCATCTTTCAATGATTTTCTTGTTATATCCTCTGTTTTTGAACCTGTGTGCCATTTCGAAGCTTGTCCTTTTCCATTCTTTGTCTTCCGAACAGATCCTTTGCAGTCTTAGGAATTCCCCATATGGAATATTTTGTGCCACCGACGGTGTATGAAAACTGCTTGCATGCAGTGTTGAGTTCGTTGCAGTCTCCTTTCTGTGTAGAGTAGTTTCTACTCGTTCATTGTGAATGTAGATTTCCGTGTCCAGGAATATGGCTTTTGTTTTGTCGATGTTATATGTGAATCTAAGATTGGTACTTGTTGAATTTAGAATTTGGAAATATGCTTCGAATTCCTGATTTGTGCCTTCCCAAACAATGAGAAGGTCATCAATATATCTGACCCATTTTGCAATTTTGTTAACATAAAAATCATTGTCAGGGTGCCAGGCAATTTGTTGTTCAAACCACCCCATTGTGAGGCATGCATATGCCGGACTGAAGGCAAAGCCCATAGCACATCCCTTAACTTGCTGAAATAACTCTTCACCAAACAAAAATGTATTTTGAGTCAAGCACAGTTCGATCATTTCCATTTACATTTGGTTATGTCTTTTGAATTGTATATCCCGGTCTTTTAGGAAGTGAGCACATGCATTTAGTCCAATGTCATTTTCAATGTTAGTATACAATGATACTACGTCCATTGTAACAAGCATGTAATTAGGTTGCCATGGTAGTTCTTCCAATTGTTTTAGCAAGTCGGTGGTATCGCGTAGGTAGGAACTTAAATTGGTTACCAGGGGCATTAGAAAAAAATCAATGTAACTAGCTATCGGTTCCATAAGTGATCCTTTGGAAGAGACGATAGGATGCCCTGGTGGTTTTCGTGGGTTTTTATGGACCTTCGGAAGAAAGTATATTGTGGCGAGTATTGGGTGGTCCGTTGTCAGAAACTTCTCCTCGTCCAGGTCTAGTAGGTTTTGTTCTCTCCAGGATTTCAGTTTCAAATCTAGTTTCTTTTTGAATAGTTCAGCAGGGTTGTTTTCCAGTTTTCTGTAGTAGTTCTTATCACCCAGTTGATGCTGTGCTTCTGCCACATAATCCTTTGTATCTGTATGCCCGTGTGCACTCAAATACATCGGGAGCACTAAAAAGGAATTAAAAAAAAGAATTCTGGAACATGTGAGAGCGACAGTAAATAAAGACCGTAATACCGCTGTCGCCAAACACATGGAACAATTACATAATGCAGATTGGACACTTCTTAAGTTCTATGCCTTGGAAACAGTCCTCCCACATGACAGAGGGGGGGATCGAGAAAAAACTTTAAGATGCCGAGAGTCACGACAAATTTTAAATTTCAGGAGAATGGCTCCGACAGGTCTTAACCAAAGTGAAGAACTTTATGTACATCTATGAAATTTGTGTCTTTACTATGAACTATGATCCTTTGTTTCAAATATAGACAGAACGGACAGTAGTATTCAGTAGGTTGTGAAACATAAGTGGGAATGTGATTCACGAGACTAAGAGAAAATGTAATTATGTGATAGAGTTACCATGTTTGTCACAGAAGTAGATGGCACTGGGAACAATTGCACAGTATGCAGGTATGCCCATTCGAGGGCATAAAAAGTAAAAAGTAAAAAATAATATATTTGAATTGCCCACTAGAGGGCAGGAATGATTATTGGCTTATCAAGGCTTACGTTTTAAGCACTGTGTGTAGCGCTTAAGGGTGGTTAGAAAAAGACGACCATGCGCTTTTGAAATAATTGGTTACTTGATGTCAAAAAGTGTGACAACATAACTCATATGTAACATCTATGTGCTTAATGTACATCAAAACATAATAGTCTAAAATCACAACATGAACTACAACTCCCACATCACCTCCATCATTAACAAAGGAAGTGAAAATGTTTTCTGGCGACACCCTATTGATATAGGAGGGGCTCACTAGTGTTTGTTTGTATTGACCGTGAGAAAGCTGTGTGTGCACAGCGAAAGGCGTCGGTGCTTTTTTGCTGAAAGACTGAATGCCATTTGGTAAATAAATCAGAAGGAAAGTACGCTGACACCGTGAGTGCGTTTTCATTTCTCCTTCCTCGAAGGAGAGTCGGACACAATTAATTAAGGCTGGGCTCAGCCGAGGATTACGCACCGAAGTGAAGTAGCGCCAGGGGACTGCCAAACCGGAGCCAAACTGGGAGCGTTTATATATATATATATATATATATCACACAGCAAAAGGATCTTGTGGAAAAGAGTCCAGGCGAGCCTACTTGGTCGGTCAAAGCAGTTTATTTTCTTACGACAGAGAAGGACGACGCATTTCGACCACGTCTGTGGTCTAGAGATATATATATATAATTCACTTAAAAAAACATAGGTTTCAGGCCTTATATAGTTAGGAATTAGCAGTTAAAAAACCATTGAAATTGCTCCTATATAGTTAGTTGTACTAACTATATTTCGTGCACCCGCAATCCACTGCTGATGATGTCAAATATTACATCATTCATGACATGGTCATTGACATCGCTGATGACATCACTGATGACATCATCCAGTGACTGTGTGTTTCTGTAAAGTTTAAATATGTTTTACGTATTCAAGAATGAGTGGATGTATAAGTGTATGGATGAAGGATTTAGTAGGTGCGTGACTGACTGTATGAGTGAGTGATTAAATGTGTCTTACTAAATGCATGGGTTAGTGACTAAACTGTCTGAATGTGTGCATCAGTATGTCTGTTGTTGTATAAGCTGCTGCATGTGTTGATCAGTAGCTATATGAGTGGCTATATGGGTTATTGATTGGTTGCCCAAGTATTTGAATGGGGGACCGAGTGTGTGTGTGGGTAGCTGGGAGGTGTGTGACTCTGTGCATAGACGTGTGAGCAGTTGATTCACTAGGTGTATGAGTTCAAGAGTGCATGTGGAAACAGCTATATGGGTGGTTGACTGTGTGCATGGGTGTGTTGGTGAGTGAATGGATATCTCAGTGCTACATGTCCAAGTAAGTACATATGTAAAACACAGTGCATGTGAGAGTTGGCATATATAAATGACTATACATGAGAGCCAGTGAATGTGCGAGTAGCTGTATGGATCATTGTGTACTTGTATCAGTGATTGTATAAGAGAGTAAGTATGTGTTAATAGTTTGAATAAGTAAGATGTTGTGTGTATAACTTTATAGTTGAGGAAATGGAAGTGTGATTGATTCTTTGTATGACTGACTAGGTGTGTGAGTAACTCCATGGATGAGTGGCAGTGTGTGAGTGTCTGTATAGGTGTATGAGTGCATATGATAGTGTTGTATTCATGAGTGTCTGTATGTATGAGTGATGGTATGGGTGAATGAGAGAATGTGTGTGTAGACCTAGGAATCAGTGAGTGCGTATGTAGTAACTGGTATTGGTCTGTCAATGGTTTCAAGAATGGTAGTCTGTATTTAACACTGGGTGTATCAAAGGTTATATTAGAGTGTGAGGAGGTGCATCGTATTATCACATGAATGATATCATCAGTGATGTGATCAGTGATGTCAAATGAGATGTTATCAGTGATGTCATCAGTGATGTCATTTGAGATGTCATCAGTGATGTCATCAGTGATGTCGCTGACCATGTCATGAATGATGTAATATGTGACATCATCAGCAGTGGATTGCGGGTGCGCGAAATATAGTAAGTACAACTAACTATATAGGAGCAATTTCAATGGATTTTTAAATGCTAATTCCTAACTATATAAGGCCTGAAACCTATGGTTTTTTAAGAATTTGAAAGGTTTTTAAAATGCTAATTCCTAACTTTATAAGGCCTGAAACCTATGGCTTTTTAAGTGAATTTGCAAGGTTTTTTAAATGCTAATTCCTGACTATATAAGGCTTGAAACTCCTGTTTTTTTTTCAGTTAATTTGCAAGGTTTTTTAAATGCTAATTTCTAACTATATCAGGCGTGAAACCTAAATTTTTTTTCAATAAATTTCAAAGGTTTTGTAAATGCTAATTCTATTAGCGGATAACAAAGCAATTTTAAGGAAAATTACACACCGATTCCTCAATCGGCGCCAAAGTTACTCCCAATAGAATGTTGGGGATTTCCTATGGTAACTAGGTCCTAACTATATATACCTTCTGGCGACCGCCAGTAAATTGATAAATTGATACTTGTATAGCGCAATACACACCCGCAAGGGTCTCAAGGTGCTTGTACGAATAGCACTTGGAACCCATCCTGGCTTTCCCTGTGAGGCGTCCACTCCTGGGCACCCCTTTAGCGTTGTGGGGGCCGTTATGGAGATTAAGCAAGCTATTGCCCAGAGTTGCAGAGTGGGACTCCATGATTGGAATAGGCACTGAGGCGAAAATTATCAGGTCCGTGGAATTTTGAGCCCAAGACCCACAAAAGGCGGGGAATTGAACCCTGGTCCCGGGCTAGACCTCTGCATCAGGGTCTGCCGCTCTAATCATTGAACCACACTTCTCCACAGTAGATTATATATATATATATATATATATATATATATATATATATATATATATATATATATATATATATATATATATATATATATTCACAGAAAAAACCATAGGTTATAGACCATATATAGTTAGGGATTAGCATTTACATGGTCAGTGATATCACTGATGACATCACTGATGACATCTCAAATGACATCACTGATGACATCACTGATGACATCTCAAATGACATCACTGATGACATCTCAAATGACATCACTGATGACATCACTGATGACATCTAAAATGACATCACTGATGACATCACTGATGACATCTCATTTGATATTACTGATCACATCACTGATGATATCATTTATGTGATAATACGATGAACCTCTTCAGACTCTAATATAACCTTAGATACAATCAGTGTAAACAGACACTCACAGACTGTCACTCATCCATGGAGTTACTCACACACCTAGTCAGTCATGCAAAGAATCAATCACACCTCCATTTCCTCAACTATACAGTTATACACACCTTACTTATTCAAACATATACTAACACATATTTATTCTCTTATATAATCCCTGATACAAGTTCACAATGATCCATACAGCCACTCACAAATTCACTGGATCTTATGCACAGTTATTTATATATGTCAACTCTCACATGTACTGTGTTTTACATATGTACTTACTTTAACATGTAGCACTGAGATATCAATTCACTCACCAATACACTCATGCACACAGTCAACCGCCCATACAGCTGTTTCCACATGCACTTTTGAACCCTCACATCTAGTGAATCAACTGCTCACACATCTATGCACAGAGTCATACACCTCCCAGCCACCCACACACACACTCAGTCTCCCATACAAATACTTGGGCAACCAATCAATAACCCATATAGTTACTCATATAGCTACTGATCAACACATGCAACAGTTTACAGAACAACAGACATAATGATGCACAAATTAAGACAGTTTAGTCACTAACCCATGCACTCAGTGAGACACATTTAATCACTCACTCATACAGTCAGTCATGCACCTACTAAATCCTTCATCCAGACACTTATACATCCACTCATTCTTCAATATGTAAGATATATTTTAACTTTACAGAAACATACAGTCACTGGAGGTTGTCATCAGTGATGTCATCAGTGATGTCACTGACCATGTCATGAATGATGTAATATGTGACATGATCAGCAGTGGATTGCGGGTGCGCGATATATAGTTAGTGCAACTAACTATATATGCGAATTTCAATGGTTTTGTGCGAGTAAAATAAGGTTTTGTAAACGCTAATCCCTAACTATATATGGTCTATAACCTATGGTTTTTTCAGTGAATTTGTAAGGTTTTGTAAATGCTAATTCCTAACTATATATGGTCTATAACTTATGGTTTTTTTAGTGAATTTCAATGGTTTTTTAATAGCAAATATCAAAAGCTGTAAAATGTATTCTTATTCTTATTCAAAAATATATTTTATATTTTTGTAATATAATTTTTTTATGTATATTTTTTTTAATTATTTTTTTTTGTTTCGCTGCCGGTCCGCGAACCGGGCAGCTTCCCGTTAGCTTCATTTTGTTCCGCGACCCGGTCCGCGAACTGGTAAACGTTCCGTTAGCGCAACTACCGCGTTAGAAAGCAACATCACACACGTCGCGTAAGCGCGACGTATCGCGTTACCGCGTAATGCGTCTTATGAGGCGCCGCGTTAGCGCACCCGGAAGCGCTCCGGAACGCGAACCGAGGCGCGAAGCGCTGCGCCCCGGAAGCAATCCGGGGCACGGAGCGCGTAACGTAAGCATAACAGGTCATGTGACTTGTTTATAAAACTTTTCATTGGTTCATTTTACTTTTGGTTTCCTAATGATGGAAGGCTTGGTCATATGACCTAAAAGTAACACTTTTCATTGGTTTAGAATTTTTTTTTTCCCAAATGATGAAAGCCCCACCTTTTTTCCTCACTCTGACTTTCATTTTTATGAGAGAAAGACCTTTTTTGAATACCATAGAAATGGCTTCATTGATTGCTGCAGCTGGTGGACCCCCACCACCACCACAACCTCCTAGGAAGAGAGGACCACCTCCTCAGGTCATCCTACAACAAGAGGAGGAAGAAGAGGAAGAAGAGGAAGAGGAGCAAGGGACAGGGAGGTTTTTACCTGAACAGCCAAGGAGGTCCCATGTTAAAGAAAGTTATATTTGGCAATTTTTTTCATTTCCCCCGGAACAAAAAAAGGTAAATGCCCGGTATGTTACCTGCCTGATCTGTAAAAATGAACTGTCCAGAGGAACAGAAAAGAAATACAGTTATGGTAATTATACCATGCATCGCCATATGGAAAGGTGGCACCCTATAAATTACAGTGCTGCACAAGTACGTGATCTGGTGGATAACCCCCGACCTGTGGCCAGTACATCCACCAATGAAGAGGCAGTGACGGGACCAGAGGCGAGGGAGATGGTCCCAAATATCCAAATGAAATTTGGCAATCTGAAGCACGTAGGCATTTTTTGTGGCCAACTGATTTGCTTCAGAGAGAGCAGCATAAATTTAATTAATAAAGCAATTGACAATCATAAATGTGCAAAACGCCCCAGAAAATAAATTATCTTTTTTTTTGTTGCTCCTGTTGAGCCCTTCATAATGAATAATTTTTGTTTCTCCCCCATCAAAAAAAAAATAAAAAAATATAAAACCGTTCAAAAAATACAACAAAAAAATGTTCAGAAAAATAATAAAAAAATATAAAACAACAAAAATAATAAAAAAAAAGTTCTTTTCAGAACTACCTCCCCTTTATAAGAATTTGCTAGAATGTTTAGCACTCTGACAACCTCTATTTCTTTTGGTTCGCTTCCTGGTTCGCGCGCCGGTACGGGAACTGGAAGCGAACTCAAAAAAAATGTTTTTTTTAAAAAAAGAAGAGTAAGTAAACTGAGAGTAATGTTAAAAGAAAGACAGTTAGAGGGAGTAACACAGAGATACTGTTTAAAGAGGGACTATGAACAGGAGTGGAAAGAGTAGAGTAAAAAAAGTAATAGAAAAAGGAATGAGGGAAGTAGCAAAGGCAGGAAACTGAGGGTTATAGAAATGAAGCAGTGGAACTAATAAAAGTTAAATGTAAAAGAGATGTAACAGAATGAGTACTAAACACTTACCTTATAATTATCGTTAACTTATTCACGTGTTATTTTTATACTTTCAATCTGTGAATGACAGAACAAAAATTTTAAAATTGATAGAAAGTAGTAAAAGATGAGTGAGCATGAGACAAGATGAGTACATATTAAAAATCACAATTCAAAGTACAGAATTAATTATACATATTAAATGGTATATTTTTGCTGTTCTCAGAATATATCAAATTTCACAGAAAACAGTGAGTTGAAGGTATTCATCATATAACAGCGGGGAAAAAAAACACAATCAAAATGATTGTGTTTAAAAAACCCATATAATATAATCAATCAGAAATCAGAACTCCTCAAAAGTAACTTACTTTCCATGACGTCAAAGGATGTCCTATGAACAGCTTATACTCTGTTGTGCTGTTATTATTTTCTGCCTGCCACTTTCAGAAAGATAAGCTCTATCGTTTTAAGAAAAATGAGACATACAAAGCAATTTAAAACAGCACACTAAATTACAACAACACCTAGAATCATTATAATCCAGTTACCTACCCTAAATTCTCACTTCTGAAAACAAGTCAAAAGGCAACATTGCTTCATAGTCAAATTCTAATCATTGCCGAAAGACCAGCCTTTTTTAAATTTCGAATAAGCTGTGTAATATCTTGAAGTTTTTAAAGGACCATCATGTCATATAATAGCTGCAGTTACAAATGTTCTTCCTGAAATCGATGACTGTGCAGCCAAAACATTTTTAATTAGACTTGACAACTTATTTACATCCGGTTTACATAGTTGGAATTGTAAAATTACATTTCACCGATATGTTTCTATAAATAATGTAGACAGCATTACAGACTTACATCACCTCTACTCCTTCTTTTAATCTGCTGCTTGAATTAGCTTATTAAAAAAACAATTTTCGCTCTGTGCTACACTTATCCACAAGGCTATATAGTGTAGAAGCTATTAGAACCTCTTGAAATTCCTCAGAACAAATCCTGAGATTCCTTTCCTAAAATTTTGGTTGTAAGAACACCAGGTAAGAATTTTGAAGGTGAAAAGGCAATCTGTTTTTGAAAGTTAAAACAGAATCATTGCAGAATGACCAGCCATTTCCAGACTTCAAATAAGTTGTGTAATGTCCTGATGTTGTTGAAGGACCCTCATGATATATAATTGCTGCAGTTAGAAAAGTCCTTCCTGATATTGACAACTGAGAAGCCACACATTTTTAATTAAAGTTGTCAATTTTGTTCCATCAGGCCTACATCGTTGGAACATTAAAATGACATACTGGCCATATCTTCGTATAAATAATGTGGACAGCATTGCAGACTTACATTGGCTACACTCCATGTTTTGATCGGCTGCTTTTACTAGCTTATTAAAGGATACTGATTTAGTGTCTGGCAAAGTTAAATATATAAATCTTTCTGAGTCTACACTAGTAATACTTGATAACGTACAATTCTCGCAGTCATGCTGCCATTGATAAGAAAGGCCAAACAGATGATCTATATCTACACCTTCATCTTGCAATACATTAAGCATATACATTAAAAACTCCTGACAATCTTGCTGAATATTTTGAGAGAATTGTGTTTGACCTGAACATTCGTCTAACAGATTTCGAATTTCAGACACACTTTCTACTCTTGTTCTATCAGCACTACATTTCTCTAACACAGAATTCAACAAACAGCAAAAACTTTGATCCGAATTGATCACAATCTGTTCTTTTAAAGTTTCTAGAGAAAAGACAACATTAACCACTACATTAGCATAGCAGTTCACACCAGAACTATTTTCAAATTGAAAACCAACAACATCTTCAACAGAATTCATTTTCTTTCTGATTACAATTTTGGGTTCATCGACTTTTGGTCTTTTTTCTACAACCTCCCTACTATTAGTGACATTTCTTCGTTTCCGGCCTACCACACGTTTCTCAAACAAAGGATATTGAGGCAAATGTGGCGCATACTCTCTTCTTAACCTATTGTATTCCATAACACAATCTAGATCCGCACAAATGTTTGTGACATCACACTCAATCAAGTACAAACCCGATAAAGTTCTGACTCGTGACAATGCCACATAAGCCATACTCTCCTTGAACACAGAACTGCCAATATTCACCAAAGCACTGTCTACACTTAAACCTTGTGATTTATGGATTGTCACCGCATATGCCAAGCAAACAGGAAATTGCTTACGGCGAACATATAAGTCTTTTACAAGCAGAAACCTAGCTGTGCAACGACCAATTAGCTGTACTTCCTCAATGCCATCAAATTTAATTTTTAAAAATTCAATTCCATCCCTATTTCTGTATCTCTCAAAATCAACAACATTACCCATTGAGCCATTTACCAGGCCTCTTTCAACATGTAAATTTCTTCTCAAAATGATACGGCAATTTAAGCACATATTCAGAGTCTTTTCAAAACCAGCAGTTTTAGATATAGTCTTCTCTAATGAATCCAATTTAGATTTCAAATTCTCAGACAAAACAATTGTTGCACCCATATGCTCTATTCTGTCAATAGCTTCCAGTTTCACAATCTCTTGGTTCTCTAAATTCAACATTTTGTTGATGAAGATGGAACATTCTGCAAGAGTTGGCATCAAACATATTCCAGATTTCTTCTCAGTAATTTTATGAAAAATATTCTCTGGCAGAACGTCTTCTTCTGGAAACAAATTTGACAGTAATCGTGCATGTAAAGCTTCTTTCCCACGCTCAGTCACTTTCCCGATTCTAACATCTTGTAGAATATTCTTGTAATCTTCATCCTTCGCGTGACACATATTTTCACGAAGCTCAGCATAACTGAAGTTTAACCATATGTTAATGTTGCCAATGCTCCCTAGGCACTTCCTGGTATCTTCATGCGTAAGCAGTTTAAACACCGGTTGTCCTTTCACTGGTGTCAGCTGTAGAAGATCACCGAAAACAATGATGTGTTTGCCACCAAATAACACATCATACTCTGTTTTAAGAACTTCCTGCATTCTCAAATGCACAAAGGCAAGCATGACATTGGAAACCATGCTTACTTCATCAATGATAAGAAGTTTCATCTTCTTCAGGACTCTAGATACTTCACAACAAGCATTTCCCGATAACTTGTGATATTGTAATTTGTTATCATGCTCCACTGGCAGCATCAGTAGCCAATGCAAAGTAATACCTTTAATGGTATGTGCTGCCAGACCAGTTGGAGCGGTGACAACACAAGACAGCGATGACTCAGTCCTTTTCTGCAAATAACATGAAATTGCTTTAATGAGGAAACTTTTTCCAGTTCCTGCTTCTCCACTCACGTACAATCGGATAGGCTTCAACAACGTACATGAGCACTGTTTCTTCTCATGACTCAATCCATGATCAATTTGGTTGGTAACTTCATCATATATTTTCCTCTGCTCAACGTTAAGTTGTCTTTCTAAATCTTCTAAGTTAACCACATCCTCCTGAGCATGTGCCATGGCTCTTTCCACTTCAATCATGGCATTGGCAGCTTCATTTTCTATAACTGGTCCTCCTAGTGGATCCTGACTCAATGAAACAGAACTCTGACTGTCCTGAGAACTGTCTCTAGCAATCTCAGCTGCTATTGTTGCTTCCTGCTCGATTTCTGCATTCAACTTTTCTAGATATTTTGGGAAAACAGGACATTCTATGGACTCCTTGGCTGCATTGAAAGAGTCTTTGTAACAGAGGAAATCTCCAAGCAGTTCCTCTTCTGCACGCCAAGGCTTGAAAAGTTGCAATAGAGCTAAATAGAAAAACTCTTTTCTTTCTGGAGATTCGCAATCCAATTTTCGATGATTTACCAATAGACATTTTTTTTGCTTGACCAGACATCCCTCACTTCCAATTACAGCATACACTCCTTTATCAATATCTTCTGTGATGTTCCTCTTGAAAATGTAATTTTGTAGAACCTCATACAGACAAACATTCTCCAAGTGACTGCTTCTATTTGGATAATATGTATCCAACATGTTGGTCTTCAAAATATCTGTACTGCTTGGCTCCTTCTCCGCCAAATACTCAATTTCCCGTACAGGTTTGAGAACTCGATTACGCGTTGCAGCAAGACCAAGACTTGACCAAATGACACTCCTAGATTTGGCATAGAGACTTGCTGAAGATAACCGGTCAGAACATTCATAAGCTCCGATTTCTCAATGCGACAACATCTTCAGACTGAAACTGTACAACTTCTTACTGAGGCTCTTTTCATGGGAAATGTCCTCCCACATATCCTTGAGTTCTGTCTTTTCTTTTTTTGTGATGTAAGACGTCACATACCGAGCCACAGCCATACAGTTGTCAGCCACAAACTGTATATCCATGTTAGCATTCCACATGGACAAAATCACTGGGTTGTAGTCATTGATGCTCTTGGACTGTTCGTTTCTCTTCAAATTGTATGTATTTTTGGGTGATTTCCTTGTCACATTATGTCGCAGCGAAGACATCAAATTGTTCACTCTTCCTTTAGATATCACCAATCGTGGAAATCCAAAACGACATTTTGTGTAGTACTTGTTCTTGTTTCTGAATTTACGACGACAGTACTTTCCACAACGATGGCTTTGAAATCGTAAAACTTGTTCTCTTAGACTTTTGTCTTCCTTTGTCTTTGGAACAGCACATTTAGAATACTGTTCAATGAAATTCATCACTAAGTCATCCGGATCTGTTCCAAATTTGGGTGCATCTTTGATCCATAGCAGCATATGTATATGAGGAGCACCTCGTGCTTGATACTCCTTTCTCCATAAGAAATCCAACGCCTCTCCAAGAGGTGGATTTTTCTTGTTCATGATGAAAGACATCATAGCTTCAAATCTATGATTGAAGTACCTGCATACATTCATTGGAACCAAAGAGCACAGTTCTCCGGGTGTCTTGAATTCAATATTTTCAATGTTTCCATTTGCCTCTCGTAAAAGTTCAAGTAAGTCTTCCCAGCCATACTCAGCACAGCTGAGAGTGAGGAACCATGTGGGAGTTCCTAAGTTCCTCAGCATACATTTTAAGTCACCATGACGACGGTACCAATACTCATTAGTACCACGCTGACATGCCATCAGATTAATCAGGTGAGAATCCAAAATACTGTCTTGCACATTGACTTTATCCATAAAGTCCCTTGCTGAGATATTTGGCAGTTGTAAACTACTTTTCAGGATGTGGTTCACTGCATAAGACAGTCCAGACAGATCACTTTCAAACAGTAGATGAAACAAATAGGGAATGCATTGACGAAATCTAGGATCTTCTGCATACAATCGTAAAGTCCGGTATTCAGAAGCAGGAATTTGATCAGGTCGCTCATCATATCGTCCTCCTCGACCTGTGGGAAATAACTGTGGAAAACATCGAGCTTCCAAACTTTCCTCCCAAACACTAATGGGACTCCCTTTGGCTTGTTTCATTGGAAACAACTCAATAGCATTCCCCATGATTTCCTTGGAATGCAAAGGATGAACACTATAATGTTCATATATTTCTTCATTTTTAGAGGCTTCTACTTTCTCAATTTGTCCAGCACACAATTCGCTGTCTTCTTCTTCACTTACTTCCTCTTCTGCTACACATACATTCTTGTAGTACTGATTGTTTTCTATCAAATACAATATTGCCTTTTTGACTTTCCTAACATCCACTAAATCTTGCCAGATTTTCTTACTCTTTGTCGGAACACCATTAACTAGGATAACCAGAGGTTCCTCTTCCACTTTCTCTACTCCAATTGTATTAATGTTTTTCTTCAAATCTAAAGGCAAATAAACAACTCTTCCCTTTAATCCTCTCTGTAAATCTCATGGAGGCAATTTCCCTGTCTTTGGCTCCATTCGTACAATAGCCTGAAAGGGATGCACACTTTGAATCAAAATAGATTCATAAGTATTTAAATCCTTCAATTCAGAGGGAATGTCAACCAATTCCAGATAATTATGAACCGCTCTAGCAGGCATCCGGTTTTGGGCTAATTTGTTAAAACAATAAGTACACATACGTTGGTCCGATCCCAAATCAAAACAATTTTCTACCATCAAGTATGTAGCAAAATCCTTCCATTCACTATTGTTTTCCATTTCACATTTTGCATATAAATTCACTAACTTAGTCTGATTCTTATAATAAGTCCCTCGACAACACACACAAGTAAAATTAGCCCTATCACTTGATTTCACCTGAAAGATGGAAATTTCCTTGTGAAACTTATCTATATTAGAAATCTGTACACTCTCTTCCACATTACCTTCTTCTACTGGGTCAATTTCAACATTGTTCTCTTTACTAGCAAAGTAACAGAACTCAATTTCTTCACAAATATTCTTCACATGTAGTTCTGAACCATGTAAAAGAGCACTGCTCAATTGTTTAAGCATAATTGCTGGACTCTTAGCATAATACAACATTCTCACTAATTTCCTCACTTTATTATGATGCACTGCTAGCATCCTGAAATGATGAAAAACACTCTGGCATACTCTTCTGGAAAGCAAGCCAGGGAATGCCCATGCAAACCTGTTACTTCTCTCACTCTGCAAGGATCTAATTCTTGCAACAACTTCATTTTCTGTTTTAAACTTTTCTTATTAAATGTACGTACAAAATCACAAAACAAATTGATGGAATCCTGTCGCACACTACAAATGCTACTACATTTCCAGGTGTAGACTGGTCCCATAGGACGTCTTCCTAAAATCTCATTCCCTAACACCTCTTCTGCATCTGCAGACCCAAGGTTTTCTTTTTCAACCGGACAACCATCTTTTACCTCATATGCTCGACCACTGGTGTCAACTGCATGCACCAAATCATTGTCTTGAAAGTAACTCTCCTCATTAAAAAATGCCTCACAACTTGAACTATGCATCCATTCTCCTGAGAATACTTCACAAAAATTAGTACGATTAACTACTCTCTTCCATCTACTATTTGATTTGATATCAAAAAATTACCTTGTCTAGTTTCCTAATTCTATTGATTACCAAAATAAATAACTTTCGCTTAATTTCGAAAGCCTGATCAATAATTTTCTCTACATTTTTCTTTTTCTTATAAAATGTCACTTTCTGTTGGCCTTTCTTAAAAATTTTTAACAAATTGACAATTATCCTGTTGCGGAACATTCGCCTACGAATGTCCCTGAATTGAATATCCCTTCTACTGCCATGCACAGACTTATCTCCTGCTCTAGCAGAAACTTTTTTACGGGCCTTTCCTTTTCCTTTAAATTGTCTCTCTTCTTATGCACTAAACATGTTCAATACTGGTATTTGTTTGTCTGAAAATTGTTTTTAAAAATGATTTTATTTTCTTACCCGGAGCTTTTTTGGCAACTTGATACGATTTCATATTACAGGACTGTTCTAAATCTTTACCAAGATGGAGTGTAAGTCGCTTTGCTTCTTTTCGTTTTCGCTGCCTTGAGGGCATTTTTAAAGTTTTCTAAAGATCTTCAGTTAAATCTGTGGAAAAATATTTAAAAAATTGATATTAACCACTATTACCAAACAGTAAACCAATAACAGAAGGCAAACAATTAACACACTAGATGTCAATTCCATCTACAGTAATTTAACAACATAGACAAAGGGGGCATATTTACAAGGCACTTGCACCATGGGGGAAATAAGTTAAAATTCCAAGAACACATAGGGTCGTATTTACAAGGCCCTTGCACCAGAAAGAAGTGACTTGAAATGGCCAAGCACACATGAGGGTGTATTTACAAGACCCTTGCATCAGGGGGAAGTGACTTACAATTACCAAGCACACATGAGGGCGTATTTACAAGGCCTTTGCCCCACCATAAGGTGTGGCCTATGCAGAAGTATGCTGGATTGTCTGTCTGCCATGGTAAAACTAAGAAATATCTAGGAGCAAAAAGGCAGGTCTGGCAGTCACAAAAGTTTGTTTGAGGTGAGGCCTACTCAGTGTTGCAGATGAAATTTTGGCTTATTGAAGAGTACAGAAGACATAATACATGTGCAGGCCAACAGATGAAGTGAGTCATGTCCAGTGCACACTTCAACAAAGACCAGACCTCCTCTGTCTCCCTGGACAGGCCTAAACCTCATCAGCACAATGTGATTAGTAATGTTAGGAAACACAGGTGATGTAATTGAAAAACGTGCACCCTTGCACCAGGGGGAAATGACTTAAAATTACCAAGCAGACATGAGGGCATATTTACCACACCCATGCACCAGGAGGAAGTGAGTTAAAATTGCCAAGCACACATGAGGGCGTATTTAAACGGCCCTTGCACCAGCAGAAAGTGATTTAAAATTGCCAAGCAGACATGACGGAGTATTTACCACACCCATGCACCAGGGAGAAGGGACTTAAAATTTCCAAGCAGACATGAGGGCGTATTTACCACACCCATGCATCAGGGGGAAGTGAGTTAAAATTGCCAAGCACACATGAAGACGTATTTACAAGGCCCTTGCACCAGAAAGAAGTAACTTGAAATGGCCAAGCACACATGAGGGTGTATTTACAAGACCCTTGCATCAGGGGGAAGTGACTTAAAATTACCAAGCGCACATGAGGGCGTATTTACAAGGCCCTTGCACCGCCATAAGGTGTGGCCTATGCAGAAGTATGCTGGATTGTCTGCCTGCCATGGTAAAACCAAGAAATATCTAGGAGCAAAAAGGCAGGTCTGGCAGTCACAAAAGTTTGTTTGAGGTGAGGCCTACTCAGCGTTGCAGATGAAATGTTGGCTTATTGAAGAGTACAGAAGACATAATACATGTGCAGGCCAACAGATGAAGTGAGTCATGTCCACTGCACACCTCAACAAAGACCAGACCTCCTCTGTCTCCCTGGACAGGCCTAAACCTCATCAGGACAATGTGATTAGTAATGTTAGGAAACACAGGTGATATAATTGAAAAACGTGCACCCTTGCACCAGGGGGAAATGACTTAAAATTACCAAGCAGACATGAGGGCATATTTACCACACCCATGCACCAGGAGGAAGTGAGTTAAAATTGCCAAGCACACATGAGGGCGTATTTAAAAGGCCCTTGCACCAGCAGAAAGTGACTTAAAATTGCCAAGCAGACATGACGGCGTATTTACCACACCCATGCACCAGGGAGAAGTGACTTATAATTTCCAAGCAGACATTAGGGCATATTCACCACACCCATGCACCAGGGGGAAGTGAGTTAAAATTGCCAAGCACACATGAAGACGTATTTACAAGGCCCTTGCACCAGAAAGAAGTGACTTGAAATGGCCAAGCACACATGAGGGTTTGTTTACAAGACCCTTGCATCAGGGGGAAGTGACTTTAAATTACCAAGCACACATGAGGGCGTATTTACAAGGCCCTTGCACCACCATAATGTGTGGCCTATGCAGAAATATGCTGGATTGTCTGTCTGCCATGGTAAAACCAAGAAATATCTAGGAGCAAAAAGGCAGGTCTGGCAGTGACAAAAGTTTGTTTGAGGTGAAGCGTACTCAGCGTTGCAGATGAAATTTTGGCTTATTGAAGAGTACAGAAGACATAATACATGTGCAGGCCAACAGATGAAGTGAGTCATGTCCACTGCACACTTCAACAAAGACCAGACCTCCTCTGTCTCCCTGGACAGGCCTAAACCTCATCAGCACAATGTGATTAGTAATGTTAGGAAACACAGGTGATGTAATTGAAAAACGTGCAAATATTTTTGCTCATTTCACAATCACATCACCTGTGTTTCCTCAGCTTAGGTATCTCATTGAGCAGATATAGTCTAGCATGTCCAAGAGTACCCAGAAGGTGAGAACTGTATGCAGCAGTGCAATGTACATAATTCTCCTCCAATGACAATTACAGAAGCCTTAGCATATCCTTAAACAGTCCTAAATGTATATCATGATTATCATAGTGACTATGAAACTCTACCAGTACATATTGTGAAACCTAAATGACTTCAAGAAACGACTTTTTAAACCATCAAACAAGCAACTTATTCTCCCATATTCATGTTGAGAAATAAAATATTTATTTAAAAAAGCAAACCCCTTGTTGTCCTTCTCATAAATGTGAAAAGTATTTCTTTTTTAAAAAAAACGATTTTCTGGTCATAATTTCAAAACACAAAACAGCTCCTATGTACACGCACACCCTAGCTGGCTTCCTTATTTTCTCCAATAAGCATACTAATCTCCTTCTAAATTAAAGGAATCTTTTATCACCTTAGCACGATTTTTAAACACATCATGTAAGGAAATTAGTCTCCCAGATTCCTGGGAGAAGTACCTTAAAATTGTCTAGCACACATACAGGCGTATTTACAAGGCACGTGCACCAGGGGAAAATGACTTAAATTTGCAAAGCACTCATGAGGGTGTATTTACAAGAACCTTGCACCACCTTTAAAGTCACTTTTAAAATGGAGAAAATGACGTGAATGTGTCTCATAAGCCTTGTAAATATGCCCCCATGTTGACTATGTAACTCTTGCAAAACATATTGTGAAACCTAAATGACTTCAAGAAACGAGTTTTTAAACCAAGAAACAAGCAAATAATTCTCCCATATTCATGTTGGAAAGTGAAATATTTATTTAAAAAAGCACACCCCATGTTATCGTTCTCATAAATGTAAAAAGCAGGTCTTTTTCTTAAAAAACGATTTTCTGGTCATCATTTGAAAACACAGCACACCTCCTATGTACAAGCACACCCTGTCAGTACTAATACTTCACATTATCTATAATTATAATTTGTCAAAGAAGCAAAATCTTTTTTGAAAAAATAATGAAAACACTTGACACAAAACAACATTTTAAATGTACAGCTAACTTCCTTATTTTCTCAATATACTATACTACTCTCTATCTAAATTAAATGATTTTTTTCTTACCTTAGCAAATGCTTTTTGAATTTCAAAACAGTCTCAGAAACACACCAATTTTTCTTCAGCAGAGCAAAAGGTATGCACTCCAGAGGCTGGAACCAACAAAGGCACTGAAATGCTGAAATTCATCACACATATCTCTCATGTGACCCAATCAAAACTCTTCCCTCACTTTTTTCAAATCAACACCCTTCCCCCCTCTGCCCTTTCTGGCCTTTTTCCATAGCAACTACCTCCTGCCAGACCTCTCATGTTTACAAGTTCACACAACAATGTTTCAAATGAACTCTGAACTCTCAGTACACCTGCTAATCCACTGCAATGTTTCTTAAAATCATGTTTTCTTAACCATTCAAATTACCTGTTTCAAAGAACACATCCATGCACCCTAACTTTCTGTTTTCAGCAATGGAAACCCACCAATCACTGCTACTGAATCATTAGCACACAAACTCCACATTATTTTTTCTTTACAAACTCCTACTATTTCAACTGCCATTTCATTCCCACACTTCATCTGACTGCAGCAGAACCTCCTCTCGCCATCAGCGACGGCCCGTGGAGGGAGTTACGGTGGGGCAGGAGGGCGGGGAGGGGGAGGGGCAGGGCGGTGGTTGCTAAAAACCGGCATATGGATAATTGCAGGTAAGTAAACAATTTAATTAATAAAACGAATTTCGTAGCTCGCACTGCATTGCATTTTGCGATGCAAGGCGCACTACGAAATTCGTTTTATTAATTAAATTGTTTACTTACCTGCAATTATCCATATGCCGGTTTTTACCAACCACCGCCCTGCCCCTCCCCCTCCCCGCCCTCCTGCCCCACCGTAACTCCCTCCACGGGCCGTCGCTGCTCCCAATGTTTTCTGTCTGGATTGTTGGACATAGTTACATTCACTGGGCTCACAGGTATGCTGAAAACAGAAATTTACACAACCTCAATTTACAAAATGTGGAAATCAAATGGATTGGCCAAAGAGGATTGAGATGTCACCCATTGATACCATTGGTGAAAACCTTTTTACATTTGCCAAACCCTGACCTCATAATAGTGCACTGTGGAGGAAATGATTTGGGCACTTTGACTGGGGTAGGTCTGGAAATGCTCTTAAAGGACACCTTTGAGCAATTAATGGCACTTTTCCCTCAAACTGCCTTGGTATATTCCAATATATGCCAGAGACAGAAATGGAGGTGGTCCAATCAAATTTCTCCACAAATTGAGAAAGCGAGGAAGCATGTAAATAAGTCTGTTTCAGCTTATATGAGAGACCATGGAAAGGGTGCCATCTACAACAATAACTTGCGTTATTACATGCAAGATATCTACAGAGGAGATGCTGTGCACTTCTCAGATGAGGGCAACATACAAAATTTAAGACTGTGTATTGGTACCTACTTATAAGTACCTAGAACTTACACAGAACCCAAAAGCTCTTTTCAGAGCTACCTTAACTATAATTACTCTTTTAAAATTTCGAATGTACCTTTTTTCACTAATTTTCACTTATGTTCGCTTCCCGGTTCGCTACCCGGTTCGCGTACCGGCAGCTAACCGCGCGAAAAATTCAAAAAATGTTTTTTTCCCCGACATATATGAGCCTCCTCAACCACCCTCAGAAAACCTAGGGGGTCAGGATACATCTCCCGTGCCCCCTTATACTCATTTCCTCACATTGTTTTTCCGCCATCTTGTGATTAAATTCGACTGAAACACAAAATGGCGAACTCCCGTTACGCTACCGGTAAGCTACCCGGCTCGCGTACCGGGACGCGCCTCTACGGCGAAGTTTTTTTTCTTTTTTAAAGAGATAAAGAACAGACTTTCCAAATTAGAAGAAGAAATAAAGGAACGGAAAGCCATAAAATTTCAACGAGACCGGAATGACTATGTAAATGGCCGAATATACACATTTGCCAGAAAGTTCGACAACATAAAGAGGCAACAGCTTTCTGCAACAGCGAGCGGGTCACAAATAACACCCGCCACAAGTGGAACAGATCTCAGTACCTCTGTGGAATCAGATCAAGAGAGCATCATTTCCCTAGTTCTAACAGGGGAAATTCCGAATCCAGCCCAGGAATTGGCTTATTTTCGGTTACAGCGCCTCAAATCGCTAAGGCCTCGGAAAAATTCACAATCGGAATGGAACAAAGGCAAATCAAATCAAGACAAAAACAAAAAGCAGAAGAAGAAAAGACAGGCGCTGGGGGTGGCGGAACCACAAAACAAACCAAGCCGAAATACAGAAAGAACAAGAAACGATAATGGATGACGAACTAAACAATCATTTGGACAACACGGTCATCAACCTGACCGATCTTGAACTAACACCAAGGGAAACTAAAATACTATCACTGGGATTGACTTTTTGCACACCGACTAACTTTGACTATACACAGACCCGAATAGATCTATTCCAGTTCGTACGAAAGCTCAAGTTGCAAAAACACTTCATAAACTGTACTAACAAAGGAACAGACTTGGAAAATTCAGGCCAAGGGATCGCTGATACTCTTAGTATTGCGGATATGGCAACCTTAGGAGACCTAAATGCCCTTGAATATGATGAATCATTAAGCCAACTGACACCCGGAGAAATAGCGAATCTAGCCAACATAAATACCTATCAAACTATACAAACACAGTTCAAACCGAAATCGATCTTTATGCCAGTTCTGCTTAAAGATGGGCTAGACCTTTTTTCTGAAAACGTGATAAAAGATTTGAAAGAACTATCACTACTGAGCACAAGACAATTTTGTACTAAAGACCACAACAGGAGAATGGAGTATGGTGCGTTGATTGCAAAAATACAAATGAGATCTGATATCGTTGTGCGTTGGTCAGACAAGGGTGGAAATGTAGTGTTGTGGCCACTCAAAATGTGCAATGAAGAAGCTATGACTCAGCTACTAGACCAGGAATGTTATTGTAGAGTGAGCCCCAACGTTATAGTGGGTATACAGGAAAGGTATCATGGTGATCTATATAAATGGAGGAATATGGGCTTAATAAGCAAGGCAGAACTCGCTTTCCTCGAAAATGATTACCCAACCACCCCTCAACTATACCTGATACCCAAAATCCACAAAAATCCAACACGGCCACCTGGAAGACCAATTATATCTGCTATTGGCAGTCTATTTGAAAATACCAGCACCTATGTTGATCATTTCCTTCAACCGTTTGTAAAAGATCTTCCAGCTTACATACAGGACAGTGGAGACTTTCTTAGACATTTGTATGACCTAAATTGGGAAAATGATTTGGTGTTTATGACATTAGATGTTCAAGCATTGTATACGAGCATTAGACACACTGATGGGTTGAAGGCTTTGGAACACTACTTGAACAAATGGCCAATAGCATTATACCAACACTCATTAATGTTATTGCAGATGGTAGAATGGTGTTTAAACAACAACACATTTTTATTTGACAAACTGCATTATAAACAACTTCAGGGTTCGGCCATGGGTACTTGCTTCTCCCCCAGCTATGCGAATCTGCATATGGGCTGGTGGGAGGAGCAGGTATTGGCCATTAAACACGCTGTAAACATGTCCGAAAATGTGGTGTTATATAAACGCTACATAGACGACATCTTTATCCTATGGAGAGGTACAATTGAAAGTGCAGAGTTGTTTGCCAAAGACCTAAATGAAAATAGCCTTAACTTGAGATTCACTTGCACTACCAGCAAGGAAATGCTCCAATTTCTAGACATAGAAATCTATGTAGAGGATGGTAAAATACAAACAAGAACCTACAGGAAAGAAACAGCAGGCAATGCGGTGCTTCATGCACAGAGTTTCCACCTCACCAAACTTAAAGAGTCTATCCTCTACGCCGAATGCCTGCGTATGACACGCAATTGTAGCACAGAGGCAGGTGTCACCAAAGCCAAGACAGACTTGTTTGAGAGATTGAGTAGAAGGGGGTATAAATCACAAACCCTAAAGAAAGCAGAGACCAAATGTAAAACCAAAAATAGGAAGGATTTGTTATTCTCCAAGGACTTGGAGAATAAAGACGCATCAACTAAGGTGGCAGGGAACCCCCCTAGGATGATAACTGGATACAACATGTACCATAATCAGGTCAGGAGAATTTTACAAAAACACTGGCCACTGATTAAAAATGACCCAGTGATAGGACATCTGAATGGCAACAGACCTAGTTTAACATTTAGGAAGGCAAAATCTATGTGCAGCCAATTAGTGTGCAATTCACCCACACTGAAGAAACCTGTCACTTGGCCCCCACCGCAAAAAGGCTTTAAGAAATGCACTAAGTGCATAGCCTGTAAACAAGGTTTAAACACTAAAGAGGTCAGTGTACCATTCAGGAGTAAACCCTATACCATCAGGGGCGGCTACTCATGTAAAACCGAGTATGCCGTATATGTTCTGGTCTGCAGTTGTGGGAAACGCTATGTTGGGAGCACTATCCATCAAGCTCATGTTAGAATTCGCCAACATTTGCGCGCCATCACGAACAATGACCCTACGTATCCTGTGGCCAGACACATAAACACACAGCATGATGGGAACATCAAGCATATCTCCTACTATGTCATAGACAGTGTCCCTAAAAACCCAAGGGGAGGGAACCGCAGACAAGCCTTAAGACGTCTGGAATCAAGATACATTATCTTGCTAAATTCAAAAATACCTAATGGATTGAATTCAGACGAGGCCTTAACTGTCCACTTGTAATCCAGAGCAGGACCACTTCCGGTCTAAAAAACCCATTCCAATTTTAAACTCTGCACCTTAGAATTATTTTGAAACTTTATTATTTAGTTGTAATTGTGTGAAATTTTTGTTTTATAACATGTATGACACAGAATCAACAATGGGATTGTATTTTACGCCATTGATGTTACCAACTGATACTAATAGACCAGAAAAGCGTAGACAATAACAGCACTGTATATATGTAAATAAACACCTTACTCCACTTGGAGACGATGGTATGTCTAGCAAACACTAGAATTAAAAAATGATTATTTAATTTTGCATCATAGGAGATCACATGAACCGCAGGAGTGTATGAATTGCACAATGACTTTAATTGTATAGCAATAGCACAGAGTCACGGCAACAAGGGTAGAAAAGTATGACACATGGTAATACACCTCACATGTCTCGATGCTTCGGATGATATCAGAGCAGCAATATGTTAATGGGCGTATGATTTACTGAGTATTATCAGCCGTTTGTGTAATGGACTATTTTAAGGTTATACTGGGAACAGAGAACCTATCACAAAAACTACTGAATCTTCTATGTCTATGTTAAGGTGTGTATAACCATGACTCATTGGTAACTATGACAACGAATAGCCTATCATGATGTAGGGTCTGTTCTTGATGTGTCATCATGTTAAATGTTATATATGCATATGTCACTCACAGCAGAGTAAGTGAGCAAGGCGGAGGCTTCCGCCGAAACGCGTCTGTGCAGCATGTCGGATTACATTTTCTTGAGTCAAATTCACGGAGTCAGTGCCTTCCTTCTATCGCATGGGAATCGGATTGGTAAACAATATATATATATATATATATATATATATATATATATATATATATATATATATATATATATATATATATATATTCACTGAAAAAACCATAGGTTTCACACTCGTTATAGTTAGGAATTAGCATTTAAAAAACCTTTGAAATTCACTGAAAAAACCATAGGTTTCACACTTGTTATAGTTAGGAATTAACATTTAAAAAACCTTTGAAATTCACTGAAAAAAACAAAGGTTTCACACCAGTTATAGTTTGCTGAACATTTTACTCATACAAAACCATTGAAATTCCCTGGTTATAGTTAGTTGGACTCACTAAAACTCGCGCGCCTGCAATCCACTGCTGATGATGTCACATATTACATCATTCATGACATGGTCAGTGACATCACTGATGACATCACTGATGACATCTCAAATGACATCACTGATGACATCATCCATGTGATAATACAATGCACCTGCTCACACTCTAATCTAACCTTTGATACACCAAGTGTTAAATACAAACTACCATTCCTGAAATTATTGACACACCAATACCAGTAACTACATATGCACTCACGGATTCCTAGGTCTACACACACATCCACTCATTCACACATACAATCACTCATACTTACAGACACTCATCAATACAACACTATCATATGCACTCATACACCTATACAGACACTCACACACTGCCACTCATCCATGGAGTTACTCATTTACCTAATCAGTCATGCAAAGAATCAATCACACTCCCATTACCTCATCTATACAGTTATACAGACAACACCTCAAATATACAAACATATACTAACACATACTTACTATCTTATACAATCATTGATTCAAGTACACATTGATCCATACAGCCACTCACACAATCACTGGCACTCATGTATAGTCATTTATATATGCCAACTCTCACATGCACTGTGTTTTATGTATCTACTTACTTAGAAATGTAGCACTGAGATATCCATTCAGTGACCAAAACACCCATGCACACAGTCAACCGCCCATACAGCTGTTTCCACATGCACTCTTGAACCCATACACCAGGTGAATCAACTGCTTACACATCTCCGCACAGAGTCACACACCTCCCAGCCACCCACACACACACTCAGCCTCACATACAAAAACTTGGGCAACCAATCAATAACCCATATAGCCATTCATATAACTACTGATCAACACATGCAGCAGCTTACACAACAACAGACATACTGATGCACACATTCAGACAGTTTAGTCACTAACCAATGCATTCAGTAAGACACATTTAATCACTCACTTATACAGTCAGTCACGCACCTTCTAAATCCTTCATCCAGACACTTATACATCCACTCATTCTTCAATATGTAAAACATATTTAAACTTTACAGAAACACACAGTCACTGGATGATGTCATCATTGATGTTATTAGTGATGTCATTTGAGATGTCATCAGTGATGTCATTTGAGATGTCATTAGTGATGTCATCAGTGATGTCACTGTCCATGTCATGAATGATGTAATATGTAACATCATCAGCAGTGGATTGCGGGCGCGGGAGTTATAGTGAGTCCAACTAACTATAACGTGGGAATTTCAATGGTTTTGTATGAGTAAAATGTTCAGCAAACTATAACTGGTGTGAAACCTATGGTTTTTTCAGTGAATTTCAAAGGTTTTTTAAATGTTAATTCCTAACTATAACGAGTGTGAAACCTATGGTTTTTTCAGTGAATTTCAAAGGTTTTTTAAATGCTAAATCCTTACTATATTGAGTTTGTAACCTACGATTTTTAAAGTGAATTATTACGTTTTTTTAATAGCTGTTTTTTATAAATATTAATTATTATATTTTTAATTAAAAAAAATATTCTAAAATTAATTTTTCAATGCATTTTTCCTGTAGTTTAAAAAAAAATCATTTTAACTTGGAGCGCTCAGGGTTCGCGCACCCGTAAACGCACCCGTACACGTAGCGAGAGCACTATTTCCGCGTGCAAAAAAAAATATAAGTATGTATTTAAAGTAAATAATAATGCAAGACATTCAGTGGCATACTTATAAAAGTAGTATTTATGATTTTAAATAACCGTATTTTACCTTTAATCGCATTTCCTAAAACCTAACGAAATGTCATGCAGGCGCTCACTTTCTGGTGTTTGATTTACACAGTATTAACTCTTCTCCTACTTTCAAAAAGGTGAGTTTTTAATTTGTAAGGGGAACTATGTTGTATACTTTAAGATAATTTGAAAAATGATTTCTGTTAGTTATTAACAGTCATTCTGTTATAATAATGGATTAAGATAGGCTTCATCACATGCAGTGCTTTATATTTCTAGTTCCTGCCTGATACTATGCACTGCCCAATTAATTTTAAAGAAGTAAATACTTGATTAAGCTAATTTTATATTATGTATTACTAAAAACAATAAATGAAAGTGATTACTTTTTTCTGCAATTTACAGCAAGAAAATTGAAAATAAAAGGGATCAGAATGAGGAGACCAAGGACATTTCTTTTGAATGTTCAACTACATTTATTGAAATTCTAAATGTCATGGATATTGACAGCACCAATAATGAAATATTTTCACAAGGAGGTGATGACATAAATGATTTTTTGGATGAATCTCTAGACAAAGAATTTATCGAATGTTTGGATACCATAGAATTCCAACAATCATCATTGCAAACTTTTCATGAGGGGATTCCTGATGATATGATTCAAGAGGAAATTCCTGATGAGGACATGCTACAAGTTCTTTTAAATTATGAAAATTCTGAACAATAAATTAATATTTACAAATTAAAAATTGGTTGACATATTATTCATTTTTATTTCTAATTTATGAGGTAGTAGTGAAGTGATTGTAGTATAATGTGAGACTTATAGCATAGAGTGCAACATTTTTATGTTACATAGTAAGTTTACTCATATTTACTTCCCTTCTCCCACTATATTTTCTCCAATGTGTATTTGACATCTCTTCTTCATCACCTGCCTCTTTTCTCTCACTGTCTGTCTCTCATGCACCCTATTGCCGCCATTTTGTGTAGTTACAGAAGAGAGTGAAACATAATAGTTCAGAACATGAAAAGGGGGCAGGGTAGACTGCCCCTCACACCCTAGACCTTCTCAGGGGGTCCCCAAAAGGATCTGTTTCTGCTTTCCTGAGAGACTATGGTATGAGTTCCATATACCACAATAACTTGCATTATAACATGCAAGATATCTACAGAGGAGACGGTGTACATTTCGCAGATGAGGGGAACAGAGTCTTTCACTTGAATTTTTGACTCTGCATCGGTACCTACTTGTAGGTACTTAAATCACCCACGTAACACAACAGCTCTTTTTAGAGCTACCCTACCTCTAAGCAATCCAAATTCTTATTTCACACTATTTTCTTTCACTGTTTTTCCCTGTGGTACGCTCTGGGTACGTGTACCGGGAAGCGAACATGGGAACGCACCCAGCGCTTACCCCGCAAAAATTTCAACAAAAAAAATTGTTTTTTTGCCCTTCAGGGTCCTTTTAGGCCCCCTCAGAAAACCTAGGGGGTCAGGGAGGGTCTACCCTGCCCCCTTATAATCATTTCCCCCTTTTTATTTTCACCTCTTGTGTCTCAATTCTACCGAGACACAAGATGGCGGACTCTCCGGACTGTTTAGAAAGTTGACAGACACCCGAGAGCCAATCAGCTTTCAGCTCACGCACTGCCGTGTCGCGCCGGGTGCGCTCCCCGGTACGCTTACCGGTAAGCGCTGGAAGCGCGCATATAGATATATATGTGTTTTTTAACCTAATTTTTGTAAAAACCACTGGAGCAATTTTCACCAAATATAGAAAAGGCACTTCTGCGTACCAGTCCCTACAATTTTGCAAAGTTTGGTGTAATTCCGTTCAGCGGTTCGGGCTGTAGCCTTGTCTATTCGTCCTATGGAAATTAACATGGGGAAAACACGTTTTGGGACCCCCCTTTTTTCTCGTTCCCCGCTTGATGAATCCCCCCGAAACTTCCAGGGAAGAAGCGGAGCGGAGCTGGCCTAAATTTTGGAAAATTACACGCAAATTCCTCCACCGGCGCCAAAGTTATTCCCAATAGAATTTTGCGGAGGTCCTAACTATAACTACCTACTGGCGACCGACAGTAGGTAATATATATATATATATATATATATATATATATATATATATATATGGTATGTGTCATCCTCAGCTTGATTCAGCTCAGCGTGCATGTACTGCCAAAGGATGATGCGAGACCCAATTCTTAGGTGTTTTAAATTTTTATTTCAGACCCAAACACCAGTTTGCCACGACGCGTTTCGGCCAAAGCCTTGATCACATGACGCAGTCATGGGGGCTGGCCACCCATTTAAAGTGAAAGGTGCATGACGCGCAAAAGGACATAAAGGAAATACTTGTCCTTCATATTACTGCATAAATGCCCGTACAATATGAGTTAACACTGCAACTTAAAAATATAAAGGCAATTGCCATCTCATAATCACTGTATGAATACATTGGCTTGGCTACAATCATGGAGTTCATAGGTTGTATACTAAAAAACCATACCTTGCACGAGAGGTTAAGGATGTGCATAACAAGTTACAAATAGAACTACAGCTCATAAATAGCTAAAATACTATTAAAACCTAGTAATATTTTCAACTGAATCTAAAACCAGATAGCATCAGTTCATGTTTAAAACATCAACCGTATACTAAATAAGCAACAATAAGATATGTAAACATAATACACATTGAAGCCTCTCACAAAAGGACCTAAGTCAGTTATTGATATTGCCCCTATGGGCTTAGGTCCCAATGATTGTGCAAATTGAGCTAGTGCAGTTAATCCAAGTTGATTGGATGTGTAAAATGCGCGATACAATGTGATATAAAGTGATACCAGTGAATAAATGTAAAGTGGAACTAATCAAAATAATAAATAAGCAAATGTACATATTCAATGTATGTTAAAATCATCGTGTGGAGGTCAAATGGAATCGTTTAAGAGCTATTAAGATATTGAATAGCTAAGTATACAAAAGGCATAACATAATTATATCCATATTATACAGATCATCAACTTGCATTACACAATGGTAACAGATTCATAGATGTGTGTAGCAATCCTCACGGTTGTTTAAGCCATTAGGCGTTTTTGTATCCAACATAATGATGTACCTTGTTTCGAGTCTCCGCAGCATCATCTCTCTGTCGCCCCCTCGCCTCTGAGGAGGGACACAGTCAATGACGTAGTACATCAGACCTGTCGGATTTTTATCGTGTTCTATTTCAAAATGTCGGGCAACAGGGTAAGTTGGATCAGCATTGTTAATTGCTCTCAAGTGCTGCAAGATTCTTTTGTGCACTTGAGGACGTGTGTTGCCATCATATTTGAGCCCACATGGGCATTCTAACACATAAACAGCAAATTCCGATTTGCAGTTGAGTTTTTCCCTGATCTTGATTAGGACTGGGGATAGTGGTGTTTTGAATTCTGTCTTTCTAATCCCATTTCTGCAAGCTTTGCACGTTGCACATTTTAAAAATCCTTTACTACCCCCTAACCACGAGCCCTTGGCTAGCTCAGGGCTGCTGGAGACTAAAGTATTCTGCATGCTTTTTGCTCTTTTAAATGTAATATTGGGTGATGGAGATATTAGACTGCCTACAATTGGATCACTTTTGATCAGCAACCAATTGTTCTTCACAATCTTACATATGGATTTGTGTTGGTTATTGTAGGTGACTATGAGACGGGTATCGCTTTCAACATTGCTTTTAGGGACCCTGTTTGTCACTTTCAAGTTACACAGCAATGTGTGCCTGTCATGTTTGTTAGCTCTTTCAATGGCACTATTAATTACTGGTTCCTAGTAGCCCCTTGCCAGGAATCTAATCTTACACTCCTTTTGGGCCTGAAGGCAATCTGACTCGTTGCTACATATTCTTTTGATTCTAAGCATCTCCCCGTAGGGGATGCTCTTTACCAAATGCCCAGGATGGTGGCTGTCTGCATGTAATAACGTATTACCCGCAGTGGGTTTACGATGGAGCCTAGTATGTAACTGATTGTTGGTTATATAGATCTCAACATCTAAAAACACAATTGAGCTTTCACTGATAGAGCTAGTGAACTCTATATTGAGATTGTTGTCATTGAGTTGATTGATGAACACATTCACTTCCTCGACAGTGCCATCCCAAATGAGGAAGAGATCGTCAATGAATCTCCACCAACATTTGACTTTGGTATTTTGGACCTCTGTATGTAAGCCCATGAGGACCTGCTCCTCCCAGTAGCCCATATGCAGACAGGCATAACTGGGAGAGAAGCAGGCCCCCATAGCCACCCCTCTTGTCTGCAAAAAAAGTTGGTTAGCAAACAAAAATACATTATGGTCTAGGCAGATTTTGATCATGTCAATAATCATGTTGGAATGTTCCGTGAATTCAACTGGTCTTTTCCTCAAATAGTATTCAATAGCCTTGATTCCATCCCTGTGGTGGATACTCGTATACAGGGAGGTGACGTCTAGAGAAACTAGAAGAAAGCTCGGTTGCCACTCAAAATCCACAAGTTTTTTAAGTAGGTTTCCTGTATCGAGAATGAACGAGGGTAAACTCTTCACATGCTCTTGTAGAAAAAAGTCAATGTACTTGCTGACATTTTCAAGAAGACTGTTCCTAGCCGATATTATCGGTCTGCCAGGTGGATCAAGATAATTTTTGTGTGTCTTCAGAATAAAATAGATCACTGGTGTCACAGGGAAATCATTTTTAAGAAATTTAAACTCATCCATAGTCAGTAGACCCTTGCTCCGCAAGGCCATTAGTTTTGAATCAATTTCATTTCTGTCTGCTGACATTTCCTGAGCATTAGTTTTTCTGTAGCAGTCTTTATCATTAAGTTGTTTGAGTGCCTCGCTCATATACTTTTTTCTTGGCCAGAGCACAACGTTGCCGCCTTTATCTGACTGTCTTATTATAATCTGCTTTTTGTCTTTCAATTTCTTTATTATTTCATGGTATTGTAAGTCGCGGTAATTTCTTTTCTTAATAGCATTTGCATTTTTTATTTATAGTTCTTTCAATTCACTCGAGACTCTATCGTGAAACAAATCCAAATTATCCTTAAGGAGAAGTGGGCAAAACTTCGACTTACGTTTGAAAGGAGTTTTACTTAAAATCTGCAAAGGTTCACCTCCGGGTGTGATTTCAATGACGGTGGATTCTTCCTCATCTTCTGTTAGTAACTCATTCAGCTCTTGTGTTAGAGCCAGACCTCCTTGAGGTTGTGCAGGATCAATGAGCTCCATAGGTGATACTGGTGGGATCCCCGTAGTAGTGCGGGTAGTATTGTTGGCTCTACGTGTGCAATGATATTGTTTCAGTTTGAGTTTGCGCACGTATTTGAAAAGATCAATTCGCGTGTTGGCATAATCAAAGTCTCGTCTGGGACAGTAGGAGAGACCAAGCGATAGAATATTTGTTTCGATGGCAGTTAACTCCACATCCATGAGGTTAACTACATTCTTAGAACTATTAATTTGGGAGCTTGTCTCTTTTGCCAGTTTGATCGTTGCTTCCTTTGTCTCCCACCTGCGTTGTTGCTGCCTGTAGCATTTCCTCCGCTCTGAGCGTTTCCTGTTTTTTTGTTGGCATTTGAGTTGGCTCCTTGTGTACCAGATCGAAGGGTTAATTTCCTGTCCTGTTGGACCACCCCCAGTTCTTGGCCTGGGGTGAATTTGCGAAACCCCAATCTTTTGTTTCTTTTTGCCTCATTGTCAGAGTCGCTTTCAACTTGCGAACTTTCCTCAGAGGTAGATGGCACAGCTACTCTATTGCCACTTGAAGGAATTACTGTGTTGGGCACCTGTACCACATCATCCTTATTGGGAGCCTGTTGGTTTTTTTTGATATTGTCAAATCGGCGGGCAAAAGTAAAAATTTGTCCGTGCTCATAGTCAAGCCTGTCTCTTTGAAACTTGTATGCCTTTCTACGTTTTATTACCTCCTCCTCATGTTTGAGGCGCGTTTCCATTTCTTCGCGAAGTTTGGTTATTGCAGGGGTACTGGGAAATTTGTCAATTTCAGCTTCTAGTTTTTCTATCTCAACAAGCAGTTTATTCCTGTCACTTTCTGCATATTGGACTAGTAGCTGCATTAGGCGTTTTGAACCATCCAGATTAATTGCCGCCCAATCACTGAGCATTTGTGGGTCTGGGTTCTCGTAGGACGGGGCCAGCATAATTCTTTTTTTTTTTTTCTTAAATATTTTTATTAGAAATTTTTTTGGGCACACATATAGCACAGAATACACAAAGTATAAAAACATATATTAAACAAATACTCGAAACAAAAAATTCTATATAGCATTAGACATCTCTTTTACTTCCATATAACCTACAAAACATAACAAAAGTTGTTAAATCAGTTATGGCTTTCATTTAGCCTTTCTTTCCATCGGTGAACTGGTTCCCATATTTGCCTTCCCAACCTCCTTGCCCTTTTACCTTTCCTAGCATCAATGCCCTTTTCAAGATTGAACGTCCCCAATAACAAAGCAATCCATTATTGTGTTACTGGAGGTAGTATATCCAGCCAGGCTCTGGCAATCAGCAATCTATACACCGCCATTGCTACAAATAAAAATTCACAATATTCACCATCAGATTCCCTAACACCTACCATATTTACAGTTGGTGTTAAAATCACATCCAATCCAAGTGTACGATCCATAAATTCTTCGATACCTTTCAACAGTGTTCATAATTGAGGACATAACGCAAAAATGTGAATACTATCCGCTGCCGGAGTATTGCAGCGAGGACAAGTAGTCCCTGTAATACCACCCCACTGTGCAATACGATCTGGTGTATGGTAGAGTTGGTATAAAGTTTTGTAGTGTTGGGATTGGAGCGAGGCAGAAAAGAAAACAGAGCATCCTAGTTCCAATGAGTCCAAGAAAAATTGGCTCTGTATCCCTAATTTCCCAGCCCATTTATTTCCATATTTTTCAATATCGTCCTGCTTCAATTCTACCAAATTAGCATGAAAACGGCGAATAGAATACATCCCGCCTTGTTCTATGGCTTCCATAATATTGTTTTTTACAAATCCTGCCTCGCCTCCTTTTTTCCTATTGAGGAAGCTCCTGATCTGCAGATACTTAAAGAAGCTCTGTCTAGCAATATTACATTTTGCCATCAAATCGGAGAATTGCAATATCTTTTCATCTGGGCCCAGCAGATCTCCTATTTTTGTAATTCCATTTCTAGCCCATTCTGCCATAGTAGCATCAGCAAAAATTAAGGGTGAGAGAGTCTTGTTCCTGTACAGTCTGGTGTATCTGTTGTATCTTCCCTACCCACATTTTTTTGCTACAACTGACCAGATGCTATGCGCTGCTAGAACTGTCTTAAAACGAGTGCGTTTATAGTAAGAAAAGTCAGCACAGTTTTGAAAAGCATTCGCAGTATCAGAGCCCAGTACAATAGAGTATATCATAGTCGAAAAGGCATTAACATTCAAATCCGCTCCACTAGCTCCAATCAGACCCTGAATATATTGAAGAGCCGAAGCCCAATAATATAATCTAAAATCTGGAACCCCCCAGCCTCCCCTAGCTCTTGGTAGAGTCATAAATTTGTAAGCCCGCCTGGTCTTCCCATATGACCAAATACATTTATTGAAAATTGACTCAAGCTTATTAAACCAAGAGGACTCAAACATTAGGGGTATTGTTCGGAAAAAATAAAGAAACTTGGGGAGTATAAGCATTTTGATGACATTGGTTCGGCCCACCAGTGTGAGTCTAAGGTTGTTTATCCTCACCAAATCTAAGCTTACTTTCCTCATTAAGGGGGAAATGCTCCGTTCTACCACTGTCTCTTAGTTAGGCGAAATTTCAACACCTAAATAGACTGCTGCAGAAACCACGTGTGAATCTTTACAGCATACCATTGCATTCTTGATAATCTGCGTTTTTGCGCTATTAAGCCTATAGCCAGAGATTATGCCAAATTTAAGGGCCTCTTGTTCGATTTCTCCAATTGCCATAGATGGATCTGGGGTAATTATAGCGACGTCATCTGCATACGCCAGCACATTGATTTCTATCCCATTCGAGCAAAGCGGGGGAATACTAGGATTAAGATTGAGATAACGTAAGTAAGGATCCATATAAAGTGCGAATAGGAGTGGGGAACTCGGACATCCTTGCCTTGTCCCTCTTTTTATCTGTACCGCAGCCGTTAGTTCCCGATTAATTTTAATTCTAGCCGTTGGTGCCTTATATAAAACCTGAATTACACTAATATATCTTTCACCAAAACCATAATGTCTCATTAACTCCCACAAATACTCCCATGCGACCCTGTCAAAAGCCTTCTCGGCATCAAGAAATAAAGCTGCGACAGGGTCGCCCGCAACCTCCATAGCATCGAAGCAGGTAATCACTGTCCTTACATGTTCCGTAGTACCCTTCCCCGGGATAAAACCATGTTGGACTGGGGAAACTAATTTCTCTATAACAGTAGTCAGCCTTGTTGCCAATATTTTAGAATACAACTTCACATCCGCATTCATTAGAGCAATAGGTCTATACGACCCAGGGGCTGTGGGAGGTTTACCTTTTTTCAAAATGACTATGATTTCAGTGCCACCCCATGAGTTTGGAATTGAAGCTTCACTCTGAGCTTCAATGAGCGTATCCAGTAACTCCGACCTGAGGGCAGCAAAAAATGTTTTATAGAATTCCACCGGAATCATATCTGGACCTGCAGCCTTGGATGACAGAAGATCTGATAGGGCTAATGTCAATTCTTCTATAGTTATAGTAGAGTCTAGTTTTTCCTTTTCCTCTACCTCTAACTTGTTAAGTTGGATGTTTCCTAAATAGTCTTTGATTTTATCCCTACACACCTCAGCTTCCACATCGTATAATTCTGAATATTATCTCCAAAACTCATTTCTTATATCTGCAGGGTCAGAAATCAAATTGCCTGAGCCATCTATCATATTCTTAATATCACCTGCGGCAATTTTCTGTCTCGTTCTGACGGCAAGAATATGCCCCACTCTCTCACTAAACTTGCAAGCTTGTTCTTTCTTTGCCAAGTAGTTTGCTGCTGTTTTATTAGCAATACTTTCAGCTATTTCAGCCTTTAACACCATAATGTCCAACATTTGTTGATCCAAGGGGCTTCCACTCGCAATTAACCTACCCAGCTCCGCCTCTGCAGTCAAGAGAGAATTAACTTGTTGTTCTACCCTTTCTCTTTCCGTTTTCTGCCTAAAGGTTGTAAAGCTAATCGTCTTTTCCCTTATTCTTGCTTTAAAAGCATCCCAGGTATTGCCACTACTAGTACTCCCCTTATTAATATGCCAAAACTCTCTAACCCACCTTTCCATATGTTTACAGTATCCCTCATCCTTTAACAAAGCTCTCTCGAATGTCCACTTGTATACTTTTCTTACTATCCCATTTAAACTAACTGTCAAGATTAGGGGATTATGGTCTGAAACCAAGCGGGGTAGCTTCCTAATCTGTGTATTAGAGAGCAAAGAGTTGGAGATTAGAAAATAATCCAACCTTACCATTATTCTATGAGGGGCAGAGAAAAAGGTATCACCATCTGTCTGTGGATGAAGATTAGCCCAAACATCAGATAGAGCGTTATGTGCTGCCATGTCTACTATTGCCCTATGCACTCTCTTCTTACGCCCAATATATCGATGCCCCAATTGCAGCTCGACACTAGAGGGACGGTTGATGTTAAAATCCCCACAGCAGATAATGGGTTCCAACCAGGTTGATAGCTCTTGATCCAGAAGGCGAAATATATCAGGATCATCACCCGTTGACCCATAAACAGAAACCAATGTAAACCTAGCTCCTCTAAAGCCTACTTCGACAATAACCCACCTCCCCCATATGTCTTCTTTACTCCTAAAAACTATACATTCCGTACCTCTCCCTAATATAGCTACCCCGCGTGTTTTTGAGCCTTGTTTTGTAAATGCTAATACTTTAAAACCCAGTTGTTCTAACAAATATCCCTTACCTCCCTCCACGTGGGTTTCCTGCAGGCAGATCAAATCTGGATACATTGACTTACAAAACGCTGAAACTCGTAATCTTTTCTGAAGATCATTAAGGCCACAGACATTCATTGACATAATACGGCAAGCCATTAAAAAACATCCAGAATTGGTACCAACTCCCTATTCCATTTCTCGATCTCTCCCCTTACTTCCCCCTTCCACCATATGTGTAAGATCTGTAACTGTCTCAATATGTATCTCTGTGTGTGCGATGTGTGCCATTTTCTTCCCCCCTTCTCCCCCCCTCCCCCTCCCCAAACCCCCCCCACAACCCAACCCCTACCCTCCCCTACAGGCAAATAGGTCAGTCATGACCTATGTGTGGACGCCAGGGAAGCAGCAGTCGCCACTCCTCCCCACCGCCGTTTGTATTGGGTAATATTATTATATGGGAACACAAGTCACGCTTTTCCTACCCCTATATATATATTTGCATCAGCTTCTTCTCCTACGAGTTTCGTAGATAAAGACACGGCACAGCAACAGATAGCTTTCTCCTCTGTTTTATTTACACACCATGTGCAAAGAAAAGTGCATCAAATGGACGGTCTACGCGTTTCGGCTTCCTGCCTTCAACTGGACCATAGAGTCCCTTGGTCTAGACCTTATTTAAAATACAGTGCTGTGTATAAGTACCTTCTACCATTTCCATGGTCATCTAGACCTTCAACCCTGCACAGTCTGTTCTTGGCTAGCACATACTCATGGCCATTTTGTGAGTATTTACAATCATCGTGAAGTATGTATGTAAACCATTTTCCATAATCAAAAATAAAGTATTTACAATCTCACAATTGTCAACTTATTCTAATTGTTTTCTATTTACAGTGAACTGATAACAATTTTCATTCATTTCAGTAAAGTAATCTTTTTATACTGTGTAAGGGGGAGGTAAATTCCAATTTCATTATTGTAATGAATTTCTCCGTTTTTCAACCAAAATGAAAATAAGAGTAAGGTAAAAGTAAAGGGGTTTCCTAAATACATGTATAACATTCCAAATTATGATCGATATTCAAATCTACTATTTACAATTATATACATTTTTAGGTCATTTTAACCCTTGACTCATCATGTTTGATTCTTAGGATATTTGAGAACATAATATCTGTAAAGTACTTTATCAAACCGTTCTCTATCCCTTTGGTATCAATTGGTTGTTCATTCTTACCTTCCCCAGTCATGTCCTGTATTTAGAATAAGATTCTCCAAGATTAGATAAACTCTTAATGGTTTCTAGTATGTACTATATCCAACATCTCACGTTTCATTATATACATTATATACATTACTCCACATAGTTCTATAGTGACGGATTCCAGTCCCATACTTTCATCAATTTCTGTCTATATGAATTTACATATGTACATGTAATTCGGCATCCAGATTATGACCAAACGGCACCTCAGTTCCCATACTCAATATCATCCTGGATTCCAGTCGTCTTAATTGTACAGTTTGATCACCGCCCCTCTCTGAGATTTTGCTCATCTTGAGTCCTGAGTATTTTAGTAGGGCGGGATTGCTCTGATGATATTGAGCAAAATGTTTGGCCATCGGGTAGCATGGGTCCTTGTTCTTAATGGCCCTCAGATGTTGAAGTATTCTTAATTTTAGTTTGTTCACTGTGCTCCCGATATAAAACTTGCCACAAGGACACTGTAGCCTGTAGACCACACATTTTGAGTCACATGTAATGTGGTCCTGAATTGTTTCAGTTTTGCCGTTTTGTAATTTATAGTTTTTGATGTTTATTCCATGCTCACAGGCCTTACATTTGTGACATCTCCAAAAGCCTGGTGTTGTCAACCACGTCTGTTTCCTCTCTTCCCGTAATTCCAGATGGCTCTGTGTTAATATGTCCCTTAGGGAAGAGGTCTTCCGATACGTGATACTTGGATGTTTTGTCAAGGTTTCTTTTTAAGTTATCGTCTAAGAGTAGGACTTGCCAATGTTTCTGAAGGGCTTTCTTCATGTTGGTACTCTGATCATTGAAGTCCATGATGAGTCTGGTTATCTCATTCCCTTGACTTGTCTCATGTTCCTGATTGATCTTTGGTCTCTTGTTTTTTGGAGTTAATAACTCATTCCTCTCCTTTAAATGCATCCTATTTCGTGCAGAAGAAATTACTTCCTCAGGGTATCCCCTTTCTAGAAATCTAGTGCTCATTTTGTCATTTTCTTCTGTTAGATCTTCCTGTTCGGAGCAATTTCTCTTCACTCTCAATATTTGGCCATATGGAATACTCCATTTTAATATCATGGGGTGTCCACTGTTCGCATGTAGAATGCTATTGAATGCAGTTGGCTTTCTATGGATTTTGGAGCAAAGTTTGTTATTTTTCATAGACATTTCCACATCTAGGAAGATCAGGGAGTGAGAGCTGATTGTTGACGTGAATTTCAAGTTGTATTTGTTGTTATCTAGAGATCCAATAAAGTTTTCCAGTGAGTTCTTATTTCCGTCCCATATGACAAACAAGTCGTCTATGAAACGACACCAAAGCCTAATTTTTGGCCCCTCCGGATTCTCTTTGTCTTTTTTTGTCACTTCACTCTCCCAAGCCCCCATCAAAAGGTTTGCATAAGTGGGTGCAAATGATGTCCCCATAGCGGTCCCCTGTTTCTGGAGGTATGTCCCCCCAAAAACAAAAAAACATTATGGGTCAAACAGTAGCGGAGCATGTCAAGTAACATGATTGTATGTTCAAGTAAGTTCACAGAACGTGCTTTCAATACTTTCCTTACTACCTCAATACCGTCCTCATAGCGGATTGAGGTATAGAGCGATGCAACATCAATGGTTGCCATTAGATAAGATGGTTTCCATTCACATGTGGAAATTTTTTGTAAAAAGTCCATTGTATCCCTTAGAAAGGAAGGTAAGCTTGTCACATAATTCATAAGAAAAATGTCTATGAACCTTGATGTAGATTCCAAAAGGGATCCTATCGAACTCACAATTGGCCTCCCTGGTGGACATTCAAGTGACTTATGAATTTTAGGTAAAAAGTATATAGTTGCCATGATTGGATTGTCCGTCTTTAGGTAGCTATACTCGTCAAAATCCAATAGACCCCTGTCCTTCCAGTTCAGTAACATAGAATGATACTCACATGTCCATTCTTCCATAGGATTTATTGTCAACCTTTCATAGTGTTCTTGAACTTTCAATTGTCTGTTTGCTTCCTCAATGTAGCTTGAGACATTTTGTATGACGAGGTTGCCCCCTTTATCCGATGATTTAATAATTATCGATGTATCATTTTTCAATTCAGTCATGGCTTTATATTCTTTTGGAGACAGATTTAGTTTTTTCATTTGCCCATTTCTTGCAGATTTATCGGCAATTTTTGTTATTTCCTCGACCATCAGTTCTTGGAATAAATCCACTTTGTTGCCTGGTGGGAGTTGCGGGCAGAATTTCGAATTTCTTTTCAACCCGCTATTGCCTCCTAGATTTGTCGCTATTCCAATGTTCTTGCAGAAGTTGATTTCCATTTCCGGAGATACTGTGTTGTCCTCTGGGCTGATTGAGGGGACTTCTTTAATTGACGCAAGTGTTATCATTGCTGCTAAATCCTTTTGTGCGACAATTGATGTGGTTTCACTTGTTTTAGGAACATATGATTTTTTGTTGCTGTGGTTTTTTTTGGCAAAGTATTTTTTCAGTTTTACTTTTCGTCAGAATTTGTAAAGATCAATGCGTGCGTTGGGTACATTTATAGATTTTGTGGGGCAATACGAAAGACCTCTATATAAGAGCTTCAGTTGTATATCCGACAATTGCTTATTGGATACATTTATAACTATGTTGTTGGATATTGACATTTTCTTCTTCATAGCTACTTTTGCTTTCCTTTGCCTCACTTTGCTTTTACTTCTTTTTCCACCCCTTCTGGTTTTTGGTTTGTAGGGGGTTTCTTCGGTGGGCGTTGTTCCCTTCCCCAAGCATTGGATCTGCCTCTTCCTCTTTGTCGCGTGACCATATGTGCTAGCTTGATCTCCCCCCAAAAATCCAGTGGTGTGGCGGTAGATTCTCCCTCAACGGAGCTCACTTCTGAACTATCGACCTCCTCCATTGGTTCATTGGCTCTGTCCATGTTTTTGTCCATAGCAACATGACTTCTTAGGGTGTCATATTTACGTGCGAATGTATAAATCCGTCCATTCATATAATCCAACCTATCCCTGGTGAATTTATTGGCCTTTCTCTTCTCCACCTCCATCTCATGTTTTGCCACCTTCCTTTCCATGTTCTCAATTGCCTCTTTACTTTCTTCCAATGTTGGAATGTCAGCGAGTTCTGATTCTAATGCCGTTATTGTGCTTGTGATCTTTTCTAATTTCCTCTCGGCATGAATGATTAAAGTTTTCATTAACTTAAAGGAGCATTCATTTGTATCTGTTTGCCATAGTTTTATCAAGTCCGTATCCAAGTCATTTAAGGTTGGCATTATAAGAATCCTTAGACCTCGCGGGATCCTCTTAAATTCAATGTATTTTTCTAGAGATCTTTTTTCCCACCAATTATTAATTTCTTGGATTCGCTGTATTTGCAATTCTCTAACTATGTTTACAATTGTTCTTTCCTTTGTTCTTTCTGCTCCATCCCCTTTAGCATCAGTGGTCATTGTAGGGGGGTTATCGTCATTCAGTAGCTCGCTCGCCCTCAGTTGGCGATTCCTAGATTTATCTGCCATTTCTTGAACTGTGCAGGGTTGATTTATTTAATTTCTTCTTGATACACTATTTCTATAGCCAGGTGTGTGTTGTTTACTGTAGTTTTTCAAGGATAATCAGCTCCCTCATTCCCAAAGTATGCTGAATCCAAAGAACGTGTCTGCTGCTCCTTACTGAACACACTGTGTTCATTCAGTTTCCAGTAATGCTGCACGGCCCCTTTAAGGAATCTTCGTTGTTGCCGATGACGTATTCTCTCGGCTTCCCTTCCGGGTGACTTGTCAATCCTCTCCCGCTGAACGCGGGTATAGCCAGGTTTTGTGAATTTAAAGGTGAGCTTTTCTTATGTAAGATAGGATTTAAGTCTCCTACGCTTAATTGCACGCTACAGCCCGGCTTCGCTTTCAATGGTTCGTCTGCCGATGGGCGGCTGTCCCCTCACCCCACCCGAACGCTGCCTCCGCCGCGCTGCAGAGTAGAGTGAAATTGACGCACACCCCGCCGGTTCACTCACCACTGAGTTCGTCGCCTTCACACTCTCCCGTGAGTTTCTTCCTACTGCAAATCTTCCCGCAGCATATTTTCACGGGAGTTCCCGGCTTGCAGCAGAAGCGTCGGTCGTTTCCTCCAACTTTAGATTTACTGGATTACGATCCTTTCACATCCTTTCACAACCGCTTCACCTCTTTTTGGAGTGCCTGTGTTTCGCGTTCCAGTGCACACGCCAAATTTGCATCAGCTTCTTCTCCTACGAGTTTCGTAGATAAAGACACGGCACAGCAACAGATAGCTTTCTCCACTGTTTTATTTACACACCATGTGCAAAGAAAAGTGCATCAAATGGACGGTCTACGCGTTTCGGCTTCCTGCCTTCAACTGGACCATAGAGTCCCTTGGTCTAGACCTTATTTAAATACAATGCTGTGTATAAGTACCCTCTACCATTTCCATGGTCATCTAGACCTTCAACCCTGCACAGTCTGGTCTTGGCTAGCACATACTCATGGCCATTTTGTGAGTATTTACAATCATCGTGAAGTACGTATGTAAACCATTTACCATAATCAAAAATAAAGTATTTACAATCTCACAATTGTCAACTTATTCTAATTGTTTACAATGTACAGTGAACTGATAACAATTTTCGTTCATTTCAGTAAAGTAATCTTTTTATACTGTGTAAGGGGGAGGTAAATTCCAATTTCATTATTGTAATGAATTTCTCTGTTTTTCAACCAAAATGAAAATAAGAGTAAGGTAATAGTAAAGGGGTTTCCTAAATACATGTATAACATTCCAAATTATGATCGATATTCAAATCCACTATTTACAATTATATACAACAACAATAGAATGTTGCGGAGGTCCTAACTATAACTACCTACTGGCGTCCGACAGTAGGTAATATATATATATATATATATATATATATATATATATATATATATATATATATATATATATATATATATATATATATATCCACGCTCTCTTTTTCCATCCCGTCCAGGACAAAGAAGCACTCACAGGGGTATTTGATTCTTGCGAGTATTTTAATTTGTAATCCGTTTGCAGCAAACAACGTGAGGCGTTTCGGCTACTGCCTTACTCTAATGTTATCAAGTTTGTGCATCAAGGCGACATTTATAATTAACCCATCCTGCGGTCACATGCTACGTCAGAGTACTGAATAAAAGAAGGACCAACAGATACCATTACAGGCACCATCTTGGCACATGTTCAATGTGATACTTTGTAATACAAAGCCAATAATGACACATTAGAAACATCTCAAACATTATTGCAATGCCCTCGCTTGTATCGAGACAACATTCAAATTATTGTTATTAATAAAGACGTTATAGTCCTAATATGCTGTCATTATCACACCGTGTATCGGCTTTTTGGAACATACATATTCCTTAAAAAAATCACGCCTATATTGGCCTATGCCCTTCTAGCTCATTACTGCATAGGTGACCATAAACATTTGAAATACTAAATATTACATAGCATGTTACAGATCTTACACAAAGTCAACCATCATTCATTACTTCATACTCAATCTCCCAGATGTATTGACAGCTCCTCTCCTATATTCATCCCCTTCGGGGTCTTTGTTTCCAGATCATTAATATATCTGGATTGCAGCTGGCGAAGGTTCCTGACCCTGTCCCCCCTTAGGTTGGGTGGAATTGTATCTAACCCATAATACCTAAGGAGTTCCCTATTACTGCCATGTTTATCAGCATAATACCTCGACACCGGATAGGTTGCATCATTTTTGGCAATCGCCCTCATATGTTCTAGCACCCGCATTTTGATGGAATTAATGGTGCTCCCTATGTACCTTAGTCCACAGGAACAAACCAGGCAGTATACTACATAAGTAGTATTGCATGTAATGAACTTTTAATGGTTCTGGTTTGCTTGAGTCCCGTCACCTCATATGACAGCGTCCTTTTACTACCTGCGCAGGCCTTTCACTTACCACAAGGATAGAAGCCCCTAAGCTCCCTAAGGGTACTTACTGCACTAGGGATAGTATGGAAATGACTCTGTACTAGATTGTCCCTCAAAGATCTTGCTTTTCTGTACATTATCATTGGGACAGGTGGAATATCTGAACCTATCATTTCATCAGATTTTAAAATGTTCCAATGTTTTTTCATGATTTTCCTTATGTCATTGGCTTCATTAGAGAAAGTGGTTATAAGTCTGAACTTGCTGTCTCCTTCATTGGTTTTAACCTTTTTATTCTTATCATCCAGGAGGATTTCTCTGGGTATATTCTCTACCCTTTTCAAAGTGGACTCCAAGATATCCCCACTGTACCCTCTATTGGCGAATCTCTGTAAACTGGCCTGGGCTGCTGTTCTAAAATCAGAGTCCTGTGTGCTGTTACATTTAAGTCTCAAGAATTCCCCTTAGGGGATACTTCTGACCAGCTTAGATGGATGGTTGCTGGCCGCATGTAAAACCGAATTACCTGCTGTGGGTTTTCGGTATAATGACACCCTAGGTGTATTGTCAATTACACTTATCTTGAGATCTAGAAGATTCACTGAACTGGAACTAACCTCCCCACTGAACTCCAAATTTACAATGTTTTTGTTAAGGCTTTTTCGAACTTATGTGCCGAATCCATCGTGCCAATCCAAACAATACATAAATCATCAATATAACGATACCAGGAGATTACCTTAGTCATATCTATACCTTCTGGTGCTTTGGACACTTGTTCCTCCCACCAGCCCACGAACAAGTTTGCGTAACTGGGGGCGAAGCAAGTGCCCATTGCAGTACCAGAGATTTGTTGATAGTAGTCATCACCATACACAAATATATTGTTTGTCAAACAAAATTCCCGTAAATTGTAAAATCATCTTATTGTGCTCAGTGAATTTCAGAGGTCTTTTATTCAAGAAATGTGTTATCACCTCCATGCCCTGTTCATGGTTAATCCGAGTGTAGAGACTCGTGATGTCCAGGAGAATCAGCTTATATCCACCATCCCATGGCAATTTCTCAATGTGATTCAGAAAGTCACAAGAGTCTTTAAAATACGCAGGTAACTCTTTTAACAAATCGAAAAAAAAAGAAATCAACAAAAATCGATAGATGTTCAGTAAGTTCCCCTTGCGAGGAGACAATAGGTTTCCCGGGTGGTTTTGCACAGTTCTTATGAATTTTTGGAATGTGGTAAAGTGTCAGTACCGCTGGGTTTAGACATCAAAGAAACAGGAATTCATCCATGCTGAGCATAGACTTATCCAGCCACAATTTAACCAGATCATTATATCTTTGAATACTTTCCAAATAAACATTCTTGGAAATCCTCTGATAATCTGAGCTAGTTCGCTTTTGACTGAGGAACATGGCGGCGGGCTGACGCCGGCTGCGGGAGCTCCGATCTGGTCTGGAGATTGCCCCGTGTAGATCTGTCATCAGTTGTCTTCGAATATTAGCTGGACGGTGAGCGGGTATGAGAGGCTTCTTTTCTCGCATGTAGCATATTTGTTCTTACGTGTTGGCTTTTTTCCTTCTTCCTCCGTACTGCGGCATTGTGTGACCGTGGGAGAAGTAAGAGTCCGGCGGTAGGACCCTGAAGGTGCGGCTGTCCTGCTCAATGGGAGTGGAATTCGAATCTAAGCTGAAGGAGGCGGAGGCGGAGGGAGCTTTTGGCATGAAGCAGGAGAATCGTCGAGAATGTCGGGCAAGGCTATGGCGGCGGATGAGGATGGCATTCGCTAGGATCAGCTTTCAGAAGCCTATTGTCGGAGATATTTGTATACGGTCAGTGGGGGAAAAGTGGGGCTGCCTGTCGCAGAGTTGTGGGAATATTGTGAGCACTGTGAGTACTGTGGAAGATTGGCATTCAGGCGGTTTTTCAGGAGTTTTTTTTCAGTCACTGGTCAGTAGCAGTGCCCCTTTCACAACTACGGTGCAGAGGGATGGACATTGCCCCAGAACAGGCTCTTAATATATGCCAAGGAGCCTGCTCCAGAGTGGAAGGGGAATCTCCGGTGTTAGACTCTGAAGGGGGCAGAGAAAGCGAGGAGATATTACACGTGCCTGCATTGTCGGTATCTGCAACATTTGCTAAAAACAGATGTGAGCTTCGGTCTAACTCTGACTTGCAAAAAACTGGCCTCTTTCCATCACAGGCACCTGTGGGTCCGGAGGTAGTAGTCCCACTTACCCCCCGGTGGAGTAAAAAAGAGAGGAAGGAGAAAATTGCAAGGTCAGGGGAGCCTAAAAAGCGGAGATTACCAAAAAACTGCCCTCCCTTGCTAAAACCTACTCCTTCATTAAAGTCCTATTTTAAAACTATGGAGCAGGTGACTGTCTCCAAAGGGGATAAGCATCCCTTTCCTTCTCCCACTCCCACTCCCACCACGCAAGCTATGGCCTCGGCTGTTACAGCTCATCCTGTCTCTGTTGAAAACAGATATTCTGCTCTAAGGTGTGACCCAGATGTAGAGGAGCTGGCCTCTCCGGAGCAAGAGATATCTAATCACCAAATGTTTCCCCCAATAGCACCCTGTTCCTCATCTTTCACGGATGCTGAAGGGGTTGTGAGGGATAATGGCAGCTCTTTAGAGACAGCATCAGCTGATTCAGGTATTGGCCTCTTACAGTTAGGGTCACTCTTACACTCCCTGAGAGGCGACCTTCTATCTAAATTCGAGATTTCCAAGGTAACTCAAAAGAGGATCCACGAGCAGTGTTCCAATTTGGAAGCCAAACTCGACGATGCCTGTAAACGGACAGGGGTATTGGAAGAGGAGGTGGCCGTGCTCTCAGGAGTAACAAAACCACATGAGAGGGGTCTAACAACCCTTAAAGCTCAGAATAAAATGCTCCAGATGGATATCAAGAGACCTGAGATTCAGTCTAGATGAAATAATTAGAAATTTCTGAAGATTCCATAGGGGGCTGAGAATGGGGATGTTAAGACACTAATATGTAAACTTCCTAGAGAGGGAGTCTTAAAAGATAGACCAGACATAGATCTTGAGATGGAAATCCAGAGGGCCCATAAGGATCATTTCAGATTGCACACTGATAGGAAAGTTCCCAGGAAAATCTTAGTCAACTTTCACACCTATGCAACCAAGGAGCTGATACTGGGGAGAGCATTGACTGACACCACACTTCAGATTGACTCCACAAAATACCTAATTTGTTCTGATGTAGGTAAAGTCACAGCACAAAGGCAGTGGGAGTTAGGGAATAGAATGCCCGATCTGAGAAGTATGGGCGCACAGGTCCAAATGAAGTTTGCAGCCTTTTTAAAGGTAGTGTGAAGGAATAAAAGGCATAACTTTTTTTCTCCCCAAGAAGTTGATACTTTTCTCATTTTAATGAGAGAAAACTCTCAGTAGAGTGTCATCTTTTTTCTCCTCTTCCTTTACTGTATTTAATTACAAGTTATAGCATATCAAGTGAAAAAAAAGAAAAAGAAAGTATAATACACACTTAATGGGGGAAAATAAAGATGGGGAAAAGAACAAAAAAGGAGGGAAAACACACTAGACGGTACACTTAGTTGCCTATTCTCTATAATGGGGGTGATCCTGACCAGATTTTGAGAGTCCCCAATCGACGATAAGATCGCCAAAGTAGGTAGGGTGGGTCCTCATGGGAGGTGGGTGGTTTTCTGGGTGGCAGGGGTAAAAGGGAAAAAAGAAATCCTCATATATCCATGAAGAAAGATATCTTTTTTGGGCGGGAGTTAGGAGGTGATTCATCCAAAGAAATGTTGAGATGACCAATATTTCCAGTAAGATTAAGATCATTAGCTGGAATGTTAACGGTCTGAAGGATAGGAGAAAGATGTCCAGGGTGAATGAATATCTAAATAACTCTGGGGCCAATATCTGTTTACTTGAGGAGACCCATCTAGAGATGCGAGAGTGCAAGTCAGCGTTTGGTAAACTTCGGAGGGTCCAAGATATTCTTTGTTCGGACCAAAGCGGCAGTACAAAAGGAGTGGCAATAGTGATCAGAATTAACGCTGGGATTAGAGTGGAGAAGTTTGAGACAGATCACTCTGGGAGGTGGTTGGTGGCCTCATTACTAGTGGGTAGCACTCCATTTGTATATGCAGTTTACTACGGGCCGAATAAAGATGCTCCGGGGGCTCTCCTGAAGCTAAAAGCCAACCTTGCGGATTTGGCAGGACCTGTCATTTTAGGGGGGGATTTTAACTTGATTTTTCGTGAAAAATTGGATTGTACTTCAAGGGTCAAATTTACACCCCCTCTTAAATCTCGAATTGAGCTCAAGAATATTATCAAAGATCTCAATTTAATTGACATATGGAGAGCCAAAAACAGAGTAAAAGGGATTTTTCTTTTTATAGCCGAAGATATGGACATCACTCCAGAATTGTTTTTTTTTAATTAGATCAGTCTTTCTTTTCTGCAGTGGAATACATTTCCGATATTCCAGCCCTTCTGTCTGATCATTCTGTTGTGGAGTTGGTTATTTATTTTAAACAGAGGGAGCAGCAGAGAACGTGGACCTTGGATAGATCCTTATTACTTCAAGATGAGGTTAAGCTAGATATAGTAACACAGACAGAGGAGTACTTTAGGCATAATTATGGCTCTACAAGGAAGCAGGTGGTATGGGAGGCTTTTAAATCCTTTCTCAGAGGCGTACTGAGCACCCTGATGATTAGAAGAAACAAACTCAGGAGGAGGATGGAGGAAGAGTGTCTTCTAAAGCTTAAGTTAAAAGAACAGAAGCTTCAGAGAGCCTCAGTAGATCAGCTAAATACTATCCCACGCCTACAAAAGGAGTTAGATGACCTGTGGGCAGAGTATCAAGCAAGCCTTAATCAGATTTTAAAGGATAGATGGGACGCTAGCAAGCTTAAAAAAAATTTGTATGGAGAAAAATATGGTCGTCTTCTGGCTTGGAAATCTCGGGTAGACAGGACTAGAAATCAGATTAATAGCTTATCTCTCTGTAGTACAGGAACTGTCACCCATGACGTAGATTTAATCAGGGAAGAGGCTAGACTATTTATGCAAGACCTATATAAGGCTGATACCTGCCCCACTCCACAGAGAGCTGAAGATTGGCTAAACCAGTTAGAGCTCCCAAATATATCTGATGCGGATAGAGCTCGCCTTAACTTTGGTATCAGTGAGAGCGAAGTTAGAATCCAGATCGAGAAAATGACTAGGGGAAAAGCAGCCGGTCCGGACGGACTTCCAGTAGAGCTGTACTTCATAGTTCTCGATCAAGTTGTGTCTGTCTTGATGATTTTGTTTAATAAGATCCTCTTAGGAGGAAAGACGGCCCCAAAATCATGGTCTGAAGCCACTGTTACCCTATTATTGAAGTCCAACAAGTCTAATAGACCGATTTCTTTACTGAACTCGGACTACAAGATATTTGCAGGGGTTCTTGCAGCTAGAATGGCAAGAGTGATTAAAACTATTGTTCACCATGATCAGAGGGGCTTTATTCCTGATAGACAACTAAATGAATTGACATTCCAAGTTACTGCGGTAATTGATGTTGCAATTGATAAGAAGCTTCCACCGACTCTGGTAGCTATCAATGCCGCTAAGGCTTTCGACCAAGTCAACTGGTCATATGTGTGGAAGGCCTTATCGGGGTTTGGATTCCCAATTAATTTTGTGACAGCAATCAGGTCCCTCTACTGTACCCAGCGAGCAAACATTTTTGTTAACTGATCTCTTACAGACTGGGTAAAAATCGCTTGTGGAACTAGGCAAGGGTGCCCCCTATCACCTCTATTGTTTAATTTGTATATAGAACCTTTTGTTTGTCAGCTTAGGTCTGATCCCGTAACTAAGCCTTTTAAGATCTCAGATCTGGAATTTAAGTTCGCTCTGTACGCCGACGATCTACTTATGTTCACTTCAAATCCAGCTGAAGCTATCCCAATATTAATAGATCAGGCCGAAGCTTTTGGAGGTATCTCAGGATATACTATAAACAAAGACAAAACCGAGATTATGGAGTGGCATCAAGATTTTATTTATTTATTTGTTTACATTTGTAATGCGCACAGCTACCCAACAAAGTGATTCCCGGCGCGGTAGATCCCAATAGCAATGAGGTTACAGAAACTAGATGTTAAAGAGCCATGTTTTTAAGGCTTTTCTGAATTTGATGTAATTCGACTCAGACCGCAGTGTATGTGGCATTGAATTCCAGAGAGAAGGTCCTAGGAATGAAAAGGACTTGCCACCCATGCGTGACAGCTTGGTCCTTGGAATTTCAAAATGATTTGCCGTGGAAGACCGAAGAGATCTGGAAGGACGGTAGGGGCGCACCAGGTTTTGCAGATATTTAGGAGCGGTGTTGGTGGAAATCCTGTGCATAAAACATAGAGATTTGAATTTAACTCGATTTTCAATTTTTAGCCAGTGTAACTTTCTGATGTATTTAGTGGTTGGGGTAGAGATGGGAATTTTACAGAGCAGTCTTGCTGCTGCATTTTGCACTGGTTGCAACCTGTGGACAGTAGCTTTGTTCGCCCCCAGGTACAAAATCTAGCCTGGATGTTATTAGGGCATTGACAACTGTTTTCTTGGTGTTTTCAGGCAGCATCCAACAGATCTTTTTAAGCCATTTTAATATGGCAAAGCAGGTGGCTGAAGTCTTTACCGCTTGCTGATGTAAACTGAGTGAGTCGTCAATAATGACGCCCAGGTTGCGAGCATGAATGACCGGGGTAGGGGGGTGCCCATTTCAGTTGGCCTATGTTGGGGTCTCCAAAGTTCTTTATTTTTGCCCAACACGATTAACTCGTTTTTTTCGCCGTTAAGTTTTAGGAAGTTTTTTTGCATCCAATCGGCGATTTTACAGAGTCCGAGTTGTAGGGAGGAGGAATTATTAGAATCTGCAGCTGATAAAGATAAAAGCAGCTGGGAATCATCAGCGTAGGAAAACATTAAAAGCCCTGTTTCCTCCACTATTTTGGCCAGGGGGCTCATATACACGTTGAAAAGCAACGGGCTAAGAATAGAGCCTTGTGGAACTCCGTGTTTGAATGTCATGGTATCGGAGCAGGCAGTTCGTGAGAAGACCTGGAACGTGCGGTTTTCCAATAATGATCTAATCCAGTTGAGAGCGGCCCCACGGATGCCCAGGGAGTGGAGTGTTTGGGCGAGGACCGCATGCGACACAGTGTCGAATGCCGCGCTGAGGTCAAGCAGCACAAGTGCCACTGAACACCAAGTCCCCAAGAATCTCCTGGAAAAAGCTAAGGAGAAGTTTAAAAACAGGAGGGCTGGCTATTCCAGACATACTTGTTTACTGTTATTCATTCCATTTTAAAAATGTCCGATTACTGGCCGATAGAATAGACTCATCTTCTCTAGGCATACTTTTTAAAGCATTATTGCAAGACATACCGCAGGGACAAGAGTTCTTCCTTTTTAAGTTTGGGGATCCGAAGTTTTTTAAAAAAAGTGAGTTTTAAGATTCTGGGGGCAGCGTTGAAAAATTGGGTATAGGAAAAGTCTTATTATTCCCTATTATACATCTCAGGCCCCGATCTGGGATTCTCCCGGTACACCAGCTTGTCTTAATGATCAACTGTCCCGGCCCTTGAGGATGGCAGGGTTAGAATGCTGGTAACCATCAAAGACATAGTCCTTAAACCAACGAGCTTCATGAATTGCAGAACATGTAGTGTAATCTACCTCATCAGCTGCCCTTGCGAACTTATTTACATAGGGGAAACTTCCAGAGAAGTCCGAAAAAGACTGAATGAGCACAGATCAGCTCTTCGTACAAGTAAGGTAGGGGCCCCTCTAACTGAACACTGGAAGATAGCTAAACATGAGATTAGTGACCTTCGCTGGTGCTGCCTTGAGCATGTTAGTCTAAGTACAAGAGGCGGTAATTTGACCCAAAAAAGAAAGAGGCGCGAGCAATTTTATATGTCCAAGTGTAACAGTGTCCGCGCCGGCCTCAACAGCAGAGAAGATTGGGAAAAGATAATTTGATTTAATGGATAAGTATGATTAATTAAGATCAGGCACGAGAAAGCCCCGAAATTTACTCCAATGGTGCAATATCAAAAAAAAAATTTCATGATGTATATACCTGTACTGCATAGTGATATACTAAGTCATTATACCCATGATACTCGTCAAATATCCCACTAAGGGAGTACACGTAGGTATCAACCTGTGAATGGAGCAGCTTATTATAAATTAAATTAAATCTTTGACTTTGCAGCACTTAGCTGCACCCACAATGGCTGAGCGCTAGCATGTCACCATACATGACACCCTGGCACCCAGCTGTACAATGTGCAGACTTAGTGCTAGCATTAATGCCCTTTAATGCCCCATACGTCTTCCTGATAGACATAACCCTAATATGGAGGACATACTAGAGATCAATCACAATAAACTGCCGGCCTCGACTCTGGCTTATGTGACATTACAGAATCGCGCTGCATTTATATTACAACCGAGCTGAAAGCAAATATCACTCGAATCTTGCACATTGCCCCCAATTATCGCACATCACCGCCGAAATGCGACACAATACCGTGTACATTAAGCTGACTACATCGCAGTAATCACGTTGTTTAAACGTGCCATCCATGGTTGTTTGTAAACAAAGGAGATGTCAGCTGACATCCCTTCAACCAATCAACAGGCAGAAGATTCACCGCCCAATCAGGAACGCTGTAGTATAAATATACCGTAACCAGCGTCTACTTGATACTTTCAAGCTGACCAGATCCGAGATAACGCTGACGGAGTAGGAGCAGGGAGGCCGAATTCAAACTCCCAGGTAAGCAGAGCGCGTCCGACCCTGTTACTAGTTAACTCGCCTCGAGCTGGATAGAATCGGTTTAGCATTCCGGCTGTTCTGCGCCAAATGAAACATCAGTTTTTTAAACTCCCACTCTACCAGACCGGCGGGCGGGTCCCTAAATGTATTAGGAAAATCCCTAGTGGGTAAATCGTTAACACACGCTGGAGGAATATAATCTGCATTTTATCTCTCACAGTGTGACAAACCCAAATGCATTGAGACGCGTTAGGGACACAATAATGAATAAGACGCGCTATAGAAGTTTATGCCATGGCAAGATACCAGTGCTAAAATAGAGTATATAACAACTTGTACAAGAGATGAAATACCAGTAACAACATCACTAGCATATGGTCAATGGGCGTGATCAATGGTTTTAAGAGTCACACCAATGGGTGCAATTGCACCACTATGCCTTAAATATAAAATAGAACTAACTATAGGCTATCCATTTATAAACCGGCTATTAAAACTTGCATCATGAAGATGTATATTAAACTAATATAGAAGCAGAGATTAGATACTCCTCGATAAAACTATAAATGATAATTAATAAATAAATAGCGATCCTAACAAAAATTCCATCCTTTATATTATCAGCGGCAGGAGAATCCCCACCAGGGTATGAACGCCAAAATTGAAACACAAGCCAACTGAAAAGCTCGTGATAGTATTAAGTTGCCAGTTATTAAAATCTGGGTAAGTATAAACAATTAGAATTCTATATGACAATTGACAATCACTCCTTTAATTACAATATGGTAATATATGTGCATTTATCTACAGCATATATGAAAACCAATATCGGTGGCTCCTACTACCAGAGCGTGATTCTTCCCAGTACAAATACAAGGTAGTGACGTGCTATATCGATTAATTACACCAAATACAAATAAGAGTATATAAATGATTGATCCATATTTTATTATCATCTCCAGAGATCAATACTGCGCATGCTACATCAAAAGCATTGCGAATTCACAACAGTTACTGACCGGATTTAACAACCGGCCCCTGGCACTCCATGATATATCTGGAAGCCATTATTAAATACAGGTAACTATTGTTAACTGTTAGACATAATGAATAAGTTGATGTCTTAACCATAAAGGTCTCCCCATTAATATATTCTGGGACTCACTAAATGGTGCCCCTATCAATAGGTTACGTGTTTTAACAATACCAATAATTTTGAGAATCACCAGTTTTTGACTAGTGCCAACCGACGAACAGTTTAGCCAATAAGAAATGTTTTTTGGAAATATGCTTTGTCTGTGAATAACTGTAAATGCAAAAAAGTAATTGTCTGTTTCCTTTTAGAACTTGGTCCTGAAGAAGGTTGTTTATTGTTAGCCCTTAACCGAAACGCCGCGTCGACCCCTGTTCTTACGAACTTTTAAACCAATGTTTGTTTTGTGACTTTTTATGCTTTTTATGAAATGTTTAATATACTTTATGTATATTTTTTAAATGATTTTTTATGACTGTGATAAACTGTGAATATTTGAATAAATACACAAATGATATATATTTTTTCAAAAAACTATTTTCTGGCTCTCTTTTTAACATCTTGACTTGAATTTAAGTAATGTGTACTATAGTGATTTATTTTCCGGTTGTTAAATGACTATAATGGTTGGCCTATGTCTGGTAATTTAATTTCCTGTTCCATTTACTGCTGTGTGATTGGTATTGCTAAACAACAACTACAAACCCGGTACCATTAGTCCACTTCTTACCAACTTAGTGGCAAATGTGTGGGACATTTTTTGCTTCACAATATACCTCCCCTGTCCCAAATTTGACAGATAAGGGGGCCTCCTTTTACTTTTTATGATCGATATAAGCGAGGGCATTGCAATAATGTTTGAGATGTTTCTAATGTGTCATTATTGGCTTTGGATCTATGTTGATACAACGCATGTTATTACAACGCATGCTATTACAATGCATTTTTTACAACGCAAAGTCTATTACAACGCGATTTTTTACAACGCAAACTATTACATCGCGAAATAGTGTTAATAATGCAAAAGTACCACTACACCGCTTTCTATTAAAACGCATACCATTACATCAAATTTAATATTTTTTTTTATTTTGTAATCTTAAATCTGGCATGGGATACAGGGAAAATAGGGGTTTTGGGTGGGGAAGTGTATTAAAATATAGTGAAAAACTACTCGTAAAGTTATCAATTTTCAACGAAATAATTTAAATGCATTCCATTTTTTCGTTTTTTCATTATATATTTTTTATTTGTAATATAAAATCTGGCACGGGATGCAGGGAAAATAGGGGTTTAGGGTGGGTAAGTGTATTAAAATATGATAAAAAAAAGCACGAACCAAAACCGATTTTCCAAAAAATAAATAAATAAATAAATATCAGATATTCAATTTTTGAATAAATTATATAATAATTAATATATAACAAATACTTTAATAAATAGCAAGTAAATACACGGAAATACTGCATAATAATATGAGTATTAAAATTAATACTCGAGTATTAAAATAAATACTTGAGTAACAATAAAGAGTCATTTTTCCAAAAAATAATATTTTTAAATGAAAAAATTATGTTAAAAAAAGATCCTTTAAATAATTAATAATTAGATTCTAAGGTTGACGATAAAGCAATGATTTTAGAATCAAATAATTAAATTGTTACAAAATAATTTATTTATTATTAAATTAAATAAATTTAGATTTAATTAAGAAATAGTAACATTAAAACAGAGACGGATAGTAGTAAAATAATGGCTTAAATTATTAAAGTATAATAAAATATTTAAAACAGCACGGAAATGACGCAAAATCATAGAGATATTATAAATAGAACGCGAGTAATGATAAAAGTACTCAAGTAATGTAGAAAAATACTCATAGTTTTTAAAGTTAACATATTACACCAATATAACGACGTAGCAAAACGAAAACGAGAAAATGATTAATAAATAAATGATAATTATACTTTAAAGAGAAACAGAAAGATTAAACGAGCAGAGAAGCGCCATTTTACACACAGTAGAATCAAATGAAGTCCATCTACCATTTCTATGACCTACAATATCAACAAGACTTTCAAAATGGATGCCAAAACGGAACGAAACAGTGAAAAGTTTACTTCAAAATAAAACATTTTAAATTATACGTTTCCACATCAAATGAATTAAAATAAAATTAGAAACGAAACGGTATAATTTAGACCAAAAATTATGGTAATGACGAAAAGGTATAAATAGAAGTAACCCACCATTTTCAAGACAGTTGATTATCAACTAGCAGAGTGACCAGACGTGAAAACCTGACCCTCTGACCTCTTGAACTAATTGACAACGAAAGCGAACCTAGAAGCATTTCTGTTTCACATTGAAGTAAGTTAATTAAAATGACATTTAAACATGTTTAATGTTAACACATCAGCAACAATATGTAAAAGAAATTTATTTTTTAAATGGATTAATTAATTGAATAGTATGCATTAAGAAGGGGAATATTAGAAAATAATGTCAAAAACTGTTACGAATTTTTTAAGATAGTAAACGGCAGAAGTATGAAAAAAATGTGTTTCTTTAAAATAAATTTATTTAAATATGTGAAACAGTATATTTTTATTAAAACAACCCAAAACATTAATTCCAACTATTAACAGTTTTCTAACCAAGTGTGAAGAAAAACCCAACTTATCTAAATTAATTTGAAATTTTTAACGAAAGTTTTTAGTGAACATGAATCATAAGAAGGAAATTAATCTAATTTATTTTACCAAAAAAAGAAGTAGTAACTTTACATTCCAGCCGAATAAATAATCGTTTCCATATATATATTTTTTTCACACAGAAAATCGAACTTGATTTTAGAAAACAAAAATAATTTCTTAACGAAATCGACAAGATTTTGATAAGGTAATGTTATGAAATGTAATAAAAGAAAGCCATAATAAACGAATAAATTATTTTGAAATAATATTGGGAATTGCAACAGTACATAAAGTGTGGTAAAAAGTAGATATATATTTAATATAAAACTTGTGATTTATTAGTACATCATAATCAGATGAAAACAGATTTTGAATAAATGAAAAATATATTTTTTAGGTATTGAAAAATATCTCCTCAAACAGTGCCAAGTCGAAAAAAAAAGTGCTAATACCAGTAGACAAAGCACGTTAAAGAAGAATATTTGCCTTAAAATTGGACTATCAACAAGGTAGGTGCTGGATAATATAAAAGTGCTTATGTTTTATCTTATTCTAGTTATATACATAAGTAGAGTAAATGAATTTTAAAAGCAAAATAAACAAGCCACGTTAGTAAACGTAACCTTCCTCTGCCCTCACCCCTTTAAAAAAGAGATAAAGAAATGAAACATTTTCCCAAGGTATAACAGGTTTTCAATTGGTTTATTTAGAGCTAAACGTGAACAATCAAAACCGAAAAAGGGACCGAAAAAGAGCCAAAACCCAAACAAGTTTGAAGAGTTAAAAGGGAACAACAAAGCAACATTCAAAACACAAAGGTAATTATTAAAAATAAACACATTTGATTTATTCATTACATTGCAAATAAAACATAATGTTAAATCAGAATAAGTGCAGGATAGGGTACAAGTGCCACTTACTATTCTAACTCCAGGTAAGTGCATGATTAGGAAAAGTGCTGGATAGTGTTCAAGTGTAAGTGGCTATTCCAACTCCATTAAAGGGCATAAGTATAGAAAGTGCAGGATAGTGAACAGGTGCCACTTAATATTCCAACTCCAGTAAAATGCATGAGTACGGAAAGTGCTGAGTAGTGTTGAAAAGCCACTTACCATTCTAACTCGAGGTAAGTGCATGATTAAGGAAAATGCTGGTTAATGAAAAGGTTCCACTTTCTATTCTAACTCCTGGTAAGTACATGTGTAGGGGAAGTGCTGGATAGTATACAAATGCCACTTAATATTCCAAATCCAGGAAAGTGCATGAATAGGGAAAGTGCAGAATACAGAACAGGTGGCAATTACTATTCCTTTTCCAGGAAAGTGCATGATCAGGGAAAGTGCTGGATAGTGTGGAAATGCCACTTACTATATGGCTGAGATACCCGCCACCCCCTCTCAACACAATCCCCAAAAGGAGGGAAACCGGAAACAGTTCTTAAAGTTTTTGGATGTGGGATGGAGTGACCATCCCGGCCGTATTTATTAAAACAAAATTAAAACATTAAACGTTTTCATGTTATGTACAATTTCATTATCACATTACGATGTTTGGCTAACCTTAACATAATCTCTAATACAGAGGTTCTCCTAGCCGAACTAGCATCCTACAAAACATTCTCTAAGAACACTGAAATTGTACATCCTAACGTTTAAGGGCCAACGGCAAGGTCATAACCGGTGTCAAGATCCCTAACCAGACTTACCCCTCCCACTTGGGAGGGGCGACAGCACAGAGGCTTACCTCAAGTGCAACTACTAACAATTTCCCTTGACTTGACGGGGGCCCTTAAGACTCGACGCCATTTAAAGGTCGTTCGAACACTTGTGTGTGGTATCTAGAAGGTATCGTTGACCTCTCCCCACCCCACACAACTTACCGCATCTGCCGTCGCAGATGACCCTGGCCCCGGGAAATTCCCCAGGAGGGGGCTGTAACCCCTCCTACAAAGGAAGGGGCCTTGACCGCCTTTCCTTTACTTCCGGCGACCCGCCCTTAGACGGGACCGCCTCCCCACTGAGGGGCCAATGGCCACCTCTCCCGAGCGCTCCCATCCGTGTTGGGTGACGCCCACTCATAGGGATCTACCAATTAGTGCTCACCGATCATGACCTTACCGCCTACCAAAAATAAATACGACAATTCTGAAACCTATGAAAACATTGGTCACTACGACCGAAAGAGCCTGCTAGAAATGCAACACTACATCAACTCATTTTAATCGTAACAACCTAGACTGTATTCACCATACTTTATTATGATTAACCACAAACTGATACTGTCACAGCCTGTAAACGAAATGGAAAAACCAACTTATAACTTCACTTTATTGCACAACAACTTGCTGTCCTCAGGGGCTGGTGGGTGGGTCAAAATTGGCTCTTCGTTCCGTCCCGAGCTCACGTGTAGCGAGGGGGTGCAGCTTCGGAGCACAAGAACAAGAGGACGTCTTCTGGTCTTGCGCCTTCTTTTATCCGTCTTCAGGGTGGGCGAAAAACCCGCCCCTGCCCGCCCCGAGGGCGTGGCCGGCTGCGTCGGTGTCTAGGCCAGCCCATTCTAGGGCGGGAAAAAGCGCGCCCCGGCTACGCCGCTTCGGGCATACCAGCCGAGACGCGCCTCCCGCCCAAAAATGGCTTCCCGGGGGGATCGAGGCACTCAGCCATACGTTCGGGGGGACCGAGTGGTCGCCCCTTTCCATATGGCTGAGATACCCGCCACCCCCTCTCAACACAATCCCCAAAAGGAGGGAAACCGGAAACAGTTCTTAAAGTTTTTGGATGTGGGATGGAGTGACCATCCCGGCCGTATTTATTAAAACAAAATTAAAACATTAAACGTTTTCATGTTATGTACAATTTCATTATCACATTACGATGTTTGGCTAACCTTAACATAATCTCTAATACAGAGGTTCTCCTAGCCGAACTAGCATCCTACAAAACATTCTCTAAGAACACTGAAATTGTACATCCTAACGTTTAAGGGCCAACGGCAAGGTCATAACCGGTGTCAAGATCCCTAACCAGACTTACCCCTCCCACTTGGGAGGGGCGACAGCACAGAGGCTTACCTCAAGTGCAACTACTAACAATTTCCCTTGACTTGACGGGGGCCCTTAAGACTCGACGCCATTTAAAGGTCGTTCGAACACTTGTGTGTGGTATCTAGAAGGTATCGTTGACCTCTCCCCACCCCACACAACTTACCGCATCTGCCGTCGCAGATGACCCTGGCCCCGGGAAATTCCCCAGGAGGGGGCTGTAACCCCTCCTACAAAGGAAGGGGCCTTGACCGCCTTTCCTTTACTTCCGGCGACCCGCCCTTAGACGGGACCGCCTCCCCACTGAGGGGCCAATGGCCACCTCTCCCGAGCGCTCCCATCCGTGTTGGGTGACGCCCACTCATAGGGATCTACCAATTAGTGCTCACCGATCATGACCTTACCGCCACAGGTCCGGATAGTTGACCGGCTATCCGGACCCCCCACAAAACTCCTACCTAAAGGTCATGTTCCAAAGATTTTAACCAGGCTAGGAAGTCTCCTATGAGTAACTCATTCCCCGCCCTCGACAAATGCACACCATCCCCCAGATACATACTGTCATCATTAATACCATTATGCGAGATCGAATGCAATGCCTTGGAACGGAACAACCTACTCACTTTGTTATTCAATTTTCTAACAGAATGATTCAAAGCAGGGATCGAGATAGCCCCCCGCCACACTTTTCGTGGGATCATATGAGACCATGCGATTAGGCACCCCGGAACTCTCCTCGCTAACCAACTTACCGTGGAAAGCATAGCCTCCAGGAGAAGTCGTCTACCGGTGGTGACCAGATCATTGCCCCCCAAATGCACTATGACTATGGACGGCGGTGACCTCATCCGCTCTAACAAGCCCTCAAAAAATTCCTGAAACTGGTCAATACAGAGACCGCCCCTTCCGTAGAAGGACACTCTGTACCCGTATTCCTCAGGTACGTGAACCATGTCACCTGCTTTGAATACGTCTGCAGCCCGTCTCACGTATGAGTGGCCCACGACCCAAACCTCCTTCCTCACAGCCGGTGACGTGCGACCGCTGACCTGGTGTTGGGTCGACTGCTCAGTCTGCCCTGCCGCGTAGGCTTGCGCAACTGAAAACAAACAAAGACAAGAGGCGTGAGTACAAGATTACAGTTTCACAACATGTGCAATCGCACGTACCTCTTATAACAATTGGAGGACCAGCGCCCCACACGTTTCACTTGTTCTACATTAAGACCTCTGGCTGTAGCTTCAGTGGCAGCCCCTATACGAAAGGAGTGGGTCCCAAATTCGCCCGGGTCCAAGCCCGCTGCGGCAATGGCCATTGCAAGCACCCGTTGAAACTGAAACCTCGTCAGCGGGGTGGCGTCTGCATGCCTCAACAATGTCCCTCCCCATGATGCCACCCTTCGTGCTAGGTAATCTTCTAAGCACTGTACCGGACACATGGATGAGTCGGGGTTCCTGCGGATGATCGTGCAGTCCCCTCTCCCATCTTGGTCAGTCTTGGACCTGAGAAAGGAGACAATCATCGCGTCACCCCTGATCTGGACATGCTCCCTGCACAAGCCCCCCGTCACGTCCCGTTTGTTCCTTGCAACCAGCTCACTAACTCTCATAGCCCCGTGAAATGCCAGCGTAAATGCAGTCCGGAACAAACAGGTCTCGAACGGGGACGAGCATGTGTTCGGGAGCGTGACCAGTAACTGGGACAACCTGTCTAGACCTATCGGTCGTCGTACATCTACTCTGCGACCCTCTAGACGTTGCCACCCACGTAGCGCTTTTTGTACCGTGAAAGACGCTGTTGGGTCCAGGATGCCATGGGCCCTGGCAACAAAGGAAATGGCGGCACGATGCCTTTGGGCCGTAGCCACCGATTTCCCAGCCCTACGTAAGGACATCAGAAAAAGTACTACCAACTCCTCCTGACCCCAAAGTCCTCCTCTCTCTGCCCCCAAAAAGGCTAAATAGGCCTGGAACGCCCCTTCATATGCCTTCCTTGTCCTGGGTGCTAGACTCTCTCCCACGAGGTGACGAAGTTCGGGGCACCGAGAGACCAGAGAGCTTCGGGGAAGGGTGCCGGCTCCGGGTCCGCTGAAGGAAGGAAACCCGAGAAAGCCTGCATGTGAAAACGAGACAGTGCATCAGCAGCCTGATTCATCACCCCTGGGACATGTTTTGCTCTGAATACTACGTTCAGTTGCATACACAGTAAGACAATTTCTTTGAGGAGCCTCAAAATCAACTTACAACGGGCTGCCTGACTATTGATGCATTCTACCACGGTCATATTATCGGACCAGAACACAACAGAATGATCTCTGAACCCTTCTGGCCAGGTTCTCAGGGCCACCAGAATGGGAAATAGTTCGAGGAAAGCGATGTTACTTGTCAGCCCCTTCTCGTGCCACCATAGGGGCCACTTTTGTGCCGACCATTTCGTGCCGAAGATGGCGCCAAAACCTACGCTTCCTGCTGAATCTGTCCATAGCCCAAGCTCTTCAGAGGAGACGGCTGGCTTGTTCCAGACGACCCGGCCATTGAAGTCCGCCAAGAATGCTAACCAAATCCGCATGTCCTGGCGGACCTCGGCCGATAACCTTGTGCGATGATGACCCTCCTTTAAGCCAACCATTGCTTGGGCAATTGAGCGGGAAAAGGGGCGAGCCATTGGTATCACCCTCAAGGCAAAGTTCAACTTTCCCACTAACTGTTGCAACTGATGCAGTGTAACTTTGGATGCCTTTAAACATACTTGGAGGGCTGCCCTGAATTTCGACACTTTGCTAGCTGGTAAACGGAAGCACCCCTCCCTTGAGTCCAACTCGATCCCCAAAAACTCGAGGCAAGTCGTGGGACCCATAGTTTTACCTGGTGCCAACGGCACGCCAAGATGATCCATTAACACACAGAATTCAGCTAAGGCCCGGGCACATTCGGGAGTACCGGCGGGGCCAAGGAACAGAAAATCGTCAAGGTAGTGCATTACATTTCGGAAACCCGTTTTCTTAGTGAACACCCATTGCAGGAAAGTACTGAATTTCTCAAAGTAAGCACATGATATAGAGCATCCCATTGGCATACACCTATCCATGTAAAATGACCCCTGGAACCCGAATCCCAGAAGACGCTGATCGTCTGGGTGTACCGGAAGCAACCGGAACGCTGACTCGATATCAGATTTCGCCATCAACGTCCCGTGCCCCAGGCGATTCAAGATGGCTACCGCCTCATCAAAAGATGCGTATCGCACCGAACAAACTTCTGGCTCAATTGCGTCGTTCACCGAAAGACCATATGGAGCAGATAGATTATGAATCAAACGAAACTCACCCGGGTCTTTCTTGGGGACCACCCCTAACGGAGAACAAACGAAATCCGGTACCGGGGGCTCACTAAACGGGCCGGCGACCCGTCCCCGGCTAACCTCTTTCTGAATTTTTTCTTGCACTACAGATGCATGTTGTAAAACGGAAAGTTGATTTTTGCACATCCCTACACCCTGAAAGTCCCCTACCGGGATGCGGAAACCATGTGTAAAACCGTTCCGCAGCACCCCGGCAGAAGTACGATCCGGGTATTCGCTGAGCCAGGGAATCATTGCCAAGGTATCAATCGGGGTTGGTAAAGGCGCCCCTCGGCCTAGTTTAGACCTGTTTGGCGCCTCCCTTACCCCCATTCTCACTCGTTCTGGCTCTGCACGATGACTCAGGATGGGACGACCCACACGTACTACACTCATGTTTGAATTTACACGATCCCGGAGGCCTGGTACACTTCCCCTTGTTAAAATTAAAACAGAAACCCTTTCTACCTGTATTGCCTGCGGGCCTCGACTGGTCGTCGGTGCTCGTACTTGGTCGAAAGGGCGTCCCCACATTTTGGCGGGAGTAATCAACAACAGTGCTCCCGACCAATGGCATTCTTAACATTCCCGATTCTTTCATTTTATCCCATGTTAAAGAATCGTAACAATCCCAAGTCAAACTCTTGTTATGTTCCTTTTCTTTCCTGAACAAATTGTCATAACAAAACCAATGGTTACCTTGATACGCTGTCGAGTAACCCATAATTCGTGATTGATAAACGGGAAACTCAGGAAGCAACTCGGGCCTACGTTCCCCCAAAATTGATGTGAAAATACCCCATGCATTGCCCCAGTTGCCAATGTTCTCATTGACCTTAAAGGCGGCCATCTTTGCGCGCCAAACACTCGGATGCATTAAGTCCTTCTGACTTTTTACATGCTCCACATCATAATGATCAACAAGCAGGGAAAAAATATTCACGTACTCCCCCGCCCAGATCTTTTCTTTTATAGCTAAAGGCACATGTTGTCCTAATCTCTCTCTACGAGAGGGTGCTGACTCGTCCCTTGCAATCGGCAATGGCCGCTTACCTGCACCGGACGCAGCTTCTGCCGATTGCGACTTGTCTATCCCCGCCAACGGCGTAGCCACTCTAGCTGCCTCTTTCTTCTCACGAAGCCCTTTTATCAGCGCCTGTGCTTCGGCAGCCGTGGCGCCATCACTACTATCCCCCAACCATGCTGCTAGCTGTGCTGCCAGCTCGGGGGGCATGTCTTCCTTGGATGTCGGGGTGACGACAACGGGGATTGGATTCCCCTCCATCGGTACTGGGGTCGGCGCCTCGAGCGGGGCAGAGGGAACCGGGACGGCCCCACCGGCTGGAACCTTTCTCGGCCTCTTAGGTCTCCCTCCAGCCGGCGGGGTGCCCGAACCCTCCTCCCCATCTCGCTCCGCCAACCGTTTCTTTATGTCGGACACTTCTTTGCAAAGGGCCCGCACCATCTGTTCGGTCGTCATTCTTTTTGCGCCTTTCTTGGGCATCTCTCCGAGGAAGTATCTAGAAGACAAAGAAAAAGATCAAAACGCTCAAAATTGGCTCTTCGTTCCGTCCCGAGCTCACGTGTAGCGAGGGGGTGCAGCTTCGGAGCACAAGAACAAGAGGACGTCTTCTGGTCTTGCGCCTTCTTTTATCCGTCTTCAGGGTGGGCGAAAAACCCGCCCCTGCCCGCCCCGAGGGCGTGGCCGGCTGCGTCGGTGTCTAGGCCAGCCCATTCTAGGGCGGGAAAAAGCGCGCCCCGGCTACGCCGCTTCGGGCATACCAGCCGAGACGCGCCTCCCGCCCAAAAATGGCTTCCCGGGGGGATCGAGGCACTCAGCCATACGTTCGGGGGGACCGAGTGGTCGCCCCTTTCCATTCTAACTCCAGGTAAGTGCATGATTAGGGAAAGTGCTGGATAGTGTTCAAGTATAAGTGGCTATTCCAACTCCAGGAAAGTGGATGAGTAGAGAAAGTGCAGGATAGTGAACAGGTGCCACTTACTATTCCAACTCCAGAAAAGTGCATGAATTTTGAAACATGCTGAATAGTGTAGAGGTGCAACTTACTAATCTTCCTTCATAAAAACTGATGTTTACGGAAAGTGAATGATTTATAAAACATGTCAGTAATTTATAAACATCAATAAACATTAGTGTTTTGTATCAAAGTTCAAAAGAGATAAAGAAATGAAACATTTTCCAAAGATATAACAGCTTTTCAATTCGTTTATTTAGAGCCAAACGAGAACAACCGAAACCGAAAAAGGGTCCGAAAAACAGCCAAAACCCAAACAAGTAACAAGAGTTTAAAGGGAAGAACAAAGCAACCCTCAAAACTCAAAGGTAATTATTAAATATAAACACATCTCATTTTAAGATTACATTGTAAATAATACATAATGATAAATCAGAATAAGTGCAGTATAGTAAAAATGTGCCAGTTAATATTCTAACTCCAGGAAAGTGCATGAGCAGGCAAAGTGCTGGATAGTGTCGAAGTGCCACTTACTATTCTAACTCCATGAAAGTGCATGATCTGGGAAAGTGCTGGATAATGAAAAGGTTCCACTTTCTATTCTAACTCCTGGTAAGTGCATGTGTATGGAAAGTGCTGGATAGTGTCAAAGTGCCACTTACTATTCCAACTCCAGGAATGTGCATGATCTGGGAAAGTTCTGGATAATGAAAAGGTTCCCCTTTCTATTCTAACTCCTGGTAAGCACATGAGTATTAAAAGTGTTGGATAGTGTACAAATGTCACTTACTATTCCAAATCCAGGAAAGTGCATGAATAGGGAAAGTGCAGAATACAGAACAGGTGGCAAATACTATTTCTTTTCCTGAAAAGTGCATGATTAGGGAAAGTGCTGGATAGTGTGGAAATGCCACTTACTATTCTAACTCCAGGTAAGTGCATGATTAGGGAAAGTGCTGGATAGTATTCAAGTGTAAGTGGCTATTCCAACTCCTGGAAAGTGGATGAGTAGAGAAAGTGCAGGATAGCGAACAGGTGCCACTTACTATTCCAACTCCAGAAAAGTACATGTGTAGGGGAAGTGCTGGATAGTATACAAATGCCACTTAATATTCCAAATCCAGGAAAGTGCATGAATAGGGAAAGTGCAGAATACAGAACAGGTGGCAATTACTATTCCTTTTCCAGGAAAGTGCATGATCTGGGAAAGTGCAGAATACAGAACAGGTGGCAATTACTATTCCTTTTCCAGAAAAGTGCATGATTAGGGAAAGTGCTGGATAGTGTGGAAATGCCACTTACTATTCCAACTCCAGGAATGTGCATGATCTGGGAAAGTTCTGGATAATGAAAAGGTTCCAATTTCTTTTCTAAATCCTGGTAAGTACATGTGTAGGGAAAGTGCTGGATAGTGTACAAATGCCACTTACTATTCCAAATCCAGGAAAGTGCATGAATAGGGAAAGTGCAGAATACAGAACAGGTGGCAATTACTATTCCTTTTCCAGAAAAGTGCATGATTAGGGAAAGTGCTGGATAGTGTGGAAATGCCACTTACTATTCTAACTCCAGGTAAGTGCATGATTAGGGAAAGTGCTGGATAGTGTTCAAGTGTAAGTGGCTATTCCAACTCCTGGAAAGTGGATGAGTAGAGAAAGTGCAGGATAGTGAACAGCTGCCACTTACTATTCCAACTCCAGAAAAGTGCATGAGTAAGGAAAGTGCAGGATAATGAAGAGGTGCCACTTACTATTCCAACTCCAGAAAAGTGCATGAGTAAAGAAAGTGCAGGATAGTGAAGAGGTGCCACTTAATATTCTAACTCCAGGAAAGTGCATGAATTTTGAAACATGCTGAATAGTGTAGAGGTGCAACTTACTAATCTTCCTTCATAAAAACTGATGTTTACGGAAAGTGAATGATTTATAAAACATGTCAGTAATTTATAAACATCAATAAACATTAGTGTTTTGTATCAAAGTTCAAAAGAGATAAAGATTTGAAACATTTTTCAAAGATATAACAGCTTTTCAATTCGTTTATTTAAAGCCAAACGAGAACAACCGAAACCGAAAAAGGGACCAAAAAACAGCCAAAACCAAAACAAGTACCAAGAGTTTAAGGGGAAGAACAAAGCAACCCTCAAAACTCAAAGGTAATTATTAAATATAAACACATCTCATTTTAAGATTACATTGCAAATAATACATAATGTTAAATCAGAATAAGTGCAGGATAGTAAAAATGTGCCAGTTTATATTCTAACTCCTGGAAAGAGCATGAGTTGGCAAAGTGCTGGATAGTGTCGAAGTGCCACTTACTATTCTAACTCCATGCAAGTGCATGATCAGGGAAAGTGCTGGATAATGAAAAGGTTCCACTTTCTATTCTAACTCCTGGTAAGTGCATGTGTATGGAAAGTGCTGGATAGTGTTGATGTGCCACTTACTATTCCAACTCCAGGAAAGTGCATGATCTGGGAAAGTGCAGAATACAGAACAGGTGGCAATTACTATTTCTTTTCCAGGAAAGTGCATGATTAGGGAAAGTGCTGGATAGGGTACAAGTGCCACTTACTATTCTAACTCCAGATAAGTGCATGATTAGGGAAAGTGCAGGATAGTGTTCAAGTGTAAGTGGCTATTCCAACTCCTGGAAAGTGCATGAGTAGAGAAAGTGCAGGATAGTGAAGAGGTGCCACTTACTATTCCAACACCAGAAAAGTGCATGATTAAGGAAAGTGCAGGATAGTGAAGAGGTGCCACTTAATATTCTAACTCCAGGAAAGTGCATGAATTTTGAAAAATGCTGAATAGTGTAGAGGTGCAACTTACTAATCTTCCTTCATAAAAACTGATGTTTACGGAAAGTGAATGATTTATAAAACATGTCAGTAATTTATAAACATTAGTGTTTTGTATCAAAGTTCAAAAGAAATAAAGAAATGAAACATTTTTCAAAGATATAACAGCTTTTCAATTCGTTTATTTAGAGCCAAACGAGAACAACCGAAACCGAAAAAGAAACCGAAAAACAGCCAAAACCCAAACAAGTAACAAGAGTTTAAAGGGAAGAACAAAGCAACCTTTAAAACTCAAAGGTAATTATTAAATATAAACACATCTCATTTTAAGATTACATTGCAAATAATACATAATGTTAAATCAGAATAAATGCAGGATAGTAAAAATGTGCCAGTTTATATTCTAACTCCTGGAAAGAGCATGAGTTTGGCAAAGTGCTGGATAGTGTCGAAGTGCCACTTACTATTCTAACTCCATGAAAGTGCATGATCTGGGAAAGTGCTGGATAATGAAAAGGTTCCACGTTCTATTGTAACTCCTGGTAAGTGCATGTGTAGGGAAAGTGCTGGATAGTGTTGAAGTGCCACTTACTATTCCAACTGCAAGAAAGTGCATGATCTGGGAAAGTGCTGTATAATGAAAAGGTTCGATTTTCTTTTGTAAATCCTGGTAAGCACATGTGTAGGGAAAGTGCTGGATAGTGTACAAATGCCACTTACTATTCCAACTCCAGGAAAGTGCATGAATAGGGAACGTGCAGAATACAGAACAGGTGGCAATTACTATTCCTTTTCCAGGAAAGTGCATGATTAGGGAAAGTGCTGGATAGTGTGGAAATGCCACTTACTAATCTAACTCCAGATACGTGCATGATTATGGAAAGTGCAAGATAGTGTACAAGTGTAAGTGGCTATTCCAACTCCTGGAAAGTGCATGAGTAGAGAAAGTGCAGGATAGTGAACAGGTGCCACTTACTATTCCAACTCCAGAAAAGTACATGTGTAGGGGAAGTGCTGGATAGTATACAAATGCCACTTAATATTCCTAATCCAGGAAAGTGCATGAATAGGGAAAGTGCAGAATACAGAACAGGTGGCAATTACTATTCCTTTTCCAGGAAAGTGCATGATCTGGGAAAGTGCAGAATAGAGAACAGGTGGCAATTACTATTCCTTTTCCAGAAAAGTGCATGATTAGGGAAAGTGCTGGATAGTGTGGAAATGCCACTTACTATTCCAACTCCAGGAATGTGCATGATCTGGGAAAGTTCTGGATAATGAAAAGGTTCCAATTTCTTTTCTAAATCCTGGTAAGTACATGTGTAGGGAAAGTGCTGGATAGTGTACAAATGCCACTTACTATTCCAAATCCAGGAAAGTGCATGAATAGGGAAAGTGCAGAATTCAGAACAGGTGGCAATTACTATTCCTTTTCCAGAAAAGTGCATGATTAGGGAAAGTGCTGGATAGTGTGGAAATGCCACTTACTATTCTAACTCCAGGTAAGTGCATGATTAGGGAAAGTGCTGGATAGTGTTCAAGTGTAAGTGGCTATTCCAACTCCTGGAAAGTGGATGAGTAGAGAAAGTGCAGGATAGTGAACAGCTGCCACTTAGTATTCCAACTCCAGAAAAGTGCATGAGTAAGGAAAGTGCAGGATAATGAAGAGGTGCCACTTACTATTCCAACTCCAGAAAAGTGCATGAGTAAAGAAAGTGCAGGATAGTGAAGAGGTGCCACTTAATATTCTAACTCCAGGAAAGTGCATGAATTTTGAAACATGCTGAATAGTGTAGAGGTGCAACTTACCAATCTTCCTTCATAAAAACTGATGTTTATGGAAAGTGAATGATTTATAAAACATGTCAGTAATTTATAAACATCAATAAACATTAGTGTTTTGTATCAAAGTTCAAAAGAGATTAAGAAATGAAACATTTTTCCAAGATATAACAGCTTTTCAATTCGTTTATTTAGAGCCAAACGAGAACAACCGAAACCGAAAAAGGGACCAAAAAACAGCCAAAACCAAAACAAGAATCAAGAGTTTAAAGGGAAGAACAAAGCAACCCTCAAAACTCAAAGGTAATTATTAAATATAAACACATCTCATTTTAAGATTACATTGCAAATAATACATAATGTTAAATCAGAATAAGTGCAGGATAGTAAAAATGTGCCAGTTTATATTCTAACTCCTGGAAAGAGCATGAGTTTGGCAAAGTGCTGGATAGTGTCGAAGTGCCACTTACTATTCTAACTCCATGAAAGTGCATGATCAGGGAAAGTGCTGGATAATGAAAAGGTTCCACTTTCTATTCTAACTCCTGGTAAGTGCATGTGTATGGAAAGTGCTGGATAGTGTTGAAGTGCCACTTACTATTCCAACTCCAGGAATGTGCATGATCTGGGAAAGTGCTGGATAATGAAAAGGTTCAATTTTCTTTTGTAAATCCTGGTAAGTACATGTGTAGGGAAAGTGCTGGATAGTGTACAAATGCCACTTACTATTCCAACTCCAGGAAAGTGCATGAATAGGGAAAGTGCAGAATACAGAACAGGTGGCAATTACTATTCCTTTTCCAGGAAAGTGCATGATTAGGGAAAGTGCTGGATAGTGTGGAAATGCCACTTACTATTCTAACTCCAGGAAAGTGCATGATCTGGGAAAGTGCAGAATACAGAACAGATGGCAATTACTATTTCTTTTCCAGGAAAGTGCATGATTAGGGAAAGTGCTGGATAGGGTACAAGTGCCACTTACTATTCTAACTCCAGATAAGTGCATGATTAGGGAAAGTGCAGGATAGTGTTCAAGTGTAAGTGGCTATTCCAACTCCTGGAAAGTACATGAGTAGAGAAAGTGCAGGATAGTGAAGAGGTGCCACTTACTATTCCAACTCCAGAAAAGTGCATGAATAAGGAAAGTGCAGGATAGTGAAGAGGTGCCACTTAATATTCTAACTCCAGGAAAGTGCATGAATTTTGAAAAATGCTGAATAGTGTAGAGGTGCAACTTACTAATCTTCCTTCATAAAAACTGATGTTTACGGAAAGTGAATGATTTATAAAACATGTCAGTAATTTATAAACATCAGTGTTTTGTATCAAAGTTCAAAAGAAATAAAGAAATGAAACATTTTTCAAAGATATAACAGCTTTTCAATTCGTTTATTTAGAGCCAAACGAGAACAACCGAAATCGAAAATGAAACCGAAAAACAGCCAAAACCCAAACAAGTAACAAGAGTTTAAAGGGAAGAACAAAGCAACCTTTAAAACTCAAAGGTAATTATTAAATATAAACACATTTCATTTTAAGATTACATTGCAAATAATACATAATGTTAAATCAGAATAAATGCAGGATAGTAAAAATGTACCAGTTTATATTCTAACTCCTGGAAAGAGCATGAGTTTGGCAAAGTGCTGGATAGTGTCGAAGTGCCACTTACTATTCTAACTCCATGAAAGTGCATGATCTGGGAAAGTGCTGGATAATGAAAAGGTTCCACTTTCTATTCTAACTCCTGGTAAGTGCATGTGTAGGGAAAGTGCTGGATAGTGTTGACTTGCCACTTACTATTCCAACTCCAAGAAAGTGCATGATCTGGGAAAGTGCTGGATAATGAAAAGGTTCAATTTTCTTTTGTAAATCCTGGTAAGTACATGTGTAGGGAAAGTGCCGGATAGTGTACAAATGCCACTTACTATTCCAACTCCAGGAAAGTGCATGAATAGGGAAAGTGCAGAATACAGAACAGGTGGCAATTACTATTCCTTTTCCAGGAAAGTGCATGATTAGGGAAAGTGCTGGATAGTGTGGAAATGCCACTTACTATTCTAACTCCAGATAAGTGCATGATTATGGAAAGTGCAGGATAGTGTTCAAGTGTAAGTGGCTATTCCAACTCCTGGAAAGTGCATGAGTAGAGAAAGTGCAGGATAGTGAACAGGTGCCACTTACTATTCCAACTCCAGAAAAGTGCATGATTAAGGAAAGTGCAGGATAGTGAAGAGGTGCCACTTAATATTCTAACTCTAGGAAAGTGCATGAATTTTGAAAAATGCAGAATAGTGTAGAGGTGCAACTTACTAATCTTCCTTCATAAAAACTGATGTTTACGGAAAGTGAATGATTTATAAAACATGTCATAATTTAAAAACATCAATAAACATTAGTGTTTTGTATCAAAGTTCAAAAGAAATAAAGAAATGAAACATTTTTTAAAGATATAACAGCTTTTCAATTCGTTTATTTAGAGCCAAACGAGAACAACCGAAACCGAAAAAGAAACCGAAAAACAGCCAAAACCCAAACAAGTAACAAGAGTTTAAAGGGAAGAACAAAGCAACCTTCAAAACTCAAAGGTAATTATTAAATATAAACACAACTCATTTTAAGATTACATTGCAAATAATGCATAATGTTAAATCAGAATAAGTGCAGGATAGTAAAAATGTGCCAGTTAATATTCTAACTCCTGGAAAGAGCATGAGTAGGCAAAGTGCTGGATAGTATCGAAGTGCCACTTACTATTCTAAGTCCATGAAAATGCATGATCTTGGAAAGTGCTGGATAATGAAAAGGTTCCACTTTCTATTCTAATTCCTGGTAAGTGCATGTGTAGGGAAAGTGCTGGATAGTGTCGAAATGCCACTTACTATTCCAACTCCATGAAAGTGCATGATCTGGGAAAGTGCTGGATAATGAAAAGGTTCCATTTTCTTTTCTAAATCCTGGTAAGTACATGTGTAGGGAAAGTACTGGATAGTGTACAAGTGCCTCTTACTATTCCAACTCCAGGAAAGTGCATGAGTATGGAAAAGCAGGATAGTGAACAGGTAACAATTACTATTCTAACACCATGAAAGTGCATGATCTGTGAAAGTGCTGGATAATGAAAAGGTTCCACTTTCTATTCTAACTCCTGGTAAGTGCATGTGTTTGGTGAAAGTGCTGGATAGTGTCGAAGTGCCACTTACTATTCCAACTCCAGGAAAGTGCATGAGTAGGGAAAGTGCAGGATAGTGAACAGGTGGCACTTACTATTGCAAATCTTGAAAAGTACATGATTTGTGAAAGTGCTGGATAGTGTGGAAGTGCAACTTACTATTCTAACTCTAAGAAAGTGCATAATCTAAGAAAGTATTGGACTGTAAAAAGATGCGACTTAACATTCAAAGTCATGGAAAATGCATGAGCAGAAAAAATGTTGGATAGTGTGGATGTGCCACTTACTATTCTAACTTTAAAAAATTAAAATAGGGAAAGTGCTGGATAGTGAAGAGGTACCACTAACTATTCCAAGTCCAGGAAAGTGCATGAATAGATAAAGTGCTATATAAAGAAGAAATGACACTTTCTATTATAACTTCAGTTTAAATAATGTTTTCCAAAAAATAGAAAAACATACTAATTTGTATTTTCTGTTTCCTTTTTTCAACAGAAAATGTCAAGCCAGGCCACTGCAACTTATACCAAATCAAGAAAAGGGAACAGACTCCTTAAACATTGTGGGTATATATATTGTAATGAGAGGATAAGTGAACCAAGGAGACATTGGAGGTGTGTGCAATATTATTCTTCCCATTGCAGCGGCAGAGCGGTTACTGTTGGTGACAACGTAATCAAAACCACTGAACATAACCACTCTGCCTCTGCAATGGAGATAGAAATTCATGATACAATCAACAAAATAAAAGATATTGCATCCACCTCCAATGAAACTCCTGGTCAGATTTTAGGAGAGGTTGCACAACATGTCCCTGGACATGTTGCTTGTAATATGCCAACAATCCCAAATTTGCGTAGAATTATTCAACGTAAAAAGCAGGCAAGTAACACACAAACAGTTACTCCACAAACTTTTGCTGACATTATAATACCACATGCTTTAACTCTTTCTTGCTCTAATGAACCTTTCCTACTCTATGATAACCAAAACCCTCTCAAACGAATTTTAATATTTAGCACTCCCTGTAACCTTTTTAAATTAGGGAATACTGAAATTTGGATGATGGATGGAACGTTTAAATGTACGCCCCATCCTTTCACCCAAATTTACAGCATTCATGCTCAAATTAACAATAATGTAGTTCCCTTAGTATATAGTTTGCTACCAGATAAGCAATCTGCAACCTATACTGAATTTTTATCAGTAATTAAAGAGAAAACATCTGGAAAAAGTCCTAGGAAAATCATTTTAGATTTTGAATTGACTATGATCAATGTGATCAACAAATTGTACGTGGATACCCAAATTCAGGGATGTTTTTTTCATTTTTCCCAGGCATATTGGCGTAAACTTCAAAAAACATCCCTGGTTACAGATTACTGCTCTGATAGCAAATTACAGGTTGAATTAAAAAAATTAACAGCACTTTGTTTTGTACCACCTGATAGTGTAGATGAGTACTACACTGCAATTTCTGAATCGGATTATTTTGTAGAAAATGAAGAAAAATTGGCTCCCATTTTAAATTATTTCGAGGACACATGGATTGGGCGCCTAAGCAGATCAGGTCACAGGAGGAAGCCACATTTCCATGTGGAGTGGTGGAACTGCTACTCAACCTGCTTGGAAGGTGGTGCAAAAACAAATAATGCCATAGAGGGATGGCACAACTCCTTCAGTCATACAATTGGCAAACATCATCCAAATTTCTACTCTTTTCTGAAAACTTTGAAGAAGGAGCAAAGTTTTCAAGAAATGAGACTTGCACAGGCATTAACAGGTAGCCTAAATCCACGACCTTCAAGACAAACAAAGGAGATGTCCGAGAGACTATTGGGTGTACTACAACAATTTTCGTTGAGTGTGGCATTAGACTACCTGGAGAATGTTGCTAACATATTACATTTCTAATATTAATCACAATCTTACTTTCCTGCTTTGCCCTAGATTTATTTTTAAAACATTTAATTAATTTGGCATTTTTTTAAAACATTTTTTTAATTAAAAATCGTCGGGTTCCCTTGCCTTTAGAAGTCTTCTTTTTTTCAGCTGCACCATTTACAAATTGAGAAAAATCCATTTCGATTTTCTTTCCAAATAAAAACCCTTACAATCCATTTTGAAGTCATTTTTTTTGTTAAAAAAAAATTATTTTGTTTTCATTCCATTAAATTTAAAATGGAATATCTATAGTTTTTGTAAACATTTTGAACGTTCTTTTTAAAGTTATATTTTAAAAAATTTCTCACCACTTACTTTTTCAAAAGTGATGCTGGCTTGTAAAAAATTCGTTCAGAAAACTGGTTTTTATGAAAAGTGTCTATTATTGTTTTTTAAACAAAAAAAATTCTGTACTTTTTCAAACAGAAAAAATCAAAAAAGCAAAGTAAACCGTATTCCTTTACAAAAATGGTACCCATTCTTCTTTTTATCTGACAATCCTTCAATTAAAAATGTGACGTTCGCAACCTGAAAATTATTATTTTTTTTTAACTGCATATGTTCTCGCTAACTAAATATATTTGTAAATTCTTCCCTTAAAAAACAGACTGTATAAATCAAAATCATTTGCATTTTTTTTTACATAAATTCCCTTTAACATCAATTAGATGTTATCAAGATTTTTTTTCACCACATCCTAACTGCAGTTTTTCTCGCTGACTAAATCATTTCATATTTCAATTAATACAATTTTTATAAGCCACACGCAAAACATGTGAATTAAAATCCTTGTTTATGAAATATGAAACTAAAACAACCAATCAAACCCCTTTTTCGAAAATGTCAACAATTAATTCTAAACATATCTTGCATCGATTTAAACACTCGTAAATAAGCCTTAACAAGTGAATTAAATCCCTTCTTTTTGAAATATGAAACCAAAACAACCAATCAAACCCCTTTTTCGAAAATGTCAACAAATTATTCTAAACATATCTTGCATCGACTTCAACACTCGTAAATCCAAAAACCAGTTTTCAATTTTACAAAGCAAGCCAAAAGCAAACATTTTTCAAAAAAGACGTTACTAACCTTTTTATGTTGATCAAACTTTCCAAACCAATACATTTCTATCTCTATACAAAACATATTACGTTCAAAATGTTTTCAAATAATTTTAGAATAACTTTTTTCAAATATATTTACCCTTTACTTTTTCCGTAACAGAACCCGACGAAGGCATATACAAGTGAAATGTTCGGCGACATGTTAAATTTAAGTCCAAAACAACTATTAGTTTAAAACGCAACCTCTCCTTATTCTTTCATTACAATATATATACTTTTTTAACTATGTTTTACTGTAAATAAAGTTATAAAAGTTTCCTACCTTGAGCGCAGATCAGCTTCCTGCTACTTCCAGCAATCGATGAAATCCAAGATGGCCGCTTACGTCGATGTTAACGTAACGACGTGATTAAAAAGTACCAAAATGAAAAAAGGACTATTTCATTATAATTTATTGTATTTTTGTTTAAATATATTATATTATGTATTTCAAAAGTTAAAATGTTGTGAAATTATTATAAATATAAATAAAAAAATATATATTTTTTTACATGTTTTATTCAATAATAAATGAAATATATTTAAAAACACATTGACTTTGTACTTTTATTTTGATTTATTTTATCGTTAAAAATTAAAGTATAAGTACCAAAAATTATGTTTCTAATCACTTACCATTATGCTACCCTTGTTTCCTTCTTCTCCATCCTGCTTCTGTTGTTTTTCATCCATAAAAAACCGTTCCGCGGATTCCAATGGGGTATTCATTGAAATAAATAAAGGACTAAAGCCTTCATTGAAAGCAATGCAAAAGCGTGGGAAAATTTCAAAAAATACATCTAAAAATTATCATTATAATTTTTTAAATATACAAAATATATTTTAAACAGTAATTAATATTTATATTATTTTTTAATAACAATTTTTTCCATCAAAATAATTTTTATTCTTTTATTAATTTTTTAAAAGAAAATAAATAATAACATTTTTTCAAAATAAATACCTGAGTATTAATACTTCCTTATTTATTCATTTTTTCTTTTAAATACATTTATAATTTTTGTATCCAATTTAAATTTATAATAAAAAGATAACTAAAAAAAAAAATTGTTCCAAAATTTATATTAAATACTAAATAAATAAAATAATTTAATAAACATAATTATTTATTTAAATAATTCCATCATTACCATCTTTAAATTAATAAAAATTAGTTACTTTTTTAAATCAATATATCAAATAATAGAAATACCCAGAGCATTGAAAAAAATAATATCTTTTAAGAAAATAAAAATTTTATATTATTAATAAATATAAATAATATAATAAAACCCAAAAAATAAATAAAAGAATAACTTATTAAATCACAAAACAAATAAAAATAATAATTAATATATAATTACGATGTAAAAGCATGCGTTGTAATAGCACTTGCGTTGTAACACCATGCGTTGTAAAAACATGCGTTGTAATAGAACTTGCGTTGTGATACCTGCGTTGTAATAGCACTGCGTTGTAATACTTGCGTTGTAATGGATGTTTCCCTTGGCTTTGTATTACAAAGCATCACATTGAACATGTTCCAAGATGATGCCCGTAATGGTATCTGTTGGTCCTTCTTTTAGTTCAGTACTCTGACGTAGCATGTGACCGCTGGATGTGTTATTTAAAAATGTCGCCTTGGCGCGCAAACTTGACAACATTAGAGCATATATATATATATATATATATATATATATATATTACCTACTGGCGGTCGCCAGTAGGTATATATAGTTAGGATTTTTTCTCTATGGGATTTTTGAAAATTCTATGTCTAATAACTTTGGCGTTTGTGGATGGAATTGGCAGAAATTTTCAGGAAAATGGAACGTTTTGTTTCTGAGCAGCCCCTGACAATTTGGGGGGGTTTCATCAAGGGGGGGGCGAGAAAAAAGGGGGGTTCCAAAACGCATTTTTCCCATGTTAATTTCCATAGGGCGGTTGGCCTCACTTTTAGCTCGAACGGCTGAATGGATTTGCACGAAACTTGGCAAAATTGTAGGGACTGTTAGCCCGATGTGCCTTTGCTAGGTCTCAATATATGTGCTCCAGTGGATTTTGAGTAATTTAGGTTCAAAAAAAGATATATATCTGGGCGGAGCCTAACCACACATCTGATCTGATTGGCTGTCAGCACTTCATCCAAGAAGTGTTGGCAGCCATCTTGGGACCAATATACATGATAGCACCTCATTAAAAAGCATTGTATTTAATAGAGGGTTTTAGGACTTTAGTTACATTATAAATCATTTGTTGATGGTACCATACTCGTTTTAGGAATTGTGGTGGGTTCTAAGGTGATTTTACCATGTGAAAAAACCTTCTGCTGTGATATCATGAATATTGTTTGAAAGAAAACTAATATCTCATGATTTTCCCACAGTGGTTTGGAAGGGGATCTATAAGCTAAACTGAAAGCATATTTTCTGTAAATTCACATTATCTTTCTCAGTCATGTGAAAATGAAGTCTGACATTCTCAGTAAAACATGTACATCCAACAAGGACAGAGACTGTCAGTTGATTCCTTTGTGTTCTACTGCAGCCTCCTAGAGTGTTCTAAAGAACAACTAGAGCGCTAACAGTCCTACCTATTACAAAGGTATGGCACACCTGAAGCCATCTTGATTGGAATAAAGTGGTAACTCTTAAAACATTTAATTTAAAAAGGAACAACATGAGGGGGTATATTTTGCCATAGAAAGTATGATTAGTGCTGCAGAATGAAAAATTAGGGCACATTTTGAGTGACTTCTCAAATCCTTTTCTATTTCATTAAAACATTCTGACATGCAGTCTCCCAAAATGGCCACCAGAGACAAAAGAGCCCAAATGTAGCCCAAATATCACCCAGATGTAGCCCAAGTATAGCCCAATGACAGAATGTCCCAGAGTGTTCTAAAGAACAACTAGAGCGCTAACAGTCCTACTTATTACAAAGGTATGGCACACCTGAAGCCATCTTGATTGGAATAAAGTGGTAACTCTTAAAACATTTAATTTAAAAAGAAACAACATGAGGGGGTATATTTTGCCATAGAAAGTATGATTAGTGCTGCAGAATGAAAAATTAGGGCACATTTTGAGTGACTTCTCAAATCCTTTTCTATTTCATTAAAACATTCTGACATGCAGTCTCCCAAAATGGCCACCAGAGACAAAAGAGCCCAAATGTAGCCCAAATATCACCCAGCTATAGCCCAAGTATAGCCCAATGACAGAATGTCCAAGAGTGTTCTAAAGAACAACTAGAGCGCTAACAGTCCTACTTATTACAAAGGTATAGCACACCTGGAGCCATCGTGATGGGAATAAAGTGGTAACTCTTAAAACATTTCATTTAAAAAGGAACAAAATGAGGGGGTACATTATGCAATAGAAGGTATTATTAGTGCTGCAGAAAGAAAAATTAGGGCACATTTTGAGTGACTTTTCAAATCCTCTTCTATTTCATTAAAAAATTCTGACATGCAGTCTCCCAAAATGGCCACCAGAGACAAAAGAGCCCAAATGTAGCCCAAATATCACCCAGATGTAGCCCAAGTATAGCCCAATGACAGAATGTCCCAGAGTGTTCTAAAGAACAACTAGAGCGCTAACAGTCCTACTTATTACAAAGGTATGGCACACCTGAAGCCATCTTGATTGGAATAAAGTGGTAACTCTTAAAAACATTTAATTTAAAAAGGAACAAAATGAGGGGGTATATTTTGCCATATGAATTATGATTAGTGCTGCAGAAAGAAAAATTAGGGCACATTTTGAGTGACTTCTCAAACCCTCTTCAATTTCATTAAACAATTCTGACATACAGTCTCCCAAGATGGCCACCAGAGACAAAAGAGCCTAAATGTAGCCCAAATATCACCCAGTTGTACCCCAAGTATAGCCCAATGACAGAATGTCCCAGAGTGTTCTAAAGAACAACTAGAGCGCTAACAGTCTTACTTATGACAAAAGTATGGCACACCAGAAGCCATCTTGATTGGAATGAAGTGGTAAGTCTGAAAACACTCAATTTAAAAAGGAACAACATGAGGGGGTTAATTTTGCCATAGAAAGTATGATTGGGGGTAGTGTTTTAGGGTTTTGGGTAGTGTTGTAGTGTTTGCGTAGTGTAGGGTCATGCTGGGGGGGTAGTGTTTTAGGGTTTTGGGTAGTGTTGTAGTGTTTGCGTAGTGTAGGGTCATGCTGAGGGTAGTGTTTTAGGGTTTAGGGTAGTGTTGTAGTGTTTGCGTAGTGTAGGGTCATGCTGGGGGTAGTGTTTTAGGGTTTAGGGTAGTGTTGTAGTGTTTGCGTAGTGTAGGGTCATGCTGGGGGTAGTGTTTTAGGGTTTAGGGTAGTGTTGTAGTGTTTGCGTAGTGTAGGGTCATGCTGGGGGTAGTGTTTTAGGGTTTAGGGTAGTGTTGTAGTGTTTGCGTAGTGTAGGATCATGCTGGGGGTAGTGTTTTAGGGTTTAGGGTAGTGTTGTAGTGTTTGCGTAGTGTAGGGTCATGCTGGGGTGTAGTGTTTTAGGGTTTTGGGTAGTGTTGTAGTGTTTGCGTAGTGTAGGGTCATGCTGGGGGTAGTGTTTTAGGGTTTAGGGTAGTGTTGTAGTGTTTGCGTAGTGTAGGGTCATGCTGGGGTGTAGTGTTGTAGGGTTTTGGGTAGTGTTGTAGTGTTTGCGTAGTGTAGGGTCATGCTGGGGGTAGTGTTTTAGGATTTAGGTTAGTGTTGTAGTGTTTGCGTAGTGTAGGGTCATGCTGGGGGTAGTGTTTTAGGGTTTAGGGTTGTGTTGTAGTGTTTGCGTAGTGTAGGGTCATGCTGGGGGTAGTGTTTTAGGGTTTAGGGTTGTGTTGTAGTGTTTGCGTAGTGTAGGGTCATGCTGGGGGTAGTGTTTTAGGGTTTAGGGTAGTGTTGTAGTGTTTGCGTAGTGTAGGGTCATGCTGGGGTGTAGTGTTTTAGGGTTTTGGGTAGTGTTGTAGTGTTTGCGTAGTGTAGGGTCATGCTGGGGGTAGTGTTTTAGGGTTTAGGGTAGTGTTGTAGTGTTTGTGTAGTGTAGGGTCATGCTGGGGGTAGTGTTTTAGGGTTTAGGGTAGTGTTGTAGTGTTTGTGTAGTGTAGGGTCATGCTGGGGGTAGTGTTTTAGGGTTTAGGGTAGTGTTGTAGTGTTTGTGTAGTGTAGGGTCATGCTGGGGGTAGTGTTTTAGGGTTTAGGGTAGTGTTGTACTGTTTGTGTAGTGTAGGGTCATGCTGGGGGTAGTGTTTTAGGGTTTAGGGTAGTTTAGTTGTTTAGTGTATGCTAAAGGCATATTCGTTCTAAAAGTTTTCGTTATTTTAATTTGCGGCCTAATAGTACATGCGGGATTTTTTTTGCGGACTGATGGTATGCGGGATTTCGTCATATATTCGCTAATCATACTTTCTATGGCAAAATGAACCCCCTCATTTTGTTCCTTTTTAAATTAAATGTTTTAAGAGTTACCACTTTATTCCAATCAAGATGGCTTCAGGTGTGCCATACCTTTGTAATAAGTAGGACTGTTAGCACTCTAGTTGTTCTTTAGAACACTCTGGGACAATCTGTCATTGGGCTATAGTTGGGCTACATCTGGCTGATATTTGGGCTACATTTGGTTTTTTGTCTCTGGTGGCCATCTTTGGGCTACATTGGGCTACATTGGGCTACATTGGGCTACATTTGGGCTCCAACATATATATAGCCCAATGTAGCCCAATTTATATTTTTCAAAGTTAATTTTCGTAAAAACCACTGGAGCCTATATCTTGAGACATAGCAAAGGCACATCGGGCTACCAGTCCCTACAATTTTGCCAAGTTTGGTGTAAATCCATTCAGCCGTTCAGCCTAAAAGTGAGGCCAACCGCCCTATGGAAAATTGCATGGGAAAAACACGTTTTGGGACCCCCCTTTTTTCTCGGCCCCCCCTTGACGAAAACCCCCCAAATTTTCAGGGGCTGCTCAGAAACGAAATGTTCCATTTTCCTGAAAATTTCAGCCAATTCTGTCCTCATAAGCCAAAGTTATTCGACATAGAATTTTCAAAAATCCCATAGGAAAAAAATCCTAACTATATATACCTACTGGCTATCGCCAGTAGGTAATATATATATATATATATATATATATATATATATATATATATATATATATATATATATATATATATTACCTACTGGCGGTCACCAGTAGGTATATATAGTTAGGATTTTTTTCCTATGGGATTTCTGAAAATTCTATGTCGAATAACTTTGGCGTTTTTGGACGGAATTGGCTGGAATTTTCAGCAAAATGGCACATTTTGTTTCTGAGTAGCCCCTTTTTGGGGAGGTTTCGTCAAGGGGGGCCGAGAAAAAAGGGGGGTCCCAAAACGCGTTTTTCCCATTCATTTTTCCAACGGGCGGTTGGAATCACTTTTAGCTCGAACGGCTGAATGGATTTACACGAAACTTGGCAAAATTGGAGATATGGTTTGCCCGACGTGCCTTTGCTATATATGTGCTCCAGTGGATTTTGAGAAATTAACGTTTTTAAAAACAGATATATCTGTGACAGCGCTCCGGTTAGCGCTCCGGTTCGTGTACCTGACGCGTAACGGAACTTCGCGAAGCGAAGCTGATTGGTTCTCCGGTGTCTGTCAACATTCTAAACAGTCCGGAACGGCCGCCATCTTGTCTCTCGGTAGGATCGAGAGACAAGAGGTGGAGAAAAACGAAGGGGGAATTTAATGAAAGGGGTCAAGGTAGACCCCTCCTGACCCCTTAGGATTGATGAGGGGGATATTAAAGTGCCCCGCGGGGCAAAAAATAAAACCAAATTTTTTTTGGCGATTTTTCGCCGTAGAGGCGCGTCTCGGTACGCGAACCGGGTAGCTTACCAGTAGCGTAACGGGAGTTCGCCATTTTGTGTTTCAGTCTAATTTAATCACAAGATGGCGGAAAAACAATGTGGGGAAATGAGTATAAGGGGGCACGGGAGATGTATCCTGACCCCCTAGGTTTTCTGAGGGTGGCTGAGGACGCTCATATATGTCGAAAAAAACCCCATTTTTTAAATTTTTCGCGCGGTTAGCTGCCGGTACGCGAACCGGGGAGCGAACATAAGTGAAAATTAGTAATTTTAGTTAAAGTAGCTCTGAAAAGAGCTTTTGGGTTCTGTGTAAGTTCTAGGTACTTATAAGTAGGTACCAATACACAGTCTTAAATTTTGTATGAAAACTCTGTTGCCCTCATCTGAGAAGTGCACACCATCTCCTCTGTAGATATCTTGCATGTAATAACACAAGTTATTGTTGTAGATGGCACCCATTCCATGGTCTCTCATATAAGCTGAAACAGACTTATTTACATGCTTCCTCGCTTTCTCAACTTGTGGACAAAATTGATTGGACCACCTCCATTTCTGTCTTTGGCATATATTTGAATATACCAAGGCAGTTTGAGGAAAAAGTGCCATCAATTGCTCAAAGGTGTCCTTTAAAAGCATTTCCAGACCTACCCCAGTCAAAGTGCCCAAATCATTTCCTCCACAGTGCACTATTATGAGGTCAGGGTTTGGCAAATGCAAAAAGGTTTTCACCAATGGTATCAATTGGTGACATCTCAATCCTCTCTGGCCAATCCACTTGATTTCCACATTTTGTAAATTGAGGTTGTGTAAATTTCTTTTATCAGCATACCTGTGAGCCCAGTGTCTTTCTTTTAACATTACTCTCAGTTTACTTACTCTTCTTTTTTAAAAAAAAAAAATGTTTGAGTTCGCTTCCGGTTCGCGTACCGGCGCGCGAACCGGGAAACGAACCAAAAGAAATAGAGGTTGTCAGAGTGCTAAACATTCTAGCAAATTCTTATAAAGGGGAGGTAGTTCTGAAAAGAACTTTTTTTATTATTTTTGTTGTTTTATATTTTTTTTATGAGATGTCATCAGTGATGTCATCAGTGATGTCATTTGAGATGTCATCAGTGATGTCATTTGAGATGTCATCAGTGATGTCATCAGTGATGTCACTGACCATGTCATGAATGATGTAATATGTGACATCATCAGCAGTGGATTGCGGGTGCGCGATTTATAGTTAGTGCAACTAACTATATATGGAATTTCAATGGTTTTGTGTGAGTAAAATAAGGTTTTGTAAATGCGAATTCCTAACTATATATGGTCTATAACCTATGGTTTTTTCAGTGAATTTTCAAGGTTTTGTAAATGCTAATTCCTAACTATATATGGTCTATAACCTATGGTTTTTCAGTGAATATATATATATATATATATTTATATATATATATATATATATATATATATATATATATATTCCTCACAAATGTTCCCGTCGCAGAGGGAACGCTATCTGTTGGTGCCTGCGTTTGAGACCGGGTACATGTCTCCTTTCAAATCGGAAAGAAATAAGAACTTACGCGGCACACTTCTTGGCAGTAGTTATTTTCTTTTATTTCAGGTCAATCGCAAAACTCCTACGCGTTTCGAACAAACGTTCTTGGTCACGGCAGTGTTCTACATTAGTCCCTTTTCAATTTCCACATTTTATACTCAATCTCATTACATTTGTAGATCAATGCATTCTGGGCCATGTAGTTACTGTATATTTTACATTTCATTTTGTTTCATTTGTCAGGGTAATAGTGGGGTCGCATATCATTAAGTGGTGCACTATTATACGTTTACTCTTAAGTAGAATATATTACGTGTTTCACGGAATAACAAAAAATATATTCACGTATATTGACATACTAGTGCCTTTCACTGAATGATGTCACCTTTGTTCCTCGGGCTGAGTGCCCTTTTCCCCACTTATTACCCTTAAGTTGTCATATGTAATCGGCCTTATTCTACATTGTGCTGCAATTTTTGCCAGAGTTTCCACCAGAACCAAACTGTACATAACACAATATTACTAAAGTTTTTCACTGTCATTTTTACAAATGAACATGCATCTCCTCATCTGCATTCAGTCCCAAAGGATGTTTTGTTTTAAACTTAATTATCAATTTAGACTCCAGTCTTCTTAGTTTCAGTAGTCTATCTCACCCTCGTTCTTGTTTTAGGATTGTTGCAAGGCCTAGATACTTTATATCTTGCCACGTCTTTCCAGCGTGAGTTCTAATATGTTTGGCCATGGCATATGCATTGTCCAGATTTTGAATTGCCCGGATATGTTCTAGTGTCCTCTTTTTTAATGGACACTTTGTACTGCCTATGTATTCTTTCCCACAGTAACATTTCAACATGTAGACTACAAATGTTGTTTCACACGTTATTTTGGTCTTGATAACAAAGTCCTTGCCTGAGGGATCTTTCAAAGTTGTTGTATTTTGTCCAATTTTACATGCTTTGCATGTCATGCATTTTGTAAATCCATAACTTCTTTTTTGAAGCCAATCTGCAGATTTTTTTGTTGTTGAAAAATGACTTCGCACCAAATGGTCTGAAAGATTTGGCGCTCTTCGATATGAGATAAGGGGCCCAGTTCCAATTCCAGTTCCTATGTCTGGGTCCTTCCTAAGTACATGCCAGTACTTTGATAATATTTTCTGAATTTTGTAACTTTCTTTTGTGTAGGTTGCGATCATTCGCGGTTGTTCTACTTTACCATGTTTAGTCTGCATGTGCTTTTCGTTGCTTGTTGTTCCGTCATCTTGGATTTCTTTATTCAATGTTTCTATTCTTGATTTCAATCTTGCTTTTTGTTCCCCCTGAATGATGTCAATGTGTTTGTATCCACGTTCTGTAAAGCAATCTTTTGTATCTTTGAATTTCTTTTCCATTTCCTCATTTGTTGAGCAATTTCTTCTCATACGGAGAAATTCTCCGTATGGTATGCTCTTTTTCATTTTTTGGTTGAAAAGGAATACATTGTTATACAGACACATGATGATCATGTCAATTATCATTTTTGAATGTTCTCTTTCTGTGATTGGCCTTTGTTTCAGGAAGAATTCGATGGCACTGATTCCCTTTTCATGGCTAATGGAGGTTAAGAGAGACACCACATCTATTGTTACTAAAAAATAGGATGGATGCCAATCTGTGTTCATTAACAATTTCAAAAAATCCCCGGTGTCCTTGATGTAGGATGTTAATGTTGGCACCATGGGAGCAATAAAATGGTCTACATAATTTGCAACGTTTTCGTATAATCCACCACAGCTTGAGATTATAGGCCTTCTGGGGGGTCTGTTGAGTGTTTTATGCACTTTTGGTAAAAAGTACATGGTTGGTGTGACTGGATTTTCCACCATTAGATATTTCTTTTCATTTTCCGTGATTAAACCTTTATGTAGCCAATAATTCAATTGTATTTCTAGCTCTGTTGTGAATTCAGGAATAGGATTCTTTGTTAGTAGTTCATAATTCTTTTTTTCATTCAATTGGCGAAGGGCTTCATCGATATAATGCTGTTTATCCATTACAATGATGTTTCCACCCTTGTCCGCAGGTTTAATTTCAATCATGGTGTTGTTTTTTAACGATTGAATCGCTGCTCGTTCTTTTTTTGTTAGATTCTCTTTCGTATTTGAGTGAATGTTATTTTTCATTTCCTCTATGTCACTCATTACCAGATCATAAAATTGGTCAATTTTGTTGCCAGGATGTAGAATTGGATAAAATTTCGACTTTGCTTTAAAGGTGGTTTTCATGTGTTTATCAGTTGTAATTTCCATTTGGTCCAGAATTTGGGTGTCTGTTATTTGGGACCCTGTCACTTAATTTGCAAGTTCATAGGCGATGCGTATATGTGGTACATCTTCAATATTATATATATCACAGCCTGTTTCAGTGACTTGATCTTGGATAGGTTGTGATATTGATTGTTCCATATCTCCTGCACCAACATTTATCTGATTTCCTCGAGATATTTCTTGGTTTTCCATTGATTCAGAGTTTTTTTTTTTGGCAAAGAACTTTTTTAACTTAAGTTTCCTTATATAATTATAGAGGTCTATTTTTGTGTCAACTTGCTCATGGTGGATTTCCGTACAAAATGAGAGACCTTTATTTAATAGTTTAATTTCTTCAATGGAAAGATTATATCTTGACAAGTTTATCACCAGGTTTGGTGTTCCTTTTTGCTTTGTGATGAGCTTTTCCCTGGTCTGGATCTTGGATTGTATCGCCCTCCTTTGTCGATTCCCTCGTCTTGTTTTGTGTTTTGTTTTCCTGAGTATTGGTAGCCTCTTCCTCTTGCTCTTTGTCTCCGATATCCTCGTCCACTTGGATTGTAACGTTGTGTCTGCTGCTCGTGATAGAGCAGCACCATCTCCTCTAAAAAAGAAAACCTACGTATACCAGCTGCTCTTTGTTCACCCTCGCAGAAATCAGACTCTGATCCACTGGTTGGTTGATTTGTGCCTCTTTTCGTTGTATCCCATTGTTTGTTCACGGAGTCAAATTTGCGTGCAAAGGTCAATATTGTTCCAAATTTATAGTAATCTTCATCTCTATGAAACTTTCGTTCCTTTCTTTTTTGAACATCATGTTTGTCCAAATTTTTATCCAATTCCATTTTGTGTTTTTTTATAATTGCACTAGCTTCTTTTAATGCTGTTATTTCTGCTTCCGTTTCAGTTATTTTTTGAAGTAGTTCTTCCACTTCTTTTCTTGCATATTTTTTGATTATTTTCATCATAGGTTTAGAACAGTCCATATTATTATTGCCCCACTCTTCCAACATTTCAGGCTTAGTGTCGGGGTGATTGGGGAGAGTAAATATCCGGAGACCTCTAGGTACCATGTTGCATTCCAGATATTTTTCTAGCGTAATTATCTCCCATCCTCGTGATATTTCTTTTCTCATTAGTTTTTCCAATTTTAAAAATAGTTACTTTAATGTAGTGATATTTTTGTGGCGCTGTCTTTTTACCTCCTTCTGCGCCAGTTGTTTGTTTGATGTTACTTCTTTGAAACATTGTCTCTGCTTTCGCTAATCTTCGCGTCGTTCTTTCTTCCATTTTGGTGTTTATTTTAATTTTTATTTTTCAGTGTGTATAGTTTGGACAGTGCGGCACTCACAGCACAGTTGCAGTATTTAATTTCTTTTTCTATTTGGTTATTACGTGGAATGTAATAATAAGAACACTGTTCCTTTAAGATGTTGTGGATACGGGTATTTGGTCACCCGTTTGCGTGACCTGATGATTTGCCAAGAAGGGTTGTATAAAGCAATTCATACACTTTATTTACTTCTTTTGTAAAGCTCCTTAGCCGTTTATTTTAACATTCAACCCCACTCGGCTTTGCTTGTATTATCGATGTTCACACACATCCGACTGAGCACGTTGACGCTCAACCAGGGTGTCCGTGAGTTGTTCTTTTCAGGATCACTCCTTCCTGCTGTATCCTGTGTTCAATTTTGATGTCTCAGGCTCCGTGCTTGATCCCAGTGTTTTCTGTGGAATCCTGTAAGCAAAAGCCGGGTTCTCCTCTGTGTATATTACAGACCGGGAACGTGTCTCCTTTCAAATCGGAAACAAGAACTTACGCGGCACACTTCTTGGCAGTACATTCTGGGCCATGTAGGTATTGTATATTTTACATGTCATTTTGTTTCATTTGTCAGGGTAATAGTGGGGTCGCATATCATTAAGTGGTGCACTATTATACGTTTACTCTTAAGTAGAATATATTACGTGTTTCACGGAATAACAAAAAATATATTCACGTATATTGACATACTAGTGCCTTTCACTGAATGATGTCACCTGACAAATGAAACAAAATGACATGTAAAATATACAATAACTACATGGCCCAGAATGCATTGTTCTACAAATGTAATGAGATTGAGTATAAAATGCGGAAATTGAAAAGGGACTAATGTAGAACACTGCCGTGACCAAGACCGTTTGTTCGAAACGCGTAGGAGTTTTGCGATTGACCTGAAATAAAAGAAAATAACTACTGCCAAGAAGTGTGCCGCGTAAGTTCTTGTTTGGCGCGGGAAACACCCAACGAGTTTCAACGTTTCCTCACTTCTTGTTCACGGGTGAGGTTACATTGTTGCCATTCTTTTTTTTAAAGAGACATAGTCTCGTTGTAAGCGTGCACGTGATCATAAACATAAACAACATATTTAGTCACTCTTGTCTGTTTACATCAAATCAATAAGGTTTTGCAATGTGTATTACACTTTCATGTGAAGACTTAAACATAAATTAAATGTCCCAAACATTTTTACATTTTGCAAAATACTTTGGCAGCCAGACGCGAGCAATATGCACTCTTTTAATTGTTCACATTGAACACATTGTCTCGTATATACTGGCCCTAAACTCAATTCTGCCAATTGGGCACGGCCAATCTATACAAACATTGAAAGCTTCACTTCAAAATTCTAGTATCAACCTTCAGCCAATTCGGCCCCAGTGGGCATAAATAGTCCAAAATACACATGTCATTCATGCTTCATAAGAATGTAGCTATTAATAACCAAACTATAAATTGTGCTATGGTGAATAAAAACATTCAAAATCAAGAGTTCATCATGGCTGACCATTTTCCAAAAGTTCTCTTATTTAGTTGTTTATGAGTGTACTGAAAGTTCCTCATCAAGGTTAAGACCTGTTGGATTTACCGTGTTATACTTAATAATAATTTTGGACACAAGTCTTCTCAACCCCCTCAATCTGTTGCCGCCCCTTTCTTTTATTGGTATACAGTCCAGAGCATAAAATTTCACGAGGTCTGGATTTTGGTTATGTGTAACTGCAAAATGACGCGCAATTGGATATGGGCGTTCTACATTCTTAATAGCCCTCAGGTGATCGAGGAATTTTCTTTTTTTTTTTAGATTTGTGCAGCGTGCTCCCGATATAAAATTTGTTACATGGACACTTTAGAGCATAGATCGCGTAATCAGTGTTGCAGTTTAGATGTTTTGTGAATTTGTATGGTGGTTGATTTGTGTTATTTTAGGATTTTTGCAGTTTTCACTGTGTTTGCATGCTTTGCACTTAGTGCAAGTAAAAAAACCTGTTACACCACTGCTCTTCTTAGGTTTTTTATTCATTTGCTGAGTGTATCTTTCAAAGATTTCGCCTTTCTCAAGGTGATAAAGGGATTTTCTGCAATCCCTTGCTCAATGTCTGTTTTAAGAATTTCCCAACATTTTTTCAGGCTTCTTCTGACTTCCCAGGATTGACAGTTAGTTGTAGTCTGTAATTAATCTAATTCGTTCTTTTTTCTCTCTATGTTTTGGAATCAACAGTTCACATCTCTTCAATTTGTCTACTTGGAGTTCAAGGTTTTGAATGACCTTATTACTGTAACCTCTTTCGCTAAATCTTTGCACCATGATCACTTTTTTTTTGATAGTCTGATTCTGTGCCGCAGTTTCTTTTGGCTCTAATCAATTCGCCCAAAGGAATACTGCGGATTAAGTTTGCTGGATGGCAACTCCCTGCATGTAACAGACTATTGCCCGCTGTTTTCTTGCAAAATAATTTGCTAGTCAGTTTATTATTCAGAACGGTTAGCTTAAGATCAAGAAAATCAATACTCATCTTACTCAAGTGACTAGTAAACTGTAGATTAAGTGAATTGTCATTCAATAGTATTTCAAATTCCTTGGCTTGTTCTTCAGTACCATTCCATATACAAAATATGTCATCAATGTACCTGACCCAGAGGACGACATGGTCAATAAAGTGGGAGATGTTGTTCACCACTTGCTTCTCCCACCAGCCCAGGTAAAGACCTGCAAAGCTGGGGGCAAAGCAAGTTCCCATTGCCGTCCCCTGGGTCTGCTTGTACAGTTGTTTATTAAATATGAAGAAATTGTTATGTAGACAAAACAAGATCATATCTAACAACATTTCAGTGTGCATTAAAAAAGAGAGCGATCTTCCCTTGACAAAATATCTGCAAGCGTCTATACCTAAATCTTGTGGTATACCTGTGTATAGGCTGGCTACGTCAAAACCTATCAATAGATAATTCTGATCCCAAACTACATCATTGATGATTCTGAGGAAATCCTAACTGTCTTTGACATATGATGGAAGGGTTTGTACAAAGGGCTGGAGAAAGTGGTTTACATAACGCAATTTATTTTCAAGCAGACTTCCCCTCGAGGACACTATAGGTCGCCCTGGTAGTGTAACTATGTTTTTATGTAGTTTCGGCAAAAGGTATAATGCCGGAATTTGTGGGTGTCTACAGAGTAGAAATTCATATTCCTCTAAAAGACCTTTTTCTTTCCAGTCAATGTCATTCAGTTGTTTACGACCTCCTGCCAAATACATTTCTAGGGGCCAAATAACAACATTTCCCCCTTTGTCAGAGCTTTTTATCACCACATCAGTGTAACTTTCTATTTCTTGTACCGCCTGAAATATATATATATTTTTATTTATTCTAAAACAGTCTCCAAGCACACAGAGCCTCCAACCCTTCAGGGCGGCCTCTTTTAAACAACAAGCATGGCGCAGCCTGTCAATCATCATTGTCCAGACAAGAAAGTACAGAGGCCCTTTTTTTCAAGCAGAGTTTTAATTTCAGAGGTATTAAGCAGCACACCTTTTCATTTCCCTTACGTGTTTCAGCACAGCCTTGGTCACAGGTGAGAAAAAAGGTTAAAGTGCAAAGTGCATTGTGTCCACTTTTTTATGTTGAAAGTCACATGACCAAGAGTAAAAAATACAAGTCCCATAATGCTCTGTACTTGCTGCATTATTGCATGCAATTACAATGAATCCTCTTACTCCTCGATGTTAAAGGAAATGTTCTTTGTACCTGCATTTAAGTTGTGGCGCAATATTCTCCTAGCCATGTGATCTTGTGCACATTCCTGCATTTCTGATCCTCTCTGAGATTGCATTCATATTTCAGAATGGTCAGAGTGGGATGTCATCCCCTCCGACTCCCTTCCTCCAACAGTCACCAGATTTTGCTATACTAACACCTCCCCAATGGGCTGGTGACTGCGAGTGGGTCATGCTCCTGAATTAAATTCCAAAAAAGTCTCCAAGCACACGGATCCTCTAACCCTTCAGACGGCCTCTTTTGAACAACAGGCATGGAGCAGCCTGTGATTCGTCATCGTCCGGACAAGAAAGTACAGAGGTCCGTTTCTGGAAGCAGAGTTTTAATTTCAGAGGTATTAAGCAACACACCTTTTCATTTCCCTACTCGGTCGGTCAAAGCAGTTTATTTTCTTACGACAGACAAGGATGATGCATTTCGGCCATGGTTAAAGGAGGTGCTGTTGACACTTTGGGAGGGCATTGAAATGAGCACCGGGTTGTTTTTAATTTCTGCCACTGCATTCCGCCAGCAGCCCACGTGGGTAAAGATGCTTTTTGGACTTCCAGTCCCACAATACTTGCTGTGTTGTCACATGGTTAATAAAGGGAAGATACTGGAACCATAAATTGTTGGTGGTCTCTGTGCAGTGTACCTATGATGAAGAGCGCGATGCTCGAAACGCGTCAGGACTGGCATAGACGCGGGCGCTCAGCAAACCTCCTCCTGACTTTCACTTACCTGCCACGAGTGCGGTTCAACTAGGAGCAATCCCATATATATATATATATATATATATATATATATATATATATATATATTACCTACTGGCGGTCACCAGTAGGTATATATAGTTAGGATTTTTTTCCTATGGGATTTCTGAAAATTCTATGTCGAATAACTTTGGCGTTTTTGGACGGAATTGGCTGGAATTTTCAGCAAAATGGCACATTTTGTTTCTGAGTAGCCCCTTTTTGGGGAGGTTTCGTCAAGGGGGGCCGAGAAAAAAGGGGGGTCCCAAAACGCGTTTTTCCCATTCATTTTTCCAACGGGCGGTTGGAATCACTTTTAGCTCGAACGGCTGAATGGATTTACACGAAACTTGGCAAAATTGGAGATATGGTTTGCCCGACGTGCCTTTGCTATATATGTGCTCCAGTGGATTTTGAGAAATTAACGTTTTTAAAAACAGATATATCTGTGACAGCGCTCCGGTTAGCGCTCCGGTTCGTGTACCTGACGCGTAACGGAACTTCGCGAAGCGAAGCTGATTGGTTCTCCGGTGTCTGTCAACATTCTAAACAGTCCGGAACGGCCGCCATCTTGTCTCTCGGTAGGATCGAGAGACAAGAGGTGGAGAAAAACGAAGGGGGAATTTAATGAAAGGGGTCAAGGTAGACCCCTCCTGACCCCTTAGGATTGATGAGGGGGATATTAAAGTGCCCCGCGGGGCAAAAAATAAAACCAAATTTTTTTTGGCGATTTTTCGCCGTAGAGGCGCGTCTCGGTACGCGAACCGGGTAGCTTACCAGTAGCGTAACGGGAGTTCGCCATTTTGTGTTTCAGTCTAATTTAATCACAAGATGGCGGAAAAACAATGTGGGGAAATGAGTATAAGGGGGCACGGGAGATGTATCCTGACCCCCTAGGTTTTCTGAGGGTGGCTGAGGACGCTCATATATGTCGAAAAAAAACCCATTTTTTAAATTTTTCGCGCGGTTAGCTGCCGGTACGCGAACCGGGGAGCGAACATAAGTGAAAATTAGTAATTTTAGTTAAAGTAGCTCTGAAAAGAGCTTTTGGGTTCTGTGTAAGTTCTAGGTACTTATAAGTAGGTACCAATACACAGTCTTAAATTTTGTATGAAAACTCTGTTGCCCTCATCTGAGAAGTGCACACCATCTCCTCTGTAGATATCTTGCATGTAATAACACAAGTTATTGTTGTAGATGGCACCCATTCCATGGTCTCTCATATAAGCTGAAACAGACTTATTTACATGCTTCCTCGCTTTCTCAACTTGTGGACAAAATTGATTGGACCACCTCCATTTCTGTCTTTGGCATATATTTGAATATACCAAGGCAGTTTGAGGAAAAACTGCCATCAATTGCTCAAAGGTGTCCTTTAAAAGCATTTCCAGACCTACCCCAGTCAAAGTGCCCAAATCATTTCCTCCACAGTGCACTATTATGAGGTCAGGGTTTGGCAAATGCAAAAAGGTTTTCACCAATGGTATCAATTGGTGACATCTCAATCCTCTCTGGCCAATCCACTTGATTTCCAGATTTTGTAAATTGAGGTTGTGTAAATTTCTTTTATCAGCATACCTGTGAGCCCAGTGTCTTTCTTTTAACATTACTCTCAGTTTACTTACTCTTCTTTTTTAAAAAAAAAAAATGTTTGAGTTCGCTTCCGGTTCGCGTACCGGCGCGCGAACCGGGAAACGAACCAAAAGAAATAGAGGTTGTCAGAGTGCTAAACATTCTAGCAAATTCTTATAAAGGGGAGGTAGTTCTGAAAAGAACTTTTTTTATTATTTTTGTTGTTTTATATTTTTTTTATTATTTTTCTGAACATTTTTTTTTTTGGAACGGTTTTATATTTTTTTGATGGGGGAGAAACAAAAATGATTCATTATGAAGGGCTCAACAGGAGCAACAAAAAAAAAGATAATTTATTTTCTGGGGCGTTTTGCACATTTGTGATTGTCAATTGCTTTATTAATTAAATGTATGCTGCTCTCTCTGAAGCAAATAAGTTGGCCACAAAAAATGCATATGTGCTTCAGATTGCCAAATTTCATTTGGATATTTGGGACCATCTCCCTCGCCTCTGGTCCCATCACTGCCTCTTCATTGGTGGATGTACTGGCCACAGGTCGGGGGTTATCCACCAGATCACATACTTGTGCAGCACTGTAATTTATAGGGTGCCACCTTTCCATATGGCGATGCATGGTATAATTACCATAACTGTATTTCTTTTCTGTTCCTCTGGACAGTTCATTTTTACAAATCAGGCAGGTAACATACCGGGCATTTACATTTTTTTGTTCCGGGGAAATGAAAAAAATTGCCAAATATAACTTTCTTTAACATGGGACCTCCTTGGCTGTTCAGGTAAAAACCTCCCTGTCCCTTGCTCCTCCTCCTCTTCTTCCTCTTCTTCCTCCTCTTGTTGTAGGATGCCCTGAGGAGGTGGTCCTCTCTTCCTAGGAGGTTGTGGTGGTGGTGGGGGTCCACCAGCTGCAGCAATCAATGACGCCATTTCTATGGTATTCAAAAAAGGTCTTTCTCTCATAAAAATAAAAGTCAGAGTGAGGAAAAAAGGTGGGGCTTTCATCATTTGAGAAAAAAAACATGTTCTAATCCAATGAAAAGTGTTATTTTTAGGTCATATGGCCAAGCCCTCCATCATTAGGAAACCAAAAGTAAAATGAACCAATAAAAAGTTTTATAAACAAGTCACATGACCTGTTATGCTTACGTTACGCGCTCCGCGCCACGCCCTGGATCGCTTCCGGGGCGCTGCGCTTCGCGCCTCGGTTCGCGTTCTGGAGCGCTTCCGGGTGCGCTAACGCGGCGCGTCATAAGACGCATTACACGGTAACGCGATACGTCGCGCTTACGCGACGCGTCACGATGTTGCTTTCTAACGCGGTAGTTGCGCTAACGGAACGTTTACCGTTCGCGGACCGGGTCGCGGAACAAAATGAAGCTAACAGGAAGCTGCCCGGTTCGAGGACCGGCGGGCAAAACAAAAAAAATATATAAATAAAAAAATTATATTACAAAAATATAAAATATATTTTTGAATTAGAATAAGAATACATTTTACAGCTTTTGATATATCTATTAAAAAAACATTGAAATTCACTGAAAAAACCATAGGTTATAGACCATATATAGTTACGGATTAGCATTTCATTTGAGATGTCATCAGTGATGTCATCAGTGATGTCACTGACCATGTCATGAATGATGTAATATGTGACATGATCAGCAGTGGATTGTGGGTGCGCGATATATAGTTAGTGCAACTAACTATATATGCGAATTTCAATGGTTTTGTGCGAGTAAAATAAGGTTTTGTAAATGCTAATCCCTAACTATATATGGTCTATAACCTATGGTTTTTCAGTGAATTTTTAAGGTTTTGTAAATGCTAATTCCTATCTATATATGGTCTATAACCTATGTTTTTTTCAGTGAATATATATATATATATATATATATATATATATATATATATATATATATACATATATATATATATATATATATATATATATATATATATATATATATATATATATATATTGTGTGTGTGTATATATATGTATATTAATGGGTTTGTGTATATATATATCGCCAGTAGGTATATATAGTTAGGATTTTTTCTCTATGGGACTTTTGAAAATTCTATGTCTAATAACTTTGGCGTTTGTGGACGGAATCGGCTGAAATTTTCAGGAAAATGGCATATTTTGTTTCTGAGCAGCCCCTGAAGATTTGGGGGGGTTTCGTTAAGGGGGGGCCGAGAAAAAAGGGGGGTCCCAAAACGCGTTTTTCCCATGTTAATTTCCATAGGGCGTTTGGCCTCACTTTTAGCTCGAACGGCTCAATGGATTTGCACGAAACTTGGCAAAATTGTAGGGACTGTTAGCCCGATGTGCCTTTGCTGGGTCTCAATATATGTGCTCCAGTGGATTTTGAGAAATTAACGTTTTAAAAAATGTATATATCTGTGACAGCGTCCCAGATAGCGCTCCTGATCGCGTACTTTTCGCGTCACGGAGCTTTGCGAAGCGATGCTGATTGGCTCTCCGGGGTCTGTCAACATTCTAAACAGTCCGGTGCGGCCGCCATCTTGCCTCTCGGTAGGATCGAGAGACATGAAGAGGTGAAAAACGAAGGGGGAATTTAATGAAAGGGGGCAAGGTAGACCCCTCTTGACCCCCTAGGAATGATGTTGGGGTTATTAAAGGGTCCCGTGGGGAAAATAAAAAAAACATAGATTTTTCACGGTAGAAGCGCTACCCGGATCGCGAACCGGGCCGCAAACTGGTAGCGAAACGGGAATTCGCCATTTTGTGTTTCAATTTAATTAAATTACTAGGTATAAGGGGGTACGGGAGACGTATCCTGATCCCTTATGTTTTCTGAGGGTGGCTGAGGAGGCTCATATATGTTGATACATGTCTTCCAGCGGCTGTGCGTGAGCGTTTTATTTTTTTTGCTGCGTGACGTCTGTTAACGTTCGATTCGATGGAAATCAGGAAGTGTTGACCTCCATTTTGTCACTGCGATAAAATATTTTGTTATAAATTAATCCTTATTGATAAACATTGTCTGCGCCATCTTGCCTTTTTTCCAATGCCACAATTTTGTTGTGCACGGCAGCCATTTTAGATGCCTTGACCAGACCCACTCTCTGCACGCCTCGATTTTCAGCACGGCTCCCCACCCTCGCAAGCATCTCCCCCACGCACTGGTCACCCCCGCTCTCTCTCTCATGCATGGGCCATAAACCTCCCCCCATCTGCGCTGCTCTTCCCTGAGAATCACACCCCGTGCCCGCCCGACACCTCCCTTTCACCCTATTCACTACCGCACCCTCTGACACTCCTCTTCCTCTGTGTCCGATTGTCCAGGTTGGTCCCAGGCTATCACCTAGCCCTGCGGATGTAGTTTATGGCCCCAGCTGTAGAGAATCCAGACATGCCAACCCTCCCGATTCAGGCGTGAGACTACCGATTTCAGTGCTAGTCTCCCGCCTCCCGATTCCTGCAAGCAAAAACCCGATTCCTCGGGGGTTTCAGCTGACAGGGCTTGGTATTGTGTTACGTGCTAATTCTTCCAGGAAACGTCGGAGGGCCGATGCAGGGGCTCTAGAAGGGGTGATAAACCATTTAAGCCTCATTAACAAGCGCATGGTCTTTTAAAGATGTGTGAAGTACTCGGGGCGGCGGTGTGTGTGCCCTGTTTCAGGAGCGGGCGGGGGGCGGGGGGGGGCACTGCCAGCAACTTGCCAGGCCAGGCAGTGTTCAACACTTGCATCACCCTTTCTCTGCCTGCTATTGCGCTCCATGCTTCGGAAAGGTAAGTAAAAGAACGTGCATTTGAGTTTGAAATGTATGATCCTGCAGCAGCACACTTCCAAAGCCCACACATGACAATAACCCGATTCAAGGCCCCATTCTCCTGATTTTTTTTAAAAAAATCTCCCACTTTGCTCTTCTGAAATGTTGGCATGTATGAGAATCATCCCTCTTCAAAGGAGTTACAGTAGATGAAGGCCCCCACCCCATGATATCCGTCACACCATACGGGTTCCTACTATCTGATAACCATCCTGTATTGTGCTTGGGGAGGGGATTCTCACTGTGAGGGTGTGTGGGACCGAGCCTGAAGCGGAAGATTCCAGGGATGCCTCTTTGTACATCAAAGTTTTTACAATTATGTGTCACATTAAAAATATACTCCAACAAAGTAGTAGGATTATAACACTTTAATAACTTATACATATATAGAACGCAACAAAAACAGTAAATACATTTAAACATTTTTTTGAAAAAAGAAGCAACAATGGTCAGTAGCTGTGTTTTGTGTGAATAGTCCCAAGGCAGCACAACGTGCTGAGTTCTGGACGGCACCCAGGTGATGTTACCTGGGTGCCGCACTGGTTTTTGGTATCCTACAATGCAGCTCCGAAAAACGGTGTGGGGCGTCCCGGGGGGTGCACGGGGAGGCCTTGTCAGTAGCGGTCTGTTGTGCGAATAGTCCCAAACCAGCAGAACGCGCTGAGATGTGGATGGCACCCAGGTGATGTCCAGTAAGTTGTCGAACTGGTTTTGGCATCCTACAATGCTGCTCTGAAAAACGGCGTGGGGCGCCCCGGGGGGGGGGGGAGGCGGCGTGAACAGGCCTCCCCAGGTGGCGGCTCGTGTGGTGTAGTGGGGCGCCCCTTTACCGTTTCAGTTGCCATTCCGCCCGCTTTTGGTACACTGTGCCAAAATCCGCCATTCAGCTGAGTTGCGCCTACTCTTGCGGTTCAGTGATAGGCGGCTGCCACAGGACTCTCAAAATGGCGGCAGGCTCTTTCCTTTTTGGGCCTGGTCCACTAAAATGGCCCTGGGACACCTTGGAACTCGGACGCTTGTCTGCTGGGTCTTGGACCCCATTCTCGAAAGCGTCCCCTCAGCCGTGAAGATTCTACAAAAGTCTTGGGGGCCCTCGACTCCTGCAGGCTTCCGGTGGGGAGCGGCTGCCATGATTGCTCGCGGAATGACCACGACGGAGCCACGAGATGGTGGTGCTTTCATGCTGACGCCAGCTTCAGTCTGAAACATCCAGAAACAAGGTGGGGGTTTCATCGTTTGGGAAAAAAAAATGTTCTAAACCAATGAAAAGTGTTATTTTTAGGTCATATGACCAAGCCTTCCATCATTATGAAACCAAAAGTAAAATGAACCAATGAAAAGTTTTATAAACAAGTCACATGACCTGTTATGCGGCATAGGGCTATAAAAAGCGTAGAAAATCCGTTGGCACGTGAGGCGGCGTCAGTATCGGACCGATGTGCGAATAGGCCGAAGGCAGCACAACGCGCCGAGATCCGGATGGCACCGAGGTGGTGGCCAGCAAGTTGCTGCACTGGTGTGGCTACCCTACAATGCTGCGCCGAAAGTCGGCGTGGGGCGCCCCGTTGGCCTGTGAGGTTGCGTCAGTCAGTGGGGGCTGTGCGTCTCCCCCAAGATGGAGGCTCCTCGGCTGCAGTGGGGCGCCCCTTAGCGTTTCACTCGCCGTCCAACTGAGTTCCGTCCGCACTTACGGCTACAGTAGGCCGAAGGCAGCACAGCGCGCCGAGATCTGGATGGCACCGAGGTGGTGTCCAGCAAGTTGCCGCACTGGTGTGGCCATCCTACAATGCTGCGCCGAAAGACGGCGTGTCCAGCTGAGTTGCGGTCACTCTTGCGGTACAGTGACTCGAACGCGCCGAGATCCGGATGGCACCGAGGTGGTGTCCAGCAAGTTGCCGCACTGGTGTGGCCATCCTACAATGCTGCGCCGAAAGTCGGCGTGGGGCGCCCCGTTGGCCTGTGAGGTCGCGTCAGTCAGTGGGGGCTGTTTGAGGATCTGACTACATTGGTGATGCTGTGCGTCGCCCCCAAGATGGAGGCTCCTTGGCTGCAGTGGGGCGCCCCTTGGTGTTTCACTCGCTATCCAGTTGAGTTGCGTCCGCACTTGCGGCTACAGTAGGCCGAAGGCAGCACAACGCGCCGAGATCTGGATGGCACCGAGGTGGTGTTTAGCAAGTTGCTGCTCTGGTGTGGCCATCCTACAATGCTGCGCCGAAAGTCGGCGTGGGGTGCCCCGTTGGCCTGTGAGGTGGTGTCAGTAGCGGACCGATGTGTGAATAGGCCGGAACCAGCACAAGGCGCCAAGACCTGGATGGCACCGAGGTGGTGTCATAGTTGAGAGTTCTGAGCAGTGCTTGTAACACTGTCTGAAGCTTATTTGCACCTGCTGCAGCTTCACTATCGCCCTGGTGTGGCCAAAGATCGCCCATGGCATAGGCGGCCGGCTCCCGGGGTCCGGCGGAACTTTTTTCCTTTTCCTTTCTGCATCTTGTCCCACAATCCGTTTGACCTGAAGACACGACCAGGTCCCTGAATGTGGGCAGGGGGATGTTATTGATTGAATCAAAATGGCGGCTTCACACAAAGCTGAGTCAAGCGTTGCTGTTGATGCTATACAGACAAAAATTGGTTTTCAGTTTTTACATTCTTCAGGATTTTTTTTCCATCCAAGGCTGGTTGAGAGTTTGTAGAACAATGGCTTCAGATTTTCAACATACTACTCTTCAACATTCTTCCTAAATGTAACAATGTGAGACTCACTAGGAGAACGGCTGTTTATCTTTCCTTTCAAAATGCTGCCAACAATATTTTCTGAATGGAAGACACCATCTTGTAGCATAAAGGGCCGAAAGGGGTTCTGGTCTGGCCGATGGTTGGTGGAGACATTTTGACTATATCCTGGACCTGCCCGGCCTCGCCCAAAATGGCGCCGGTATAAATGGGACTCGTAACTCCTTGTTGTGTACTGGTTGAACAACCTTGATATCACGAGATATGAATGCAGTTTTGATGCTCATGGCGGGCGGGGACGAGAATTGATTGAATATTTCGACATCCCTATTGATAATAAGTTCTGATGTGTTATTGATTACTGTACTATTGAAAGTTCGAATTAACGTCACCCATGGTACTTGCCCGCAAATGTATATCTAGATAATTTTATTGAAAGTGGCCTTGTCGTATTTTAATTACAAAATGTACGTCCACCGATTCCGCAACTGTTAGACACCTTAGTTCTTGCAACCTAATGGCCCGCTCGTTATGTTCCTCTACAATGTAAATGTCTCCTCATCATATACGATTTCAGTTTGCTCCGTGGCCGGCCCACGTGGTTATAGGCCCGTATTTGTATACTGACATTTTCACAATAAAGGTTTTTAAAACAAAACATGGTAGTAGTATTTACATTGGTAAAGTTTTTAATTTTAGTCACTGTTTTCGAATCAGTAAAAGGCAAGTGAAATAAAGCAGTCCAATTACATGACGGATAAAAGGTATAATACGCAGGAACGCAGTAAAGATAAATGGTCAAGGGCAGTTGTGTTTTCCACTCCTGCAACTTAAAGTGATCGATAAGAATCTGATAATCAGGCGTATCGGCGACTAAGACAGCAGGCCAAGCCTCTTTTACTCAACGGCTCCGTCATGGGACGAAGAAACGCCCTTTTTCTCGAAAAAGGAATATATTTTACTTGCAGGACAGTTGTAAATTTTCCGGGAAAGTACATTAGCCTGGAACATTATAACATATATGTTTAAGAAAAAATAATGTTCGAAACCAATAAAAAGCGTAATTTTTAGGTCATATGACCAAGCTTTTCATCATTAAAATAACAAAAGTAAAATGAACCAATGAAAAGTTTTATTAACAAGTCACATGACCTGTTATGCTTATGTTACGCGCTGCGCGCCACGCCCCGGATCGCTTCCGGGAAGCTGCGCTTCGCGCACCGGAGCACTTCCGGGTGCTCTAACGCGGCATGTCATATAACGCATTACGCGACAACGTAGGTCCAGAATATAGTCAAAATGTCTCCACCAACCAGCGTTCGGAACACAACCCCTTTCAGCAGTCTAAAAAGTTCTGTTAAATGACAACAGAAGGGACAGGCAACAAGAACCATCAGTCAAAGAGGGGAGGGCAAGTTCTTCTCTACCGGGTCATGTTGGGGCGCTACCGGAACTGATCGAATTGGTAGTCTACAGTGTTTCTGGATGTTTCAGACTGAAGCTGGCGTCAGCATGAGAGCACCACCATCTCGTAGCTCAGTCGTGGCCATTCCACGAGCAATCATGGCAGCCGCTCCCCACCAGAAGCCTGCGGGAGTCGGGGGCCCCCAAGACTTTTGTAGAATCTTCAAGGCTGAGGGGATGCTTTCGAGAATGGGACCCAAGCCCTATCAGGCAAGCGTCCGAGTTCCAAGGTGTCCCAGGGCCATTTTAGTGGACCACGCCCAAATCTGAAGAGCCGGCCGCCATTTTGAGAGTCCTGTGGCAGCCGCCTATCGTTGCATCGCAAGAGCGGGAGCAACTCAACTACATGGTGAGCGAGACGCTGTAGTCGCAAGAGCGGGCGGTAAACAGCTGAATGGCGGAAGAGGCACAGTGTAGCAAAAGCGGGCGGAATGGCAACTGAAACGGTAAAGGGGCGCCCCACTACAGCGTGTCTTCAGGTCAAACGGATTGTGGGACAAGGTCCAGAATGGAAGAGTCATCAAAAGGCAAAAAGTTCCGCTGGACCCCGGGAGCCGGCCGCCTATGTCGGGGGCGATCTCAGGCCACACCAGGGCAACACGACTTGGGGAGGGGGCAGGAGCTAAGTGCCATCTCACCGCCTCTCGGGGGCCTCCGTCAAGCGGTTCAGGGAGGCACCGCATCACATTGTTTAACAATGCAGTCAGGTCCACAAACGGCCCTCACTTACTTTGAGAATAGTGAAGCTGCAGTAGGTGCAAATAAGCTTCAGACAGTGTTACAAGCGCTGCTCAGAACTCTGAACTATGGCACCCAACATCCAGGACTTATGCCATTTGAGCATGGCAGTGACATCGAAGCAGCTCAGGGACCAAAACCATGAACGTACACTCACATATGAAAATCTTACTTGGGGAGGGGGCAGGAGCCAAGCGCCCCCTCCCAGTCCGCGCCACCACACCGTATGTTGAAAATCTGAAGCCATCGTTCTACAAACTCAACCAGCCTTGGATGGAAAAATCTAGAAGAATGTACAAACTGAAAACCAGTTTTGGTCTGCATAGCATCAGCAGCAACGCTTGCTATCAGAGTGCATGAGTTTCATGCTCGATCGATTGAGCTACCCGGATCGGGCAACAAAAAGTATAAAATAGTTATGTAAATAGTTATTTAATAAAATGTTTTACCCTGTTACTTTGCTGGTGTGTTGTATATATTTATAATATTTGCATAGGGTTTGTCGTTATTTTGGGTGGGGTGGGGTGGGCGGCAGAGTTGAGCTGTCTTGCAGCCATCATGGTGTGGAGCTAAGTTCATCTTACTAGTTTCGTATTTCTCATGAGGGGTTGTTCTTAATGTTTCTATTTTAGCGAGGTCAAAAACAGATCCCATTAGTGGCCTACTGATTTTGCTCGATTCCTTTTGTTTTTTTAAACTATTTTTCACTATGTGCAAAGACTAAACAGAGTATTGCGACTCTGTGCTTGTTTGTAAATACAGAATGAACCAAAGAGAACAAATTCTAAAACAGTAAATGCTTGGATAGCAATCAATCAAATAGAGAGAGAAGCAGGCACGACGGATTACAACGGGGGCAAAGGCCTGCGTTAACTACCCTTCACTATCTGCAAAGAGAGAGTACTGCTAAGAGAAAAGAGGGGGGGAAGGGGGGGCAGCGTTCAAAGCACATCAGCGTGCATAAAAACGAAAATGTTTTTACCTATCATGTACTTGACATTTGACAGCATTTGATATTTGCTATTAAAAAACCAATGGAAAAAACCATAGGTTATAGACCATATATAGTTAGGAATTAGCATTTACAAAACCTTGAAAATTCACTGAAAAAACCATAGGTTATAGATCATATATAGTTAGGGATTAGCATTTACAAAACCTTATTTTACTCGCATAAAACCATTGAAATTCGCATATATAGTTAGTTGCGCTAACTATATATCGCGCACCCGCAATCCACTGCTGATGATGTCACATATTACATCATTCATGACATGGTCAGTGACATCACTGATGACATCACTGATGACATCTCTAATGACATCACTGATGACATCACTGATGACATCTCAAATGACATCACTGATGTCATCACTGATGACATCTCAAATGATATCACTGATAACATCACTGATGACATCTCATTTGACATTACTGATCACATCAATGATGACATCATTCATGTGATAATACGATGAACCTCTTCAGACTCTAATATAACCTTAGATACACTCAGTGTAAACAGACACTCACAGACTGTCACTCATCCATGGAATTACTCACACACCTAGTCAGTCATGCAAAGAATCAATCACACCTCCATTTGCTCAACTATACAGTTATACACACCTTACTTATTCAAACATATTCTAACACATATTTACTCTCTTATACAATCACTGATACAAGTTTTCAATGATCCATGCAGCCACTCACACATTCACTGGCTCTTATGCACAGTAATTTATATATGTCAACTCTCACATGTACTGTGTTTTACATATGTACTTACTTTGACATGTAGCACTGAGATATCCATTCACTCACCAATACACTCATGCACACAGTCAACCGCCCACAGCTGATGACGAAAATATGGACCTGGCTGACATGAAAGGGGCCTACTAAAGGTATTTTAATGTACAAGAAAGCTGTTTAAAAAAGAAATGTGGCATGGGACCTACTAAGGGAAAACGAACTTCCATGAGGGACTGTAAATCCCAGCATGCATCTCGAAAATTAGCGCAAGAAAGCGTGGCCCACTGGGGGCTAATCTACATAAAAGAAGCATGCAGGCTTGGAAAATCTTTGCCGCATTTCATCAGCTGCCCAGGAAGAAGAAGCTGGTGCTTCGAAACGCGTTGGCAGTAATAAAGAAGCCTGGAAATGTCATTGCTGGTCTTCGTGTGTTTAATGGAACCGCAAGGCTCACGTCAGCTGTGAGTGCATACTTCAAGCTTTCGGGCCTTTGTTTGTAATGAATATACACGGCTGCCCTGCCGTGGAAGTGTGCACCATTTCGAAAGGAAAAAAGAAAAGCTGTGCGGAAATGGAATCCTACCAACACCGCAATCAGCACAGCTGATGACGAAAATATGGACCTGGCTGACATGAAAGGGGCCTACTAAAGGTATTTTAATGTACAAGAAAGCTGTTTAAAAAAGAAATGTGGCATGGGACCTACTAAGGGAAAACGAACTTCCATGAGGGACTGTAAATCCCAGCATGCATCTCGAAAATTAGCGCAAGAAAGCGTGGCCCACTGGGGGCTAATCTACATAAAAGAAGCATGCAGGCTTGGAAAATCTTTGCCGCATTTCATCAGCTGCCCAGGAAGAAGAAGCTGGTGCTTCGAAACGCGTTGGCAGTAATAAAGAAGCCTGGAAATGTCATTGCTGGTCTTCGTGTGTTTAATGGAACCGCAAGGCTCACGTCAGCTGTGAGTGCATACTTCAAGCTTTCGGGCCTTTGTTTGTAATATATATATATATATATATATATATATATATTACCTACTGGCGGTCGCCAGTAGGTATATATAGTTAGGATTTTTTCCCTATGGGATTTCTGAAAATTCTATGTCTAATAACTTTGGCGTTTGTGGACGGAATCGGCTGAAATTTTCAGGAAAATGGCACATTTTGTTTCTGAGCAGCTCCTGACAATTTGGGGGGGTTTCGTCAAGGGGGGGCCGAGAAAAAAGGGGGGTCCCAAAACGCATTTTTTGCATTGAGTTTTCCATAGGGCGGTTGGACTCACTTTTAGCTCGAACGGCTGAATGGATTTGCACGAAACTTGGCAAAATTGTAGGGACTGTTAGCCCGATGTGCCTTTGCTAGGTCTCAATATATGTGCTTCAGTGGATTTTGAGAAATTAACGTTTAAATCAAGATATATATCTGTAACAGCGCTCCGGGCAGCGATCCGGTTCGCGTACTTTTCGCTTATCGGAACTATGCGAAGCGAAGCTGATTGGCTCTCTGGTGTCTGTCAACATTCTAAACAGTCCGGTGCGGCCGCCATCTTGTCTCTCGGTAGGATCGAGAGATAAGAGGAGGCCAAAACAAAGGGGGAAATTTTGATAAGGGGGCATAGTAGATCCTCCCTGACCCCCTAGGTTTTATGTGGAGGTTGTAAAAGGTTTCTGCAGGGCAAAAAAAAAAAAAAAAAAAAATTATTTATGCGTGGTGAGCTCCTAGTACGCGAACCGGGAAGCGCTCTGGGCAGCGTACTATAAGGATAAAGGAATGATAGACTTTTCTAATACTGTATGTTAATTATTTGTTGTTTTTGTTGGGTTTTTTTTGTTTTCTTTATTTATTTTTTTTATTATTATGATTGTGTTTCATACTTTATTAAATTTTCTAACATTTCATTGTCAGAAATGTCATAATTTATTATAGGGTGTAATTTTTTTTCATTTTGAAGCAGGTTGTCCACTGCTTCAACACATTGTAGAAGTTCGTGGTCTCTACTGTCATCCATAAAGTCATCAATTTTGTCTTGGCTGTTCTCCTTCAGTTCAATTGAAAATGTAACTTGTTGTTCGCCTTCCATTTTGCCTGAAATTTTGAATAAAAAAATATATATTAGTAGAGATTGGGCACTGTTGGGATTAATTTTAGATAGGTAGTTTTTATCAGTGAATTTGTCTTTTGGCAGTGTATAGTATCAGAGTGGAAATAGGACTATAAAAAAGTGTATGTGATTTAACGAAGAGAAGCCTAACTCCATTCCTAACTATAACAGAGAAGTCTATCTAAATCCATAACTACTACAGAGGGATAGTGTATATGTTTAAGAAAAAGTGTACCATATCAAGTTATAGTGCACAATATACTTCATTTTTAAAAATAACAACTTACCTTCAGAAACAAGTTGAAGTCTTAGGTAAGTTTTGTAATGTGATGTACAACAAGAAGTAGCAGTCAAAATGGCTGTGTTTTCTTCTGTTCCTTTATATATATACAGGTATATAACCAATCAAATATCAGGTAATAAAAGTAGAAAATGAAAGTAGGATTTTTATTGGTTGTCAATTCCAACACTTCAGATGTGTTTTGTGAAGTAATTTACCTCAAGGTATTTAGAGAGTTCTACAGGCTTAATGGCTAAATGGAATTTCAATCAAATTTGTGAAAATGAAAGGGATTGTTATGTAGTATGAGCTAATCTATATTTGGTGAGAGTGTCTCCAGTTCTTTTTTTTTGTGAATTACTTTCCCACCTTTTCTTTGGGCCGCTTCCCGGGAAGCAGTTTAGTCCGCGAACTAGAAGCGTAACGAGAGTCCACCATTTTGTGTTTCGGTCGAATTAACATATAAAATGGAGGTTAAATAATGTTCAGAAAGGGTAGAAGGGGACACGGTACAAGTATTTTGACCCCCCAGGTTTTCTGAGGGTGGCTGAGGAGGACCATATGTGCGTAGAAAAAACATTTTTAAAATAATTTTCGGCGGTTAGCTTCCAGTTCGCGTACCGGGTAGCGCTCTTTGAGCGTAGTTTGTTGAAAATTACAGAAATAAGTTAGAGAAAAGTATTAATTGTGCGTGATCAGATGAAGGGTAGCTCTGAGAAGAGCTTTTGGGTTTATGTTCCATTTAGGTACTTATAAGTAGGTACCAATGCACAGTCTTAAATTCAGAATGAAAATTCTGTTGCCCTCATCTGAGAAGTGAACTCCATCTCCTCTGTAGATATCTTGCATGTAGTAACGCAAGTTATTATTGTACAGGGAGCCCATTCCATGGTCTCTCATGAAAGCTGAAACAGATTTGTTTACATGCTTCCTCGCTTTCTCAATTTGTGGACCAAATTGGTTGGACCACCTCCATTTCTGTCTTTGGCATATATTGGAATATACCAAGGCAGTTTGAGGAAAAAGTGCCATTAATTGCTCAAAGGTGTCCTTTAAAAGCATTTCCAGACCTACTCCTGTTAAAGTGCCCAAATCATTACCTCCACAATGCACTATTAACAGGTCAGGTTTTGGCAAATGCATAAAGGTTTTCACCAATGGTATCAATTGGTGACATTTTAATCCTCTTTGGCCCAACCATTTAATTTCCACATCTTGTAAATTGAGGTTGTGTAAATTTCTGTTGTCAGCATACCTTTGAGCCCAGTGGATGTAACTATGTCCAACAATCCAGACGTTAAACATGGTGGGAGGAGGTTGTGCTGCAGTCAGATGAAGTGTGGTAATGAAAGGGCAGTTGAAACAGTAGGAGTTTGTAAAGAAAAAAAACTGTGGATTTCCAATGCTAATGATTCATTAGCAGTGATTGGTGCATTTCCATTTCTGAAAACAGAAAGTTAGGGTGCATGGATGTGTTCTTTGAAAGATGTAATTTCAATGGTCAAGGAAGAAACTTTTAATGAAAGATTGCACTGGATACGCAGGTGCACTGAGAGTTCAGAGTTCAATTGAAACATTGTTGTGTGAATTTGCAAACATGAGAGGTCTTCCAGGAGGTGGTTGCTATGGAAAAAAGGCAGAGAGGGCAGAGGGGGGAAGGGTTTTGATTTGAAAAAAGTGAGGGAAGAGTTATGATTGGCTAATATGAGAGATATGTGAAAAGAATATCTGTATTTCTGTGCTTTCAATAGCTGCAGCCTCTGGAGTGCATCCTGTTTGATCTGCTCAAGACAATTTGGTGTATTTCTGAGACTGTTTTGAAACTCAAAAAGTATTTGCTAAGGTGAGAAAAGATTTATTTAATTTAGAAAGAGAATAGTATGATTTAAGGAGAAAATGATGAAGAAAGCTGTGTTTTTAAAATGTGGTATACAATGCAGGTATACAATTGATTTATATGCTGTGTTTAAAAACGATTCTTTTCTATGATGTTATTTTTTCTCTTTTAAATGGAAAGCGTTCCTCATGGGGCTCTGAGCAGTTCTTAGTCATGTTATCCAATGGGAGGTGGATAACATGGCTAAGAGCATTTGCTGAATAATGCATGAATATCGTTGACTTTTCACCGTTATTCATGCATTGCGGCCGTTTTTTTTCGCATTTGCGAGCAGTTCTTAGCCATGTTATCCAATGGGAGGTGGATAACATGGCTAAGAGCATTTGCAGGATAATGCATGAATATCGCTGACTTTTCAGCGTGATATTCATGCATTGCTACCGCTTTTTATCGCTAAGGAGAAAATGATGAAGAAAGCTGTGTTTTTAAATTGTGGCTTTGTCTGTAGTGATATAGAAATAGATTTTGTTACTTTGCGAAATTGTAATTGCATATTCGGTGTAGCATTCTGGCATGCAGTAACACAAGTGTTCTTGGCAAATTTAAATTTTGATTATGGGAGTTACATAGCCATGTTAATAATGTCCAAACAATGGTGCTGAGTAGTTTTTAGCCATGTTATCCAACATGGGCTTCGATTGGATTTCCACAGAGCATATTATGAAGCCCATTATCGCCGCTTTATCAGCCGTTTTCGGCCGATAATGCGACGATAATTTTAGTGTACAGGTTTGATAATATTTCCCTACATTCGCAGGGCTAGGTGATAGGCTGAGACCAGCCTGGCATGTAAAATGGCTACCGTGCACGACAAAATTGTGGCATTGTAAAAAAGGCAAGTTGGCGCAGACATTGTGTCTCAATAAGGATTCATTTATAACAATGTGGTATTTTATCAAGCCTGTGTGCTTCAATTATCGCCGCTTTATCGGCCGAAAACGACCGATAAAGCGGCGATAATGGGCTTGATAATATGCTCTATGGATTTCAAATCGAAGCACATGCTAGATGTGAAGACATCTAAAATGGGCTTCGATTGGAATTCCACAGAGCATATTATCAAGCCCATTGTCGCCGCTTTATCGGCGATAATTTTAGTGCGTAGGCTTGATAATATGCCCCAAAATATTTTATCGCACTGAGAAATTGGTGGTCAACACTTCCTGATTTCCTTCGAATCGAATGTTAACAGACGTCGCGCAGCAAAAATAAAAAGAAGCTCACGCACAGCCGCTGGAACACATGTATCAACATATATGAGACTCCTCAGCCACCCTCAGAAAATATAAGGGATTAGGATACGTCTCCCGCACCTTCTTATTCCTAGTAATTTAATTAAAACGAAGCACAAAATGGCGTATTCTCGTGCAGTTTGCGGCCTAGTTCGGTGTTTGGGAAGCGGTTCTATCGTGAAAAATATATATTTTTTTATTTTCCCCAGGGGACCCTTTAAAAATCCCAACAACATTCCTAGGGGGTCAACTGGGGTATACCTTGCCCCCTTTCATTAAATTTCCCCTTCGTTTTTCACCTCTACTTCTCTCTCGATCCTACCGAGAGATAAAATGGCGGCCGCTCTGGACTGTTTAGAATGTTGACAGACACCGGAGAGCCAATCAGCTTTCTGCACGCAAAGTTCCGTTTCGCAGGTGGGAGCGTATTTACAAGAAACTTGCACCATGAAGAACGCTTTCCATTTAAAAAAGAAAAATAACATCATACACAGTCATATGCCTTGATTTGCTATGTTAAATAATAAGTAGGGCATTAAGTTTTTGATGACTGTTATTCATTTACTGTTTGGTAATAGTGGTTATTAACATTTTTTATTAAATTTTTCAACAGATTCAACTGCAGATTCTTTCATAGTTTGGAAAATGCCTACCAGAAATAGAATTAGAAAGGCTCGAAAACGTCAAAGACAGCACGGTGATGTTTTATTGCAGCAGTCCTCTTCCCTAAATACTTATCAAAACACCAAGAAAGCTCCGGGTAAGAGCATAAAATCTTTCTTAAAAAATATTTGTAGTACAAAAAGTATTTCTCGCCAAAATGTTTCAGTTCAGAAAAACAAGAGTAATTTAAATGGAAAGCAAAGACCCATGAAAAATGTTACTGGTAGAGGAAGAGATAACTCTGTGCATGATAGTAGAAGGAAAGAACAGTTTAGGGACATTCGACAACGAATGTTCCGTAATAGGATAATAGTTAATTTAATGAAAAATATTAAGAAATGCAAACAGAAAGCGGCATTTTATAAGAAGAAGAAAAATGTCGAGAAAATTATTGATCATGCTTTTGAAATTAAGCGAAAGTTGTTTATTTTGGTAATCAATAGAATTAGGAAACTAAGCAAGGTAATTTCTGATTTCCAAACAAACAGTAGATGGAAGAGAGTAGTAAATCGTACTAACTTTTGTGAAGTTTTTTCCGGAGAATGGATGCATAGTTCAAGTTCTGAGGCATTTTTTAATGAGGAGACTTATTTTCAGGATAATGATTTGGTGCATGCAGTTGACATCAGTGGTCGAGCTTATGAAGTGAAGGATGGTTGTCCAGTTGAAAAAGAAAAACTTGTGACAACAGAGACAGAAGAGGCGCTAAGTGATGAGGTTTTAGGAAGACGTCCTAAGGTTCCTGTGTTCATTTGGAAGTGTAGTTCTATTTGCAGTGTGCGACAGGTTTCCATCAATTTGCTTTGTGATTTTATACGGACATTTAATAAGAAAAGTTTGAAGCAGAAAATGAAGTTGTTGCAAGATTTAGATCCTTGCAGAGTGAGACAAATAACAGGTTTGCGTGGTCATTCACTGGCTTGTCTTTCCAGGAGAGTATGCCAGAGTGTTTTTCATCACTTCAGGATGCTAGCAGTGCATCATAATAAAGTGAGAAAATTAGTGAGAATGTTGTATTATGCAAAGAGTCCAGCAATTATGCTTAAACAATTATGTGCTGCTCTTTTGCATGGTTCTGAAATAGATGTGAAGAATATTTGTGAAGAAATTGAGTTTTGTTACTTTAGTAGTAAAGATGAGAATGTTCAAATTGACCCTGAAGTAGAGAGTAATGTGGAAGATAATGTACAGGTTTACAGTACAGATAATTTTCAGAAGGAAATTGCCACGTTTCAGATGAAATCAAGTGAGAGGCCTAATTTCACTTGTGTTTGTTGTCGACGCACTTATTATAAGAATCAGACTAAGGTAGTGGATTTATATGCAAAAACTGAAAGGGAAAATAATAGTGAATGGAAGGATTTGGCCACATACTTGATGGTAGAAAATTATTTTGATTTGGGATCGGATCAACGTGTGTGTACTTATTGTTGTAATAAATTACACCAAAACCAGATGCCTGCTAGGGCAGTTCATAATAATCTTGAATTGGTTGAGATTCCTTCTGAATTGAAGGATTTAAATACTTATGAATCTATTTTGATTCAAAGTATCCATCCCTTTCAGGCTATTGTAAGAATGGAGCCAAAGACAGGGAAGTTGCCTCCAGCAGATTTACAGAGAGGATTAAAGGGAAGAGTTGTTTATTTGCCTTTAGATTTGAATAAAAACATTAACACAATTGGAGTAGAGGAAGTGGAAGAGGAACCTCTGGTTATCTTGGTTAATGGGGTTCCGACAAAGAATAAGAAAATATGGCAAGATTTAGTGGATGTTAGGAAAGTCAAAAAGGCAACAGTGTATTTGAAGAAAAATAATAAGTATTATAAGAATGTGTATGTTGCAGAAGAGGAAGTAAGTGATGAAGAGGATAGCGATTTGTGTGCTGGCCAAATTGAGAAAGTAGAGGCCTCTAAAAGTGAAGAAATATATGAACATTATAGTGTTCATCCTTTGCATTCCAAGGAAGTCATGGGGAATGCTATTGAGTTGTTTCAAATGAAACAAGCCAAAGGGAGTCCCATTAGTGTTTGGGAGGAAAGTTTGGAAGCTCGGTGTTTCCCACAGCTATTTCCCACAGGTCGAGGAGGAAGATATGATGAGCGATCTCATCAAATTCCTGCGTCTGAATACCGGACTTTACGATTGTATGGAGAAGATCCTAGGTTTCGTCAATGCATTCCCTATTTGTTTCATCTCCTGTTTGAAAGCGATCTGTCTGGACTGTCATATGCAGTGAACCACATCTTAAAAAGTGGTATACAGCTGCGAAACATCTCGGCAAGGGACTTTATGCATAAAGTCAATGTCCAAGATAGTATTTTGGATTCTCACTTAATTAATCTCATGGCGTGTCAGCGTGGTACTAATGAGTACTGGTATCGTCGTCATGGTGATTTAAAATGTATGCTGAGGAACTTAGGAACTCCGACATGGTTCCTCACTCTGAGCTGTGCCGAGTATGGCTGGGAAGACTTACTTGAATTTCTACGAGAAGCAAATGGAAATATTGAAAACATTGAATTCAAGACACCTGGAGAACTGTGTTCTTTGGATCCTGTGAATGTATGCAGGTACTTCAATCATAAATTTGAAGCTATGATGTCTTTCATCACAAATAAGAAGAATCCACCTCTTGGAGAGGTGTTGGATTTCTTCTGGAGAAAGGAGTACCAAGCAAGAGGTGCTCCTCATATACATATGTTGTTGTGGATCAAGGATGCACCTAAATTTGGAACAGATCCCGATCACTTAGTGATGAATTTCATAGAACAGTATTCTACGTGTGCTGTTCCAAATGCAACGGAGAAGAAAAGCCTAAGAGAACAAGTTCTACGTTTCCAAAGCCATCGTTGTGGAAAGTACTGTCGTCGTAAATTCAGAAACAAGGACAAGTTCTACACCAAATGTCGTTTCAACTTTCCACGGCCGGTGATTTCTAAAGGAAAAGTGAACAGTTTGATGTCTTCACTACGACATAATGTGACGAGGAAATCACCCAAAAATACATACAATTTGAAAAGGAACGAAGAGTCCAAGTAAATCAACGACTACAACCCAGTGATTTTGTCCATGTGGAATGCTAACATGGATATACAGTTTGTGGGTGACAACTGCATGGCTGTGGCTCGGTATGTGACATCTTACATCACCAAAAAAGAAAAGACAGAACTGAAGGATATGTGGGAGGACATTTCCCATGAAAAGAGCCTCAGCAAGAAGTTGTACAGTTTTAGTCTGAAGATGTTGTCGCATCGAGAAATCGGAGCTTACGAATGTTCAGATCGATTGTCTTCAGCAAGTCTCTATGCCAAATCTAGGAGTATCGTTTGGGCGAGTCTTGGTCTTGCTGCAACGCGAAATCGAGTTCTTAAACCTGTCCGGGAAATTGAGTATTTGGCGGAAAAGGAGCCAAACAGTACCGACATTTTGAAGACCAACATGTTGGATACATATTATCCAAATCGAAGCAGTCACCTTGAGAATGTTTGTCTATATGAGGTTCTCCAAAATTATATATTCAAGAGGAACATCAAAGAAAATATTGAGAAAGGAGTGTATGCTGTAATTGGAAGTGAGGGATGCCTGGTCAAGCAAAGAAAATGCCAATTAGTAAACCATTGAAAATTGAGTGGTGAATCTCGAGAAAAAAAGGAGTTTTTCTATTTAGCACTTTTGCAACTTTTCAAGCCTTGGCGTGCAGAAGAGGAACTGCTTGGAGATTTCCTCTGTTACGAAGACTCTTTTAATGCAGCCAAGGAGTCCATAGCATGTCCTGCTTTTCCTAAATATCAAGAAATGCTAACTTTGGAAATTGAGCAGGAAGCAACGATTGCAGCGGAGATTGCCAGAGACAGTTCTCAGGACAGTCAGAGTTCTGTTTCATTGAGTCAAGATCCACTTGGAGGACCTATTATCGAAAATGAAGCTGCCACTGCTATGAATGAAGTGGAAAGAGCCATGGCACATGCTCAGGAGGATTCAGTTAACTTAGAAGACTTGGAAAAACAACTGAACGTTGAGCAGAGGAAAATATATGATGAAGTTACGAAGGAAATTGAGCACGGATTAAGTCATGAGAAGAAAGAGTGCTCATGTACGTCGTTGAAGCCTGTCCGACTGTACGTGAGTGGAGAAGCGGGAACTGGAAAGAGTTTCCTCATTAAAGCAATTTCTTGTTATTTGCAGGAAAGGACTGAGTCATCGCTGTCTTGTGTTGTCACCGCTCCTACTGGACTGGCAGCACATAACATTAAAGGTATTACTTTGCATCGTCTACTGATGCTGCCGGTGGAGCATGACAACAAATTACAATACAACAAGTTATCTGGAGATGCTTGCTGTGAAGTTTCAAGAGTCTTGAGGAAAATGAAACTACTTATCATTGACGAAGTAAGCATGGTTTCCAATGTCATGCTTGCCTTTGTGCATTTGAGAATGCAAGAAGTACTTAAAACTGAATATGATGTGTTATTTGGTGGCAAACACATCATTGTTTTCGGAGATCTTCTGCAGCTGACACCAGTAAAAGGTCAACCTGTGTTCAAAATACTCACGCATGAAGATACCAGGAAGTGCCTAGGGAGCATTGGCAACGTCAATATATGGTTAAACTTCAATTATGCTGAACTGCATCAAAATATGCGTCAGGCAAAGGATGAAGATTACAAGAATATTCTACAAGATATTAGAATTGGAAAAGTGACCGAGCATGGGAAAGAAGCTTTAAATGCACGATTACTGTCAAATTTATATCCCAAACAAGAGATTGTGCCTGAGAATATTTTTCAGAAAATTACTGAGAAGAAATCCGGGATATGTCTCATGCCAACTCTTGCAGAATGTGCCATCTTCAACAACAAAATGTTGAATTTAGAAAAGCAAGAGATTGTGAAACTTGAAGCTATCGACAAATTAGAGCATATGGGATCAACAATTATTTTGTCAGACAATTTAAAATCAAAATTGGATTCATTAGAGAAGACTATATCTAAAACAGCGGGTTTTGAAAAGACTTTGAATGTGTGTTTAAATTGCCGAATCATTTTGAGAAGGAATTTACATGTAGAAAGAGGTCTGGTAAATGGATCAATGGGTAATGTTGTTGATTTTGAGAAATACAGAAGTAGAGATGGAATAGAATTTTTAAGAATTAAATTTGATGGCATTGAGGAAGTACAGCAAATTGGTCGTTGTTCTGCTAGGTTTTTGCTTGTTAAAGACTTATATGTTCGCCGGAAACAGTTTCCTGTTTGCTTGGCATATGCGGTGACAATCCATAAATCGCAAGGTTTAAGTGTAGACTGTGCATTGGTCAATATTGGCAGTTCTGTGTTCAAGGAGGGTATGGCATATGTGGCATTGTCACGAGTTAGAACTTTATCGGGATTGTACTTGATTGACTGTGATGTCACAAACATTTGTGCGTATCTAGATTGTGTTAAGGAATACAATAGGTTAAGAAGAGAGTATGCGCCACATTTGCCTCAATATCCTTTGTTTGAGAAACGTGTGGTAGGCCAGAAACGTAGAAATATCAGTAATAGTAGGGAGGTTGTTCCAAAAAGACGAAAACTCAATGAACCAAAAGTTGTTAGCAGAAAGAAAGTGGATTCTGTTGAAGATGTTGTCGGTTTTCAATTTGAAAACAGTTCTGGTGTCAACTGCTATGCAAATGTAGTGGTTAATGTTCTCTTTTCACTAGAGAGTTTAAAAGAACAGATTGTGTTCAATTCGGAACAAAGTTTATGCTGCTTGTTGAATTCTGTGTTAGAGAAATGTAGCACTGATCGAACAAAAGTAGAAAGTGTGTCTGATGTTCGTTATCTGTTAGATGAATGTTCAGGTCAAACAGACTTCTCTGAAAATAATCAGCAAGATTGTCAGGAGTTTTTAATGCATATGCTTGATGTATTGCAAGATGAGGGTGTAGATGTAGATCACCTGTTTGGGCTTTCTTATCAATGGCAGCATGACTGCGAGAACTGTATTGTATCAAGTACTACTAGTGTAGACTCAGAAAGATTTATATATTTAACTTTGCCAGACAGTAAATCAGTGTCCTTTAATAAGCTAGTAAATGCAGCGGATCACAACATGGAGTGTAGCCAATGTAAATCTGAAATGATGTCAACATTATTTATACGTAGATATGGCCAGTATGTCATTTTAATGATCCAACGATGTAGGCCTGATGGATCAAAATTGTCAACTTTAATAAAAAATGTTGTGGCTTCTCAGCTGTCAATATCAGGGAGGACTTTTGTAACTGTAGCAATTATCTATCACGATGGTCCATCAACAACATCAGGACATTATACAGCTTACTTAAAGTCTGGAAATGGCTGGTCATTCTGTAATGATTCCGTTGTAACTTTCAAAAAAAAATTGCCGTTTGATCTTAAAAATTCTTACCTGGTGTTTTTAAAACCAAAATTTTAAGTAGAGGAAATGTAAGTCTGCAATGCTGTCTAGATTAAAAATCCAACTATATAAACCTGATGCAAGTAAGTCTGCTTCATAGTAAGCAGTATCAGTGTCATAGGAAAAGGAGAACATGAGTGACAAAGAAGAGTAAGATATTAGTAGTCCAGGATTGTGAAAATAATCTAAAATATTTTATTTTTGAAAGTTGCGAAAATAGAAAATGTCGGGATTTGATTGGAAGAATTACAAGACTTGCGAATCGCGGCAACATGATTTGGCCTAGTGGAAACATGTGATAGAACGAGAGAAGTTTTTTTTTCTATGTAACATATAGCCGAGATACCCGCCACCCCCTCTCAACACAATCCCCAAAAGGAGTAAAACCGGAAACAGTTCTTGAAGTTTTTGGAAGTGGGATGGAGTGACCATCCCGGCCGTATTTATTAAAAACAAAATTAAAACATTAAACGTTTCATGTTATGTACAATTTCATTACCATATTGCGATGTTTGGCTAACCTTAACAGATTCTCTAATACAGAGGTTCTCCTAGCCGAACTAGCAACCTACAAAACATTTCTTGACATATTGAAATTGTACAACCTAACGTTTAAGGGCCAACGGCCAGGTCATAACCGGTGTCAAGATCCCTAACCGGACTTACCCCTCCCACTTGGGATGGGCGACAGCACGGAGGCGTACCTCAAGTGCAACTACTACCAATTTCCCTTGACTTGACGGGGGCACCTAAAATTCGACGCCAGTTAAAGGTCGTTCGAATACTCGTGTGAGGTATCTAGAAGGTATCGTGTCCCTTATCCCAACCCCACACAACTTACCGCATCTGCCGTCGCAGATGTCACTGGCCCCGGGAAATTCCCCAGGAGGGGGCTGTAACCCCTCCTACAAAGGAAGGGGCCTTGACCGCCTTTCCTTTACTTCCGGCGACCCATCCTTAGAAGGGACCGCCTCCCCATTGAGGGGCCAATGGCCACCTCTCCCGAGCGCTCCCATCCGTGTTGGGTGACGCCCACTCATAGGGATCTACTAATTAGTGCTCACCGATCATGACCTTACCGCCTACCAAAATAAATACGACAGTGCTAATCAACCTAAGAATACATTGGTCACTATGACCGAAAGAGTATACATCAAAATTCGACACTAACTGAATATCTTTAATGGTAAACATACTCAAAAACGAACATTCTTTATTAACTCAAAATCATCATGGCACTACAACCTGGAAACGAAAACAAAACAATAATAATCAACTTTATTATACACAACTGGCTGTCTTCAGGGGCTGGTGGGTGGGTCAAAATTGGCTCTTCGTTCTGTCCCGAGCTCACGTGCAGCGAGGAGGTGCAGCTTCAGAGCACAAGAACAAGAGGATGTCTTCTGGTCTTGCGTCCCTTTTTATCCGTCTTCAGGGCGGGCGTATACCCGCCCCTGCCTGCCCCTGAGGGCGTGGCTGGCTGCGTCGGTGTCTAGGCCAGCCCACTCTAGGGCGGGAACGAGCGCGCCCCAGCTACGCCGCTTCGGGCATACCAGCTGAGACGCGCCTCCCGCCCAAAATGGCTTCCCGGGGGGATCGAGGCACTCGTCCATAAGTTCGGGGGGACCGATTCGGTCGCCCCTTTCCATATAGCCGAGATACCCACCACCCCCTCTCAACACAATCCCCAAAAGGAGTGAAACCGGAAACAGTTCTTGAAGTTTTTGGAAGTGGGATGGAGTGACCATCCCGGCCGTATTTATTAAAAACAAAATTAAAACATTAAACGTTTCATGTTATGTACAATTTCATTACCATATTGCGATGTTTGGCTAACCTTAACAGATTCTCTAATACAGAGGTTCTCCTAGCCGAACTAGCAACCTACAAAACATTTCTTGACATATTGAAATTGTACAACCTAACGTTTAAGGGCCAACGGCCAGGTCATAACCGGTGTCAAGATCCCTAACCGGACTTACCCCTCCCACTTGGGATGGGCGACAGCACGGAGGCGTACCTCAAGTGCAACTACTACCAATTTCCCTTGACTTGACGGGGGCACCTAAAATTCGACGCCAGTTAAAGGTCGTTCGAATACTCGTGTGAGGTATCTAGAAGGTATCGTGTCCCTTATCCCAACCCCACACAACTTACCGCATCTGCCGTCGCAGATGTCACTGGCCCCGGGAAATTCCCCAGGAGGGGGCTGTAACCCCTCCTACAAAGGAAGGGGCCTTGACCGCCTTTCCTTTACTTCCGGCGACCCATCCTTAGAAGGGACCGCCTCCCCATTGAGGGGCCAATGGCCACCTCTCCCGAGCGCTCCCATCCGTGTTGGGTGACGCCCACTCATAGGGATCTACTAATTAGTGCTCACCGATCATGACCTTACCGCCACAGGCCCGGATAGTTGACCGGCTATCCGGGCCCCCCACCAAAAACTCCTAGCCAAAGGTCATGTTCCAACGTTTTCAACCATGCTAAGAAGTCTCCTATGAGTAACTCATTTCCCACCCGAGACAAATGCACACCATCCCCCATATACATACTGTCATCATTAATACAACCGTGCGGGATAGAATGCAATGTCCTGGAACGGAACAACCTACTCATTTTATTGTTAAATTTCCTAACAGAACGGTTCAAAGCAGGGATCGAAATAGCCCCCCGCCACACTTTTCGTGGGATCATATGAGACCACGCAATTATGCACCCCGGAACTTTCCTCGCCAACCAACTTACGGTGGAAAGCATTGCCTCCAGGAGAAGTCGTCTACCGGTGGTGACCAAATCATTGCCCCCTAAATGTACTATGACTATAGACGGCGGTGACCTCATCCGCCCTAACAAACCCTCAAAATAAGCTTGAAACTGGTCAATACAGAGACCGCCCCTTCCGTAGAAGGACATCCTGTACCCGTATTCCCCAGCTACGTGAATCATGTCACCTGCTTTGAATACGTCTGCGGCACGCCTCACGTATGAGTGGCCCACGACCCACACCTCCTTTCCCACAGCCGGTGATGTCTGACCGCTGGTCCGGTGTTGGGTCGACTGCATAGTCCGCCCCGCCTCGAAGGCTTGCGTAACTGAAAACCAAACAAAAGACAAGAAGCGTGAGTACATTGTTACAGCTTCACAACATGTGCAACCGCACATACCTCTTATAACAATTGGAGGACCAACGCCCCACTCGTTTTACTTGTTCCACATTCAGACCCCTGGCTGCAGCTTCAGTGGCAGCCCCTATCCGAAAGGAGTGGGTCCCAAACTCACACGGGTCCAAGCCTGCTGCGGAAATTGACATCGCGAGCACCCGCTGAAACTGAAACTTTGTCAGTGGGGTGGCGTCCGCGTGTCTCAACATTGTCCCCCCCCATGCTGCCACCCTTCGTGCTAGGTAATCCTCTAAACACCTCACCGGACACATGGAGGACCCTGGAATCCTGCGAATGACTATGCAGTCTCCCACCCCACTCTGATCGGTTTTCGACTTGACAAAGGATACCGTCATAGTCTCACCCCTAATCTGAACGTGTCCCCGGCACAAACCCCCCGCCACGTCCCGCTTGTTCCTTGCCACCAGCTCACTTAACCTCATAGCCCCGTAAAATGCAAGCGTAAAAGCGGCTCGGAACAAACAGGCCTCGAACTGAGACGAGCATATGTCGGGGAGTGTGGCCAGCAACTGGGACAACCTATCCAGACCTATCGGGCGCCTCTCATCTACTCTGCGACCCTCAAGGCGTTGCCACCCACGCAGCGCTTTCTGTACAGCAAAAGACGCTGTCGGGTCCTGGATATTATGAGCCCTGGCAACAAAGGAGATGGCAGCACGATGCCTCTGGGCTGTAGCCACCGACTTCCCAGCCTTACGCAAGGACATCAGAAAATGTACCACCCAATCCTCGTGGCCCCAAAGTCCCCCTCTCTCCGTCCCCAAAAAGGCCAAATAAGCCCGAAACGCCCCTTCGTATGCCTTCCTCGTCCTTGGTGCTAGACTCTCTCCCACGAGGTAACGAAGTTCGGGGCACCGAGAGACCAGAGAGCTTCGGGAAAGGGTGCTGGCTCGGGATCCGCTGAGGGAAGGAAACCCGAGAAAGCCTGCATTTGAAAACGAGACAGTGCATCAGCAGCCTGATTCAACACCCCCGGGACATGTTTTGCTCTGAATACCACGTTCAGTTGCATACACAATAAGACAATTTCTTTAAGCAGCCTCAAAATCATTTTACAGCGTGCTGCCTGACTATTAATGCATTCTACAACGGTCATATTGTCAGACCAGAATATGACAGAATGATTCTTAAATCCATCGGGCCAGGATCTGAGGGCCACCAAAATAGGAAACAGCTCAAGGAAAGCAATATTACTCGTCAGCCCCCCATCGTGCCACCATGTTGGCCACTTTTGTGCTGACCATTTCGTGCCGAAGATGGCGCCGAAACCCATGCTTCCCGCCGAATCGGTCCATAGACCAAGCTCTTCAGAGGTCAAGGCCGGTTTGTTCCAGACGACTCGACCATTGAAATCCGCCAAAAATGCCAACCAAATACGCATGTCTTGGCGGACCTCGGCCGATAACCTTGTGCGATGGTGACCCTCCTTTAGGCCGACCATCGCCTGTGCAATCGACCGGGAGAAGGGGCGGGCCATCGGGATCACCCTTAAGGCAAAATTCAACTTCCCCACCAATTGCTGTAATTGATGCAGCGTAACTTTAGATGCAGTGCTACACATTTGCAAGGCTGTCTTGAATTTCGATACTTTGGAAGCTGGTAAACGAAAACAACCCTCACTAGAGTCCAACTCGATCCCGAGGAACTCGAGGCAAGTCGTGGGACCCACTGTTTTACCTGGTGCCAACGGCACGCCAAATTGATTCATTAAAACACAAAATTCAGTCAAGGCCCGGGCACATTCATCATCCCCAGCGGCCCCAAGGAACAGAAAGTCATCGAGGTAATGCATCACATTCCGAGAACCTGTTTTCTTCGTGTAAACCCATTGCAGAAAACTACTGAATTTCTCGAAATAAGCACAAGATATCGAGCACCCCATTGGCATACACCTGTCCATGTAATACAAACCTTGAAACATGAATCCCAATAAACGTTGGTCATCCGGGTATACCGGGAGCAAACGGAACGCTGACTCGATATCTGATTTCGCCATCAGCGTCCCGGGCCCCAGGCGATTCAAAATGGCTACGGCCTCATCGAATGATGCGTACCGCACCGAACATATCTCTGGATTAATTGCATCGTTTACAGAAAGGCCATGAGGGGCCGATAAATTGTGAATCAATCGAAACTCACCCGGGTCCTTCTTGGGGACCACCCCTAAAGGAGAACAAACAAAGTTCGGTACCGGGGGGGCAGGAAACGGGCCGGCTACCCGACCTCGGCTAACCTCTTTCCGGATCTTATCCTGTACTACAGTGGTATGCTGCAAGACGGAAAGTTGATTTTTGCACGTCCCGACACCCTGAAAGTTACCCACCGGGATGCGGAAACCATATAAAAAACCGTTTCGTAGCACCCCAGCAGAAGTACGATCAGGGTATTCGCTGAGCCAGGGAGTCATCGCCAGGGTATCAATCGGGGTTGGTAGAGGCGCCCCTCGGACTATATTAGACCTGTTTAGCGCCTCCTCTCCCCCCATTTTCACCCGATTTGGCTCTGCACGAGGACTCAGGATGGGGTGCCCCACAACCACTACATTCGTGTTTGAACTTACAAGATCCCGGGGGCCTAGTACATTTGCTTCTGTTGAAATTGAAACAGAACCCCCTCTTTCCTGTATTGCCGGCGGGTCTCGGGTAATCGTCCGTACCCGTACCCGACCGAAAGGGCGTCCCCCCGTTTTGGCGGGAGGACTCACTAACAACACTCCCCACCAATGGCACTTTCAACATTCCCGACTCTTTCATCTTATTCCATGTTAAAGAATCGTAACAGTCCCATGTTAAACTTTTGTTATGCTCCATCGCTTTCCTGAAAAGATTGTCATAACAAAACCATTGGTTTCCTTGGTGTGATGTCGAGTACCCCATAATTCGTGACTGATATACTGGAAATTCCGGGAGCAAATCAGGCCTACGTTCCCCCAAAATTGCCGTGAAAATTCCCCAAGCGTTACCCCAGTTACCAATATTTTCATTCACTTTAAAGGCGGCCATTTTTGCGCGCCAAACACTCGGATGCATCAGATCCTTTTGACCCTTAACAGTTTCCACCTCATAGTGATCAACGAGCAGGGAGAAAATGTTAACGTATTCCCCCGCCCAAATCTTTTCCTTTATTGGCAAAGGAACATGTTGCCCCAATCTTTCCCTACGAGAGGGTGTTGACTCATCCCTTGCAATCGGCAATGGCCGCTTACCTGCACCGGACGCTGCTGCCGTCCCTTGGGGCTTGTCTGTCGCCGCATCCGGCGCGGGCACCTTGGCTGTATCATGTTTCTCGCGCAACTGCTTCATGAGAGCTTGCGCTTCGGTAGCCATGGCGCCCCCCTTACTGTCCCCCAACCATGCTGCCAATTGTGCCGCCAACTCGGGAGGCATATCTCCGGCAGGCGTCGGGGTGACTATCACGGGAATCGGAATCCCCTCATCCGGTACCGGGGCCGGTACCGGGGCTGGCGCCTCGAGCGGAGAACAGGGAACCGGGACGTCTCCCCCGACCGGCCCCCTTCTCGGCTTCTTTGGCCTTCCTCCGGCCGGTGGACGCCCCGATCCCTCCTCGCCGTCTCGCTCCGCCAACCGCTTCTTAATTTCGGACATGTCCTTCATGAGTGCCCGAACCAACTGGTCAGTCGACATTCTCTTTGCTCCTTTCTTGGGCATCCTTCCGACGAAGTATCTAAAAGACAAAGAGAGAGATTAAAACGCTCAAAATTGGCTCTTCGTTCTGTCCCGAGCTCACGTGCAGCGAGGAGGTGCAGCTTCAGAGCACAAGAACAAGAGGATGTCTTCTGGTCTTGCGTCCCTTTTTATCCGTCTTCAGGGCGGGCGTATACCCGCCCCTGCCTGCCCCTGAGGGCGTGGCTGGCTGCGTCGGTGTCTAGGCCAGCCCACTCTAGGGCGGGAACGAGCGCGCCCCAGCTACGCCGCTTCGGGCATACCAGCTGAGACGCGCCTCCCGCCCAAAATGGCTTCCCGGGGGGATCGAGGCACTCGTCCATAAGTTCGGGGGGACCGATTCGGTCGCCCCTTTCCATATTTTACGTATCGATGGAGGTTTTCTTTCAGAAAGTGGCGGGCTGGAAATATTTATAGCACAACAGAGTGGATGCTGTTTATAGGAGATCCTTCGACGTCATTGAAAGTAAGTTAATTTTAAGGAGTTTTGAAATCAGATTTCTTAGGTTGTATGGGTTTTTTAAACACAGTCATTTTGATTGTGTTTTTTTTTCCCCGCTGTTACATGATGAATATCTTCAAGTCACTGATTTAAGTGAAATTTGATACATTCTGAGAACAGCAAAAATAAACCGTTTAACATGTATATTTATTGTTATGGTTTTTGTACTTATGATATACATTTAGAAATGTGAGGTACATATGGGAAAGCTGAGTCTTCTGTAACTGTCAATTTTAATGCTTACAGTGCTGTACTTCTGGGAACTGTTTTTTTTAAAAAAAAAGAAAAGAGGCCTCATCTCAAAGAAAGCTCTTGAAAGCACACATCTTATTTGCATCCTAAAACAATAATTTTAAATGTTAGACACAATTTTATGATGGTTTTACATCTCTTTTTGCGCTGTTATGGCATCACTATTGTGAGACATAAGCAATGTAAAAGAAGCATCATATTTCAAAATAGGCCTCATTTCATCAGCATGAAGATACTGTTTGTTGAAAATAAATATATTTAGGATTGTGTAGGGATCGTAGAGAAGTAGAGTTTCTATAAGTTTCAAAGTTGTTTAAAAAGTGTTTCTTCTTGAATGTTTTCCCTTCTTTTTTCTAATTTTTAAATACATGTTTTAATATTTTTGGAAATGTTTGTTCTCTCTTTTACAGATTGAATGTATGAAAAATTTTCTTTAAAAATTAACAAGAATTATAAGGTAAATGTTTTCTACTTTTTTAACCTGCATTCCACTGCTGATGATGTCACTGACTATGTTATGAATGATGTAATAAGTGGGCATATCTGTTATCTCGTTAAAAAAAGGAACAGTAAGTTTAAGGATAGAAAACAGACAGTTATGTTACAAAAAAGACAGCTATAGGACGTAAACAAAAAAAACTGTTACTCGCAATCCACTGCTGATGATGTCACTGACCATGTCAAAAATAATGTAATATATGACATGATCAGAAGTGAATTGCGGGTCACAGTATCTTTTCTTTACTCCCTATAGCTGTCTTTTTTGTAACATAGCTGTCTGTTTTCTTTCCTTATACTTACTGTTCCTTTTTTTAAAAAGTTTTTTTTGGTGCGCTTAAAGTTCGCGTACCGGAGTGCGAACTGGGAGCGAACTAATAGAAATAGAGCTTGGCAGAGTTGAAAGAATTCTACCAATTTTTTTAAATAATGGGGAGGTAGTTCTGAAAAGAACTTTTATTTTACTTTTTGTTGTTTTAAATTTTTTTATTACTTTTCTGAACATTTTTTATATTTTTTGTTTTTTTCTGAACATTTTGTATTTTTTTTACTTTTTGGGGGGGAGGGGGGAAACAAAAATGACTCATCGAAGAGGGCTCAACAGGAGCAACAAAAACAAAGATGAATTTATTTTTTGGGGCGTTTTGGACATGCATGATTTTTGATTGCTCTCATTATGAGAGTTATGCTACTTTCGCGGAAGCATAATGTTTGATTGCACCACACGCACATTTGTTTCACTTCCCCCATGTCCACTTGAATATTCGGGATCAACTCCCTTGCTTCTGGTCCCGAAACTTCTGGCACGACCGATCTTCTGGCTATTGCTGGGGAATTTTGTTGTTCGTCCCGAAGCTGAGCAGCACTATAGTTATTTGGGTGCCACCTGCTCATGTGCCTGTGCATAGTGAAATTCCCAAAACTATATTTTTTATCCGTCCCTCTCGAAAGGCGATCATCACAGATACGGCAGAAGACATATCTGGCGTTCACTTTCTTTTGTCCTGGTGGAATTTTAAAGAATTGCCATATGAAATTTTCCTTCCTGTTGTACCTCCTGGGCTCCTCTGGCAAATATTCAGGTTCTTCCTCCTCTTCCTGATCTTCCTCTTGTGGAAAGATTGGTTGAGTAGGTGGTCCTTTTTTTCCATGAGGAGGTGGAGGTGGTGGTGGAGGAACACTACCAGAAGCAACAACAGAAGCCATTTCTCTGGATTGTACAAAGGTCTTTCTCTCACCAAGATGAAAGTCAGAGTGAGGAAAGAAGGAGGGGTTTTCATCATTTGGGAAAAGCCAAAGTTCTAAACCAATGAAAAGTGTTAATTTTAGATCACATGACCTAGTATTACATCATTAGGAAACTAAAAGTGAAATGAACTAATGAAAAGTGTTATTATCGAGTCACATGACCTGCTGTCTTTACGTTTCGCGCTTTGCGCCGCTATCCAATCCGCTTCCGGGTCCGCTAACTTGGCGCGTCGGAAAACGTATTACGCGACAACGCAAAACGTCATGATAACGTAACAGTTACGCTTAAGCAACGATTACCGGCTCGCGTACTAAGTCGCGGCTTTGAATTCCGCTAACGGGAAGCTGACCAGTTCGCGGACTAGGAGCGGAACAAATTTTTTTTTTTTTAAATGTATAAGGAAACATGTACAATATATTTTATGATTTAAAGAAGAATACATTTTATAGATAGAAATATTAGCTTTCAAAAAACCATTGAAATTCAATGAAAAAACCATAGGTTATAGTCCATATATAGTTAGGAATTTGCATTTACAAAACCTTATTTTCCTCGCATAAAACCATTGAAATTCCATATATAGTTAGATGCGCTAACTATATATCGCGCACCCGCAATCCACTGCTGATGATGTCACATATTACATCATTCATGACATGGTCAGTGACATCACTGATGACATCACTGATGACAACTCAAATGACATTACTGATGACATCTCAAATGACATCACTGATGACATCACTGATGACATCAGTCATGTGAAAATACAATGAACCTCTTCAGACTCTAATATAATCTTACATACACTCAGTATAAACAGACACTCACAGACTGTCACTCATCCATGGAGTTACTCACACACCTAGTCAGTCATGGAAAGAATCAATCACACCTCCATTTCCTCAACTATACAGTTATAGATACTTTACTTATTCAAACATATTCTAACACATATTTACTCTCTTATACAATCCCTGATACAAGCTCACAGTGATCCATACAGCCACTCACACATTCACTGGCTCTAATCCACAGTTATTTATATATGTCAACTCTCAGATGTATTGTGTTTTACATACGTATTTACTTGCACATGTAGCACTGAGATATCCATTCACTCACCAAGACACCCATGCACAGTCAACCGCCCATATAGCTGTTTCCACATGCACTCTTGAACTCATACACCTAGTGAATCAACTGCTTACACATCTATGCACAGACTGACACACCTCCCAGCCACCCACACACATACTCAGTCTCCCATACAAATACTTGAGCAACCAATCAATAACCCATATAGTTATTCATATAGCTACTGATCAACACATGCTGTAGCTTACACAACAACAGACATATTGATGCACAAATTAAGACAGTTTAGTCACTAACCCATGCACTCAGTGAGACACATTTAATCACTCTTTCATACAGTCATCCATGCACCTACTAAATTCTTTATCCAGACACTTATACATCCACTCATTCTTCAATATGTAAAACATATTTAAACTTTACAGAAACATACAGTAACTGGATGTTGTCATCAGTGATGTCATCAGTGATGTCACTGACCATGTCATGAATGATGTAATATGTGACATCATCAGCAGTGGATTGCGGGTGCGCGATATATAGTTAGCGCATCTAACTATATATGGAATTTCAATGGTTTTATGCGAGTAAAATAAGGTTTTGTAAATGCAAATTCCTAACTATATATGCAGCGTAAGCGCGTCGGAAGTTTACGTTGTGCGATCGTATTCGCTCGAGTACTTCCGGGTGCGCTTACGCCGTGCGTATCACGCGGTCGCGGCTACGCGATACGTCAGATCATGTTTTCGTTTGCGATATTGGCGCTCACGGGACGCTCCCCGGAGCGCGCCCCGGGGCGCTTTTCAGAAATACGCTTTTCGGGGCGCTCCCCGGGGCGCGCTCCGGGAGCGCTCCCCCCAAAAAAAAAAAAAATGGGATAATTGTAGGGACAGGTAGCCCTATTCTGAAGTGGTTTGAAAAAAAATAACTTTAGAAAAATATGTATTGTGCTACATTGGGCTTAATATATGTTAGAGCCAAAATGTAGCCCAAATGTAGCCCAAAGTAGCCCAATGTAGCCCAAAGATGGCCACCAGAGACCAAAAATTGTAAATGTAGCCCAAATTTCAACTAGATGTAGCCCAACTGTAGCCCAATGACAGAATGTACCAGAGTGTTAAAAAGAACAACTAGAGTGCTAACAGTCTTATTTATAAAGTGAAACTTATAGTTAGGAATTAGCATTAAAAAAACCTATGAAATTCACTGAAAAAACCATAGGTTTCACACCAGTTATAGTTAGGAATTAGCATTTAAAAAACCTATGAAATTCACTGAAAAAACCATAGGTTTCACACCGGTTATAGTTAGGAATTAGCATTTAAAAAACCTATTAAATTCACTGAAAAAACCATAGGTTTCACACCAGTTATAGTTAGCTGGAAATTTTACTGATATAAAACCATTGAAATTCCCACGTTATAGTTAGTCGGACTCACTATAACTTGCGCGTGCAATGCACTGCTGATGACATCACATATTACATCACTCATGACATGGTCAGTGACATCACTCATGACATCACTGATGACACCATCCTTGTGACACAGTGACAGACCTCCTCTCAGTGTAAAGTAACCCTTGAGACACATATTCAAAAATAGAAACTGACATTTTTAAAAAATGGACATACCTATATCAGTTACAACAAGCAATTCTGTACTTCCACTATCTATATACACATCCACTCATTCACCAACAGTTCTATATAGTCACTCATACATATACTCACTCATTATATGAAGAGATACACCTATACATCCTGTTACACACCGACATTCATCCAAAAGTTACTCACACACATATTCACACGTGCAAATAAACTATTGAACAACCATTTAATTGAATATAGAGTTATACACACACTTCCACCTTACTTCTATTGAAAATTACACATATTTATTCTCTTAAACAATCACTTATAGAAACACATACTTATTTAAACAGGAAATCTTACAATCTCTTACTCTCACATATACTCACTTATATACATCAATATTCATATATACTAGATTAAAACATATGTAGTTACTGATAAAGACACTAGTGAGACAGTCATTCACTCACTAACAAACACATATAGACACTCATCCACCCATACAGTCCTGTACATATGCTGTCTTCAAAACACATACAAACAAAGAGTCAGTCACTCATGCATCTATGTGCTAAGTAATACCCCCACCAAACCATATAGACACTCATACTGATACTAATAAAAATATCAAATAACCCATATACATACGCATGTAGCTACTTATCAACACATGTAGCCACTTATACACAAAGTGAAACACTAATATATGTATTTAAATATTTAAACATAACTCACTAATATTTATTTTTCAGAAAGACACATATTCACTGGATGGTGTCATCAGTGATGTCATGAGTGATGTCACTGACCATGTTGAGGTAATATAAATTTTGTGATCGATTGTGTCCCCTATCTTAGACCCCAATGACTCCGTGTACACGCTACAAGTACATGTATGTTCCCTCCACTTTAAGCTATGAAGACGCAAATACATTTGCGTCCAACGTTAACATGTCCTCTTTCAGATCCACCATGAATGGGTCAAATAGTCCGTTCCTAAATATGCCATGCCAACGTCTTTATGTAGTGTACTTTACACGTTTTTCAGCTCTGGCGAAGTAGGCCCTGAATTCTGCCATCGAGCCTTTTTCCTGCCTTCTGACTCTGAATCTCAAACCTGGGCCTGCATCTGTACCCGTGACCTCTGCCTTACTCCTTGTGCGGCTAACGGTGCTTGGCTCAGCCTGTTGCCTGCCAAGACTGTATTCAACCTTCGAATTATCTGCTCCACTCCTTGAAAATACATTCCTGTCTAGTAGTTTCATGTCAACATCCTTCCAGCTGCAGAGCAAAGGGCTCGGCCTCACTGTCTCTGTGCAAGTAATTCATGGCTCTGTTTCCATGGTAGGCCCATGCCCTCCCTCGCACCCCTCGCATCTCATGCAGACACGTAGACGCTCATACACGCACTCACAGTCAGTATAGAATAGCCTCTTGTCCGAAAGACCTTTTCCTTCCAGATAATACAGTTCCTTAAACATGAGATACTAGATACGATTTGGGATTAGGTTGATCTGACATCCAGACATCTGTCTCCACATGTAGGGCTAAATGTCAAGTCCCCCTTCACCCCTCAAGTTACACGTACATTACACGTCATACTGCTGCGCGCGCATCTCTGCCATGTATTTCTGCTGACACTGCCGGATTCACTCATGGATCCGCCTACTTGTGACATCATGATAAATGACGTTCTTGTTCACGCCTTCATGCACGCCTATTGTAACGCCTTTTTGTATTACGTATATGCACTCTTATCTCTCTTCTCAGCTGTTACGCCTCCTGCAAATGCCTTTACTGTAATGCATTGACTATATATATGAATGCCTGTCAATAATGTATTGTCGCATACTTGCATACTCGCATATTACCATTGACTCTGTCAGTCTGTCCCTTCCCGAACCTGCGTGGTGACGGAACGGTATGCCACCTTGGCTCGAGCCAATATGCTAATCACCCAATTCCTTTTTAAGGAATAAAAACCCTTTTTGAGAAACCTCAAATATCACGGATTTTGCCTCTTATTTATTATGAGTTATTCTTATTGACTTTACCGCAATGTCATGAGTGATGTAATATGTGATGTCATCAGCAGTGCATTGCACGCGCAAGTTATAGTGAGTCCGACTAACTATAACGTGGGAATTTCAATGGTTTTATATCAGTAAAATTTCCAGCTAACTATAACTGGTGTGAAACCTATGGTTTTTTCAGTGAATATATATATATATATATATATATATATATATATATATATATATATATTACCTACTAGCGGTCCACTTTTGGAGCATTGACCTTCTTCTGGTCATCTGGTATGGAAAAAAAAGTTCCAGATGAAGTGCTCTTTGATCTTCGGCTGAGGAGGCTCTTCATCAATGAATTCAGGCTCATCTTCACTGCTGGATGGTCTGGCAGCCATGATTATCCAAAAAAAATCGAAGAGAAAAAAGGCAGGTCTTTCAGTCACAAAAGTGAAAGAAGAAGTGAAGGAAATGGGTGGGGATTTCATTCTTTGTAAAAAAAACTGTTAGCAACCAATGAAAAGTGTTATTTTAAGGTCACTTGACTTGACGCGCTGACTCTGCGTGCACCGGAGCGCTTCCGGGGGACGCATACGCGGCGCGAACGTAGGCGCTTCCAGGGCGCATACGCGGCGCGAACGTAGGTGCTTCCAGGGCGCATTCGCAACACAAACGTAGGCGCATACGCGGCGCGAACGTAGGCTGAATCAGTGATGTCATGAGTAGGCTGAATCAGTGATGTCATGAGTGATGGCCCTGACCATGTCATGAGTGATGTAATATGTGACGTCATCAGCAGTGCATTGCAGGCGCGCAAGTTATAGTGAGTCCAACTAACTATAACGTGGGAATTTCAATGGTTTTATGTCAGTAAAATTTCCAGCTAACTATAACAGGTGTGAAACCTATGGTTTTTTCAGTGAATATGAGATGTGATGAGAAGGGAGCCCTTCCTAGCGAGTCGCGGCTTGTAGGCGACATCACCACCAATAAACAACACACAACATTCACGCAGCATGCTGCAAGAAAACAAGCCCTCTAGTTGAACAACAGGTAAGCAGATGTATTCCTCCAAAAGGCAAAGCATTTCCGGTTTTGACCCTCACTGTGGTCTTAATCATATGCAAAGTACGAGGGGCAGTTCCATTGAGGTTTAAATACACTAGAGTCTTAAGAGGGACTGCGGGTGCTGATTCTTCAGTACAACCGTATTTTACAAATATCAATGACCAGGTAGTCTCACATTATTTGTAGTACTCTTCAAATACTGGGGCTAATGTTCTCCATTGTATAATGTTCACGTTTGAAGACCCTGGTTTGAAATCCTGGTAACATTCGGACTACAACCCACATCATGCACAATTGATGTCTCTTAATGCTCCGTAATGTCCCTCTTTTATAAAACCTGACAGTCTTGTGCCTTAGTAAGCAAAAATGAAATTCAAACGCCACCCCTGGCCTCATGAGGAACAGTTCCATGTTGGGCTACGTGGCAATTATTTCTCACCTCAGTTCCAATGCGCTGCCCATCCAGTGCTCATTGTCCAGATAAACAATGTAGCGGCCAGTAAGATTATTTAGCTGTGTTCGACTGTGCAGAATCAATGACTCCAACAAACTCTGGCTGCACTTCCAATTAAGAGAAATCTCCGGCCGGCAGGCCTCCCAGAAAATCAGTGGCAGTGCCTTCCTTGTTCTCCAGTGGCAACAACTTGGCTAAATCTGCCTAAACAATGTCTGTGCAGCCGGCGGGCTCCCGTTAAACATGAATCCATATGAGATGTGATGAGAAGGGAGCTCTTCCTAGCGAGTTGGGGCTTGTAGGCGACTTCACGGCCAATATGCAACACACAACTTTCACGCAGCATGCAGTGAGTAAACAAGCCCTCCAGTCGGACATCAGGTAAGCAGATTTATTCCTCCAACAGGCAAAGCATTACCAGTTTTGACCCTCACAGTGGTCTTAATCATATGCAAAGTATGAGGGGCAGTTCGATTTAGGGTGACCAACTGGCATTGGTGCAAATTCAGGACGGTGAGTGTAAAAATTCAGGACAAAGGGTCAAAATTCAGGACACAAATTCAGGACAGGAGGTCGAAATTCAGGACAAAACTTCAGGACAATAGGTAAGTTTTACAGACACATCAGAGGAGGTTGCGCAATAGCATATAAGAAAGCCCAGCCATAACCAAACATATTCAACCATTTGCAAATCTATCCATCATGTATCCTTCCATCTATCAGTTCACTCATCCATCCCTTCATCCATTCTTTCACTCATCCATCCATTATCCATCCATCCACCCTTTCACCCTATCCATCTGTACACTTATCCATCCACTCTTCTTCCCATCATCCATTCACTCATCCATCCAGCCATTTGCCCTTTCACCCAACCAGCCATCCTTTCATTTACTCATCCCTCCACCTAGTCACTCATCCTTCCACCCATCCACCCTTTCAGTCATCCACCTAACCTCCCTTTCTCTCTCCATTGACCATTTCACTTAGACATCCTTCCTTCCATCCACCCACCCATCCATCCATCTACTCATCCACTCATGAATCCATCAATTGACCCTATCACTCATCCATCCTTTTTATAATCCATCTATCCTTTCACTCCTTCATTCATCTATTCATCCTTTTGTCCATCTACCCTCTCTTTCACTCTCTCATCCATCCTTACATCCACCCTTTCACTCATACGTCCACCCATTCACCCTTGCACTTATCAATTCATCAATCCATCAATCAATTCACTCATCCATCCACCCACTCACTCATCATCCACTTTTTCACTCATCCATCCTTTCACTCATACATCGTTTCACTCATCCATCCTTTAACTCATTCATCCATTTACCCATCTAGCTACCCTTCCACCCATACATCTAGCTATTTACCTTTTCTCTCATCCATCCTTCCACTCACTCATTAATCCATCCATCCTCTCTCATTATCCATCTATTCAATCTTTTATTCATCCATTCTCCCTTTCACTAATTCATCCAGCCATCCACCCATCCCTTCACTTACTCACTCGCCCACCTTTTCATATTAATTTTGAGCTGAGCCTTTTTGAGAAGTGGCCCATCAAGAACTTCACCCTCGCTACAGGAGCCATTCCAAGAATGGGACAGAAGCCACCCAGGGTGAAGACATGATCCAAAACAGGGGGGGGACAGGAGCCAACACAGGTGGGGGGGCAGGGGCCACCACATGGGGGGGACAGGAGCCATCACTGGGGGAGGCAGTAGCCATCACATGAGGGGGAACAGGATCCACCAGGGTGGGCACAGGGGTGGGTATGCAGTATTCTAGTATCATCTTGGTCTGTTCCAGGGTGGGATAGGGCTCCCCCCCCCTCCTGAACGAGAAGAAAGGCTCTCTTTCCAAAATGTTAGTTTTCCCATCCCCCACTGTGATGTACAGTGCTTAAAGGAGATACTCCAAGAGAACTGATAGGCTGATTGTCCTCAATACTTTGTTAATCAGTGTGGGTGCGATTGTGCTATTTCTTTGTTTTATTACATTATAGACTGCATGTTTGAAGAACCAAGGTTTGCTTACAATTTAGTGACAGTAATTAAACTCTTTGAAGAGAACCATGTGCTGCCTCGGTGTAATCAGGGCCAGTTCTAGGATGTTTGGGGCCCTGGGCAGAAAGGGAATGTGTGAAGCCCCGCTAAATTGCAGATACATGGCACATTCAGGGCTGTTTGCATCTTAATAGATGCCCCTGCTCCTGAAGCTGCAGCCCCTCCCTCTCAGTCACCTTCAAGCACCTCTTAACAGCTCATCGAGGGCTGGAGGTGTGAGGGTTGCCATCCCGCTGTGCCTCTCCAATGCTTCTGGTTATCTGAGCTTTGGTACCGCATTGGAGTGAAGATGGGAGGTGGATGGAAGCTGTGCCGGCTTTAGGGTGGTGTGACCGGTGCCCGGTTAAAATTACGGACAAATGGCGTCCGTTAAAGAATCCTTCAAGGACAACGGACAGACAACCGAAATTACGGACTGTCCGTGAAATTTACGAACGGTTGGTCACCCCAGTTCCATTGAGGTTTAAATACACTGGAGTCTTAAACAGTGAAGAGGGACTGCGGGTGCTGATTTTTCAATACAACCTTATTTTACAAATATCAATGACCAGGTAGTCTTATATTTTTGTAGTACTCTTCAAATACTGTGGCTAATGCTCTCCATTGTATAATGTTCAAGTTTGAAGACCCTGGTTTGAAATCCTGGTAACACTTGGACTATAACGGCCATCATGCACCATTGATGTCTTTCAATGCTCCGTAAAGTCCTTCTTTTATAAAACCTTACAGTTTTGTGCCTTAGTAAGCAGAAATGAAATTTAAAGGCCACCCATGGTCTCATGAGGAACAGTTCCATGTTGGGCTACGGGGCAATTATTTCTCACCTCAACTTCAAGGCGCTGCCCATCAAGTGCTCATTGTCCAGATGAACAATGTGGCCACCTGTACGATTATTTAGCTGTGTCTGACTGTGCAGGAGTAAATGACTCCCACAAACTCTGGCTGCACTTCCAATGAAGAGAAATCTCCCAGAAAATCAGTGGCAGTGCCTCCCGTGTTCTCCAGTGGCACCAACTTGGCTAAATCCTCCTAAACAATGTCTGTGCAGCCGGCGGGCTCCCGTTAACTATGAATCCATATGCGATGTGACGAGAAAGGAGAGCTTCCTAGCGAGTCGGGGCTTGTAGGGGATGTCACTGCCAATATACAACACACGACTTTCACGCAGCATGCAGCAAAAAAAATGAGCCCTCCAGTTGGACATCAGGTACGCAGATTTATTCCTCTAACAGACAAAGCATTACCGGTTTCGACCCTCACGGTGGTCTTAATCATATGCAAAGTACGAGGGGCAGTTCCATTGAGGTTTAAATGCACTGGAGTCTTAAACAGCGAAGAGGGACTGCGGGTGCTGATTTTTCTATACAACCTTATTTTGCCTGTTGGAGGAATAAATCTGCTTACCTGATGTCCGACTGGAGGGCTTGTTTTCTTGCTGCGTGAATATGAATATATATATATATATGCACTGAAAAAACCATAGGTTATAGACCATATATAGTTAGGAATTAGCATTTACAAAACCTTGAAAATTCACTGAAAAAACCATAGGTTATAGACCATATATAGTTAGGAGTTAGCATTTACAAAACCTTATTTTACTCACACAAAACCATTGAAATTCGCATATATAGTTAGTTGCACTAACTATATATCGCGCACCTGCAATCCACTGCTGATCATGTCACATATTACATCATTCATGACATGGTCAGTGACATCACTGATGACATCACTGATGAAATCTCAAATGACATCAATGATGACATCACTGATGACATCTCAAATGACATCACTGATGACATCACTGATGACATCTCATTTGACATTACTGATCACATCACTGATGACATCATTCATGTGATTATACGATGAACCTCTTCAGACTCTAATATAACCTTATATACACTCAGTGTAAACAGACACTCACAGACTGTCACTCATCCATGGAGTTACTCACACACCTAGTCAGTCATGCAAAGAATCAATCACACCTCCATTTTCTCAACTATACAGTTATACACACCCTACTTATACAAACATATACTAACACATATTTACTCTCTTATACAATCCCTGATACAAGTTCACAATGATCCATACAGCCACTCACACATTCACTGGCTCTTATGCACAGTTATTTATATATGTCAACTCTCACATGTACTGTGTTTTACATATGTACTTACTTTGACATGTAGCACTGAGATATCCATTCACTCACCAATACACTCATGCACACAGTCAACCGCCCATACAGCTGTTTCCACATGCACTTTTGAACTCATACATCTAGTGAATCAACTGCTCACACATCTATGCACAGAGTCATACACCTCCCAGCCACCCACACACACACTCAGTCTCCCATACAAATACTTGGGCAACCAATCAATAACCCATATAGTTACTCATATAGCTACTGATCAACACATGCAGCAGTTTACAGAACAACAGACATAATGATGCACAAATTAAGACAGTTTAGTCACTAACCCATGCACTCAGTGAGACACATTTAATCAATCACTTATACAGTCAGTCATGCACCTACTAAATCCTTCATCCAGACACTTATACATCCACTCATTCTTAAATATGTAAGACATATTCTAACTTTACAGAAACATACAGTCACTGGATGTTGTCATCAGTGATGTCATCAGTGATGTCATTTGAGATGTCATCAGTGATGTCACTGATCATGTCATGAATGATGTAATATGTGACATGATCAGCAGTGGATTGCGGGTGCGCGATATATAGTTAGTGCAACTAACTATATATGCGAATTTCAATGGTTTTGTGTGAGTAAAATAAGGTTTTGTAAATGCTAACTCCTAACTATATATGGTCTATAACCTATGGTTTTTTCAGTGAATTTTCAAGGTTTTGTAAATGCTAATTCCTAACTATATATGGTCTATAACCTATGGTTTTTTCAGTGAATTTCAATGTTTTTTTAATAGCAAATATCAAAAGCTGTAAAATGTATTCTTCTTGTAAAGGAAAAATATATTTTATATGTATTTAATATAATTTTTTTATGTATATAAATTTTTTGAGGGAACGAGTTTATCAACTATCATGCTGAAGAAGAGTGTGTGGAAAAAAACCCAAAGAGGAGGACTAAAAGGAAAGAACAATCAGTTCAAAAATACAATTGCTTTAAAGCATGAAGTGCTTTTCAACACATTTACATTTAAATAACCCATATTAGAACATACAAAATATCTACAGAGGAGACAGTGTACATTGAATTTTAGACTCTTCATTGGTACCTACATGTTGGTACTTACATCACCCACACAACAGAACAGCTCTATTCAGAGCTACCCTACCTCAAAGCACTCTAAAATATTATTTTACTATTTCCCTTGGTTTTCCCCTTGTTACGCTTTCCGGAACGCTACCCGGTGCGCGGACCGGGCGCTAACCGTGCAAAAATTTGAAAAAAAAGGGTTTTTTTTTTTACATATATGGGCCTCCTCAGCCACCCTCAGAAAACCTAGGGGGTCAGGATATGTCTCCCGTGCCCCCTTATACCCATTCCCAACATTGTTTATCCTCCATCTTGTGACTAAATTCGTCCGAAACACAAGATGGTGGACTCCCTTTACGCTACCGGTGAGCTACCCGGTTCCCGTACCGGGTAGCGCTTCCACCGCGAAAAATCGAAAAAAAAATTCTTTTATTTTTTTGCCCCGCGGGGCCCTTTAATAGCCCCCACATCAATCCTAGGGGGTCAGGAGGGGTCTACCTTGCCCCCTTTCATTCATTTCCCCCTTCATTTATTTCCACCTCAAGTCTCTCGATCCTACCGAGAGACAAGATGGCGGCCGCTCCGGACTGTTTAGAATGTTGACCAGTCTCCTCGCGAAGTTCCGTTACGCGTCTGGTACGCGAACCGGGGCGCTAACCGGGACGCTGTCACAGATATATATATTTTTTTGAACGTTAATTTCTCAAAATCCACTGGAGCACATATCTTGAGACCTAGCAAAGGCACATCGGGCAAACAGTCTCTACAATTTTGCCAAGTTTCATAGAAATCCATTCAGCCGTTCGAGCTAAAAGTGAGTCCAACCGCCCTATGGAATACTCAATGTTAAAAACACGTTTTGGGACCCCCCTTTTTTCTCAGCCCCCGCTTGACGAAACCCCCCCAAACTTTCAGGGGACGCTCAGATACAAAATGTGCCATTTTCCTGAAAATTTCAGGCAATTCCGTCCATCAACGCCAAAGTTATTCAACATAGAATTTTCAGAAATCCCTATTCAAAAAAATCCTAACTATATATACCTACTGGCGACCGCCAGCAGGTAATATATATATATATATATATATAACATTTCTATGGCAAAATGAAACCCCTCATTTTGTTCCTTTTCAAATTAAATGTATTAAGTGTTACCACTTTATTCCAATCAAGATGACTTCAGGTGTGCCATACTTTTGTCATAAGTAAGACTGTTAGCGTTCTAGTTGTTCTTTAGAACACTCTGGCACATTCTGTCATTGGGCTATAGTTGGGCTACATCTGGCTGATATTTGGGCTACATTTGGGCTCTTTTGTCTCTGGTGGCCATCTTGGGAGACTGCATATCAAAATTTTTTTAATGAAATATAAGAGGATTTGAGAAGTCACTCAAAATGTGCCCTCATTTTTCTTTCTTCAGCACTAATCATAATTTCTATGGCAACATGAACCCCCTCATTTTGTTCCTTTGCAGTTTAAATGTTTTAAGTGTTAACACTTTATTCCAATCAAGATGACTTCAGGTGTGCCATACTTTTGTCATAAGTAAGACTGTTAGCGCTCTGGTTGTTCTTTAGAACACTCTGGGACATTCTGTCACTGGGCTATAGTTGGGCTACATCTGGCTGATATTTGGGCTACATTTGTTTTTTTTTTGTCTCTGGTGGCCATCTTTGGGCTACATTGGGCTACATTGGGCTACATTGGGCTACATTGGGCTACATTTGGGCTCTAAAAAAAATATATAGCCCAATGTAGCCCAATATATATTTTTCAAAGTTAATTTTCGTAAAAACCACTGGAGCATATATCTTGAGACATAGCAAAGGCACCTCAGGCTACAAGTCCCTACAAGTTAGCCAAGTTTTGTAGAAATCCATTCAGCCGTTCGAGCTAAAAGTGAGTCCAACCGCCCTATGGAAAACTCAATGTTAAAAACACGTTTTGGGACCCCCCTTTTTTCTCAGCCCCCGCTTGACGAAACCCCCCCAAACTTTCAGGGGACGCTCAGAAACAAAATGTGCCATTTTCCTGAAAATTTCAGCCAATTCCGTCCATCAACGCCAAAGTTGTTCAACATAGAATTTTCAGAAATCTCTATTCAAAAAAATCCTAACTATATATACCTACTGGCGACCGCCAGTAGGTAATATATATATATATATATATATATATATATATATATATATATTACCTACTGGCGATAGCCAGTAGGTATATATAGTTAGGATTTTTTTCCTATGGGATTTTTGAAAATTCTATGTCGAATAACTTTGGCTTATGAGGACAGAATTGGCTGAAATTTTCAGGAAAATGGAACATTTTGTTTCTGAGCAGCCCCTGAAAATTTGGGGGGGTTTCGTCAAGGGGGGGCCGAGAAAAAAGGGGGGTCCCAAAACGTGTTTTTCCCATGCAATTTTCCATAGGGCGGTTGGCCTCACTTTTAGCCTGAACGGCTGAATGGATTTACACCAAACTTGGCAAAATTGTAGGGACTGGTAGCCCGATGTACCTTTGCTATGTCTCAAGATATAGGCTCCAGTGGTTTTTACGAAAATTAACTTTGAAAAATATATATTGGGCTACATTGGGCTATATATATGTTGGAGCCCAAATGTAGCCCAATGTAGCCCAATGTAGCCCAATGCAGCCCAAAGATGGCCGCCAGAGACGAAAAAAAACAAATGTAGCCCAAATATCAGCCAGATGTAGCCCAACTATAGCCCAATGACAGATTGTCCCAGAGTGTTCTAAAGAACAACTAGAGTGCTAACAGTCCTACTTATTACAAAGGTATGGCACACCTGAAGCCATCTTGATTGGAATAAAGTGGTAACTCTTAAAACATTTAATTTAAAAAGGAACAAAATGAGGGGGTTCATTTTGCCATAGAAAGTATGATTAGCGAATATATGACGAAATCCCGCATACCATCAGTCCGCAAACAAAATCCCGCATGTACTATTAGGCCGCAAATTAAAATAACAAAAACTTTTAGAACGAATATGCCTTTAGCATACACTAAACAACTAAACTACCCTAAACCCTAAAACACTACCCCCAGCATGACCCTACACTACACAAACAGTACAACACTACCCTAAACCCTAAAACACTACCCCCAGCATGACCCTACACTACACAAACACTACAACACTACCCTAAACCCTAAAACACTACCCCCAGCATGACCCTACACTACACAAACACTACAACACTACCCTAAACACTAAAACACTACCCCCAGCATGACCCTACACTACCTAAACACTACAACACTACCCTAAACCCTAAAACACTACCCCCAGCATGACCCTACACTACGCAAACACTACAACACTACCCAAAACCCTAAAACACTACACCCCAGCATGACCCTACACTACGCAAACACTACAACACTACCCTAAACCCTAAAACACTACCCCAGCATGACCCTACACTACACAAACACTACAACACAACCCTAAACCCTAAAACACTACCCCCAGCATGACCCTACACTACGCAAACACTACAACACAACCCTAAACCCTAAAACACTACCCCCAGCATGACCCTACACTACGCAAACACTACAACACTAACCTAAATCCTAAAACACTACCCCCAGCATGACCCTACACTATGCAAACACTACAACACTACCCAAAACCCTAAAACACTACACCCCAGCATGACCCTACACTACGCAAACACTACAACACTACCCTAAACCCTAAAACACTACCCCCAGCATGACCCTACACTACGCAAACACTACAACACTACCCAAAACCCTAAAACACTACACCCCAGCAGGACCCTACACTACGCAAACACTACAACACTACCCTAAACCCTAAAACACTACCCCCAGCATGACCCTACACTACGCAAACACTACAACACTACCCTAAACCCTAAAACACTACCCCCAGCATGACCCTACACTACGCAAACACAACAACACTACCCTAAACCCTAAAACACTACCCCCAGCATGACCCTACACTACGCAAACACTACAACACTACCCTAAACCCTAAAACACGACCCCCAGCATGACCCTACACTACGCAAACACTACAACACTACCCTAAACCCTAAAACACTACCCTCAGCATGACCCTACACTACGCAAACACTACAACACTACCCAAAACCCTAAAACACTACCCCCAGCATGACCCTACACTACGCAAACACTACAACACTACCCAAAACCCTAAAACACTACCCCCCAGCATCACCCAACACTACGCAAACACTACAACACTACCCAAAACCCTAAAACACTACCCCCAGCATGACCCTACACTACGCAAACACTACAACACTACCCTAAATCCTAAAACACTACCCCCAGCATGACCCTACACTACGCAAACACTACAACACTACCCAAAACCCTAAAACACTACACCCCAGCATGACCCTACACTACGCAAACACTACAACACTACCCTAAACCCTAAAACACTACCCCCAGCATGACCCTACACTACGCAAACACTACAACACTACCCAAAACCCTAAAACACTACCCCCAGCATGACCCTACACTACGCAAACACTACAACACTACCCTAAACCCTAAAACACTACCCCCAGCATGACCCTACACTACGCAAACACTACAACACTACCCTAAACCCTAAAACACTACCCCCAGCATGACCCTACACTACGCAAACACTACAACACTACCCTAAACCCTAAAACACTACCCTCAGCATGACCCTACACTACGCAAACACTACAACACTACCCAAAACCCTAAAACACTACCCCCAGCATGACCCTACACTACGCAAACACTACAACACTACCCAAAACCCTAAAACACTACCCCCCAGCATGACCCTACACTACGCAAACACTACAACACTACCCAAAACCCTAAAACACTACCCCCAGCATGACCCTACACTACGCAAACACTACAACACTACCCAAAACCCTAAAACACTACCCCCAGCATGACCTTACACTATGCAAACACTACAACACTACCCAAAACCCTAAAACACTACACCCCAGCATGACCCTACACTACGCAAACACTACAACACTACCCAAAACCCTAAAACACTACCCCCAGCATGACCCTACACTACGCAAACACTACAACACTACCCAAAACCCTAAAACACTACCCCCAGCATGACCCTACACTACGCAAACACTACAACACTACCCTAAACCCTAAAACACTACCCCCAGCATGACCCTACACTACGCAAACACTACAACACTACCCTGAACCCTAAAACACTACCCCCAGCATGACCCTACACTACGCAAACACTACAACACAACCCTAAACCCTAAAACACTACGCCCAGCATGACCCTACACTAAACAACCACCACAACTCTACACTACACTAACACAACACTACACTACACAACACTACACTACACTACACAATCACTAACCCACGAAAAAATTAACACAATCTCACTTACCTCTCTCGTCATCGTGGTTTTCACAACGCAAATGCATTTACCATACATGCCTTTAAAACGTAATTCTTTGTAAAGGCATGCGCGATAAATGCACATGCGTTTTGAAAAAATGCGGGATAATGGTATGCGAGCTCAATGACCTTGCGGGATAATGGTATGCGGACTGAAAGTCTGCGGGATAAAAAATGCGGGAAAATGGCTGCAAACCATGATTAGCAGCAGACTTCCCTGGTGAGCACTAGCTTTACTACAGCGATCTAATGAGCAACTAGAGTGCTAACATTCAGAATTTATGGCAAATGTGTGACACATCTGAATGCCTTCTTGATAGAACCAAAGTAAACAAGCATTGAAAATGCAATAGATCTCGCCCTCGTTTAAGTTAAAGCCATTCTGTTTGTAATGAGGTGGCTTTTTAGCTTTGCTTTTATTAGTGTTTTTAAAACTTTCATGTAAATAACATGCATATGTATGCATATATGTATATGTATGCATGCATTTATATTTATATAGATATGCAGATTACATATGTTTATATATGTATATTACCTACTGGCGATAGCCAGTGGGTATATATAGTTAGGATTTTTTCTCTATGGGATTTCTGAAAATTCTATGTCTAATAACTTTGGCGTTTGTGGTCGGAATTGGCTGAAATTTTCAGGAAAATGGCACATTTTTTTTCTGAGCAGCCCCTAACAATTTTGTGGGGTTTCGTCAAGGGGGGGCCGAGAACAAAGGGGGGTCCCAAAACGCGTTTTTCCCATTCATTTTTCCATAGGGCGGTTGGACTCACTTTTAGCTCGAACGGCTGAATAGATTTACATGAAACTTGGCAAAATTGTAGATATGGTTTGCCCGACGTGCCTTTGCTATGTCTCAATATATGTGCTCCAGTGGATTTTGAGAAATTAACGTTTAAAAAAATATATATATCTGTGACAGCGCTCCGGTTAGCGCCCTGGTTCGCGTACCTGACGCGTAACGGAACTTCGCGAAGCGAATCTGATTGGCTCTCCGGTGTCTGTCAACATTCTAAACAAACCGGAGTGGCCGCCATCTTGTCTCTCGGTACGATCGAGAGACAAGATGTGGTGAAAAACAAAGGGGGAAATGAAGGAAAGGGGGCAAGGTAGACCACTCCTGACCCCCTAGGATTGATGAGGGGGATATTAAAGTGCCCCGCGGGGCAAAAAATTTTGCGATTTTACGCCGTAGAGGCGCGTCCCGGTACGCGAACCGGGCAGCTCACCGGGCAGCTAACCGGGCAGCTAACCGGCAGCGTAGCTGTCAACATTGTAAACAGTCCGGAGCGGCCGCCATCTTGTCTCTCGGTAGGTTCGAGAGACAAGATGTGGTGAAAAAAGAAGGGGGAAATGAAGGAAAGGGGGCAAGGTAAACCCCTCCTGACCCCCTAGGATTGATGAGGGGGATATTAAAGTCCCCCGCGATTTTTCGCGGTAGAGGCGCTTCCCGGTACGCGAACCGGGCAGCTAACCGGCAGCGTAACGGGAGTCCGCCATCTTGTGTTTTTGGAGCGTCCGGTTCGCGTACCGGGTAGCGTCCCGGTAAGCGTAACAAGGGGAAAACCAAGAGAAACAGTAAAAAAAAAATTAAGGGAATAGATTTCCAGCAAACTTGGCAAAATTGTAGGGACTGTTTGTTTGATGGGCCTTTGCAAGGCCTCAAGATATGTGCACGTGTGGATTTTGTCTAATTAAGGTTAAAAAAAATATATATATCTGTAAGCGTGCTCCGGCACGCTTACGTTACGGGTTTTGTTTGCGCTGCAGAACCGATACGTCACGGTTATGCGACGCGTCATGAGGCGTCTCACGTGGCTACGTGATACGTCACATAATAAAGAATATATTTTACAGCTATAGATATTAGCTTTTAAAAAACCAATGAAATTCACTGAAAAAACCATAGGTTATAGACCATATATAGTTAGGAATTTGCATTTACAAAACCTTGAAAATTCACTGAAAAAACCATAGGTTAGAGACCATATATAGTTAGCTGGACATTTTATTGACATAAAACCAATGAAATTCCATATATAGTTAGTTGCACTAACTATATATCGCGCACCCGCAATCCACTGCTGATGATGTCACATATTACATCATTCATGACATGGTCAGTGACATCACTGATGACATCACTGATGACATCTCAAATGACATCACTGATGACATCACTGATGACATCTCAAATGACATCAGTGATGACATCATGACACACCAATACCAGTTACTACATACGCACTCACTGATTCCTACGTCTACACACACATTCACTCATTCACCCATACAATCACTCATACATACAGTCACTCATTATTACAACACTATCATATGCACTCATACACCTATGCAGACACTCACACACTGCCACTCATCCATGGAGTTACTCACACACCTAGTCAGTCCTGTAAAGAATCAATCACACTTCCATTTCCTCATCTATACAGTTAAACACAGAACACCATACTTCAGTGACATCACTGATGACATCACTGATGACATCTCAAATGACATCACTGATGACATCTCAAATGACATCACTGATGACATCATGACACACCAATACCAGTTACTACATACGCACTCACTGATTCCTACGTCTACACACACATTCACTCATTCACTCATACAATCACTCATACATACAGTCACTCATTATTACAACACTATCATATGCACTCATACACCTAGTCAGTCCTGTGAAGAATCAATCACACTTCGATTTCCTCATCTATACAGTTAAACACAGAACACCATACTTCTCACACATATACTAACACATACTTACTCTCTTATACAATCACTGATACAAGTACACATTGATATGCACAGAGTCACACACCTCCCAGCCAGCCACACACACACTCAGTCTTCCATACATCCACTCATTCTTCAATATGTAAAACATATTTAAACTTTACAAAAACACACAGACACTAGATGATGTCATCAGTGATGTCATTTGAGATGTCATCAGTGATGTCATCAGTGATGTCATTTGAGATGTCATCAGTGATGTCATCAGTGATGTCACTGACCATGTCATGAATGATGTAATATGTGACATCATCAGCAGTGGATTGCGGGTGCGCGATATATAGTTAGTGCAACTAACTATATATGGAATTTCATTGGTTTTATGTCAATAAAATGTCCAGCTAACTATATATGGTCTCTAACCTATGGTTTTTTCAGTGAATATATATATATATATATATATATATATATATATATATATACAGAACCTTCTCAAGAACCTTATATATAATTCCTGTGTTGGCTACATTGTTTCTTCACCAGATTCAAGTCATAAAATATACGTTCAAATTCCACTCTGAAAAGAAAGATATATATACATTCACAGTAAGCAAAGGTCAAAGTCATAATAAAATCACCTCTTTCAACATAGACATAACTGCCCATTATGTCACATACGCATCTTCTAAAGAAAACTTCACTGGTCATTCATTTCTACATCCAGGCCTTAAAGGAGCTTCCTTCTTAAACCTCATACTGTGGATTTACATGGAGCTACTTAGCCATGTTCATCCATACTGATGCTATGCCTCTTGCCTCTAAAATAAACTTAGATTCTAACTTCCTTAGGGATACTACCCTGTCACCACCTCTGGGTTTTTGGTTGCAGTGTCTGTTCCATCATGGCAAGTATTAAAGTGATTATCCGTGCTGTAACTTTGGTTCCAGAATTCATTTTCTACTGGAAATATTGTCGAGCTAATGTACCAATACCGAAATGAGCAAGTAATCCCATAAACAACAAAATCTGTCTTGCATGTGATCAACTTAGTTACGTGCCATTTTTTGTGTAATTGGGCCATTGTGACAAATATATTTACTGAAGAAAATAAATGTTAAAGTAATTTTATAGTTAAGTGAATATTTCAGTGACAACATTATTGTTTTGAATAAAAAACACAGAAATTCACCAGTTATAGTTAGCAAAGCTAACTAAAACCTGCACCCCCACCAGCCTCACATATTACATCACTCATGAATGACATGTTGTATGACACCATTTATGACATCCCTGATGACATCTTAAATGGCATCATTGATAACATCATTAATTACATCATTCAAGCTTCTTTTTTACACATTACTCTATAAACCAGTGTGAATGAATGAAATGAAAATTTGTAAAGCGCGATAGCTGCCATCGGGCGTCCTTGTGCTAAATGAACAACACTTGTAGGTGAGACAGCTAAAAAAAAAATTATTCGGATTTCTTAAAAAGGAAGGTTTTTAGATGTTTGCGGAACATTAGACACCTAAGTTAAGTGCTTTTTATAAAGCGCGCTGACACCGAAGCTTCCTGGCACTGATAGACAGAATAGATGAGGAGGGAGCAGAGTTAGCGAGATCTAACCAGAGGTGGGGAAGAGGTGCGTTTTCAGCATTTTCCTAAAGGTCAGGAGGGAAAGGGAGGATTTGATGGGGAGAGGGAGAAGGTTCCAAAGTGCGGGAGCCAGATGAGAGAAGCGGCGACCGCCGAATCTCTTGGTTTTGCTCTTGGGGGTGATCAGCAGATCTCGGTGGGCTGATCGAAGATTGCGTGTGGGACAGTGAGGGCGAATGAGGGATTTTAAGAAAACAGGGCCAGGGCAGTGAAGTGCTTTAAAAGTGAGGCATGCCACCTTGAAGGCAACCCTACGATCGACTGGGAGCCAATGAAGGCACGTAAGCAAAGGCTTAGCTGATTGCCATCTGGGGGTGCCATGAATCAGGCGGGCCACCTTGTTCTGGACAGCTTGGAGGCGTTGTATAAGATACTGCGGTAGGCCGTGGTAGATGGCATTAGAAAAATCCAAGCAGGAGAGTACCAATGAGATGACAGTTTGGCTGAGTGCCGCAGGGGGAAGAAGGTAACAGACTTTGCGGATCCTCCGAAGTTGGTGCATACAGGAGGAAACCACCGCTCCAACTTGAGCTCTGAGGGAGAGTTCGGTGTCAATGATGACACCCAAACTCTTTACTGTTTTTTCAGGGGTGGGGGGGTCCAAACTCTGGCGGCCAGAACTGTGGACCCCAGTAAACGTGGCTGAGCCCAGGAAGAAGGAGCTCAGTTTTACCGGGGTTCAACTTCAGTTGGTTCTGGTTCATCCAGAGTTGGATGTGAATCATGGCTCCATGAAAGGTTTTAACAGCATGTGGTGAGTTGAGGGAAAAAATGATTTGTAGATCGTCAGCATAATTATAGGTGACGATGTCCCATTTCGAGAGTGACTGAATGAGTGGCCGGAGATAAATATTGAAGAGGAGTGGGGAGAGGGAAGATCCCTGGGGGACACCACAGGACGTGGGGGTTTGTTTAGCAGTGTAGGGGCCCAGACAGACCGCCTGTGTTCTTCCCGTAAGGAAGGATTTGATCCACTCAAGAGCAACGCCTCGGATGCCTGCCGGCTCGACACGGTGGAGAAGGATGTTATGATCCACTGTGTCGAACGCGGCCGACAAATCCAGTAGGACGAGGGCCTGGGGAATTCCCGCGTCCGCGCCGCTCCTGAGTGTGTCAAGGACTGCCAGAATAACGGCTTCAGTGGAGTGAGCAGGTCTGAAGCTGGCCTGATTCGGCTCGAGATAGCAGGAGGTTTCTATGAAGCTGGACAGGCAGCGGGTAACATGGGCTTCTATGAGTTTGGAAAAATAAGGAAGGAGTGAGATGGGGCGATAATTTGACGGCTCCGACATGTCCGCCCCTGTTTTTTTTAGGAGAGGTACCAGAATGGCGTCCTTAAAGGCAGTAGGACAGATGCCACTGCAGAGAGATCTGTTCATTAGATGTAAGACAGTGTCTGGTAGGTTGAGTCAGACACTCCGCAGGACAGAAGGTGGGCAGCAATCATTGGGAGAACCAGATTTCACACGAATGGCTAATTCTGACAAGGAGGTGGAATCTAGAGCAGGGAAGGAGGTGAGGGTCAGAGGGTTGTGGGAGGAATTATCCGGTAGTGGCGGTTGGGGGAGTGGAGGGATCGATTTTTTTGATTTTGAGATTTTGTCTACGAAAAAGGAGTTCAGAGTATCACAGGCCTCCTGAGTGGGGGTCTGGGCAGGAAGGGTTCTGTCATCTGTGGTTAACTCATTCAGAACTCTGAATACCTCCTTAGATTTATCAGTTGCCTGGGAGATCCTGTTGGCGAAGTGTTCCATTTTGGCAGAACGGATAGCTGTTTTGAAATCTTTACGTGCGGACAGATAGGATTGTGTGGCTAAGTCCGAATAGTCATGTCTCCAGATGCGTTCTAACTGGCGTGTTTTTAATTTCCGGGCTTTAAGATCGTCGGAGAACCACCTGTGAGAGTTCCGATGTCTAGTACAGGAGAATTTGACTAGGGGGGCAAATCGGTCGCTAGCCGACTCTAGCCAGGAGGCAGTATCTCGTTCTAGTCCGTCGATGTCGTTAGGATCATGGATGAGTGGGCATGAGTCGGCCAGGGCGGTGAGGAAGCCCTGAGAGTCGTATGAGCTCCATTTACGGGAAGAGCCACCAGCCATCAGAGGCGCAGGAGTCTGACCGTCGACTGTGATGATGGTATCCACTAAGTAGTGATCAGACCAGGCGCATGGAGATATGTCTGGTGGGGACAGTGCCAGATTGCAGGTCCAAATCTGGTCCAAAATGTGTCCCTTGATATGGGTGGGTTGAGAGACCTGTTGGACGAGGTTCAAATCTCTCAGAGACTCAAACAGCTCGGTGGCATGAGGGCCAGCATTGGCGTCGCCAAACCAGTAGTTTAGGTCCCCAAAGATAGCGAAGCGGGAGTGCAATGTGAGGAGAGAAGACAATTGATCATTCATAGTGGAGGAAAAGGATGGCATAGGGTGTGGGGGCCAATATAATAGGAGGAAGGTAAGAGGGCCAGTATTCGTTTGCACACTCATGAGGAGATTCTCCACCTCGGGGAGGGGGAGAGAATAGGAGGAAATGGAATTAAGGCGTTTGGATATGATGGCCACTACCCCACCACCGGGCCGATCGCCAGGTCGGTCAGCGTGGAGAATGTAGTAGTCAGGGGGAGAGCTGCCAAAATATCCGGTAAAGATTCTGAAGTAAGCCACGTCTCCGTGAGTAGGAGAATATCGGGATTGGAGCTAGAGAGCAGAATGAAAATATCCTCAGAATCTTTTATTCAGGTATGATACCCTAATGGATGTGGAGTTCCTAGTCGACGTGGTTGAAGATGGACATCCGCCGACAAGGGATTGGTCAAGACGCGAGATACCAGCAGCAAAGATGTGCTGCAAGACCATAGAAGATGGTAGTGTGGCAGAACTCTGTAAATCTCTGAGTGCTTGGAGGGAGTATCTAATGAGATGGTCAGCATGGCGTGCCCTATGGCCCGTCCTGGCGCGGACGGGCGCAGACGGGCTCGCCTTTGGCGTGCCTTCGGCGCTCCGCCGGCGCGCCCGCTGCGCCTGTCCGCTGCGCGGACGTGGAAGGCATATGATATAAGTAGGAAGATGGAGAAGGGGGCGTGGCCTAATTGTCGAGGGGGCGTGGCCTGACCAGGCTTCCCCACAGTGATGATGCCACCAGGAATGGCGGCCCGCGACAGCGTTTAGATCGGCTGTGCAGGGGAAGTGCCAGCGAGGGTAGGTGAAAACAGTTAAAATCACAAAAAGAAATACAATTTTTAAATGAAACTCGTTGCTCCCGGCTTTCCGCCTCAGGAGTTCTTTCTATCTGTCAGCGCTCGGGTTTTGGCGCGCTTATTAGGCGGAGGGAGCGTGGCCCAATTGTCGAGGGGGCGTGGCCTGACCAGGCTTCCCCACAGTGATGATGCCACCAGGAATGGCGGCCCGCGACAGCGTTTAGATCGGCTGTGCAGGGGAAGTGCCAGCGAGGGTAGGTGAAAACAGTTGAAATCACAAAAAGAAATACAATTTTTAAATGAAACTCGTTGCTCCCAGCTTTCCGCCTCAGGAGTTCTTTCTATCTGTCAGCGCTTGGGTTTTGGCGCGCTAAATAGGCGGATGGGGCGTGGCCTAATTGTTGAGGGGGCGTGGCCTGACCAGGCTTCCCCACAGTGATGATGTCACCAGGAATGGCGGCCCTAAAGGTAAGTATAAATGGCTCAGAATATTATGAAGCATCATTACTGCCATCACAGATGCAACTCCCTTAGGTGTAGCAAGTATATGGTATTTGCAACATTGACCCTATACCAACCTCTTAATGAGTAGCCTAGTTCTCATTAACAATTAACCACAGATATGACAGACTGGCATCTGTGAGTGGGAGTGGCTGTATGGGTCGGTGACTAGATGTGTGAGAGCTGTATGGGTCTGTGAGTAGGTGTGTGAGTAGATTACAGGGTGTGTGAGTTTTTTAGTGGATTTTTGAGTTGTTGAGTGGGAGTGAATGGCTGTATGGGTCTATAAATGGGCGCATGAGTAGCTTTGTGGGTGCGTGAGTGGGTTTGACTGTATGAGTCTGTGAGTGGGTATGTGAATAGCTGTATGGGTCTGTGAAAGGGTCGCTGTATGGATTTGTAAGTGGGTGTGTGAGTGGCCGTATGAGTGTCTGAGTAGTTTTGTGGGTATGTAAGTGGCTCTATGAGTCCGCAAGTTGCATACTACTAAGGTGGACAGGGCAGGACCAAACGTGTGATGCCTCCAGGTGATTTTGCACTTTTGCATACTCATAGTCATTTAAAGGGAGAAGAAAGGACTGCTCCAGGAGAGGCTAAGAAAGAACCCACTCATCATAGTCACAACATATTGGGCTCTTATAGATCAACAATGCATACACCTTCACCAACGATTTTAGATCATTTTTCAATCTGGAATTGCTGAAGAAAACTCACTTGCTTTGCTTTCGTCAAGCCCAGGAGGTCAGGACAACAGACTTGGAGCTTCAACTGGGGCACCTGCTATGTGTATATTTGTGAGGTCTTCTTGTTGAGGTTTAATTATTCTGAGAAGGGAGCATTAGAGCCAGAAAGGAACCCTACCTGCCCGCTTATCCAACAAGAGTCTACAATTTTGCACAAAAAGCCTACTCAACTGGAGTATTTTCTACTGGTCAATTACTAAGTGCTAACTCGTTGGGTAAATGTCCAGTGCTTATTTTACACTACAGCTGTTTAATGGGTGCAAGGAAATCTCTCCAGTGACCATGTGCGTTTCATCAATGTGATTGTTCCTCATGCGTCTTCATCCAGAAATCTATGATAACACAAATCATCCTATAGAGAAGACAACAAGACTACAAATAGGTAAATCTCCACCAAACTAGAATCCTTCCTCTAAACTATATGAAGTAAGTGTTTCTTTGTTTGGTGCAGAGGTCCTCATATTCTTTGGCATCAAGAACGAGCTACCAAAGTCGGTGAGAAGCGCTCTGGGGAGGCCTTTTGGGAAGCTGCCCATCATCCTGGCAAAAGGCGGGACGAGCATGGCATACTACTAAGGTGAATCAGGTGGGCCAAATATGAGGAGCTTCAGGTGATTTTACACATTTTAATACTCATAGTAGTTTAAAGGAGGAAGGACCGATTTCGGCCCTGGGAACCCCAACCCCTGGCAAAAACAGAATGGAGGAGTGTGGGACCGCAACCCCACTCCCCTGGCCAATTTTAGACCCGGGTCGCCATTTCCTGAGGCCTAGCATAAACTCAATGATGGAGGGGTCCGCATGACCCCCTTCTCCCCAGGCCAATTTTGTCCCTGGGGATCCCATCCCCTGGGGTCTGGCCAATTATTGGAAGGGTAGGGGTACCAGGTGGCCCCCCTCTCTGGGTTGGTTTCAGCTCTGGGGACCCCAGCCCCTGAAGCCTGGCCTCTTGATCCTAGGTTTCTTAAAGCCCACCCAGTGCAACCAATGTCCACTGTTGGGGACCACAGTGGAAGCATCAATGCCCCTGTGGTCCCTGTGGGCTCCTCGCCTCCTGTGGGAGCCAGCATTGCTGCCACATGCAGCTCGCTGCTAAATATGCAGCTCGCTATGTGGGGGAGCAATCTTTCACCTGTTTCCCTGCCCACATAATAGCAGATGAAAACTCTGCTCCCACCAAGCAGGAGCAATTGTAAGTCTCTTGCTTCCTGGGAGTGGAGTTACTTTCTGCTTTCACTGTCACAGCTCCCACCAGGTAAAACCAAATAGCTATCTCCTGAGGCTGGGCACCGCAAGAGGTAGGATGTGCCAGCCCTGGGGGTGGTGGTCCCGAGGGCCATTAATGACTACAGAGGGGGCCGCGTGGCCCCCTTCCTTTAATTACCACATACTGGCCCCAGGGAGGTGGTGGTCCTCGGGACCTTATGTGTCACAAGACGGGCTGCATGTCTCCACCCTATTTAATATCAACTATGCCTCAGGAGGTGATGGCCCCGATTGGCTGAACATGGCCCTCTCCCTGTGGTAACTAGTTTTGTGACCCAAGGAGGTTGCAGTTCCCAGGGTACAAATTGACCTCAGGAAGGGAGCTGCATGCACCCCTCCCATTTTCTATATAAAAATATGACCCCAGGACCTAGCCCACCCGTGGTCTGAAAGTGAAACAAGAGCAATTGTTTTTTTATTTGTTTCGCAAATTCACAAATCCTCACAATTTTGTGGCAACTTTAATTCTCATAATTGCTTTTTTGCCCTGGCTAGGTCCCTTCAGTACACTTGCACTAAACCTAGGGAGTCAGGGTATTCCCACCATGCCACCTTTTCTTTATTTTTTATGTTTTTCTTGTGACATGGTTGAATCCGGTTCCCAAGATGACTGTTAATACTTTCAATCAAATCTCTGAACAAGATGGGGACAATTCACGAAGGGGTCGCAAACCTAGATATACAAATTTGGTTTTCTTTTAATATCTCAAAAACTACTGAACAGATTTACAACAAAAAACACTCTTTCTGGATCAAGAGCTAGCTTTCTTCCAAATTTGATGCATTTCCATCCAACAGTTCGGGTTTGATTTGCGTTCAAAATCCCAATGGGAATTAACACAGGAAACTCACTTTTCTTGACCCCCCCCCCCTTTTGCTCATCCCACACTTGAGAGATCACCCCAAAACCTTCCATGCACAATTAGACCTACAGGTACTCTTGTCTTGGCTCCTGCTGGAGCGAGCTCTCTGATTGACTATCAGCAACCTGAGAAAAATGTTGCTGACAGCCCTTAAAGAACTTGGGGACTTGAAGTTTAGAAAGCAAATATATAAGGGGGCACTGTAGGAATACCCTGTCCCTTTTGGCCCCGTAGGGGAAATTAGGGGGACCCCCACTGCAGAGCCAAAATGTAAAAAAGATCCGTTTTTTCCCATGATCCCTTGGAATAGGTGCCCCGTTGTTAAATTAAGGGGACAGGAGTGCACTGTCCCACTCCCAGAGCTATGTTTGCGCCCCTGGAGTTCCCATTCCAATTTAATTATTATGGGGAGGGGTCAGCATAGCCTTTCTTCCGAAGCCCTATTCTGCTCCAGAGACACCATCCCCTGGGACCCATTTTAATTAATATGGGGAGTACCTGGTCCTGCCCGAGCTGTATTCCACCCTGGGGACCCATCCCCTGAGGTCAAAAGTATTGATTAAGTTAAGGTTGCCACACAGCCCTCCCTCACCGAACCATTTAAAGGCCATGTGGCTCCCATTCTCCAGGGCTGAAATTCCCAATTTCTGACCATCTTGGTGAGGGATGCAGTGTACACGTTAACAAGTGTCCGACCCAGGACATTAGAAGAGTAAGGAAGCAGAGATATAGGGTTATAGTTAGAAAGAATAGAAATAGCCTGACCTACATTTATGGCCATGGTGAAGAAAGAGTGCTTGTTTCCAAGTGTCCGGGTACTCAGCATTCATCAGGGAAGTGTTAGAAATTTGAGTCAGATAATGACTCAAAATGGAAGCTAGGCAGAAGAAGATAAAATGGGGACGAAGTTGAGTGAGGAGCCTGACTTGTCCTCTGACATCAGCCACTTGACCTGTTCCCTTGATACATTTGCGAACCTCTCCTAGTATGGCCCTAGCTGGCCCCAGGAGATCTCTGTTAGGGAAGGTTGAGTGTCAAAAGTGGAATATGTTTTGCCAATCTTATTTGTGATGTAATTAGCTATTTAGGGGCTGAATGGGCAATGAATAATGATAAACTGGTGGGCTGGGAAAGGTATTTTACAATTTAAAAAAGTTCTCTAGATTAAGTGCTCTTTTCTTCTGATGAAGTCATTTTTCTTAGCTCATCTATGATAATCATTCAATTGATGTTTATAGGCTTGATGATCAGATTTTTTTGTTAAAGCCTCCAAGTTTGCTTAAGAGATTTGCATTTTCTCTTTTCTGGACTCAACTCAGGGAAATGCCATTTTTCATATGGAGTACTGTGTTAGTTTTCCAGGGGGTGCAATTGTCTATGAATTTGTATATAGTCAAATTAAAATTTGCCAAGTAGCTATTAAGATTTGATTTGCTTCCTAATTTTCTAGAGCACACAAAAGCCCTTGGGTGTTTTGGCACTAGCAATATCCTATGTCCAGGGGATCAGTAGAAGAATGTAGGGAAAGCAAGAACAGCCAAGATTTAGAAGCTTAGAAAATTAGACTGGCCTTTGAGGTGCATAGTCTGTTATAGAGTTTGCCGGTGAAATAAGCAAAACTACGACCGCCCAATGAAGATTTCCTGATTCTTGAAATGATTACTTAACGTGAGAAGAGGTTTGCAGCAATCTTTTTGGGGAGAACCACCTATATTTGCTTTTGAGGTACTGTAGTCGAGTTCCATGCAGCGCGTTATAAGCCAGACATATAGCCTTGAAGGTAATTCTTTTACTGACTGGAAGCCAGTGAAGCTTCACCAAGGCACCTGACTAAAACTTTAGTATTTTCTTGAGTAAATGGCACGCTGCATTCTGCAGCATCTGGAGCTTGTTTAATGGCCTCTGTTTATTGCCAAAATAAAGGTCATTATAATAATTGAGCCTAGATAGAACTAGGGAATTTGCAGATCAAAGTGAATAAGAGCAACATTTTCCTCAGCATTCTTGGGATGGAAAAACAAGACAAGGTCAGTTTGTTTATCTGATCTGAAAAAGACAATGTGACATCAAAGACCACTCCCAGGTTCTTACTTTGGAAATTGGTGAGGGAGGAGAGCCGAGGGACTGAGGACACCAAGATCGGTTCTAGAAAGCAACATCTTTCCTGAAGAGGAGGACCTCAGTTTTTGCTGAATTCAACTTTAAACAGTTGCCATTCATCCAGTTGGCAACGGCATTTTCATACTTCTATTGAACTGGTCAGTGACCTCTTCCACATTACTTGAGATCCACACAACAATTTGGGTATCATCAGCGTGCAATACTGTGGCAATGGGGAGTGTTTTCTTCAAACTCGGAGGGGGGGTAAAATAATCTGCTGCTAATGTTTCATTAGGATCTTTTCGGAGTGTTGGGAATTTTGAAGGTAGGTTTTTGAATTGAGGGGAGTGAGAAGGTAATAATGGAATGATCCGACCAAGCTAAAGGAGTCATATCAATATTTTTGATGGTGTCAATATTAGAGAATTACCTGCCTTTCCCAAAGTTTTCTGTGATAAAATGGAAAAATATTGGGGATTTGAACACAAAATATAACTGAAGGATGGTTCTAAATTTGTCAGGCAGAAAAGTGCGAGGAGTACCATTAAGTATCAGGAAGGACTTACAGATACCCCTCGATCAGCTGAAGCATATGATATCATTGAGAAAACAGAATTCTCAGATTGGATTTCACCAATGGTGCAAGTGAAAAAGAGTAATGGTGATCCAAGACTCTGAGTTTGCCTGAGGGCAATTAATAGCAGCATTCTAGTGAACAGATATCCTTTATCAAAACTTTTGGCCTTGTTAGAAGGAGCCAATTCACTTTCAAAACTTGATCTACAAAGTGCATACCAACAAAAATAACTATATGTGTTTTGCAGATGACTAACAGCATTCATTACACCTTCCTGTGTTTTTTATTTCAGGAGAATGCAATTTCATCAGCTTCAGCTGCCTCAGTTTTCGAGAGGCTAATGTTCTATATGTTTAAAGACATTGAAGATCAGGTCAGATGATTCTTGAATGACATATTAGTATTTACTATGGGCAAACATGAACATTTTGAGACTTGCGAGTGCAAAATATTTAACTACCAGGGGATTTATTTGGGACACACAATATCGGCCAGAGGTGTAGTACCAAATGTCACCTTGGTGGATGCTGTAAAGAAAGCCCCACCACCTAATGGCAGAGATAAGCTTATGTCATTAATTGTATACAATAAATGTTATGTGAAATTTAAGCAGGGTTCTACTTTTGTGAATCAACTGTTATAAAAGGAAAGATGGAAGGAAAATGAAGATTTTGCCTGGGGCCAGGATCCACAGCAGGCTTCCTATTTCATCTAATCACAAATAATTTAAGCCGGTGCTTTGTAACTCTTTTCATGTGGTAAACAATGCATATTCACAGTGTACGTAAGTGCTTATGGAGCGCTTCTATCCCAAAGAGAAGGAGTATCTGAATCAGTGGTGCTATATACTTCCAGGCCCTTAAGTGAAGCCGAACACAGATACACAGCATTGAACAGGAACTCTTTGCCTGTGTGTGGGTGGAAAACCATTTCAGACACCTTGGGGCCTATTAGCATAGCGTGCTGATCACCGCTGGGTCGGCAGTGGCAATCCGCCCGCTTAATGACCCATTTTTACCCCCGCCATATGAGCATGGCGAGTGGCACTGCAGAGGACAGAAAGATCATCACAGCTTTTCCGCCGGTCGGATTCCCGGCCAGGTGGAAAAGGCCTTCAATATGATGGCGGAGCCTTCAATGCACAGCCATCCATATTAGGATGTGCCATTTTCAGGGCCTTTCCATAGCGGAGTCTCTGCCATGGAATGGCATGCGCATTTCACTATGGGGGCCAGTTGTGGGTGGGAGGATGGGGGCTTCACATGGTACTCCCCCAACATTGACATACGCAAGGTGGCAGGCACTGCGCGGTGCCTGTCACGTTGTGCATTCCAATGCACAACATGCATATATTGTATTGTGGCGGGTGCTGCTTTCAGCACTGCCCACCACAATGCAACATGTGTGGGATGCCACCGCCACGGTGGCATCCTAATTGCAATGGCGGGACCGCCGGACCTCTGGCGGTCGGTCCCGTGTACCATTATGGTCCGCACACCAGAGGTGCGTTGGTCCCGCCATAGCAATTAGGATTCCACGACACCGTCATTGCAATGGACCCCTACTTTTAGTGCAGCAAATTTACTCTCCACACAGATCATAAGCCTCTGGTTTGTATCTTTCCCCGTGGTGGTGGAAAATTCTTTACAGGCCACACGAAAAGTTAAATTCCAAATCACAGGAGTACAGTTTTGACATTGCTTTCATTCTAGGACATTAGAACCAACCTGTTGAGTGTTTGTCAAGGTTGCCATGCTGGGAGGAAAAGAAAGATATTTTTGAAAATGATGATTGTGATGTGGTTGAATTCACAAGTTATGTTTGCACTGTGGGTGAAGAAAAAAAGGCTGAGGAGTTATGGTTTTAAAGATGTGGAATTTAATCTCGTTAAGAGATATCTGCAGGAGGTGCTAGAAGTTTAGCCACATTGTAAACATCTTAAAGGTGTACTCCATTTGTTTCCCGGGTTGCTTCAGAATTTGATGGTAAAGGAAATTTCCATTTTCTGAAATGATAAATGCACACGTCCTATTGGCACTTGTGAACTTTCACTAAAAGTATGTCTCACTGGTCACATAGGCATATCTGCACTTAAGAGGTTTCTGCATAGTCATTACTGGTGGCCAGGAATGGATGCTGAGGCAGACCATATAATTAGACAGTACCAGATCTGTGCTGCTGCCAATAAAAATTGTAAAACCCAAACTCCACCTCTGCAAATGTTTACTGGCTCAAATGGGTATTGCAGGCCTCTTTGTTTATTTTCTGGGAAATATGCAACTTGGAATTGTTCTGCTGAGATCACATTTCTGACAAACATTTTCAATAACTAGAGAGGGATTTCCAGAAGTTATGAAGACAGACAATTTATATCATCCAAAATGTCAAAATTCTTGCTCAGGCATAGTATCTAACATGTCAAGACAGTGCTGTAGAATCCCCAATGCAATGATCAATTGGAACGCCTTAACTGGTGCTTGAAGGAGAGTGTCCCTTTAGCCATGGTTTGAGAGATTCCTGTCACCTGAGCCATGCATGAAAGGCTATGGGCCTAAAGAATGTCTACAAGTCCTGTCATTGCAGCATATCCATTTGTGTTGTTGAAAGGAAGGGATCCTACTTCACTAGTTTGTCCTTGGTGGCTCCAATTGACATTTAATATGTGTAAACGCCCACTTGATAATATTGACCTTGAAAAAGTTAGAATGAAAGCACCTAATATACAAGCTACCTCAATGAAATGAAGTATGGGTCATCGCATGATGTTTCATCTGCTAAAATATATGTTTGTGACTGACAGAATTTGATTGGCAAGGAGAGGGTACGAATCAATTTCCCAAGCCCATAAAAGTGGTCAAGACCAACAAATGGAGTGTCATCATCTTAGGGGCCAATTACGATGCGGTTAGCAAGGCCTACTAATGGCATTTGCTCCATCCGAATCGGATCGGGAACGTGTCTTTCCGACCAAATCAGAAAGGTTTCCAACCAACCGATTACAATGTGAGTTAGGCGTTAGGAATATCCCAGTATGAACCTGACAGCATTTTGAACAACTTAGCCGTACAGACCAGAATCAAGCATTTCTAAGGGCTGCGTTTCCAAACAACTGATTACGATGCTGGATTCAGACAGCATTTTTTGAATTGTGCCATCTGACTTGAAAAAGCAGTTGGATTCAGTCTTTTGGGGGCTGGTAGCGGGCCCACCTACATCCCCAGCCTTTCCAATTGGGAGTGCGGGGGTACCCATGGGCCCCCCTTACAAGCCATGCACAGTATGGCAGGCACAAGGGCGTGCCCTCCACAGAGTGTCCTATTTTCCCCAGCCATCCCTTTCTGCAATAGGAGACTATGCATTCGGTCGGAACATAGGCTCCCATTGAAGTCAATGGGAGTCCAATTCAGTTGTATCTGGAAATATCAGGATGCATCGTAATCAGTCAGTCGGACTCTCCCAATCTGGGTTAGCCGGAATGCTTTCCTAACCACATAATAATCGGGCCCTAAAATGGCAAGTGTTGGAGATCTAAGAGACTAAATGTAAGGAATATCTAACCTCTATTATCTCACAGAATAGTGGGTTCACTGAAAGAATATCGACCTAAAAATATAGATGTAAAAAATATAGAGGTAAAAAAATAGAATGAAATATATTGACTCACTATACTTAAACAGGTAAGTACAAAAATATTGAGAAAAAAATATCGATGTCAAAAATATACTTGTACAAAATATCGATGTATATATATAAAACATAAAATAATACATATTAAATATGTTAAATAATATACATGATTTATAAAAAAAAATTTAATATACATATTAACAAATATAACAAATACACTTAATTAAAGAAAGTTAAACACACCTATATAATAATGAATATATATTTACTAATAAACAATTAATATACTACTAATTTTAATTTATTTCATCATTTTATAATTATATAGAAATGTACAAATATTTATATAGATATATATATATATATATATATATATATATATATATATATATATATATATATATATATATATATATATATATATATATATTCACTGAAAAAACCATAGGTTTTAGTCCATATATAGTTAGGGATTAGCATTTACAAAACCTTAATTTACTCGCACAAAACCATAGAAATTCGCATATATAGTTAGATGCAATAACTATATATCGCGCACCCGCAATCCACTGCTGATGATGTCACATATTACATCATTCATGACATGGTCAGTGACATCACTGATGACATCACTGATGACATCTCAAATGACATCACTGATGACATCACTGACAACTCAAATGACATCACTGATGACAACTCAAATGACATCACTGACAACATCACTGATGACATCAATCATGTGATAATACGATCAACCTCTTCAGACTCTAATATAACCTTAGATACACTCAGAGTAAACAGACACTCACAGACTGTCACTCTTCCATGGAGTTACTCACACACCTAGTCAGTCATGCACTGAATCAATCACACCTCCATTTCATCAACTATACAGTTATACACACCTTACTTATTCAAACATATACTAACACATATTTACTCTCTTATACAATTCCTGATACAAGTTTTCAATGATCCATTCAGCCACTCACACATTCACTGTCTCTTATACACAGTAATTTATATATGTGAACTCTCACATGTACTGTGTTTTATATATGTACTTACTTTGACATGTAGCACTGAGATATCCATTCACTCACCAATACACTCTTACACAGTCAACCACCTATACAGCTGTTTCTACATGCAGTTTTGAACCCATAGATCTAGTGAATCAACTGTTCACACATGTATGCACAGAGTCACACACCTCCCAGCCACCCCCACACACACACTCACTCTCCCATACAAATACTTGGGCAACCAATCAATAACCCATATGGTTACTCATATAGCTACTGATCAACACATGCAGCAGTTCATAGAACAACAGATATAATGATGCACAAATTAAGACAGTTTAGTCACTAACCCATGCACTCAGTGAGACACATTTAATCACTCTCTCATACAGTCAGTCATGCACCTACTAAATCCTTCATCCAGACTCTTATACATCCACTCGTTCTTCAATATGTAAGACATATTTTAACTTTACAGAAACATACAGTCACTGGATGATGTCATCAGTGATGTCATCAGTGATGTCACTGACCATGTCATGAATGATGTAATATGTGACATCATCAGCAGTGGTTTGCGGGTGCGCAGTATATAGTTATTGCATCTAACTATGTATGCGAATTTCTATGGTTTTGTGCGAGTAAATTAAGGTTTTGTAAATGCTAATCCCTAACTATATATGGCCTAAAACCTATGGTTTTTTCAGTGAATTTCAATGGTTTTTTAATAGCAAATATCTATAGCTGTAACATATATTCTTATTCTAATTCACAAATATATATTTTTTTTTTTTAAGCAAAGGACCCAGATGCATTTACAGTTTATCACTAACAATGTTCCAGGCTAATGTATTTTCACGGGAAATTAACAACTGTCCTGCAAGTAAAATATTCCTATTTCGTGAAAAAAGGCGTTTCTTCGTCCAATGAGGGAGCCGTTGAGCAAAAGAGACTCGACCTGCTGTCTTTGTCGCTGATAGGCCTGATTATCGGATTTTTATCGATCACTTTATGTTGCAACAGTGGAAAACAAAACAGCCCTTGCCCATTTATTTTTACAGCATTCTTGCGTATTATACCCTACCCCCAAACAGTATTTTGCCTGTTACCATAGTAGTAGTTTATGGAACACTTACGTCAGCACATAGGTTAAAATTTCACCACAATATGTTGCTAATGAGTGAGCTTCAGCATTATACTTCAAATTATAAATATCATTTCTATTGATGACTGCTACCCCCACAAAAAAACAGACGTATGTACTTTTTTAATTAACTTTTATTAAAACAATAACTGGAACTATAACTAAAATATACCACTACAATAAATAACTAGAACTATAAGTAACAAAACAATATAATAAACAACATATAATATGGAGTCCAAAATAAGTATTGTAGTTAATCTGCAAAACAAAAAGAAAATTAGTGTTTACATTTAGATTGAAGTGACTAAATGAGATCAAACATCACAAGTCAAGCTAAAACTTGACAATATTTATATTTTTTTAAATCTTCGCAGTGTGCCTGAAACGCTTCCACTGGCATTGTACATGCAGACTTTGGTCCACCCTCTTTATCAATTTTTGCAGTTTGAGATATAACGTCCTACATGTGTTATTCATCTCCTACTTTCTCCTTTCAAATTCTCTTGTAAAGACCTTAACAACAAATAAAGGGAACATTTTCTGCATATTTTTAATAAAGCATTTGACACAATGCATAGTAACACCGTATTTATTGAATGTTTTGAAATTAATTTTCACAAGTCTTAAAAAAGGTGAATGCAAGAAAAGTAACTTGCCGCATATGCAAGACTGCTTTCAAGAGGAGACCCCAATAAAAAGGACTTGTGTGGAACTGCAAGTATGCTGAAGCAGTTGCAGACTAAGAATCCGGTCAACTTTGCAAGGGAAGAGTTAAGGAGATTGAGAGCGGCTCCTTCTGCTTCATGAGAAAGCCCGAGTACCAGTGGAGCAACACCGCCAACCTCTAGAGCACAGCCTAATATTTGTCCCCAGTTTGAAACCCTTTAAGAGAAAAAGTAAGAAGGTTGGGAGCTTTGTATGCCATCCTAATATCTAATTATCCATAGTTATACAGAGATCCGCCCTGTATCAGACTCATATGTACAAGTGTATATTGTAGATTATCTGCCACCGAAAACCTCTCAAGTACCTATATCCGTTACTTTTTAACTTCGTTGAGTAGTCATATTGTGAGTATTTACCTTAAAGTTGTTAATTTTTTATTGATTATTGCTCTTTGAGATATTCCCTGTCTACAAACAGAGAAGAATAGGAATATTCGGTCTCCCTTTGCAGATAGTGAAGGATAGGTAATGCAGACTTTTGTCCCCCGTTGTAATCCGTCATACCTGTTTTTCTCCCCACTGATTGATTGATTGGGTGGACATTTATTGTTCAAGGAATAGTTCTCTCGAGGTATTCTCTGTTTGTAAATAACGTGGAATAGAAATATTCTGTCTAGTCTTTGCAAGTAGTGAAGGGTGGGTAATGCGGACCTTTGTCCCCCGTTGTAATCTGTCATACCCATCTACTCCCCACTGATTGAGAAACTAGTTCCACCCGGACCATTTATGAGAGGTACATCATCTGGCTCAACCGGAGAGTACCCCTAATAAAGAAGACATATGTAAAAAACGAAGTAATCTCTGTATCCTGTTAAACAGAAACTTTAGCATGAAACACACTTGAAAAGGAAGGGAAAGAAATCAAACAAAATCAGTAGGCCACTGATGAGTTTTTGACTTCGCTAGAAATAAGAAACATGAAAGTAATGAAAAAAGCCAAGCTTGACGTTACGGCAGCCACAAGGTAGCTAGGCTCCGCCACCCCCCCACTGCTCCAAGCATGTCTGTCCCACCGCCCACGACGCCCATTAACGGTAACATGAAATAGATACAAATCAGCAGATACCTACCCCCATTCCGGAAACTCCCGAAGTGCAACAGGGCCACGGTTACGCCCATCCGGAAGATGAGGCCTCGACACGTGCAGGGCGGGGCCCAGCTAACCGCCATCAGCCGTGGCGTGGATGGGCCGAAATGTACTGGTCTCCCGATTCCCTTCTTCTGCCGCCTTGCAGGCCACGGGGGGGATGTCTTGCCTATGCCTCCGACCCCCCCCCTTCTTATCGCCTGGTCCGGACATCACGGATATCAACGCCAGGTGTCAGCGTGGAGTACGCTGGGAGGGAGATGCGGCGCGAACGAGCCTCTCCCACCCCCCCAGGTGGGGGCCCCTCAGCTGCACCCCCAACGCTCCACTCACCCAACAAAAGGGTCGTCGCGTAAGGTGCACCAGGAGAGGAGCCGAGGCAGACGGTATCTTCTTCTTTCTTCAATAATGGCTGCGACAACACTGGGGGGGGATGTCTTGCACATGCCACCGACCCCCCCCCTCTTATCGCCTGGTCCGGACATCACGGATATCAACGCCAGGTGTCGGCGTGGGGTGCGCTGGGAGGGAGAGGCGGCGCGAACGAGCCTCTCCCTCCCCCCAGGTGGGGGCCCCTCAGCTGCACCCCCATTGCTCCACTCACCCATCAAAAGGGTCGTCGCGTAAGGTGCACCAGGAGAGGAGCCGAGGCCGACGGGAACTCTAGCTGTGACAACACTGGAGAGGAATGTCTTGCAAATGCCACCAACCCTCCCCTTGTATCTCGTGGTCTGGCTCCGGCTTGATATGAGCTCCCCGTTCGGTCCTGAAGCGGCGCCCTGCAGGCCACGGGGGGGATGTCTTGCCTCTGCCTCCGACCCCCCCCCTCTTATCGCCTAGTCCGGACATCACGGATATCAACGCCAGGTGTCGGCGTGGGGTGCGCTGGGAGGGAGAGGCGGCGCGAACGAGCCTCTCCCTCAGCTGCACCCCCAACGCTCCACTCACCCAACAAAAGGGTATCTCCACTCTTGCGATGCAGCGGCGCTGCACTCACCCGACAAAAGGTCTCGTCCACTATTGCGAGGCAATGATGCTCCGCTCACGCAGCGGGGGTCTCCTTTACTTTTGCGGTACAACAACGCTTTTCAGTTCAGCTAGAAAATGAGTCCTGCGTCCAGAAACGTTCTCCTCAACTTTGAAGATTCTATAAGAGCCACGGGGGCCCCCGATGGGAAATGACTGCCATGATCACCCACGGAACGACCACGATGTAGCCGAGGGACGTCGGCGCGCTCATGCCGGCGCCGGCCTCAGTCTTGAAATGACCAAAATCCAGCAAGACTACCAACTTGATCAGTTCCGGTGGGACACCAGTATGACCCGGTAGAAGAGATTGTTGCCTCCCACCCCACTTTGACTGATGGTTCATGTCGGCAGTCCCCTCTGCTACCCTTCAACGAAAACTTTTGGACTGCCGAAAGAGGTCCCGGTCCAACCACAAGTTGGTGGAGACATTTTGACTATACTTGGACCTTCCTGACCTTACCCAAAATGGCGCCGGTACAAATGAAACTCTCAACTCCTTGTTGTGCCCGATTGCTCAGCCTTGATATCATGAGATATGTATGCAGTTTTTAGCACATGAATTGATATGGGATAAGACTGATTATATGTTCGGACAATTAATTGATCCGGGATGGGTATTGATTATACGTTCGAACAATGAATTGACATGGGACGGGTACTGATTACAAGTTCGAACAATGAATTGATATTAAGTTCTAATGCATCATTGATTACTGTATTTATTATTGAAGGTTCGAATTGTCGACACTTTTGGTACTTGCTCACAATGAATTATCGATATGATTTTGTTGCACTTATCGCACTTTTTACTATGAAATCAACGACCACTGACTCTCTGTTATGTTTTCCACAAATAAATACCCCCCCCCCTTTTACAGTTCCAGCCTGCTCCGTGGCCGGCCCACGGGGTTGTAGGCCTGTATTTGGGCACCAACATTTTTATTAAAGGTTTTTGAAAAAGCAAACGTAGTTGTAACGCGTAGATTGGTAAGTTTCGAATAAAAGGCCACTGTTTCCGATTTTTTTTTTTTTTTTTTAAAGTAGGTGAAATGAAGCAGCTCAATTAGTTAAGGGTTAAAAAGTATAGTACGCAGAAACATTGAAAATATGAATGGTCCATGTTTGTTGTATGTGTTTTTCATTTTTGTACAGCATAAAGCAATCGATAAAGATCCTGGTATTTACCCTCTACTTTATATGCTACCTGTATCAGGGAAGTTGTTTTAAATGCCCCTAAGCCACCCCGAAGGAATGTCACCTGGCCCCCCTAGTTCGAACGAAAACGACCCCGTACCACTAAAGGTTATCTCTCTTCCTCAAAAATGACAAAAATTACTTTCAGGACGTTTTGGACATTGATGATTTTCATATGATCTATTCATTAAAGTAATACTCATCTCTCCGCATGAAATTAATTTTCCACATGCTACACAAGTCAATCTCATCTGCCCAAAGTTGTTTTGCAGATTTGGGACCGTTTCCCTTGCCTCTGACTCACTTATTGCTAAGTCATTGATGGATGTTTTTGCCGAAAGGGGATTATCCACCAAATCTCGAAGTTGTGCTTTAGAATAATTAAGAGGGTGCCACCTCTCCATGTGCCGATGCATGGTATGATTACCATAGCTATATTTTTTTTCGGTCCCTCTCAAGAGTTTTTTTTTTGCAGATGAGGCAGGTAACGAACCTGGCATTAACTTTCTTTTCATGAGAAGGAAAAGAAAAAAATTGCCAGATAAAATTCACTTTCACATGGGACGTTCTTGGCATTTCTTTCAGAAACTTTTACATCACTGTGTCATTTCTTTGTCTATCCTGGTTAAAGCAATGTCATATAAATAGTTGTTTAAAAAGTTTTTTTTTAACGTGTTTACTTTGTTGGAGCGTTGTATATATTTATAAGTTATTAAAGTGTTATAATCCTACTACTTTGTTGGAGTGCTATATATTTTTAATGTGACACATAATTGTGAAGACTTTGATGTACAAAAAGGCATCCCTGGAATCTTCCGCTTCAGGCTAGGTCCCACACACCCTTACAGTGAGAATCCCCTCCCCAATCACAATACAGGATTGTTATCAGATAGTAGGAACGCGTGTGGTGTGACGGATCTCATGAGGTGGCGACCTTGATCTACTGTAACTCCTTTGAACAGGGGTGATTCTTTACAGTTGGGGCCATAAACTACATCCGCAGGGCTAGGTGATAGCCTGGGACCGGCCTGGACAATCAGACACAGAGGAAGAGGAGTGTCAGAGGGTGCGGTAGTGAATAGGGTGAAAGGGAGGTGTCGGGCGGGCACAGGGTGTGATACTCAGGGAAGAACAGCGCAGATGGGGGGAAGTTTATGGCCCATGCATGAGAGAGAGAGCACGGGTGACCAGTGCGTGGGGGAGATGCTTGCGAGGGTGGGGAGCCATGCTGAGGATCTGTGGCGGACAGAGAGTGGGTCTGGTCAAGGCATCTAAAATGGCTGCCGTACACAACAAAAGTGTGGCATTGGAAAAAAAGCAAGATGGCGCAGACAATGTTTATCAATATGGATTAATTTATAACAATTATTTTTAACAATATATTTACTCGCAGTGTCAAAATGGCGATCAACACTTCCTAATTTCCTTCGAATCGAACGTTAACAGAAGTCAAGCGGCAAAAAAAAAAAAAAAAAAACGCTCCCGCGCAACTGCTGGAAGACAAGTATCAACATATATGAGCCTCCTCAACCACCCTCAGAAAACATAGGGGGTCAGGATACGTCTCCCATACCCCCTTATACCCAATACTCACATTGCTTTTCCTCCATCTAGTAATTTAATTAAATCGAAACACAAAATGACGAATTCACGTTTCGCTACCAGTTTGCGACCCGGTTCGCGAACCGAGAAGCGATTCTACCGCGAAAAATCTAATTTTTTTATTTGCCCCACGGGACCCTTTAATAACCCCAACATCATTCCTAGGGGGTCAAGAGGGGTCTACCTTGCCCCCTTTCATTAAATTCCCCCTTCGTTTTTCTCCTCCTCTTGTCTCTCGATCCTACCGAGAGACAAGATGGCGGCCGCACCGGACTGTTTAGAATGTTGACAGACACCGGAGAGCCAATCAGCTTCGCTTTGCAAAGCTCCGTTACGCGAAAAGTACGCGATCTGGAGCGCTATCTGGGACGCTGTCACAGATATATCTGTTTTTTTAAACGTTAATTTCTCAAAATCCACTGGAGCACATATATTGAGACCCAGCAAAGGCACATCAGGCTAACAGTCCCTACAATTTTGCCAAGTTTCGTGTAAATCCATTCAGCCGTTCGAGCTAAAAGTGAGGCCAAAGGCCCTATGGAAAAATGAATGGGAAAACGCGTTTTGGGACCCCCCTTTCTTCTCGGCCCCCCTTGACGAAACCCCCCCAAATTTTTAGGGGCTGCTCAGAAACAAAATGTGCCGTTTTCCTGAAAATTTCAGCCGATTCCGTCCACAAACGCCAAAGTTATTAGACATAGAATTTTCAAAAGTTCCATAGAGAAAAAATCCTAACTATATATACCTACTGGCTATCGCCAAACATTCTATTACAAATTCCCATTCCAGTCAGTGCAACAGTAGGAAAGTATAGGATAGCAGAGGGTTAACATTTACTATTCCAACTCCACTCAGTGTAACAATAGCGAAAGTGTTGGATAGCCGAGAGGGACAAATTACAATTCCCTCTCCAATGAGTACAACAGTAGGAAAAGTGTTAGATATCGAAGGGGTAAAAATTACTATTCCCACTCCAGTTAGTGCAACAGTAGAGAAAGTGTTGGAGAGCATAGGAATACAATTACAATCCCCATTCGAGTCAGTGCAACAGTAGGGAAAGTGTTAGATAGCAGAGGGGTAAAAATTACTAATCCCACTCCAGTGAGTGCAACAGTAGGTAAAGTGTTGGCTAGCAGAGGAATAACATTTACTATTCCCACTCCAGTCAGTGCAACAGTAGGAAAAGTGCTGGATAGTGGAGGGGCAATAACTAGTATGCACACTCCAAGGAGTGCAACAGTAGGGAAAGAGTTGGATAGAGGAGGGGTACAAATTAGGATTCCCACTCCAGTGAGTCAAACAATAGGGAAATGTTGAATTGCAGAGGGGTAACAATTAATATTCCCACTCCAATCAGTTCAAAATTAAAACCAAACAAAATATTACCAATAACATTTTTTTTAAACAAAATAAAAAAACATAAATATGTTAAAAATTAAAATAGAAATATATTTAATATTGCAAAAAAAAAAATAACAACATATTATATTGTTTAATACCTAAGACAAAGACCTATACATAATATATTAAATAAAATACAAAATAATTTGCAAACAAATACATATCTTTAATTAGAAAATATTTGCAATCAAAAACATTAATTATTACATGAGTGTAGTTTTGTTATTTCTTAGCCTAAAACACAATTCACAACCCATATCTGATTTTTTTTAAATGTACTTCCATAATTATCATAATTTATTACCAATTAAAGAAATAATATTAATTAAAAATCAAATCAAAACTCATAAAAGTTACCCCTATAATCCCCACAACCCACACCTAAAATTCAACTGTAAAAAAATGAAGTACAGAATTAAAACTTATTTTCAATTACAAAACTAATAGTATTTAACAACTAATTATAAAGTAAGTCAAATTAATGTAATCCCCACCCTTTACCCCTACAAAAGTAAAACCCACACACAAAAATATTAAATTACCCTAATTAAATATCAATTAAATATTTAATATTAATGATCAACTGATTATTAATAAATTAAACATAAATTACTTCCCACCTTTTACCCCTATGAACTCCACAACCCACACCTAAAATTAATTACACCATTTCCATATTTAATTTCCAAATAATTCATTAATATCATTTGACAACTAATTATTAATTAATCAACAATAAATTACCTCTCACCTAATACCCCAATAAAACCAACAACCTGCACCTAAAAATAATTACACCATTTTCATATTGAATTTTCAGTTAATTAATATTAATTACCAAATTATTATTAATAAAAAATAAACTACTTGCCACCCTTTAACTCTATAAATTCCACAACCCGCACCTAAACAAATGACACAATTACCATAATTAATTAATTAATAGTAATTGACAACCAAATAATAATTAATTACACTAAATTACTTCCCACAATTAACACTATAACATCTCAATTAAATAAATATTAATTAATACAAAATAATCATTCATTTATTACACTGAAATTACTTCCCACCCGATTCCCTTATAAACCCGCAACCCACTACGGAACTATAATACGCAAAATGTAATTATATAAAATTGATAACTGCTAAAAATGAAACACATATATTAATAACAGAAACAATTTTTATACAAAAAATACATCACATTCATTTAAAATAGAAACTAAAATACAAAAAATGAATTAAAACATCGATATTTTAAACAACTACATTTTTGCAAATGATAATATTGACTTCTATATTTTTAAAAACAATATTTCGTACCTTACCTTCGACATTTCCTACGTGATATTTTGTCAGCCCACCAGCAAAGTGATGGGAATACTTGCTTTAACAGTAATAATGATGAATACATGAATGTGTTTAATGCAAACTTTGACTTACCTGTAAAATATTTGGAAAACCATGGCCAGCTCAATAGTAATGTCGAGGCCAAACTGTCCGGATTTGATCAAACAGTTCCTGTAGGCGGCATTTGTTAGACTCTTACTGATAGGGTACAGAAGCTATTCAAGGTCTCAGATGCTATCCAAGATGCTTGTATTTGATGATTAGTGCTCTGATGCAGCTTTATCTTTGTTAAGGTACAATGTGTTACAAATTAATAGAATGTTCCATTGTTCTCCACCCGCTTCCTCCAGTCTTTTTACCTTCCCCTTCCCGTCCTCTCCCATTGTTTTGATATGTCCTTGCATAGAACAGAAGTTTCTGAGAGTTTGATTGGTGACAGTTGGGGTTTTAGTTGTGATAGCAACCTCTTGTACTATAGTCTCTGGTGATTTTCAAATTGTATTTCAAGTGTTCTTCCTTCTGACACTTTTTCATAGACTGAATGATCAGATCGCTATAATTGGATGAACATTGACCTTATCCATCGAAGATAACCATTATTTAAGTTGAGAGCTAAGAGGAGTGGTGGATCAATCAAGTGCATTAACTGGATAATTGCATGGTATCTAAGTTGACTCACTGAGTCCAAATCTAAGCCCTTCTCTTTAATGTAGGGCTGGATTTGGAGTTTGGTGGCATATTCCATTAGAAACATGGCAGATATCTAGTCTGCCTTCTAAAAAGTGCATTATATTCTTGGGACTTGTAATTCCTCATGTAAACCATCCGTCAAATTCTAAATAAGTCTCTTAGTTTCACTCATTTCACCACCCTCATTTACCCCCCTTATTTAACTTCTTTCTCTTCTCTTCAACTGTTTATGCCTCATTGTTAGACTTATGTTATTTGTGGGTATAACCTGCATACCTGTACTTTTTTTCAGTGATGAAAGGATTCTACACTTCTATAGTATTTGTATGTTGTGTGCCACCTTGTTTCTAGACCCCGCTCCTGTCAGGTATAGAATATCTACAATTGGATGTGTACAAATCCTGTCACGTGATACAAGGTGCACTACACTTGCCCTTATGGTGCAATAATGCTAGTGATGTTCAATCACAAACTCAACATTTAAAACATGTTATGCCTAGGTCACTAATCAATGTGTGTACATTGTAACCATGTGCTCAACACTGTTAACAACTGAAGAAAAAAACAACAGTAATCATATACATATTGACACTTCTCCTGTGTCATCTGTACTATACAGTATTATTCCAGTATGTCCTTCTGGACATTATGCTTTTGACATAAGTTTTTTTCTGTCATTGTTAGACCTGTCAACCTTCAGGTATACTTCCCTCAATGTGTAGCCTGCTTACTTCCACTTTTTGCTGTGTTGTCCTTTTGGCCTTAGGACTCTGAGCACTTTACCAATGCTAAACAGTGCCAAAGTACATGTGCTTATCGCCTAAACATGTTGACATTGGTATATACCTAATTGGCATATTAAGTTCACTTATAAGTCCCTTGTAAAGTAGTGGTATGTCATGTACCCAGGGCCTGTAGTCTAAATGTTACCAGTGTGCCTGCAGCACCGATTGTGCGACCCACACAAGTAGCCTTTCAAACCTGACTCTAGCCTGCCATTGCAAGGCCAGAGCATGCAGTTTACTGTCACATCGACTAGGGTATTTAAAACCATTTGCCAAGCCTTAAACTCCCCTTTTATTACACATACGTCACCCCTAAGGTAGGTTCTAGGTAATCCTAAGGGCAGGGTGCTGTGTAACTAAAAGGTAGGACAGATACATTTAAGTTTCACATGTCCTGGTAGTGACAAAGAGCTGTATTTGTTTTTCACTGATGTGAGGCCCATTCCTCTCATAGGCTAGTATTGGGAATTCCTTAATTTTAAGCTGTAATTCCTGATTAGAAAGGAGTAGATACATTATGTTTCATACCTTTGAAAAGTAATGCAAAATCCTCCTTAGTGTTAAAGTTGGATTTAACATTACTATTTTAGAAATGCCACTTTTATAAAGTGGACATTTCTCTGATCTTAACCTGGCACTGTCTGGGTTGGGTGACAGCTACCATTTGTGCATGTCCTCTAGTCAACCACAAATACAGGAAGGGTGGATGTGACAGAGGACTCATCTGCAATCTGATAGTCTTCCTGGGCAGGCTGTCTCCTGTCCCCACACAAAGGACTGACTACCCCCACAAATAGCCTGGCAGACAGGGCTGATGAATGGACACCTGTGCACTTCAAGCATCTGCTTTGAAATCACCAACAATTCAAAAGCACATTTGGGTGTCCTGACTCTACCAAGTAGTACACTACTGGACCTGTGAAGTACTCTGCCAGGAGTAAGGACTGCTTTGCTACAAGGATTGCCACTCTACTTGACTGACTGTTTTAAAGAACTGCTTCACTGCTGTGCTGAGCTGCCCTACTGGCTGGTGATCACGGACTGGACCCACCTCACTTGAACCCATAGTGACTCCAAGGGTTTGCTGGCTTGCCTCTTGTTTACGAAGACTCAGGGTCATAAAAGACGTCTTGCGATTTGGCTAGTGCTGATGGACTCTGCCATTTGTGAACCTATCCTTGCCTGTGTTCCTCCAGTCCTGGGCCTCAGAGGTGAGTTCTGCAGCTGTTTTGGTACAAAATTGATACATTGCCACCACTGCTTTGATCGGAACCGATGCAGTGCCTTTGACTCTGATGCAGTGCCGATCCATAGACATCCCTGTGTGGCTCGATGACAATGTGGGACATGACCAAGAGGTTCGATGATGATGCAATGCCGATCCAAGATCCTGACTGCAAGGCTCAACTTCAATGCAGCTATCTGACTGCATGAATCAGAACTAACACATCACACTCTCGACTACAACAATTTTCTCCATCCAAGGTACTTTGTCAGTGGGACCTGTTTAAGTCCTGTAGCCGGCCTGCCCTCCATCGCGGTTGGCCTGAACTTTGGGCTTACCCGTTACTTTAGCAACTCCCCCCGCACCACTACTTCGATTATTTTATAACTAATAAGTGCTGTGGTGGTAGCATCAATGAAAGTGGCAACATGTGCCACTGTAATGAAGCATATGTACTTACCTGTTCAATGTATTGTGTGCTGTTGTCATTTGATGTGGGTGACGCTCCTATAGTTTCTACCGGTAAGCTTGTCAGTTTGCTAAGGACTGCTCTGTGGTGATGAATGCTGGATGTGGGCTCCTATGTTGTGTATAAACTTATCTGTACAAGCTCTCCTTGAGGTCGCTCTTCATTTCCACATTTGGCAGTGAGTATTTCCCTTCTCCTGGGAACCCATTCCAGCTGGATTGCTGCATTTCTTTCCTCGTTCTCCTCAGACGCCGCCTCTGACTTCACTTTGTTGTTGGTTTTGCTTCTTTTGACGCCCTTGTACGGATCACACCCTCGCCAGTGAGCTGATGTGGCTTTGGGTGCCTTTGGCTTTATATTTTGGTTGAGTTGCTCCCTAGTATGAGCCGATTAGCAGCCCTGCTCAAGGCTCACCTTCCTGCCACGAACCTTAAACCATAAGCCTTAGCACCGATGCTAAGATGAGCATTGCATTCAGATGATGCTACATTCTCTCCATGGTGAACTCAGCACAGGCTGATTCATACGAGCAACCTGATTGTCTGGTTGGGAGGAGCAACTGGATTAGTTATTAACACAGCCATTTCATTGACACAGGAGGTTTTAATTGTATTTTAACAGTTCTCATTCCCATGTGAGTGCCGTTTGGTATTGCTTCATCTTCTGCTCACAGGTACTATGTTGGATTTAATTTCTACATTTTATTATTGTAATGTCCTATATTCAGTATCCAGTATTGCATTTGTAATGCAACCAACTATGAATCCTCTTGAAAAGTGCCAGTTTTATTCAGTTGTTTGGGCCAGGAAGGTAAACAGATGTTTGACAATTTACCTCTGCAGCTGGTGGTGATGGAGAAGGAAGCAGTTATACATTTACAGAACATTTTTCAGAAGGACTAAGGAGCCGATTCCGATCTTGCTGGGAAAAGGCTCTGTTCAACTCGGATCCAGAGGGCTTTCTGATTGACTCGTGCTCCAGGGCTCCGAGTACCCGAGTACGATGCAAACAAGCGCTGACAAACACGGGTCGCTCTGGGTCACATTGAAGTCAATGGGAGCCTGGTGTACGACACGTCCTGAGGCTCCCATTGACGAAAAAGGTACGTTGCGCCACCCCCTGTGATCGACTCGTAAGACTACAAGTGAAGCGGGGTCAAGCACGGACTCCCAAAGTCAGCTTCCCGGAGCGTTTATGTGTTGGAGGCTCCGACTTGATCCGGGTGTCTGAATCGTGCATTGTACTGGCTCGGTTGGAAACCGCCTCTTTTGCATGGATGGTTTGCTTACGGACGAGACGTACAAAGCGGTTCGGACCCGGAAACAATTCGGTTGGCGATTTCGCATTTCTTGCTACGTACTTGTTTGCTCGCATAACTGTACGAGGCGGTCGGAAAACACGCATACGCCTCGTACTTTTTCGTCCGGATCGTGTCTGGAGCCCTTCCGAGCGAGCTCGGAATTGGCTTCTTAGTGTTCTTCTTGAAAGATGTAATTCATTTAAAGAAAGTAGTTGATGGGTGAAAGTGCTGAGGAATTCATTTCTGCTCTTAAATCCTTGCCCCGACTTACAACTTTGGAAATTCACTAGAAATGTACATAAGGGATCAGTTTGTCTTTGCTTATTAATCAGAATTCAGGAGTGCTTAGCAATTTGCATAGACTCCACATTGTCTGAAGTTATTAATGATGCTAAAGGCATTGAACGGTCCATTTTATCCAGCAAGCTTGTGGCACTGGCATGCACGTCAAGTCCACATGTTTATTCGTGTTCTTGGGAACACTCTGTTCCTGCTATATCAATGAAAGACAAATTTATCACAAATGTTTCTAAAAAGAGCCTAAGGTTTTGTGATGGATGTGGTTATAAATCTTAACTGGGCAATTTTGTCAGTTGTCCCACCATTGTTAAACGATGCATTAAATGCAAGAAGCTGGTCATGCTCAGAGTGTGTGTAAGAGGGGAAAACTTTTTGTCAAGCTTAACAGCATGAGGTTAAAGGTTGCCTTTCTGGTTTGTCTAACATTATTCTAAATATTCAAGCCAATATTTCCAACAATGTTTCTAGTATCAGTGGCATTGTCAAGGAACCTTGTTGTGAGGTTTCCATTGAGAAAGTTTCTCTTAATATGATGGCTGATTCAGGTGCCCCAATACCTATTTTATCTGATGATTGTTCTTATTAGTATTGGGGTGAGGAGATTTACCTTCAACAACCAAATGTTTCTTCCAAGGCTTATGGAGAACAGAATTTTGATCTTTTGGGATTTTCCCTTGACTCTGTAACATGCATGGAAAAGATCAACAGCCACTAAAGTCTATATTGCCTTGAACGGTAGAAATGTGATTGGTCAGCAAGATTTGGTCAAATTAGGTCTCATGTTAATTTATGGGGCTGAAAAACCTGTTGTGGCAATTGATACATTTTGGGCTGAGTTGGCTCTCAAGTTTAATGCCACAGATATTGCACAAGATATACCAGCCAGTGCGTCTCTGTCACAGGTTGAGACACCAATACTGCAAGGTGTACCAGGTGATTTTTTTGCTGACAAAGCACAAGGTTTACCAGGAGATGTGGCAGCTGAGAAATCTACAAATGAAATTACTCAGATATTTTCTGAAGAATTTAATAATAGCATTGGCTCTATCAAACGTTTTGAGCATAAAATCAAATTCAAATCCAACACTGGTCCCATGGTGCCTAAAGAAAGATTGGTATCATTGAGTGTGAGTGACCATCTCAAGAATTTACTTCAGAAGTGGACATCTGAAGGGGTAGTTAAGCCAATGAAATAGTGGAATGGGTAAGACCCATGGTTATTGTGCCGATGAAATCTGGAGAGATTTGTTTATGTGCAGATCTTTGCACTCTAAATAGGAACATTGGAATTGACTGCAATCCTCTGCCAAAGTTCAATGAATTATTAGCCATTTTAGGATAAGCTACGTTTTTCTCCTTAATTGTTCTATGCTCAGCTTTAAACCAAATGCCTTTACCTGAAGAGTTCCAGGATTTGATCACAATTGTTACGCCCTTTGGTGCCTTTAAATTTCGGCATATTCCTTTTGGCCTGGCTTCTGATGATAAGCAATGTATGGATATCACTCTGGGAAGAGTGTTGGATGTACAAGATTTTTAGTATGATGTGTTAATTTTTGCTGAAAGCATGATAGATACAGTTTGATTTTTAGAAAAGGTCTTGTACATTTTCAAGGAGGATGAGGAACTGACAAATGCTAATTTCTGGTGCAGGATTTAGATTACCTGGGTCATCATATTCCGATTGAAGGGATTCAATTCTTAGTTTTCCCTGGGGAAGCTTTTCAGGATGCTGTTCTGTTCAGGGATAAAGTCTCCCTTTGGTCTTTTTAAGGATTCAGTGAGTACTACTTCAAGTTTATTGAGAGGGTATGCTTCCATTGTGCAGCTTTTACTTGATTTAGTAAAAAAGCGTGTGAAATATGTCTGGAATGTGACTGCTAATGATGCGTTCTTTTGAATCAAAAATATGATCAGATCTGCTCTTGCTCTGGCATCCTTTGCTTCAGAGAACAATTGTTTTCTTACAGTGGATGCCAGTCAAGTTGGTTTGGGTGCAGTTCTTTTGCACTGGGTGAATGGAAAGGAGCACATTTTGTCTTTGCTTCCCGCTGTCTGAAACAGTCGGAAACTACAGCACTATTGAGAGTGAAGCTCTTGCCTAATGATTGGTCATGGAAAACGTTAAGGCTTTCTTGTAGGGTTCAGAGTTTGAGATATATACTGATCACAAACCTTTGATTCACATATTGAATAGTGCGGATACTGGTAAAGCTTTGTCAAGATTAGTTAGTTTATTAGTGTCCTGAACCTGGGTGCTTCCTCCTGTGCTGTATGTACATTGGGGCACTTTGGGGCCCACGCTGAGTTTCCCTGGGGTGTGCCTCATGGCAAATCTTGATTGGTTGCTATAACTTGTACTGGTGTTATCCCCTGAGGCCTGATTGCACTTGTTGTCTTATTACCCCTATTTACATTATGTATCTCCCAGGGTCGGCTTTCAATCATGCTTTAGGAACCCTCAGGGCCCTGGTATTATGTATTCATTAATAGGACCACACAACATCCTCCAGGGCCATAGTCTGCAGAACGGCCACTCACAACCCAACTCGTACTTCCAAAATCTCTGGAGATTGCACATGTCGCTGGAAATCTGGGGTTTTAGGCAGTATAAAAACCGCACCCAAGCCACGTGAAATTGTTTTGCTTCGTTCCTGTTGAGGGAGGAGGACGCTCTCCCTTTTACTCTCCTGGGGGCCTACTCTCAGAATCCGGATCACCGTGAGCTCATCACACAAATCTGCCTCACCCTGGAAAAGACTGATGCAAAAATAAAGCAAGAAAACAAAAGTTAGTGCACTAACTAATTTCATAGACATTTGGGAACTTGTGCATTTTCAGGCTGTGTTACGAAGTACATTTGGGACTTACTATCATGTTTGTTGCACGCTACTACAAGTAGAAAGACATTTCACATTACCTTGTGTTTGTTTTAGAGTGCTGATAACTCCAAGCTACACTGGGACAAGATATCTGAGGCTCTGCTTCAAGAAGAAACCTACCAATGCTCTACGCTGAAATAGAGAACTTCATCTATACCCTATGCTGGAATATAATACATGATGTGTGAGTAAGTCGTATTGTATCATTCATCAAAGACTGTAAGCTGTCATGAAATAATTGGAAGCTGAAGATAGAAATCTGTGGGAGACAGTTAATGCATGTTGTATTGCTCTTTAGTGCCAATGTTCACATATCTGACGTATTACAGAAAATATTCTATGGAGCTATACCTACCAATAGGTCCCAAAGTCTGTCTCACCAAATAATCAGTCAGTTGGCAGTGAAAAAAAGTCAATCATTTATTAAACCAATGATACTCTATAGAGGAGCCTCTCCAACATCACCCAGCCAGTGCGCAGAGAAGACTGCCAATTCCCACTCGATACATGGCATATATAATTTCATTGCGTTACATGAGATCACCTTACATGGAAAAATACTGGTTGGCACAGTGGTTTAAAGGAAAAACCATATATGGCATTCAAAGCTTGTTTAGAAGTCTGCCTCTGCTATTATTGGGGAGGGTCAGGAGGGGTGACTCCCCTTCGTCTCGGTGCCTGGGAGCACAGGCACGGCGCCTCCAGGAATGTGCTTATCACCTCTGAGGCCAGATGCGACCTTGGGCCTTAGAACAAGAAAGAATATATTGAACTCAGCTGTCTGCTGTAACTCAGCTTAACTGGGGCCTACTGGACTGCTGGAGGATAACACCTGACCGCTGTCCGAGTCTAATACATGTACAGCAAAATGACGTCTGTTTGGGTCTCAGTTCAAGTACAGAGGAATACAATACAAGAGCGTGAAAGGAATTCCTGTATTGATGTAACGAATTATTCTAAACCACAATCAATGTAGATAAATTATGTATATAGATAGATATATCATGATAACAAAAGATTACAATAAATGCAGAAAATTGATTCTATCCCTCAGAACCACCCTTTTAGCATGATGTAGCTAATCAAAAGAATCAGTCCTAAAAAATACCCTCGTCAATCTGCATCATCTCTCGTATTTCTTGTTGGACCATTTGAGCTTTTACCTTAGTTGGGGATTGGCTTGTCACAGAGGAAGAGATTTTTGCAGCACAATAAGAACAACATGCAGGTCCACAGTGCATACAGAGGCAGCAGGTGAAAATAACTCCCGCTATGCCAGTTAATATCATCAGAATCTTCCAACCCCAGGTAGACAACAAACCCCAAGTCCATCTAGAAAGGGACCAGGTTCCAGTGTCTGCATGTATTTCAGAAGCTAGACGGTGTAGCTTTTGATTAGCCAGATGGACAGATGGGGCGGAGTCAGGGATATATACACAACAGGAGCTGCCGATCTCGCGGCAAGCTCCTCCTCGATCTGCTAGGATAACATCTAGCACCATACGGTTTTGAAAAGAGACAAGTCTTGTAGCCTGAAGCTCCACAGTTAAATTAGTTAATATATCAGCTGTGGTATTTATAACCCTCTCAACTACTCTAGACAGGCGCCTTACCTCTTTACTAGTGATAATGGGCCCCCAAATAGGAAATACTCCCTTGACGATGTCAATAAAATGCTGCTCCGGAGTATCAGTCTGATCTACTTCGGATGTATCAAGTTCTCTTCCATCTCGTATTACAGGCAAACTTTGTCCATCTAACCGATGATACTTATGATAATTGGAGGGTGCTATATAAACAGGTGGATACAAAAAGGATAAGTAACAACGACCCGCTTATCCCCAGGGAAGCCATGTATAGGCATTCTCACCACATATGAAATAAACATTCGGAGAGGTCAGCAAAGGTGGGCTACTAAAATTACGTAGTCGATAAGTATGATTGCAACAACTGTCTCCCACTGAAATATGCCCAGTCCCTTGTACACAGAATGCAGAAGTACTATTCAATATAGGCACCGGGATAGTTTTGTCATCAGTAACATTTTGATCTTGAAATTGCTGGAAGTACTGAGTGAAATTAAATTCTGCAAAGTCTAAAATGTCACTCTTTAACCACGTGACGTTTTCATATTCTGTATATCTATATCTATACTAATATAACAAATAGAGAGCCCAAACCTTTGAGGCGGGTAATCTCAGGAACCCCAGCACCAATCACAACACCCAATACAGTGTTGGAAAGGGCAGTTGCAGCAGAAGGACCTAGGCTATGCAGACGCCCACCATATACATTTAAAAGGTAAAAGAACCGTGCCAGCAAAGTAGTCCCTTGTGGGCGTGTCTGCGTTGTGCTGTGGGCGTGTGCTAGGGGTGTGACAAATGCTGGGGGCGTGTGGTACGTTCCGCCCTTCATGTCATGTCTCATATCGTGTGCTGTGGGCGTGTGCTGGGGGCGTGGGCGTGTGCGGGCACGGGATTACGGAAAAAAAAGCTAGCGATGTGCCCAATATTTCATTGTTTTTTTCTTCCCAGGTTCTGTACATTCCAGCTCCGGGTGTCTACCCTGCTCCCTTTAAATACCCCTGCACCCCATAATCATAACCAACCCTTACTCCTTAAAATACCCCAACACCCTTAAATACTAACCCATCTTAACCCTATAAATATACCCTGTACCCCAAAAATCAAACCTTTCCCTAAACCCTAAAAATACCCATGTACCCCAAAACCCAAACCTAGCCCTGAACCCTATAAATACCCCTGTACCTCAAAACCCAAACCTACCCCTGAACCCTAAAAATACCCCAAACCCCAAACCCAAACCTAGGCCTGAACCCTTAAAATACCCCTGTACCCTAAAACCCAAACCTACCCCTGAACGCTAAAAATACCCCTGTACCCCAAAACCCAAACCTGGCCCTGAACCCTAAAAATACCCCTGTACCTCAAGACCCAAACCTGGCCCTGAACCATAAAAATAACCCTGTACCCCAAAACCCAAACCTACCCTTGAACCCTAAAATCCACCTGTACCCCAAAACCCAAACCTAGCCCTGAACCCAAAAAATACCCCTGTACCCCAAAACCCAAACCTAGCCCTGAACCCTTAAAATACCCCTGTACCCCAAACCCCAAACCTACCCCTGAACCCTATAAATACCCCTATACCCCGAATCCCAAACCTAGCCCTGAACCCTAAAAATACCCCTGTACCCCAAAATCCATACCTATCCATAAACCCTAAAACTACCCCTGTACCCCATAACCCAAAACTATATCTGAACCCTTAAAATACCCAAACACCCCAAAACATATACCTCAGTACCCCAAAACATATACCCCTATAGCTCTACTTACCTTATCTAAACATTAAAAAAAACATGCTTTTACCATTCATGCATTTACAACGAATTTTGTTGTAAATGTATGCGTGGTAAAAGCATATAAAATGTAATGCCAAGCGTTAAAATCGCATTGCGGAGTCATGGTACTTTCGTAATGAAAGTATGCGGAGTTATGGTATGCGGTAAGAAAGTTGCGGAATAATGGGTGTTTATCCTCCCCCGGTAGGTACATTGGTGGCACGGCGGCCCACATCTCCAGCAACATACTCATATTTTTTCACCACCGCTTTGAAAAATGCACAGGTCTCTCTCTTTGATGGCCAGCACCGACATACACTTTTAGACACACCTCCCGCCACAAGTTCTAGAATTGCGAACTTTAGAGCTGGGGAACTACGTTCGAATCTGGTCATCAGCTCAACATCCTGTGATTCTAGGCAAATCGCTTTGTCTCCCCATGCCTACCACAAATGAATGTGTTCTTCTGTAATTTAACTTGTGCTCATGCCATGTTGTCGAGTTCGCGCTATATAATATTGCAAGGAAAAATAAATTAGGGAAACTCGAGTTCACACACTACTGAACGCGCACTCTTAAGTGCATCAGCAGTGCACTGTGAATCTGAGCGTTTCACAGGCCTGTCACAGAAAAGAAATGCTATCAAAATAAAAATCCTACAAAACAATATACTACTGGCCGGCAGCAATTCATGCCCGGACAACGTCGGGACGGGCTGCTAGTAGATTCATACAAGCATTAGGGTCAAGTGACCCTGTGGATCGAATCCCTAATGTACTTCTATATAGGCCAAAATCATCTCGTAGTCCTTTTTGGAATACCGGGATGAATCTACCGTGTAATGCATTTACATCATCGACAACAATTTAAACTAGGCCTCACAACTTCCCAAATAAGATAAAGGCAATGAAATAAAAAGATCATGTCAATGCATTACCAATGGCAGCAGGCCACAAACCCAACAATTTGTTGTATTGGTAGCACTATGTGTTTGATGCAACATCTCTACAAATACATTTTTAATATTGGTCTGGCAATACCTTTCCTTATGAGCGGCCAAAGTAAGGAAGAAATGCTCCGTCGGTGGGGTAGGAGTACCTAGTACAGTATGCATGGGATGATGAAATTCCAAATATAAAAATACACCCATTATTAAGACAAAGAGAACTGCAATGGTAATTACAAAAGCAACTTTCACACATGTTGTCCAAGAAAAAAACATAGGAACGTAAGTAGGCATATATCGAGGAGCGAGGGGTCGTTCCTCTTCAGGAATAAAACGACCAAAGGAATACATTCTAACTAAAAGTCCAAACTACAGTAAGGGACGAGGGCCAACCTGCCAGAGGGTATTTCTTTCTAGAGCCTCACAGGCAGGTTCCTATCGTTCATCAAAAAGGAAACAGATCCTTGCGTTAACTTTTCCATACAGTTGCAACCCAGGCCCCCTTTTTGTTTTCTTAGTCTTTCTCTCTGAACAGAGCAATACATTGTTCCAGCTCTCAAATCGTTCAGTCCAGTGTCTCGCTCAGCACCCCCAAACTAGTCTAGCAAGGGCCTATTACTCAAGTCTCTCCCTATCTCCAACCATGTTCATTGGGGTACCGTGTTGTTTTCTGGGCCACAGGTTGTATTGAACATGACCAGGTAGCTCCTGGTCAGCAAACAAAACAGATGAAGTGGCATTTGTGATGCCTGACTTAACATGATCTCCTTGTGCAACAATAGGGGGAACCGATTCCGGGGCCAATTTCACTGTTGATGATAAGACCCCTTCCGTGCTCGATGCTCCTTCCTCTTGCCTTTTCTCAATTTCCTGGGCATCAGAAAAAGGAACAACACAAGGAGCCCTCTCACTCTCCTGGGTCAAAATTCCTTCCGGATTTTGTTGATAAAAAGAAAGCGGGAAGGGTCCTTTCTTCAGATGGGAAACATGGATCCAATGTTTCCGCCCGTTCACCTTCACTGCTGTCCGAGTAGCCAGTAGAATTTGGACTGGTTCATTCCACCTGGGGTCCAGACTAGATTTCCACTGATAATTCCTCACCATCACCCACTGGCCGGGTTCCAAACGATGTCCGGGACCCTCCGGCGGGGGCTGCAGCGTATCTGACACCTATTAATGGATAGAACGAAGGTCTTTAGTCAAAGCATACAGGTAATCTGTCATCATTGGATAATCAATTTCTAGAAAATGTCTTGGTCGTGGATCGCCCCAAACATTAGCTGGCTGTCCAAAATTAACCTCATAAGGTGACAATCCTGATCAGGAATGGGGGGTGACATTAAGGCTAAAGGCAAAGTGTCGGGCCATTTCAACCCGGTGCTTTCCTGAATTTTGGCCATTTTCAGTTTCAGAATTCCATTATATTTTTCAACCAACCCTGCAGACTGGGGATGTCGAGCAGCGTGAAATTTCTGTTTTATGTGTAGCCCATTACAAATATGCTTGATAAGATCTGCATTAAAGTGCCTTTCGTTATCTGACCAAATCACTCTAGGTAATCCATATCTAGGGAATAACACCTTAATCAAGGCTTTAGCTGTCGCTAGGGCAGTATTTTCCTAAGTGGGGTAGGCTTCCACCCATTTACTGAAAGCACAAATCACCACCCGGACTTATTTCAAATTGTTCACTCTTTCTAACTGTATATAATCCATCTGGAGTACTTCAAAAGGTAAAGACAGAGGTGCAAAGTTTCCACAAAGAACAGGTTCCCCTCCCCCGGATTATGTTGTAAACAAACCATGCAGTGCTGAACCAGATGACCTGCAGTTTTGAGAATATTAGGATTATTCCAAACTGGATCTAACAAGGCACAGATGCCCTTTGCTCCAACATGCGCTGTTCCATGGGCCATAGTCACTACAGCATTGACAAACGCATTAGGAAGCATCCACCTTTGTTTCTCACTTAAGTCAATCCAGCAGCCATTATCATCCAATCTCCCCACCTCATTCTCCCAACGGAACAGCTCAGCAGGGGTAGCTTCTTTCTGATTTTCTCGGACACTTTCCATGGTGTTATCAAACATATCAGTCTCCTCGAACCATCTGGCCGAACTCATGTACATGGGAGACATTTTAGACCTGGCAGTTTCCTTCGATATTTCATCAGCAAAAGCATTCCCTTCTCCCACAGTATCCACTATGGCCTTGTGTGCACTACACTTCACTATTGCTATCTTTTGGGGAAAAGTTAAAGCAATTAACAACCTTAAGATCAAGGGGCCATGTTGTATCCCCTGGCCATGTGAGGTGAGGAATCCCCTTTCTACCCACAATTTTCCAAAACTATGAGCCACGCCAAAGGCGTACTGGCTATCAGTATAAACGTTTACCTTCAATCCTTCACTTAACTTGCATGCTCGCAACAATGCTATTAACTCAGCTGCTTGGGCTGAATGATTGGGAACTCGAGATGTCTCAACTACAGTGCAAAGAGTGGTAATTGTGTATGCAGCTGTCGCTGTGCCATCTGTTAACTTGAAAGAGGAGCCATCCACATACAACTCCCCTTGGGGGTCAGATAGGGGCGTGTCTGTGAGGTCCACCCGTCCCTTCTTCTCTTCCTCAGTCCGAAATATACAATCATGTATGTCATTGTTTGGCTCGTCCAAAGTAAGGGGTAGTAACATGGCTGGATTCACAGTGGCACACCTTTTAATAGTGATATGGGGAGCAAATAAAGTAAATTCATATCCAGTAAGACGTGCACTCGTAAGATGCTGAGTCTTGGTTTTGTTCAAGACCGTGTCCACAGCGTGCGGTACCATCACTGTGAGGTCAGAATTTAAAACGAGTCCTTCCGACTGTCGGATGGCCACCGCCATAGCAGAAGTAACCCTCAAACAGCTAGGAAGTGCTCTGGCAACATAATCCAATACTGCAGAGAAATAAGCACAAGGTCTTTGCTAACCACCAAATCCTTGTGTTAACACAGAAAGCGAACAACCGTCCACCTCGTGTACACAGAGCACAAAAGGCGTTCGGTAGTCAGGAGTTCCTAGGACAGGTGCAGAACAAAGAGCAGTTTTTAAAGAATCAAAAGCCTTCTGACATTTATCAGTCCAAGGTAAAGGTTCATGCACATCCTTAGTGGTTAGGTACAAAAGAGGTTTAGTAAGAAGAGAAAAGTTAGGAATCCACTGGTGACAGTAAAAGGTTATGCCAAGAAATGCACGAACATCACGTTGAGTACTAGGAACAGGCATGTTAAAAATAGTAGACACGCGTTCAGGAGTTAGTTTCCTCCCCTCTTTTGACAGTAGATGACCAAGATATGTCACCTCCTGTCGACAATATTGAAACTTGGATAGAGACACTTTGTTACCGTTGAATGCTAAATGGGACAATAATTTAACTGTGGCTTCCTTACAACCTTCCTCAGTGTCTGAGGCCACTAATAAGTCATCACCATACTGAAGGAGGACGTTTCTTGGGGGCAAAGTCATTTAGTCTAGAATGACTTTCAAGGCCTGACTATAAATACTAGGACTCTCCGTACAGCCTTGTGGAGCATGACAAAATCTAAAGCTGCGCCCAGATAACGAGAAACCGAAAATTTGACGGCCAACAGGGTGTATCAGAATGCTAAAGAAAGCGTTTTTCAGGTCTATAACAGAGAAAATCTTAGCTGTTGGAGGAATCATGGTGAGAATTGTAGTGATATCTGAAACCACTGGATATTAGGGCACTACTACTTTGTTGATTTCGCGCTGGTCAATTACAAAATGATAAGTATCAGCATAATCAGGGCCACTCCCTGTAGGGGCCTTTTTCAATATTGGTAATATAGGGCTATCACAGGTATTCGAAACCGTTTCTTCCACTATGCCTCTGTCAATTAAATCCTGTATGATCGCTAACAATGCTTTCTCAACAGCCGGTGAGATCTTATACTGCGGAATACGTGGCAAACGAGCATTTGGTTTTAAGGTGATAGAGACCGGCGGAATATTTAGAAGACCAACGTCTGTATCACCAGTCGCCCACAATGTAGATGAAATGGCAGCGATCTCAGGAGGGTGGGGTTCATTTTTCGCGAAACACTCCCGAGTATGCTGAACAGGCAATTGAATAGTTAAATATACTCCATCAGGAGAACAATAAATCTTGGCATGCAATTTTTTCAATAGGTCCAATCCTGATAAATTTTCCCCACAATGTGACGTCAACAGAAATGGGGAGTCCACCGTAACTGGACCTATGGTAAGTGGGAGAGGTTTAGAAATTGGGCTCACTACCAGTATTCCAGAAAACCCGACTGAGACATTCTTTTGCCCGGACAGAGCAGCCCCTGGGACCAGTGAACGAGCAATCAAACTATTCATTGCCCCCGTGTCTACTAGAAAATCCTCGACAGTTCCCATTAATTGTCCTTTAACATAATGTACTCTCTGATCAACGGGTACTGACACTTGGCCCCTACTTTGTCCGTAGCGGTCCTATGCGTAGCTATACCCATCTGTCACAGAGAGTCCGCCTACCACCGTACAAGTCAGAGGCCTCCGAAGTCATCTGCGGCGTCCCTCAAGGATCATCTCTGAGCCCCACCCTCTTCAACGTCTACATGAGCCCCCTCGCGGCCATCGTACGCAAACACAACCTCAGCATAATCTCCTACGCCGACGACACCCAGCTGATCCTCTCCCTGACCAACGACCCCGCCTTCGCCAGAGCCAACCTGCACGAAGGGATGAAAGAGGTAGCCGAGTGGATGACGACCAGCCGCCTGAAACTGAACTCTGACAAGACGGAGGTCCTCATCCTGGGCTCTTCCCCCTCCGCCTGGGACGACTCCTGGTGGCCTCCCGCCCTGGGCACCGCACCCAAACCGACAGACCATGCACGCAACCTGGGCTTCATCCTGGACTCCTCCCTCCCCATGACCAGGCAAGTCAACAACGTCTCCTCGGCGTGCTTCAACATCCTACGCATGCTACGGAAGATCTTCCGGTGGATCCCCACCGAGACCAGGAAGACCGTCACCCAGGCCCTCGTCACCAGCCGACTGGACTACGGCAACGCCCTCTACGCCGGTACCACCACCAAGCTCCAGAAGAGACTCCAGCGGATCCAGAACGCCTCAGCCAGACTCATCCTCGACATCCCACGAACCAGCCACATCACCGGACATCTGAGAGACCTTCACTGGCTCCCCGTCAACAAAAGAATCACCTTCCGCCTCCTCACCCACGCACACAAAGCCCTACACGACCAAGGCCCGAGCTACCTCAACAGCCGGATCAACTTCTACGCTCCCAAACGCCACCTCCGATCAGCCAACCACGCCCTCGCCGCCGTCCCCCGCATCCGAAGAGCGACTACAGGAGGAAGGTCCTTCTCCTACCTGGCCGCCAAGACCTGGAACTCCCTCCCGACCGACCTGCGCCTGACCCAAGACCACCTCTCCTTCAGGAAGAAGCTGAAGACCTGGCTGTTCGAGCAGTAGCGGCACCCCCCCCCCCCAGCGCCTTGAGACCCTACGGGTATGTAGCGCGCTCTATAAGTGTCACTGATTGATTCTGTCCTGTCAGTTCCATAATCATCATTATAGTACTGCCTTCCTCTCGAATCATCAAAGCAATTTCCCCCTGGCTCACCTCGTATCACCTCTTCTCTTCTCATGTCACTCCGATCAACCCCTCCTCGTCCTCTTCCTCTGCCTCTTACTGCTCCGTTTTGTGCTAGGAGCAAAGTACACTGAGCTCGCCAATGCCCTTCCTGTTTACAGTAAGCACATTGCTTTGCTCCCAAAGATACAGCTGGACCTCCTCCTCATCCTGCTCCTGCCCCTCTTGGGAAAAACCCTCTTCCTACTCCATCCCTGCCCCGTCCTCTAGCTACTTGCTGTAATAACACTCAGGTCTTAAGATCCTTCGCCTTCTTGTCAGACTTATCTTTGCTCTCATTTTCCCTATGCTCATAATATTGGGCCATACTCAGAATAACAGAAGGAGTGGAGGTGGTCCAAGTACTTTCTGCTGCCTGGAGCTGGGTAGATATTTCGGGCAATAGATTAGTCACAAAATGATTAACAAATAATCTTATCCCACCTTCCACCGACAAATCTTGCCCACTAAAGTCAATGAACACCCCCTCAAATCGAGTAAAGAAATCAGACACACTCTTATCCTTCTTCTGTTTGCAAGCGGTTAATTTATCCCAATCTACCTTCCGGGGTGGGAATAAAGAATACATATATGTGATAATCCTGCCCGGCAAAGCTAGAATTTATGCTCTTGGTTTATCTCTGGGTTTCCGGTCCTTGTACCAATCTGTATTTTGGTCCCAAGTTCCTCCTAACTCATTAACGTGGGGATGGCCATGCACCTGTTGCCATACATCGACAGGAACCAATAGACCAAAAAATAATTCTATATCGGCTAAGGTCATCAAGGCAGATGAAGCGGCCTCAGTTAGTTCCTTATATTAGGCAGTGGGATTCTTTCGAGGTTCAGGTAGCTGTGATTTCAGGGAAAGAACCTCACTTCTTTTCCAAGGGGTGTAAACCCATTGCTTTTGGAACCGGGCTTCAATGCGGGCTTGAACAATTTGATTCCCCCCTTTCCTCACCTCAGGTATCTCGGGATGGTAAATGGGATGAATTTCCCGCATGGGATGCTGAGAGTCCCAATTCGGGCATTTGGTAAACAGCCATTCTCTGTACTTCATTATAGTCATGAGATTCCCATATACATCATCTAAACCTAATTCGAATTTATGTGCCCTGTCCACAATATCATATAGGAACTGCGGGGCTCTCCCATCCGCAAAACACTGTTCCCAAAGGGAGATTAAACGATTGCCCATGGTTTCTAAAGCCTATTGCTGCATGACTGGTTCGTAATACTTCATGGTCCCCCATATATCTGGAACGGTATGGATGGCATTCTGTACCCATTGGAACGCTTGATCTAATACCATCTGCTTTTCCCGGTAACCCACTGTAGCGCGGGTACACAACCGTCAGGCACTAAGGGTTCCGGAGGCATGTGAGGGGGTTGAATCAATCATAGCAGGCATCAAAGTGGCCGACAAAGATGGCCAAGCCGAGGCCGGCGAGACTAATGTTACCGAAGACGTAGTGGGGGATGACAGAGTGCCAGTTAATAATGTGGCCATGACTGGCACTGGGGAACCAGGAGCAAAAGTTTTTCCCGTAGGAGCGGGGGGCGTAGTAACGGCCGGGGCCATAGCCTGTGGGGCGATCGAGGTAGGAGCCATTACCAGAGGTATCGAGGGGTATACATGTTGCGGGGCATAAGGAGGCGGAGGACGTACATCCAATAGGTCCTCTATTTCATCTTCTGGTTCGGTTGGAGCTGTGTAACTTTTATCTACCTGTAACCTAAACTGTCTGTTTATACATTCAATGTTTTTCTCAGTTTGCTCCTTATCCTATGCTACAGCCTTCTGTTACATGGTCTGACCATTTTTTATTTTGAGCAACTTTTCTTCCCTTATATGGCGGCGTTTCGCCTCTTTCTGCCATAGCTTTAAAGAATCGAACATTGACTGACGGCTTCTTTTGGCGAACATCCAATCCTGTAAATACTGTAATATTTTCTCATTGAATGACCCAGTTAAGAGCCACTGTAACTCCTCATTATCCTTGGTGTATTTGTGCCATAAATTATTAAACAGTATAGGCGAAAGGCTATGTTTTACATGCATATCAAAATTTGGGCTGCCTTCTGGTGGGGCAGGCTGGCTTTCATCCAATCGTCCGCTCTTACGGCGGCAACAACAACTGAAACACAATTTACTAAAACACGACATTTTGGTTATCAACAATACTCCAGCTCATAAATAGCAACAACCTTCAAATATGGCCATGTTCATTCATACTCAATATTTTCTCAAACAGAGTAATACACAAAAAAGAGAACAAATGAACAAAACGTACAATATCTTACATTGATTTTAGAACACCAGACCAACAGATACTAAAAACAGGCAGCCCGAAGACTACCAAGAGGCCATCAGACAGGAATTAACCACAGACCGGCCTACAGACCATCCTGCGATCTTCCTGGTTCACCTTCAGGACTATTCTGACTGAGCCTGCTGCCTTAGCGCCGCGTCAGATGTGTCCAAAAGGCTACCCAGGTGCAACCGCAGGCCTTTCCGAGAACAGTCCGGCCGGGTGCGCCCCACACGTGCCACACGTAGACGTCATATTGAAACCTCTTATTATTCACCAAACAAGTCCATGGAACATCGCCCGTGCAGCCTCATTGCCGCCCCGTCAGACCTCCAAAGTTCTCCGTGGTACACCGGCCACCAAAACCAAATACAGTTAACTGTTGCCAAGACACCGCTCAAACAGCGTAATCCAAAACACCAAATCAGTCCACTCACCTGGTGCACACAGGTACAATTGGGTGTTCTCCACTGCCCACTCCTGAAGACCAACACGGTCAGCTCCTGGGTTACGCCCGCAGGACTCCGGCGAGGGGTCACTAGCAGCTGGGGTTCTCTGATCGCGAGAGCGGAGTTCAGCCAGAATCGTTAATCAGTCCACCCCCTGGACCAGAGTTCCCCTCTTCATTTGTCCTTTCTCACCCCGTGTTACGGGAGGACGACCCCAAATGCGGAGTCCCACCAGAGTTGCCAACTGACGTATTATAGAAAATATTCTATGGAGCTATACCTACCAATAGGCCCCAAACTTTGTCTCGCCAAATAATCAGTCAGTTGGCAGCGAAGAAAAGTCAATTGTTTATTAAACCAATAATACTTTATAGAGGAGCCTCTACAAACGTCACCCAGCCAGTGCGCAGAGAAGACTCAATACATGCATGTATAAATTCATTGCGTTACATGAGATCACCGTACATGGAAAAATACTGGTTGGCAAAGTGGTTTAAAGGAAAAACCATATATGGCATACAAAGCTTGTTTAGAAGTCTGCCTCTGCTATTATTGGGGAGGGTCAGGAGGGGTGACTCCCTTTCGTCTCGGTGCTTGGGAGCACAGGCACGGCGCCTCCAGGAATGTGCTTATCACCTCTGAGGCCAGATGCGACCTTGGGCCTTAGAACAAGAAAGAATAGTATGAATTCAGCTGTCTGCTGTAACTCAGCTTAACTGGGGCCTATACGACTGCTGGAGGATAACACGTGACCGCTGTCTGAGTCTAATACATGTACAACAAAATGGCGTCTGTTTGGTTCTCAGTTCGAGTGCAGAGGAATACAATGCAAGAGCGGGAAAGGAATTCCTGTATTTATGTAACTAATTATTCTAAACCACAATCAATGTAGATAAATTATGTAGATAGATACATCATGATAACAAAAGATTACAATAAATGCAGAAATCGATTCTATCCCTCATATCCTCAGACAGGAGACAGTGAGTTCAGTAAGGAACTAGAGAGGCAGAGTGTTAGAACTGGCTATTTCTGGTTGGCTAAGGATGACGCCAAAGCTAGGCAGAAACCACCATTCTAGTCAGGGCAAGGGAGTCACACGCCAAGATAACCCCTGCTCACCCCCATGGTAGCTTGGCACGAGCAGACAGGTTTATCCCGGAGGCAATGTGTAAAGCATTTGCGCCAACACACAACAGCAACAACATCATAGGCACACCACAAAAGGCACACCGCCAAATAATCAGTCAGTTGGCAGCGAAGAAAAGTCAATTGTTTATTAAACCAATAATACTTTATAGAGGAGCCTCTACAAACGTCACCCAGCCAGTGCGCAGAGAAGACTCAATACATGCATGTATAATTTCATTGCGTTACATGAGATCACCGTACATGGAAAAATACTGGTTGGCAAAGTGGTTTAAAGGAAAAACCATATATGGCATACAAAGCTTGTTTAGAAGTCTGCCTCTGCTATTATTGGGGAGGGTCAGGAGGGGTGACTCCCTTTCGTCTCGGTGCTTGGGAGCACAGGCACGGCGCCTCCAGGAATGTGCTTATCACCTCTGAGGCCAGATGCGACCTTGGGCCTTAGAACAAGAAAGAATAGTATGAATTCAGCTGTCTGCTGTAACTCAGCTTAACTGGGGCCTATACGACTCCTGGAGGATAACACGTGACCGCTGTCTGAGTCTAATACATGTACAACAAAATGGTGTCTGTTTGGTTCTCAGTTCGAGTGCAGAGGAATACAATGCAAGAGCGGGAAAGGAATTCCTGTATTTATGTAACTAATTATTCTAAACCACAATCAATGTAGATAAATTATGTAGATAGATACATCATGATAACAAAAGATTACAATAAATGCAGAAATCGATTCTATCCCTCATATCCTCAGACAGGAGACAGTGAGTTCAGTAAGGAACTAGAGAGGCAGAGTGTTAGAACTGGCTATTTCTGGTTGGCTAAGGATGACGCCAAAGCTAGGCAGAAACCACCATTCTAGTCAGGGCAAGGGAGTCACACGCCAAGATAACCCCTGCTCACCCCCATAGTAGCTTGGCACGAGCAGACAGGTTTATCCCGGAGGCAATGTGTAAAGCATTTGCGCCAACACACAACAGCAACAACATCATAGGCACACCACAAAAGGAACTCCACACAAGGTTATATAAAAATAACTTCTGTATTGTAAAAACACATCAGATAAAAGTCACACATGTACATTGTGCCAACTAGCACAGGCAATATTCACAAGGGATTATTTACAGGACAGGGCCACATGGGCCACTGTCAGAATCAACACTTTTAGAAATAGCACTTCTAGAACTTAGAATAAGTATAGAACAAAATAACAGTTATAGATCACATCTGGGAACAGGTAAGTACCACCTACGCAACCCTAAACTCCTTAGGAGAAATGTCACGCAGGGAACCAGGACCTCACTAGGACCACCTGTACTAGAAAGAACAACTGCCTAAGTATCACAATACAATTAGGGGTATGAGCAAGAACACATTACACATGATGCATCACAACATTCAGAGGTGTAGGGAAGGAAAACACATGATGCATAAAACATACATTCAGCGGTGTAATAACAAAGCACATGATGCATCAAAAACACATTCAGAGGTGCAGGGAAGGAAAAACACATGATGCATAAACCAACACATTCAGAGGTGTAAAATCAAGGAAGACACATGATGCATAACAACATTCAGAGGTGCCAGAACATAACTCAACAGCGCAAAAACACATGATGCCTAAAAACATTCAGAGGTGTAAGATCAAGGTGCGTAATCATATTAAAGGCATTACATTTCCTAGCACCACATCACATTGCGCAAAACTTACATAAGCCACTACCTGTGGCAGTCCCTAGGCCAACTGGCCTTGTTGGGGCTAGGACGACCTGTGTCCAAATAGCCAGGGTCCTAAACGGTGCAGCTGCCCACTAATTGCTGGGCAGCTGTCAATCAACAAAACTGCGCCAGGGCCCTCACTGGCCCTCGAACAAAGGCTGCGCAGAGCTGGAGCCACACAGGCTCTGTAACAAAGAAATGCCCCTTTGAGCCTCTCTGGGCTCCTCACCAAATGTGGCACTCAAGATCCTCTCTAGGCTTGAGCAAACAACAATGGGGGCTGTGAGCCTCTCTGAGCTCTAACCAATGACTGAGGCACTCAATAGCCTCCCTGGGCTTTAAAACCAAAATGCCTGGGTGAGCCTCATGGGCTCAAAACAAACTGTGCCGGTAGCTTCTCTGGGCTCGTAACTCAAGAAATGGGGCCCGTCGTTGGAGTCCCCCCTCTGGGGACTCAAAGCACAAGATGCCCCCGAGCCTCATGGGCTCTCAAAACGATTGTGGCGCCCTGAGCCCCTCGGGGCTCTCAAAACAAATATGCCCCCGGAGCTCCAAACACTGAGGCCTCGCTGGGACCTCTCAGCGCCCCTCCACAAGGAAGCTTGCACCACCTGGGGGGGGCGGGCACCGGCAATGTGCCCCGACAGCCCCCCTTCTCATCTCACAGGCACTCACTGGGTCTTTCGTGGGTCGCGGCGTGTCTCCTCTCCCGCTCAGGCTGACGGCTCCTCTCCACTTCTCCGGGGCTCCCTCAGCACAGGGGAGCCCCGCTACAGGCCGCAGTACCCCGGGCACATCTCTGGTCTCCCTCCATCGCATGGGAGACCGGCAATGAAAAACAAGGCTTCCCTTTCTGGCCAGCCGGCGGGACTTCCGGCTTGAGCGCAGGCCCCGCCCACGTCCCGATCACAAGTGCCTAACTTCCTCTCTGCGGCCCGGCCGCGGCGGTGACCAAATGGGGGCCAAATAATTGCAGAAACAGGGCAGGCACTGTTAAATACCTAAACAAACGGGGTGGCACCCATAAATTAAACATAGCACGAATCGGGCGCCAAGCAGGGTAGGCACCTGCCAATACTCACGCAAAATGCGTGATGGCGACACGCTCGCACTTCAGCAAAAAGCGCTCTCAAGCGCTATGAGACCAAATAAAGTGCTCTCCCAGCGCTATAAGCAATAAAGCAGCCCCCATGAGTGAAGGGGGCAGGAGAGCCAGGCCAAGGGGTCCCCAAAAGTCCTGGAGGAGTAAAAGTGGAGCAAAACAGCTCCCTGCAAAGAAGAGTCCTCCAGCATCCATCAGGAATACGGGGGGTGGGCAGGGCTCAGGGAGGCAAGCCTTCCCCTGAGCCCAAGCAGCAGCACGCCCCTGGCAGGATTCAAGTCCAAAAACAAGAACATTTTGGAAGGGGACACAGCCCCTTTTTATACTATAAATTCCTTTGTCTAGCAGGGTGCAGGCAGTGTGAGAACCAGCTAGAACTGGTTATAGGGAATTCCCTTCACTGGCCAGGCTAGGGACATCAGACGCACCCCAGGGGGTGGAGCCAGCATTGTGTGGGGAAAACCCAGCCTCATTCATGACCCTCAAACCAGACGGTAAAACCACAAGCAGGCCCAGGCTCACTCCTCCCCTCACATCAGCATGCTAAACACTCCATTCACCACCGGGGCAGACCCTCCCAGACTCTTGGGGCCAGGCTCATCAGCCAGCCTCAGCCAATCACACGCCAGACACAAATTACACAAATATGCCAACTTCTAAAAGTGGCACTTCTACACTAGACACAATCATGCCGCATATACCATTGTGCAGTATTCAATCTCATGAGTTCGCACATACCAAACTCGACCCTGCACTCCCCACACATCAGGAACTACCATGGGCATACATATTCCCCATTTATTCCAATGGGAGGGCAGGTCACTCACCACACATACACAGAGAGCTCACGCACTTTGCACTGTACCACAGTGAAAAAGTGCGCAGAGGCCTAAAATCACCACCACCAGGTTCCAGAAACAGGCTAGGAAAAAGCAAAAAGTCTTGGGGTGAACCTGCCAAAAGGGCCGGATCCAACACAACCTCCTCCCAGCCAAAACGCAGGGTAGACCAATCACTCCACTGATGGGCTTCCCTGCTTTGGGCGACAAAACACGGACACGGACCCGCACGGCAGGGACACCCTCCGGTTTTTCGCCACTCTGAACCCACATGGTTCCCTCCAAACCAGAACTCTCTGACCCAACTAGGATACCCCACTGGTACTCCCTAGTCGTCTTCAAAGAAGAGAGTTTCCCAGAAAACCAGAAAGGACTGGGTATAGAAATATAACAAAACAAGATTCCTTTCTGTGTTGTTTATGCTTTGTGACCAACTGGTCTACTTTTAGTTCTTATATTACTAGCAGAACAGACAAATAGTACAAGTACTGGTTATTACTACGCCACACTAGAGTGATTTTCTTTCTCTCAACATTTTATTTTGATTAGTTAAAAACATTCATATAAAATTCATCACAAAATCATTCATATCCAACATATATATTTGAGCATTCCCTAAGCTAATACAAATACAATCCTATTCTGGTTATTGCTCAAAACACAAATACAAAATTTAAAAAAAACAATCTTTTTGGCATATATTGTTTAAAAAAATAGAGTATATGTTACATATGGCAGTCCTTTTGTCGACGCGCTTCGGTGCGTTCAGGTCTTTTTGGCACCTTCCTCAGGACAGACTTATAGGATTGAAATAAAAACAATTAGTATCTAATTTATGCTGAGAGTTATTATCTATCTCTAAATTGTGGGTCTCTCATTGAACTATGAATCTATCTGTCTGTTTTTTTTAATTTTGTATTTGTGTTTTGAGCAATAACCAGAATAGGATTATATTTGTATTAGCTTAGGGAATGCTCAAATATATATGTTGGATATGAATTATTTTGTGATGAATTTTATATGAATGTTTTTAACTAATCAAAATAAAATGTTGAGAGAAAGAAAATCACTCTAGTACTTGTACTATTTGTCTGTTCTGCTAGTAATATAAGAACTAAAAGTAGACCAGTTGGTCACAAAGCATAAACAACACAGAAAGGAATCTTGTTTTGTTATATTTCTATACCCAGTCCTTTCTGGTTTTCTGGGAAACTCTCTTCTTTGAAGACTGTTACAGCTCTAGTAGCTGGAGAGTGTAAAACGTGTGTAAACATGGATACACTTAGGATCTTTGGTTTCTCTGAAGATCAATTTAAAAAACTAACAGGGGGGGGTTCTAAAACTATAAACTCCTTGACCCTGTCAAGTAAAGATGATGACAGATGGAATAAACTGTGGAACCTAAAGAAAAAGATAATCCGCACTGAATTACACTCAGAGTTTATTATACAGTATTGTAAAAAAGGGGTAATACCAGTAGGGCTTCAAATTAAAAATGAACCCGGCGTATTTACAAAGAATGACAAATTTAAAGAGAACTGGACACTCATCGCGAACAGGTGCAGTCGCGATTGGATGTTGCTCATTATAGAAACAGCCCAAGATGTAATAATAATAGAAAGAGAAGAAATCGAGAAACTAGAGAAGGAATTGAATGAAAGCACTGCCCTAGATGACGCAAAAAGAAAACTAGAGGAGATCAAAGAGGATATCAGTGGCTAAGAAGAATATATGATAAATAAGAAAACAAACAAATTGAGAAAAGATGTAGCTAATTACAAAGTAGAGAATGTTTACCCCTACCTTCAGAAGGACTATTATGAACAACCAGTACCTACTGAACATGGAGGTAATCAACAACAATACAACAAGAATAGATACTTTAAGAAGAATGTCACCTGTTCAGATACGTCTTATAACAGCACAGACTCGGAAGGAGAGAGGAATAGCGAACAAAGGAATAGAAAAGATCAGAGAGACAATGAAACAGGGAACAGCAGAGACTATACACCGTTTTTTTTAGGCCAGCAGCAAAGACGCCAAACCAGGGGTTTCAGGACCCGGGGGAGGGGACGTCCCGGCAATACCCAGACAGGGAATACAATAAGGAGACCCTATATGAGGACTCGGAGCCACAAAGACTGGGAGTAGACACCACCAACCATAAGAAAGCTCCAATTATAAATCTCTCTAACAAAACCCTTACCACTGATGAAATTAGCGTTCTAGAAAAGAGCCTAGGTTTTGCACCAAGTACATAAGGCTGTAGATACACCATAGAAAAAGATGTCCGTGACCTATTTAGAAAAATTAGATTAAAAAAAATTCTTTGGAAATAAGACAGAAAGAGAAACCAACAACAAGTCTGGTCTTAAACTCCCATCAACCTGGACACCACCTATTAATATGGTCAGTCCAGAAGTGGACATTTTTGAAAAAGTAGTGCTAAGTGAGCTGGAGAAAATACTCAACACTAAACCTTGGTATCCAAATAATCTATCCAAAAAAGAAAGGGAAGCATTGAAAAACCTGGCCACCTGCGATGATTTAACCGTAAAACCGGGAGACAAAGGGGGGAGTATAGTTATAATGCAGACAGAGGATTACGATAATCGTATGTTAAAACTACTAGATAACAAATCACACTATAAACCATCTAGTGCCACAGATTGGAATGACCTTAAAAAGAAAGTTAGAGACGTGGTCACTTATGCTAAAGAAGACTAAAGTGACTGAACGCACCGAAACGCGTCGACAAAAGGACTGCCATATGTAACATATACTCTATGTTTTTAAACAATATATGCCAAAAAGATTGGTTTTTTTAAATTTTGTATTTGTGTTTTGAGCAATAACCAGAATAGGATTGTATTTGTATTAGCTTAGGGAATGCTCAAATATATATGTTGGATATGAATTATTTTGTGATGAATTTTATATGAATGTTTATAACTAATCAAAATAAAATGTTGAGAGAAAGAAAATCACTCTAGTGTGGCGTAGTAATAACCAGTACTTGTACTATTTGTCTGTTCTGCTAGTAATATAAGAACTTAAAGTAGGCCAGTTGGTCACAAAGCATAAACAACACAGAAAGGAATCTTGTTTTGTTATACTCCCTAGTCGTCCACATCCAGGACCAGGCCCTAGGCCATCCAAATATCACGGGTCCTGACCAATCCACAGAGTGGGGGGCAGTAACCCCTGGCACACAATAGCCATTCTCCACTCTCCCTCTCAGTGTAGCTACATCTACCACTGATCCTACAACCTAGGGACCACACCCTCAGGCTGATCAGAGGTCACGGGCAAGAATGCCCCACCCTACCTCTACTTCTGGGTTTCCGCACCCTCACAGGGAAGCACTCACCAGAACACAATTCTCCTACCAGATCAGGACCTCACTCCATCACTGGTCTACCACCTGGAAACTATTTCACTTCTGAGGTACAAAGCACACAGCACAGTTCCTCTTCAAGCAGGTACTTGACACAGCACACAGCAAAGTCCCCTTTCCTCTACCTTAGTGGAAACAACAAACTGCAGCTGAGCCCCAGATCACACAGCAAGGGCAGCCCCCTTAGTCTCTTCAGCTGATCCACTTTGGTAGAGATTCCTCTTGACCTGAAAGCTTCGTAATCTCCCGACCTAGGATCTAAACCCTCAGGTTGCACCGGGTCAGAAGTACACTGTCCCTCTGCACCCCCTTCCAGAGTTCTGTACCCTCCACTTAGGAGCGGTACTCCTCAACACCAGGACCGCCGGATTTCTGGTTACAGAAACTCCCCGTCCTTTAGACACAGGAAGATCCTCCTCAAATGATCAGTAAGTACAGCCTAGGCCCCTGTCCTGGCGCTCCCTTAGGGAACCCTCCAGGCCCTGAGATAGGGTTTCGGGCCTACGTGGGACACACCGTCCCACACTCACTCTGCCTGCACTGAGACAGGACGTGAGCCCCTACACCCCTACCATCCTACTGGGACCTAGCTGGGCTACACATAACCTCTTCCCCTACACAGGATCATCAGATACACAAGCCACTACTTTTAGAATCACTCCCTAATGCCTCTGCAAGACATCTAGCACACCGCCAGACGTCCACCTTCTCATCCAGTGCCTCTGCAGGACCTCCTGCACACCACAAGAGGTACACCTCCCGTGCAAGCTCCTTTTATCACACAAAAAAAACTCACACCAACTCCTCCAGTTCAACACACCACTCACCCACACACTCCCCCTCCAGACTGGTGAGACAGTTCCTCACTGCCTCTGACTCTCAACCTGTACCCCTCTTACTGAGCACCAGGCACCATACTCTGGGAACTGGGAATGGGAATTCACGCACTGGACACATTTTAGCTGCCACCACTGGATCCTACCATACTGGGGAATCCAGACACACACACTACACTCAGGGGATAACCACCCTCCCGAGCTAGCCATTTCTCCTCCACACTCCCTCTCTTCCATCTACCCACACAGGGACAGGAACAGGGATTGGGCACTGGACCCAGTAAGGGATTCCTTATCTATGGGAACCTCCCCCTCTACTGGCGTCCCGCCCTGTCATTTTCTCTCATCTGCCACTAAACATAAAAGCGCAGGAAACACCATTTGAAAATGACACTCTTGAGGAAAAACAAAATATTAAACAATAATCCCAAACATATGACTATCTAAAAAATGCAGAGTTTTGTAATGTAGCCAGCTGTCGCTGTGGCACTGCGCAAACACAAGTCCTAATCCTCACCGCTGACCAACAATGTTAGAACTGGCTATTTCTGGTTGGCTGAGGCTGACGCCAAAGCTAGGCAGAAACCACCATTCTAGTCAGGGCAAGGGATTCACACGCCAAGATAACCCCTGCTCACCCCCTTGGTAGCTTGGCACGAGCAGACAGGCTTATCCCGGAGGCAATGTGTAAAGCATTTGCGCCAGCACACAACAGCAACAACATCCTAGGCACACCACAAAAGGAACTCCACACAAGGTTATATAAAAATAACTTCTGTATTGTAAAAACACATCAGATAGAAGTCACACATGTACATTGTGCCAACTGGCACGGGCAATATTCACAAGGGATTATTTACAGGACAGGGCCACATGGGCCACTGTCAGAATCAACACTTTTAGAAATAGCACTTCTAGAACTTAGAATAAGTATAGCACAAAATAACAGTTATAGATCACATCCAGTAACTACTGGGAACAGGTAGGTACCACCTACGCACCTAAACACCTAAAAGAACAACCGCCTAAGTATCACAATTCAATTAGGGGTATAAGCAAGGACACATTACACATGATGCATCACAACATTCAGAGGTATAGGGAAGGAAAACACATGATGCATAAAACATACATTCAGCGGTGTAATAACAAGGCACATGATGCATCAAAAACACATTCAGAGGTGCAGGGAAGGGAAAACACATGATGCATAAACCAACACATTCAGAGGTGTAAAATCAAGGAAGACACATGATGCATAACAACATTCAGAGGTGCCAGAACATAACTCAATAGCGCAAAAACACATGATGCCTAAAAACATTCAGAGGTGTAAGATCAAGGTGCGTAATCATATTAAAGGCATTACATTTCCTAGCACCACATCACATTGCACAAAACTTACATAAGCCACTACTTGTGGCAGTCCCTAGGCCAACTGCCTTGTTGGGGCTAGGACCCCCTGTGTCCAAATAGTTAGGGTCCTAAACGGTGCAGCTGCCCACTAATTGCTGAGCAGCTGTCAATCAACAAAACTGCGCCAGGGCCCTCACTGGCCCTCGAACAAAAGCTGCGCAGAGCTGGAGCCACACAGGCTCTGTAACAAAGAAATGCCCCTTTGAGCCTCTCTGGGCTCCTCACCAAATGTGGCACTCAAGAGCCTCTCTAGGCTTGAGTAAACAACAATGGGGGCTGTGAGCCTCTCTGGGCTCTAACCAATGACTGAGGCACTCAATAGCCTCTCTGGGCTTTAAAACCAAAATGTCCGGGTGAGCCTCGTGGGCTCAAAACAAACTGTGCTGGGAGCCTCTCGGGGCTCGTAACTCAACAAATGGGGCCCGTCATTGGAGTCCCCCCTCTGGGGACTCAAAGCACAAGATGCCCCCGAGCCTCATGGGCTCTCAAAACGATTGTGGCGCCCTGAGCCCCTCGGGGATCTCAAAACAAATATGCCCCTGGAGCTCCAAACACTGAGGCCTCGCTGGGGCCTCTCAGCGCCCCTCCACAAGGAAGCTTGCACGACCGGAGGGGGGGGGGGCAGGCACCGGCAATGTGCCCCAACAGCCCCCCTCGCATCTCGCAGGAACTCACCGGCTTTTTCGTGGGTCGCAGCGTGTCTCCTCTCCCGCTCAGGCTGCCGGCTCCTCTCCTTTTCTCCGGGGTTCCCTCAGCACAGGGGAGCCCCGCTACAGGCCGCAGTACCCCGGGCACATCTCCGGTCTCCCTCCATCGCATGGGAGACCGGCAACGAAAAACAAGGCTTCCCTCTCTGGCCGGCGGACGGGACTTCCGGCTCGAGCGCAGGCTCCGCCCACGTCCCGACCACAAGTGCCTGACTTCCTCTCTGCGGCCCGGCCGCAGCGGTGACCAAACAGGGGCAATAAGGAGGGGTGGGCACCCTCGAAGGACCAAATAATTGCAGAAACAGGGCGGGCACCGTTAAATACCTAAATAAACGGGGTGGCACCCGTAAATTAAACATAGCACGAATCGGGCGCCAAGCAGGGTAGGCACCTACCAACCCTCACACAAAATGCGTGACGGCGACACGCTCGCACTTCAGCAAAAAGCGCTCTCAAGCGCTATGAGACCAAATAAAGCACTCTCCCAGCGCTATAAAGAATAAAGCAGCCCCCATGAGTGAAGGGGGAAGGAGAGCCAGGACAAGGGGTCCCCAAAAGTCCTGGAGGAGTAAAAGTAGAGCAAAACAGCTCCCTGCAAAGAAGAGTGCTCCAGCATCCATCAGGAATCCATGGGCTGGGCAGGGCTCAGGGAGGCAAGCCTTCCCCTGAGCCCAAGCAGCAGCACGCCCCTGGCAGGATTCAAGTCCAAAAACAAGAACATTTTGGAAGGGGACACAGCCCCTTTTTATACTGTAAATTCCTTTGTCTAGCAGGGTGCAGGCAGTGTGAGAACCAGCTAAAACTGTTTATAGGGAATTCCCTTCACTGGACAGGCTAGGGACATCAGACGCACCCCAGGGAGTGGAGCCAGTATTGTGTGAGGAAAACCCAGCCTCATTCAGGACCCTCAAACCAGACGGTCAATCCCCAAGCAGGCCCAGGCTCACTCCTCCCCTCACATCAACATGCTAAACACTCCATTCACCACCGGGGCAGACCCTCCCAGACTCTTGGGGCCAGGCTCATCAGCCAGCCTCAGCCAATGACACGCCAGACACAAATTACACAAATATGCCAACTTCTAAAAGTGGCACTTCTACACTAGACACAATCATGCCGCATATACCATTGTGCAGTATTCAATCTCATGAGTTTGCACATACCAAACACGACCCTGCACTCCCCACACATCAGGAACTACCATGGGCATACATATTCCCCATTTATTCCAATGGGAGGGCAGGTCACTCACCACACATACACAGAGAGCTCACGCACTTTGCACTGTACCACAGTGAAAAAGTGCGCAGAGGCCTAAAATCACCACCACCAGGTTCCAGAAACAGGCTAGGAAAAAGCAAAAAGTCTTGGGGTGAACCTGCCAAAAGGGCCGGATCCAACACAACCTCCTCCCAGCCAAAACGCAGGGTAGACCAATCACTCCACTGATGGGCTTCCCTGCTTTGGGCGACAAAACACGGACACGGACCCGCACGGTAGGGACACCCTCCGGTTTTTCGCCACTCTGAACCCACATGGTTCCCTCCAAACCAGAACTCTCTGACCCAACTAGGATACCCCACTGGTACTCCCTAGTCGTCTTCAAAGAAGAGAGTTTCCCAGAAAACCAGAAAGGACTGGGTATAGAAATATAACAAAACAAGATTCCTTTCTGTGTTGTTTATGCTTTGTGACCAACTGGTCTACTTTTAGTTCTTATATTACTAGCAGAACAGACAAATAGTACAAGTACTGGTTATTACTACGCCACACTAGAGTGATTTTCTTTCTCTCAACATTTTATTTTGATTAGTTAAAAACATTCATATAAAATTCATCACAAAATCATTCATATCCAACATATATATTTGAGCATTCCCTAAGCTAATACAAATACAATCCTATTCTGGTTATTGCTCAAAACACAAATACAAAATTTAAAAAAACCAATCTTTTTGGCATATATTGTTTAAAAAAATAGAGTATATGTTACATATGGCAGTCCTTTTGTCGACGCGCTTCGGTGGGTTCAGGTCTTTTTGGCACCTTCCTCAGGACAGACTTATAGGATTGAAATATTGCGCTTCTTTCTAAAATTAAATAAAAACAATTAGTATCTAATTTATGCTGAGAGTTATTATCTATCTCTAAATTGTGGGTCTCTCATTTAACTATGAATCTATCTGTCTGTTTTTTTTAATTTTGTATTTGTGTTTTGAGCAATAACCAGAATAGGATTATATTTGTATTAGCTTAGGGAATGCTCAAATATATATGTTGGATATGAATTATTTTGTGATGAATTTTATATGAATGTTTTTAACTAATCAAAATAAAATGTTGAGAGAAAGAAAATCACTCTAGTACTTGTACTATTTGTCTGTTCTGCTAGTAATATAAGAACTAAAAGTAGACCAGTTGGTCACAAAGCATAAACAACACAGAAAGGAATCTTGTTTTGTTATATTTCTATACCCAGTCCTTTCTGGTTTTCTGGGAAACTCTCTTCTTTGAAGACTGTTACAGCTCTAGTAGCTGGAGAGTGTAAAACGTGTGTAAACATGGATACACTTAGGATCTTTGGTTTCTCTGAAGATCAATTTAAAAAACTAACAGGGGGGGGTTCTAAAACTATAAACTCCTTGACCCTGTCAAGTAAAGATGATGACAGATGGAATAAACTGAGGAACCTAAAGAAAAAGATAATCCGCACTGAATTACACTCAGAGTTTATTATACAGTATTGTAAAAAAGGGGTAATACCAGTAGGGCTTCAAATTAAAAATGAACCCGGCGTATTTACAAAGAATGACAAATTTAAAGAGAACTGGACACTCATCGCGAACAGGTGCAGTCGCGATTGGATGTTGCTCATTATAGAAACAGCCCAAGATTTAATAATAATAGAAAGAGAAGAAATCGAGAAACTAGAGAAGGAATTGAATGAAAGCACTGCCCTAGATGACGCAAAAAGAAAACTAGAGGAGATCAAAGAGGATATCAGTGGCTAAGAAGAATATATGATAAATAAGAAAACAAACAAATTGAGAAAAGATGTAGCTAATTACAAAGTAGAGAATGTTTACCCCTACCTTCAGAAGGACTATTATGAACAACCAGTACCTACTGAACATGGAGGTAATCAACAACAATACAACAAGAATAGATACTTTAAGAAGAATGTCACCTGTTCAGATACGTCTTATAACAGCACAGACTCGGAAGGAGAGAGGAATAGCGAACAAAGGAATAGAAAAGATCAGAGAGACAATGAAACAGGGAACAGCAGAGACTATACACCGTTTTTTTTAGGCCAGCAGCAAAGACGCCAAACCAGGGGTTTCAGGACCCGGGGGAGGGGACGTCCCGGCAATACCCAGACAGGGAATACAATAAGGAGACCCTATATGAGGACTCGGAGCCACAAAGACTGGGAGTAGACACCACCAACCATAAGAAAGCTCCAATTATAAATCTCTCTAACAAAACCCTTACCACTGATGAAATTAGCGTTCTAGAAAAGGGCCTAGGTTTTGCACCAAGTACATAAGGCTGTAGATACACCATAGAAAAAGATGTCCGTGACCTATTTAGAAAAATTAGATTAAAAAAATTCTTTGAAAATAAGACAGAAAGAGAAACCAACAACAAGTCTGGTCTTAAACTCCCATCAACCTGGACACCACCTATTAATATGGTCAGTCCAGAAGTGGACATTTTTGAAAAAGTAGTGCTAAGTGAGCTGGAGAAAATACTCAACACTAAACCTTGGTATCCAAATAATCTATCCAAAAAAGAAAGGGAAGCATTGAAAAACCTGGCCACCTGCGATGATTTAACCGTAAAACCGGGAGACAAAGGGGGGAGTATAGTTATAATGCAGACAGAGGATTACGATAATCGTATGTTAAAACTACTAGATAACAAATCACACTATAAACCATCTAGTGCCACAGATTGGAATGACCTTAAAAAGAAAGTTAGAGACGTGGTCACTTATGCTAAAGAAGACTAAAGTGACTGAACGCACCGAAACGCGTCGACAAAAGGACTGCCATATGTAACATATACTCTATGTTTTTAAACAATATATGCCAAAAAGATTGGTTTTTTTAAATTTTGTATTTGTGTTTTGAGCAATAACCAGAATAGGATTGTATTTGTATTAGCTTAGGGAATGCTCAAATATATATGTTGGATATGAATTATTTTGTGATGAATTTTATATGAATGTTTATAACTAATCAAAATAAAATGTTGAGAGAAAGAAAATCACTCTAGTGTGGCGTAGTAATAACCAGTACTTGTACTATTTGTCTGTTCTGCTAGTAATATGAGAACTTAAATTAGGCCAGTTGGTCACAAAGCATAAACAACACAGAAAGGAATCTTGTTTTGTTATACTCCCTAGTCGTCCACATCCAGGACCAGGCCCTAGGCCATCCAAATATCACGGGTCCTGACCAATCCACAGAGTGGGGGGCAGTAACCCCTGGCACACAATAGCCATTCTCCACTCTCCCTCTCAGTGTAGCTACATCTACCACTGATCCTACAACCTAGGGACCACACCCTCAGGCTGATCAGAGGTCACGGGCAAGAATGCCCCACCCTACCTCTACTTCTGGGTTTCCGCACCCTCACAGGGAAGCACTCACCAGAACACAATTCTCCTACCAGATCAGGACCTCACTCCATCACTGGTCTACCACCTGGAAACTATTTCACTTCTGAGGTACAAAGCACACAGCACAGTTCCTCTTCAAGCAGGTACTTGACACAGCACACAGCAAAGTCCCCTTTCCTCTACCTTAGTGGAAACAACAAACTGCAGCTGAGCCCCAGATCACACAGCAAGGGCAGCCCCCTTAGTCTCTTCAGCTGATCCACTTTGGTAGAGATTCCTCTTGACCTGAAAGCTTCGTAATCTCCCGACCTATGATCTAAACCCTCAGGTTGCACCGGGTCAGAAGTACACTGTCCCTCTGCACCCCCTTCCAGAGTTCTGTACCCTCCACTTAGGAGCGGTACTCCTCAACACCAGGACCGCCGGATTTCTGGTTACAGAAACTCCCCGTCCTTTAGACACAGGAAGATCCTCCTCAAATGATCAGTAAGTACAGCCTAGGCCCCTGTCCTGGCGCTCCCTTAGGGAACCCTCCAGGCCCTGAGATAGGGTTTCGGGCCAACGTGGGACACACCGTCCCACACTCACTCCGCCTGCACTGAGACAGGACGTGAGCCCCTACACCCCTACCATCCTACTGGGACCTAGCTGGGCTACACATAACCTCTTCCCCTACACAGGATCATCAGATACACAAGCCACTACTTTTAGAATCACTCCCTAATGCCTCTGCAAGACATCTAGCACACCGCCAGACGTCCACCTTCTCATCCAGTGCCTCTGCAGGACCTCCTGCACACCACAAGAGGTACACCTCCCGTGCAAGCTCCTTTTATCACACAAAAAAAACTCACACCAACTCCTCCAGTTCAACACACCACTCACCCACACACTCCCCCTCCAGACTGGTGAGACAGTTCCTCACTGCCTCTGACTCTCAACCTGTACCCCTCTTACTGAGCACCAGGCACCATACTCTGGGAACTGGGAATGGGAATTCACGCACTGGACACATTTTAGCTGCCACCACTGGATCCTACCATACTGGGGAATCCAGACACACACACTACACTCAGGGGATAACCACCCTCCCGAGCTAGCCATTTCTCCTCCACACTCCCTCTCTTCCATCTACCCACACAGGGACAGGAACAGGGATTGGGCACTGGACCCAGTAAGGGATTCCTTATCTATGGGAACCTCCCCCTCTACTGGCGTCCCGCCCTGTCATTTTCTCTCATCTGCCACTAAACATAAAAGCGCAGGAAACACCATTTGAAAATGACACTCTTGAGGAAAAACAAAATATTAAACAATAATCCCAAACATATGACTATCTAAAAAATGCAGAGTTTTGTAATGTAGCCAGCTGTCGCTGTGGCACTGCGCAAACACAAGTCCTAATCCTCACCGCTGACCAACAATGTTAGAACTGGCTATTTCTGGTTGGCTGAGGCTGACGCCAAAGCTAGGCAGAAACCACCATTCTAGTCAGGGCAAGGGATTCACACGCCAAGATAACCCCTGCTCACCCCCTTGGTAGCTTGGCACGAGCAGACAGGCTTATCCCGGAGGCAATGTGTAAAGCATTTGCGCCAGCACACAACAGCAACAACATCCTAGGCACACCACAAAAGGAACTCCACACAAGGTTATATAAAAATAACTTCTGTATTGTAAAAACACATCAGATAGAAGTCACACATGTACATTGTGCCAACTGGCACGGGCAATATTCACAAGGGATTATTTACAGGACAGGGCCACATGGGCCACTGTCAGAATCAACACTTTTAGAAATAGCACTTCTAGAACTTAGAATAAGTATAGCACAAAATAACAGTTATAGATCACATCCAGTAACTACTGGGAACAGGTAGGTACCACCTACGCAACCCTAAACACCTTAGGAGAAATGTCACGCAGGGAACCAGGACCTCACTAGGACCACCTGTACTAGAAAGAACAACCGCCTAAGTATCACAATTCAATTAGGGGTATAAGCAAGGACACATTACACATGATGCATCACAACATTCAGAGGTATAGGGAAGGAAAACACATGATGCATAAAACATACATTCAGCGGTGTAATAACAAGGCACATGATGCATCAAAAACACATTCAGAGGTGCAGGGAAGGGAAAACACATGATGCATAAACCAACACATTCAGAGGTGTAAAATCAAGGAAGACACATGATGCATAACAACATTCAGAGGTGCCAGAACATAACTCAATAGCGCAAAAACACATGATGCCTAAAAACATTCAGAGGTGTAAGATCAAGGTGCGTAATCATATTAAAGGCATTACATTTCCTAGCACCACATCACATTGCACAAAACTTACATAAGCCACTACTTGTGGCAGTCCCTAGGCCAACTGCCTTGTTGGGGCTAGGACCCCCTGTGTCCAAATAGTTAGGGTCCTAAACGGTGCAGCTGCCCACTAATTGCTGAGCAGCTGTCAATCAACAAAACTGCGCCAGGGCCCTCACTGGCCCTCGAACAAAAGCTGCGCAGAGCTGGAGCCACACAGGCTCTGTAACAAAGAAATGCCCCTTTGAGCCTCTCTGGGCTCCTCACCAAATGTGGCACTCAAGAGCCTCTCTAGGCTTGAGCAAACAACAATGGGGGCTGTGAGCCTCTCTGGGCTCTAACCAATGACTGAGGCACTCAATAGCCTCTCTGGGCTTTAAAACCAAAATGTCCGGGTGAGCCTCGTGGGCTCAAAACAAACTGTGCTGGGAGCCTCTCGGGGCTCGTAACTCAACAAATGGGGCCCGTCATTGGAGTCCCCCCTCTGGGGACTCAAAGCACAAGATGCCCCCGAGCCTCATGGGCTCTCAAAACGATTGTGGCGCCCTGAGCCCCTCGGGGATCTCAAAACAAATATGCCCCTGGAGCTCCAAACACTGAGGCCTCGCTGGGGCCTCTCAGCGCCCCTCCACAAGGAAGCTTGCACGACCGGAGGGGGGGGGGCAGGCACCGGCAATGTGCCCCAACAGCCCCCCTCGCATCTCGCAGGAACTCACCGGCTTTTTCGTGGGTCGCAGCGTGTCTCCTCTCCCGCTCAGGCTGCCGGCTCCTCTCCTTTTCTCCGGGGTTCCCTCAGCACAGGGGAGCCCCGCTACAGGCCGCAGTACCCCGGGCACATCTCCGGTCTCCCTCCATCGCATGGGAGACCGGCAACGAAAAACAAGGCTTCCCTCTCTGGCCGGCGGACGGGACTTCCGGCTCGAGCGCAGGCTCCGCCCACGTCCCGACCACAAGTGCCTGACTTCCTCTCTGCGGCCCGGCCGCAGCGGTGACCAAACAGGGGCAATAAGGAGGGGTGGGCACCCTCGAAGGACCAAATAATTGCAGAAACAGGGCGGGCACCGTTAAATACCTAAATAAACGGGGTGGCAACCGTAAATTAAACATAGCACGAATCGGGCGCCAAGCAGGGTAGGCACCTACCAACCCTCACACAAAATGCGTGACGGCGACACGCTCGCACTTCAGCAAAAAGCGCTCTCAAGCGCTATGAGACCAAATAAAGCACTCTCCCAGCGCTATAAACAATAAAGCAGCCCCCATGAGTGAAGGGGGAAGGAGAGCCAGGACAAGGGGTCCCCAAAAGTCCTGGAGGAGTAAAAGTAGAGCAAAACAGCTCCCTGCAAAGAAGAGTGCTCCAGCATCCATCAGGAATCCATGGGCTGGGCAGGGCTCAGGGAGGCAAGCCTTCCCCTGAGCCCAAGCAGCAGCACGCCCTTGGCAGGATTCAAGTCCAAAAACAAGAACATTTTGGAAGGGGACACAGCCCCTTTTTATACTGTAAATTCCTTTGTCTAGCAGGGTGCAGGCAGTGTGAGAACCAGCTAAAACTGTTTATAGGGAATTCCCTTCACTGGACAGGCTAGGGACATCAGACGCACCCCAGGGAGTGGAGCCAGTATTGTGTGAGGAAAACCCAGCCTCATTCAGGACCCTCAAACCAGACGGTCAATCCCCAAGCAGGCCCAGGCTCACTCCTCCCCTCACATCAACATGCTAAACACTCCATTCACCACCGGGGCAGACCCTCCCAGACTCTTGGGGCCAGGCTCATCAGCCAGCCTCAGCCAATGACACGCCAGACACAAATTACACAAATATGCCAACTTCTAAAAGTGGCACTTCTACACTAGACACAATCATGCCGCATATACCATTGTGCAGTATTCAATCTCATGAGTTTGCACATACCAAACACGACCCTGCACTCCCCACACATCAGGAACTACCATGGGCATACATATTCCCCATTTATTCCAATGGGAGGGCAGGTCACTCACCACACATACACAGAGAGCTCACGCACTTTGCACTGTACCACAGTGAAAAAGTGCGCAGAGGCCTAAAATCACCACCACCAGGTTCCAGAAACAGGCTAGGAAAAAGCAAAAAGTCTTGGGGTGAACCTGCCAAAAGGGCCGGATCCAACACAACCTCCTCCCAGCCAAAACGCAGGGTAGACCAATCACTCCACTGATGGGCTTCCCTGCTTTGGGCGACAAAACACGGACACGGACCCGCACGGCAGGGACACCCTCCGGTTTTTCGCCACTCTGAACCCACATGGTTCCCTCCAAACCAGAACTCTCTGACCCAACTAGGATACCCCACTGGTACTCCCTAGTCGTCTTCAAAGAAGAGAGTTTCCCAGAAAACCAGAAAGGACTGGGTATAGAAATATAACAAAACAAGATTCCTTTCTGTGTTGTTTATGCTTTGTGACCAACTGGTCTACTTTTAGTTCTTATATTACTAGCAGAACAGACAAATAGTACAAGTACTGGTTATTACTACGCCACACTAGAGTGATTTTCTTTCTCTCAACATTTTATTTTGATTAGTTAAAAACATTCATATAAAATTCATCACAAAATCATTCATATCCAACATATATATTTGAGCATTCCCTAAGCTAATACAAATACAATCCTATTCTGGTTATTGCTCAAAACACAAATACAAAATTTAAAAAAACCAATCTTTTTGGCATATATTGTTTAAAAAAATAGAGTATATGTTACATATGGCAGTCCTTTTGTCGACGCGCTTCGGTGGGTTCAGGTCTTTTTGGCACCTTCCTCAGGACAGACTTATAGGATTGAAATATTGCGCTTCTTTCTAAAATTAAATAAAAACAATTAGTATCTAATTTATGCTGAGAGTTATTATCTATCTCTAAATTGTGGGTCTCTCATTTAACTATGAATCTATCTGTCTGTTTTTTTTAATTTTGTATTTGTGTTTTGAGCAATAACCAGAATAGGATTATATTTGTATTAGCTTAGGGAATGCTCAAATATATATGTTGGATATGAATTATTTTGTGATGAATTTTATATGAATGTTTTTAACTAATCAAAATAAAATGTTGAGAGAAAGAAAATCACTCTAGTACTTGTACTATTTGTCTGTTCTGCTAGTAATATAAGAACTAAAAGTAGACCAGTTGGTCACAAAGCATAAACAACACAGAAAGGAATCTTGTTTTGTTATATTTCTATACCCAGTCCTTTCTGGTTTTCTGGGAAACTCTCTTCTTTGAAGACTGTTACAGCTCTAGTAGCTGGAGAGTGTAAAACGTGTGTAAACATGGATACACTTAGGATCTTTGGTTTCTCTGAAGATCAATTTAAAAAACTAACAGGGGGGGGTTCTAAAACTATAAACTCCTTGACCCTGTCAAGTAAAGATGATGACAGATGGAATAAACTGAGGAACCTAAAGAAAAAGATAATCCGCACTGAATTACACTCAGAGTTTATTATACAGTATTGTAAAAAAGGGGTAATACCAGTAGGGCTTCAAATTAAAAATGAACCCGGCGTATTTACAAAGAATGACAAATTTAAAGAGAACTGGACACTCATCGCGAACAGGTGCAGTCGCGATTGGATGTTGCTCATTATAGAAACAGCCCAAGATTTAATAATAATAGAAAGAGAAGAAATCGAGAAACTAGAGAAGGAATTGAATGAAAGCACTGCCCTAGATGACGCAAAAAGAAAACTAGAGGAGATCAAAGAGGATATCAGTGGCTAAGAAGAATATATGATAAATAAGAAAACAAACAAATTGAGAAAAGATGTAGCTAATTACAAAGTAGAGAATGTTTACCCCTACCTTCAGAAGGACTATTATGAACAACCAGTACCTACTGAACATGGAGGTAATCAACAACAATACAACAAGAATAGATACTTTAAGAAGAATGTCACCTGTTCAGATACGTCTTATAACAGCACAGACTCGGAAGGAGAGAGGAATAGCGAACAAAGGAATAGAAAAGATCAGAGAGACAATGAAACAGGAAACAGCAGAGACTATACACCGTTTTTTTTAGGCCAGCAGCAAAGACGCCAAACCAGGGGTTTCAGGACCCGGGGGAGGGGACGTCCCGGCAATACCCAGACAGGGAATACAATAAGGAGACCCTATATGAGGACTCGGAGCCACAAAGACTGGGAGTAGACACCACCAACCATAAGAAAGCTCCAATTATAAATCTCTCTAACAAAACCCTTACCACTGATGAAATTAGCGTTCTAGAAAAGGGCCTAGGTTTTGCACCAAGTACATAAGGCTGTAGATACACCATAGAAAAAGATGTCCGTGACCTATTTAGAAAAATTAGATTAAAAAAATTCTTTGAAAATAAGACAGAAAGAGAAACCAACAACAAGTCTGGTCTTAAACTCCCATCAACCTGGACACCACCTATTAATATGGTCAGTCCAGAAGTGGACATTTTTGAAAAAGTAGTGCTAAGTGAGCTGGAGAAAATACTCAACACTAAACCTTGGTATCCAAATAATCTATCCAAAAAAGAAAGGGAAGCATTGAAAAACCTGGCCACCTGCGATGATTTAACCGTAAAACCGGGAGACAAAGGGGGGAGTATAGTTATAATGCAGACAGAGGATTACGATAATCGTATGTTAAAACTACTAGATAACAAATCACACTATAAACCATCTAGTGCCACAGATTGGAATGACCTTAAAAAGAAAGTTAGAGACGTGGTCACTTATGCTAAAGAAGACTAAAGTGACTGAACGCACCGAAACGCGTCGACAAAAGGACTGCCATATGTAACATATACTCTATGTTTTTAAACAATATATGCCAAAAAGATTGGTTTTTTAAAATTTTGTATTTGTGTTTTGAGCAATAACCAGAATAGGATTGTATTTGTATTAGCTTAGGGAATGCTCAAATATATATGTTGGATATGAATTATTTTGTGATGAATTTTATATGAATGTTTATAACTAATCAAAATAAAATGTTGAGAGAAAGAAAATCACTCTAGTGTGGCGTAGTAATAACCAGTACTTGTACTATTTGTCTGTTCTGCTAGTAATATGAGAACTTAAATTAGGCCAGTTGGTCACAAAGCATAAACAACACAGAAAGGAATCTTGTTTTGTTATACTCCCTAGTCGTCCACATCCAGGACCAGGCCCTAGGCCATCCAAATATCACGGGTCCTGACCAATCCACAGAGTGGGGGGCAGTAACCCCTGGCACACAATAGCCATTCTCCACTCTCCCTCTCAGTGTAGCTACATCTACCACTGATCCTACAACCTAGGGACCACACCCTCAGCTGATCAGAGGTCACGGGCAAGAATGCCCCACCCTACCTCTACTTCTGGGTTTCCGCACCCTCACAGGGAAGCACTCACCAGAACACAATTCTCCTACCAGATCAGGACCTCACTCCATCACTGGTCTACCACCTGGAAACTATTTCACTTCTGAGGTACAAAGCACACAGCACAGTTCCTCTTCAAGCAGGTACTTGACACAGCACACAGCAAAGTCCCCTTTCCTCTACCTTAGTGGAAACAACAAACTGCAGCTGAGCCCCAGATCACACAGCAAGGGCAGCCCCCTTAGTCTCTTCAGCTGATCCACTTTGGTAGAGATTCCTCTTGACCTGAAAGCTTCGTAATCTCCCGACCTAGGATCTAAACCCTCAGGTTGCACCGGGTCAGAAGTACACTGTCCCTCTGCACCCCCTTCCAGAGTTCTGCACCCTCCACTTGGGAGCGGTACTCCTCAACACCAGGACCGCCGGATTTCTGGTTACAGAAACTCCCCGTCCTTTAGACACAGGAAGATCCTCCTCAAATGATCAGTAAGTACAGCCTAGGCCCCTGTCCTGGCGCTCCCTTAGGAAACCCTCCAGGCCCTGAGATAGGGTTTCGGGCCAACGTGGGACACACCGTCCCACACTCACTCCGCCTGCACTGAGACAGGACGTGAGCCCCTACACCCCTACCATCCTACTGGGACCTAGCTGGGCTACACATAACCTCTTCCCCTACACAGGATCATCAGATACACAAGCCACTACTTTTAGAATCACTCCCTAATGCCTCTGCAAGACATCTAGCACACCGCCAGACGTCCACCTTCTCATCCAGTGCCTCTGCAGGACCTCCTGCACACCACAAGAGGTACACCTCCCGTGCAAGCTCCTTTTATCACACAAAAAGAACTCACACCAACTCCTCCAGTTCAACACACCACTCACCCACACACTCCCCCTCCAGACTGGTGAGACAGTTCCTCACTGCCTCTGACTCTCAACCTGTACCCCTCTTACTGAGCACCAGGCACCATACTCTGGGAACTGGGAATGGGAATTCACGCACTGGACACATTTTAGCTGCCACCACTGGATCCTACCATACTGGGGAATCCAGACACACACCCTACACTCAGGGGATAACCACCCTCCCGAGCTAGCCATTTCTCCTCCACACTCCCTCTCTTCCATCTACCCATACAGGGACAGGAACAGGGTTTGGGCACTGGACCCAGTAAGGGATTCCTTATCTATGGGAACCTCCCCCTCTACTGGCGTCCCGCCCTGTCATTTTCTCTCATCTGTCACTAAACATAAAAGCGCAGGAAACACCATTTGAAAATGACACTCTTGAGGAAAAACAAAATATTAAACAATAATCCCAAACATATGACTATCTAAAAAATGCAGAGTTTTGTAATGTAGCCAGCTGTCGCTGTGGCACTGCGCAAACACAAGTCCTAATCCTCACCACTGACCAACAATGTTAGAACTGGCTATTTCTGGTTGGCTAAGGCTGACGCCAAAGCTAGGCAGAAACCACCATTCTAGTCAGGGCAAGGGATTCACACGCCAAGATAACCCCTGCTCACCCCCTTGGTAGCTTGGCACGAGCAGACAGGCTTATCCCGGAGGCAATGTGTAAAGCATTTGCGCCAGCACACAACAGCAACAACATCCTAGGCACACCACAAAAGGAACTCCACACAAGGTTATATAAAAATAACTTCTGTATTGTAAAAACACATCAGATAGAAGTCACACATGTACATTGTGCCAACTGGCACAGGCAATATTCACAAGGGATTATTTACAGGACAGGGCCACATGGGCCACTGTCAGAATCAACACTTTTAGAAATAGCACTTCTAGAACTTAGAATAAGTATAGCACAAAATAACAGTTATAGATCACATCCAGTAACTACTGGGAACAGGTAGGTACCACCTACGCAACCCTAAACACCTTAGGAGAAATGTCACGCAGGGAACCAGGACCTCACTAGGACCACCTGTACTAGAAAGAACAACCGCCTAAGTATCACAATTCAATTAGGGGTATAAGCAAGGACATATTACACATGATGCATCACAACATTCAGAGGTGTAGGGAAGGAAAACACATGATGCATAAAACATACATTCAGCGGTGTAATAACAAGGCACATGATGCATCAAAAACACATTCAGAGGTGCAGGGAAGGGAAAACACATGATGCATAAACCAACACATTCAGAGGTGTAAAATCAAGGAAGACACATGATGCATAACAACATTCAGAGGTGCCAGGACATAACTCAATAGCGCAAAAACACATGATGCCTAAAAACATTCAGAGGTGTAAGATCAAGGTGCGTAATCATATTAAAGGCATTACATTTCCTAGCACCACATCACATTGCACAAAACTTACATAAGCCACTACTTGTGGCAGTCCCTAGGCCAACTGCCTTGTTGGGGCTAGGACCCCCTGTGTCCAAATAGTTAGGGTCCTAAACGGTGCAGCTGCCCACTAATTGCTGAGCAGCTGTCAATCAACAAAACTGCGCCAGGGCCCTCACTGGCCCTCGAACAAAAGCTGCGCAGAGCTGGAGCCACACAGGCTCTGTAACAAAGAAATGCCCCTTTGAGCCTCTCTGGGCTCCTCACCAAATGTGGCACTCAAGAGCCTCTCTAGGCTTGAGCAAACAACAATGGGGGCTGTGAGCCTCTCTGGGCTCTAACCAATGACTGAGGCACTCAATAGCCTCTCTGGGCTTTAAAACCAAAATGTCCGGGTGAGCCTCGTGGGCTCAAAACAAACTGTGCTGGGAGCCTCTCGGGGCTCGTAACTCAACAAATGGGGCCCGTCATTGGAGTCCCCCCTCTGGGGACTCAAAGCACAAGATGCCCCCGAGCCTCATGGGCTCTCAAAACGATTGTGGCGCCCTGAGCCCCTCGGGGATCTCAAAACAAATATGCCCCTGGAGCTCCAAACACTGAGGCCTCGCTGGGGCCTCTCAGCGCCCCTCCACAAGGAAGCTTGCACCACCGGGGGGGGGGGGGCAGGCACCGGCAATGTGCCCCAACAGCCCCCCTCGCATCTCGCAGGAACTCACCGGCTTTTTCGTGGGTCGCAGCGTGTCTCCTCTCCCGCTCAGGCTGCCGGCTCCTCTCCTTTTCTCCGGGGTTCCCTCAGCACAGGGGAGCCCCGCTACAGGCCGCAGTACCCCGGGCACATCTCCGGTCTCCCTCCATCGCATGGGAGACCGGCAACGAAAAACAAGGCTTCCCTTTCTGGCCGGCGGACGGGACTTCCGGCTCGAGCGCAGGCTCCGCCCACGTCCCGACCACAAGTGCCTGACTTCCTCTCTGCGGCCCGGCCGCAGCGGTGACCAAACAGGGGCAATAAGGAGGGGTGGGCACCCTCGAAGGACCAAATAATTGCAGAAACAGGGCGGGCACCGTTAAATACCTAAATAAACGGGGTGGCACCCGTAAATTAAACATAGCACGAATCGGGCGCCAAGCAGGGTAGGCACCTACCAACCCTCACGCAAAATGCGTGACGGCGACACGCTCGCACTTCAGCAAAAAGCGCTCTCAAGCGCTATGAGACCAAATAAAGCACTCTCCCAGCGCTATAAACAATAAAGCAGCCCCCATGAGTGAAGGGGGAAGGAGAGCCAGGACAAGGGGTCCCCAAAAGTCCTGGAGGAGTAAAAGTAGAGCAAAACAGCTCCCTGCAAAGAAGAGTGCTCCAGCATCCATCAGGAATCCATGGGCTGGGCAGGGCTCAGGGAGGCAAGCCTTCCCCTGAGCCCAAGCAGCAGCACGCCCCTGGCAGGATTCAAGTCCAAAAACAAGAACATTTTGGAAGGGGACACAGCCCCTTTTTATACTGTAAATTCCTTTGTCTAGCAGGGTGCAGGCAGTGTGAGAACCAGCTAAAACTGTTTATAGGGAATTCCCTTCACTGGACAGGCTAGGGACATCAGACGCACCCCAGGGAGTGGAGCCAGTATTGTGTGAGGAAAACCCAGCCTCATTCAGGACCCTCAAACCAGACGGTCAATCCCCAAGCAGGCCCAGGCTCACTCCTCCCCTCACATCAACATGCTAAACACTCCATTCACCACCGGGGCAGACCCTCCCAGACTCTTGGGGCCAGGCTCATCAGCCAGCCTCAGCCAATCACACGCCAGACACAAATTACACAAATATGCCAACTTCTAAAAGTGGCACTTCTACACTAGACACAATCATGCCGCATATACCATTGTGCAGTATTCAATCTCATGAGTTCGCACATACCAAACTCGACCCTGCACTCCCCACACATCAGGAACTACCATGGGCATACATATTCTCCATTTATTCCAATGGGAGGGCAGGTCACTCACCACACATACACAGAGAGCTCACGCACTTTGCACTGTACCACAGTGAAAAAGTGCGCAGAGGCCTAAAATCACCACCACCAGGTTCCAGAAACAGGCTAGGAAAAAGCAAAAAGTCTTGGGGTGAACCTGCCAAAAGGGCCGGATCCAACACAACCTCCTCCCAGCCAAAACGCAGGGTAGACCAATCACTCCACTGATGGGCTTCCCTGCTTTGGGCGACAAAACACGGACACAGACCCGCACGGCAGGGACACCCTCCGGTTTTTCGCCACTCTGAACCCACATGGTTCCCTCCAAACCAGAACTCTCTGACCCAACTAGGATACCCCACTGGTACTCCCTAGTCGTCTTCAAAGAAGAGAGTTTCCCAGAAAACCAGAAAGGACTGGGTATAGAAATATAACAAAACAAGATTCCTATAAAGTCAGAGAACAGGTTTTTAAGTATTCAGGAATATGGCGCTCAGCTTGTCACGGTAAGTATTAAAGTCTCGTGGTATAGAATTAGGTGCTTCTTGGCAGAGGAAAACCTTAACCTCTGTAAGAGAAGAGGTTCCGGGACCTCTCTCTAATGTAATTGGACAACAATCCAGAGCACACTTCGTGTATCAAATCAAATTTCAAACTTTAAACGGTCAAATGGTTAAAGCGATGGGATAGATCATACACGCATAAGTATTTCAAAACGAATTTTATTGTTCAACAGTGTTCTTTCCTCAGAATCACTGTGTGTATCACTCTAGCCTACACGTGTTTCATCACAGCATGTGGCTGTGAATCTTCAGGGCTAAAAGGGATGTATAAAAGAAAAAAAGAAAAACAAAACGAAAAAAATCAAAATATACATATAATATGTGTGGAGGGTGGGGACACCAGTGAAGTGGAAACCAAAAAAGATGGGGATGGGAAAAAGGAGACAGAAGGTGACTTAGGGTAAGAAAACTCACGAGCAGTTATATATATCGGGTCTATATTATTGGCGCGTGTAATAAGTTGTGTGTAGTGACATACGGCCTTAAGAGAGGTTGCTATACCTTATAATAGGTTAATCCTAAGTTAATCATAAGCATATAAATTGTGGCGTGCGGTGACTTTTCACGGTTAAGTATTGTCCTTTAGGTGGTCTAAGCCTTAATATTTCATTCATTTAAACTGTCCCAAGCCTCAAATGGGCATACAGTTACATCAAGTAGAAAAAGAGCATTACGAAAATAAGTTCTGCATTTCAAATCATTAATGATATGTCTTGACATAACCAACTCTTGATCATTAATGGGACAATTGTCCATAAAAATTGTATATAAATAAAGATCCAGAAAAACACGTCTATCGTTACTCAAAATCTAAAAGTACTCAAACTAAACATGCTATTCGTCCAGGCATATTCTCTGTTTTAAAGCGGGTACATTGCGTATTGGCTTCTGTCATAATTCAAAATCCAAAAGTACTCATACTAAACATGTTATTCGTCCAGACATTTTCTCTGTTTTAAAGCTGGTACATAGCGTATTAGCTTTCACCACGTATGAAAAAAACGCCTTGATGCTAATCCTCATCATACTTATTTCCACGTAAATGCTTCATAAAAAAGTAGACATAAGTTGAAATATTCATTTGTAATTAGTTTAAACACTCGCTACGACAGAACCCTACAGATTTCAAAAGTATATGTGACTGTCCTAACAGTGTTAGACGGTCTAAATAGAAATAGGTGACTATAGATTCTGGGCCAATTTAGCACGCACTCTATGCCTAGAGAAAACATGGGCTAAAAGTTCTACGCTGCAAGATAAAACCGAGAAATTCGGAAGAAATAGTATACAAAATGGAGAAGGGGGGGTTTTGGGAAATTACCTGATCTGAATGATCAAGGCGCGTTATCTGTTGAATGAGGATAAAAATTGTAATCAGCAAGGATAATGAAGGCCGGTGTCAGATAAGCTTCAAACAGACTACGAAGGAAAAGTCAGGATTAAATGAGGGAAAGACTCACCGGGAGACCGGTGATAATTCCGTCCCGGTCCTAATCGGGATGTTTGCGTGTTGTAGGAGAACGGTACCGTAAGTAATCGGTTGCCGTTTCGTCAAAAATGGGGATCGTGTGTATCAGTTCACACAGCGTCGGTGCTATTCGGGCTACACCACCAAAAGAAGGGAAAATATTAATATGGTAAAGTGGGTCGGTGAAAAAATGTAGCGCGAGGCGAACATCTCCAAAGAGACCGTTTCTATGGCTTACCTGTTTGCCCGTGGGTTGAGCCGAATGCAGCTCCTGTTTCCGAATGCGGGAACAAACACCACGCGGTTCACGCCCCTAAAATAGGGTAGTTGCAAAAAAGACTAGACCGCTCAGGTTGATTGACAATGGGCAAGAAATAGAAGAGTTACTAAATGAAAAATCAGAATCAACCACAATTAGCACTAAGTGCATATGTACAGGTAGGGGACGCGAAAAATACGTGAAAAAACGTGAAAAAAGGACCGGGTAAAAAAATATAAGGCTAATACTAAAACCCCAAGAAAAATTAACCAAGGGGATGAAATTTTTATGCAGAAAGGAAGAAGACGAATTGATAGGTGTGATTCACAGTTTACTAAGGACCTAAATTTAGTCCCATGAGTACAATATTGATAAAGCGTATTGTCAATATAGAGCCTGTTTAAAAGTTGCTCCACACCATTTTTAATAATCCCTAAACTCTTTCACGTGGTGAGACACTTAAACCATAAAAATATTATGGTTTGTTCTAAGGAAGGTAAAACGGGGTGAAACGGCTCTCCTTCGCAGCTAGCATGGAACAAGCTCCAAAGGAAGGTTGATCCATTATGGAGATGATTTTGAGTTTCAAAAAAGACCCGAGAAATACAATGGAAATATGATCCATTCCACTAATATATAAGATTTTATCATTCTTATCCCTGTGATTGGCAGAAAAAAGTAGAAAGCAACTCCCAATCGGGAGGAGAAGGAAAACATTACACTAAATGTCTTGGGAAAATAATAACCAAATCCTTAGTGGGTACAATTGGTAACATTATTCCTGGTAATTCAATCCACATTTATATCCACATAGTTATTCATAAAATTTGGTTAGAAAAATACATATAGACTGTATATATTCTTCGTGAATTTGAATCCACACAATACTTGTATATTACTCATTGTTACATTTACCACTGCATATTATCCTCATATACAGTAGTGATACCTTATAACTGTTTGTAATAGCATCTTAATGATCCTCGCCTAGGAAGAAATGTAGTTCATCATCTGTGTTTTGGCCTCTGTTGGTAGAATCCAGACGCATGATCCATAGTGCCTCCTGCCTTCTAAGGCGAAGTTCCCTGTTTCCACCTCTTACAGAGGGCTGTATCACATCAATGCCGTAGAACGTGAATGACTTATTCTCACCTTGTGCAGGACAAGAGGCCATATGTATGGCCATGGGATATCGTGGGTCTTTAGTGGCATAAGCTCTAGCATGTTCTCTGATGCGTTCCTTGAGTGCCCTGATCGTACTTCCCACATATATGCTTTTACAAGCGCATTCAATGATATATACAGTGAATTTTGTGTTACAGTTAATGTTGGTGTTGATTGTATACTGTTTTGATCTGTGATCCTGAAATGTCTTAGTTCCATGTTTGGCCCACCTGCACATCGGACACATGCCGCATTTAAAGAAACCTTTGGACTTTTGAGTCAGCCAGTCACAAGTTCTAGTAGCTTTGGGCACAGTAGGACTTAGTCTATTCTTCAGATTTCTCCCTTTACGAAAAGTAATTTGAGGATGATTGCCTATAGCCTCAGTCAATGTTCTGTCCGCACTAAGGATGCCCCAATGTCTCTGGAAACTTTTTCGTATTACAGGACTCAGTTCATTAAAGTCTGTCACAAGTCTCACTGGTTGTTTTCTGATATCAGTTTTTGGGCGTCTGGCTGCCAATGTTGATTCTCTGCTGGTTTTTATGATCTTTTGGCCAGCTTTGGAAATGATTTGAGGATTATAACCTCTGTTGAAGAACCTGGACTGCATGTCTTGTAAGCAAGTTTCAAATTCCTGATCTTCACTACAGTTTCGTCTTGCTCGTATGAATTCTCCATAAGGGATTCCATTTTTTTGATGATCAGGATGACAACTTTTGTTGTGAAGTATTGAGTTACATGCTGTTTCTTTGCGGAATAATCTACTTTGTAGGATACCATCCTTGATGTATAATTCTAGGTCTAAAAAGGAAACACTTGTAGAGCTAATGTGTGTGGTGAAGCGCATGTTCATATCATTGTCATTTAAGTATACACAGAATTCTTCAAGTGTAGTGTCAGATCCTGACCAGATTAAGAGGCAATCGTCTATGTAGCGACCCCAACAGACAATATTATCAATCCATTTACTGCCCTTAATGCTCCAGATCATGTTAGCCCCCAGAGCACCCATATATATGTTGGCAAAAGAAGGAGAAAACCTTGAGCCCATGGCTACTCCTCTAGTTTGTCTGTACCATTTTTTGTCAAAAACAAAGAAATTCTGATTTAAAATGATATCCATCATCGTTATCAGCATCTTAGTGTGTTCAAGCAGAGTAATTGGTCTGGTGTTCAATGCTTTCGTAACCGCCTGTAATCCAAGTTCTGGTTCAATGGAAGTATAGAGCGAAACCACATCAAGGGTTGCCATAATCAGTCCTGGTTGCCATGTGATGTCCGTTAAGATACTTAGAATATGTTTCGAATCTTGAATATAGGATGGCAGGTTTTTTACCAGTGGACTCAGAAATTTGTCCACATACTGGGAAAGTCTCTCAGTTGGACCCCCGATCCCAGATACGATTGGTCTACCAGGGGGAAAGGGTGCGGTTTTGTGAACCTTTGGCAGGGTATAGAGCCATGGATAGGAAGGACGTGTAACTTTCAGAAACATGTATTCCGCATCATTAATCAGACATGCCTCTTTCCATTCTCTTAGATGGTTATTGATCAATATTGTAACCGGGCCCATGGGATTATTAGGAATGGCTTCATAACAGGAATTGTCTGAGAGTTGAGAAAAGATTTCTGTGTTGTAGTCTACTTTGTTCATGACAACTACGTTACCTCCTTTATCAGCTTCACGGATGATAATGTCCTGGTTGTCACTCAGAGTTTTTAGCGCTATTCTCTCTTCTCTAGTTAGATTGTCATTAATCATAGGACCACGTTTGGCGATTTTGTTTTCGTACTTGTTAATGTCATCCAATACGAGTTTGTAGAAGGTGTCAATTGTATTGCCGCTAGGAAGTGTTGGTGTCCATTTGGATTTATTTTTTAGGCCACTGTCTATTGTGTCATCAGTTTTCAGTTCTAAGTCTGTTAATAGGTCATTAAATGAATTTGGGGGATCATCAAAATCCGTCATTGACAGTAAGAGGTGTGATGCTAGGACCTCTTGGATACTGATAGGGTTAGTAGTAGTCTCTTCTAGGTCATCATCAGAATTTGTATGTTCTGTTGGGGTGCCCCAGAAATATTTTTTGAGTTTGAGTCCTCTGATATACTTGAACAAATCAATCTTCATCCTACATGGATCGCCTTGGTCCATAGGATTAAAACTGAGACCTTTGCTCAATAATGAGATCATATCCCTGTCCAGGTTCATGGATGAAAGGTTAATCACCTGTACATCCTGACCAAATGAATTCTTCACTTCTTGGTGCCCGACCTCAGTTTCTCTCTGTAGTCGTCTTTGTCCTCCTCTCTGGCCTCTGCGGGTTTTACGTGTGTTGGGTTTACTCTTGTTCGGTTGATAATTTTCATTGTCCTGACCTCCAGAGAAAAAGTACTGCTGGTTCCGGAGGTTGTTGGCATCATTCTCGGATCCTGATTGGCGGTTGCGTTATCTTCAGGTTCGCTCTCAGTTTCCGGAACACTGCTAAGAGAGGTGTTACTTGAGGATATATTAGATGCTCCAGTTTTGGCAGCTTGTTGGTTGTTAGTTGCTTGTTGGTTGTTAGTAGGTTTGCGTATTTGTTGGTCATATTTCTTCGCAAAAGTAAAAACTCTTCCCTCACGGTAGTCCGCTTCATCTCTTCGTATCTGTCTTGCCTTACGGTCTTTGAGATCATTTTGATGTTTGGTCAAGATGTCTTCAAGAATTTTATAGTTTTTCTCAGTTGCATCCTTGAGATTAAGGGCTTCTATCTCCTTCTCTAGTTCCACAATTTCTGCCTGTAATTTGGTTACTTTTCGGTCTGCATTTTCTATTAGAATTCTCATTAGGTTGGTCGAGTTCATGGTTACTGATTCCTCCCATTTGTTCAGGAGGTCGTCGTCGAGGTCATCAAAGGTCGGAAAGGTCTGTGATCGAAGACCTCTCGGGATTCTTTGTACCCTTAGATATTGTTTCAAAGTTGCGCCGTCCCACCAGCGCGAATTCTCTGTTTTTTTAAGTCGTTCCAGTTTAAGAAATTTTTGTTTCAAGCTGGTTCCCGTTTGCTGATTTCCACTTGTCCTAGTGGTGGTTGGATGTGTGCCTTTGGAGAGATTTTCAAACATCTCGGAGGCGATCTTATCCCTATCCATTGTGAATCTGGTAGTAACTGGGTTGAAAACCGTAGTGGCTGCCTTCCTGAGTCAAAAATTTATATAAAGTCAGAGAACAGGTTTTTAAGTATTCAGGAATATGGCGCTCAGCTTGTCACGGTAAGTATTAAAGTCTCGTGGTATAGAATTAGGTGCTTCTTGGCAGAGGAAAACCTTAACCTCTGTAAGAGAAGAGGTTCCGGGACCTCTCTCTAATGTAATTGGACAACAATCCAGAGCACACTTCGTGTATCAAATCAAATTTCAAACTTTAAACGGTCAAATGGTTAAAGCGATGGGATAGATCATACACGCATAAGTATTTCAAAACGAATTTTATTGTTCAACAGTGTTCTTTCCTCAGAATCACTGTGTGTATCACTCTAGCCTACACGTGTTTCATCACAGCATGTGGCTGTGAATCTTCAGGGCTAAAAGGGATGTATAAAAAAAAAAAAGAAAAACAAAACGAAAAAAATCAAAATATACATATAATATGTGTGGAGGGTGGGGACACCAGTGAAGTGGAAACCAAAAAAGATGGGGATGGGAAAAAGGAGACAGAAGGTGACTTAGGGTAAGAAAACTCACGAGCAGTTATATATATCGGGTCTATATTATTGGCGCGTGTAATAGGTTGTGTGTAGTGACATACGGCCTTAAGAGAGGTTGCTATACCTTATAATAGGTTAATCCTAAGTTAATCATAAGCATATAAATTGTGGCGTGCGGTGACTTTTCACGGTTAAGTATTGTCCTTTAGGTGGTCTAAGCCTTAATATTTCATTCATTTAAACTGTCCCAAGCCTCAAATGGGCATACAGTTACATCAAGTAGAAAAAGAGCATTACGAAAATAAGTTCTGCATTTCAAATCATTAATGATATGTCTTGACATAACCAACTCTTGATCATTAATGGGACAATTGTCCATAAAAATTGTATATAAATAAAGATCCAGAAAAACACGTCTATCGTTACTCAAAATCTAAAAGTACTCAAACTAAACATGCTATTCGTCCAGACATATTCTCTGTTTTAAAGCGGGTACATTGCGTATTGGCTTCTGTCATAATTCAAAATCCAAAAGTACTCATACTAAACATGTTATTCGTCCAGACATTTTCTCTGTTTTAAAGCTGGTACATAGCGTATTAGCTTTCACCACGTATGAAAAAAACGCCTTGATGCTAATCCTCATCATACTTATTTCCACGTAAATGCTTCATAAAAAAGTAGACATAAGTTGAAATATTCATTTGTAATTAGTTTAAACACTCGCTACGACAGAACCCTACAGATTTCAAAAGTATATGTGACTGTCCTAACAGTGTTAGACGGTCTAAATAGAAAAAAGTGACTATAGATTCTGGGCCAATTTAGCACGCACTCTATGCCTAGAGAAAACATGGGCTAAAAGTTCTACGCTGCAAGATAAAACCGAGAAATTCGGAAGAAATAGTATACAAAATGGAGAAGGGGGGGTTTTGGGAAATTACCTGATCTGAATGATCAAGGCGCGTTATCTGTTGAATGAGGATAAAAATTGTAATCAGCAAGGATAATGAAGGCCGGTGTCAGATAAGCTTCAAACAGACTACGAAGGAAAAGTCAGGATTAAATGAGGGAAAGACTCACCGGGAGACCGGTGATAATTCCGTCCCGGTCCTAATCGGGATGTTTGCGTGTTGTAGGAGAACGGTACCGTAAGTAATCGGTTGCCGTTTCGTCAAAAATGGGGATCGTGTGTATCAGTTCACACAGCGTCGGTGCTATTCGGGCTACACCACCAAAAGAAGGGAAAATATTAATATGGTAAAGTGGGTCGGTGAAAAAATGTAGCGCGAGGCGAACATCTCCAAAGAGACCGTTTCTATGGCTTACCTGTTTGCCCGTGGGTTGAGCCGAATGCAGCTCCTGTTTCCGAATGCGGGAACAAACACCACGCGGTTCACGCCCCTAAAATAGGGTAGTTGCAAAAAAGACTAGACCGCTCAGGTTGATTGACAATGGGCAAGAAATAGAAGAGTTACTAAATGAAAAATCAGAATCAACCACAATTAGCACTAAGTGCATATGTACAGGTAGGGGACGCGAAAAATATGTGAAAAAACGTGAAAAAAGGACCGGGTAAAAAAATATAAGGCTAATACTAAAACCCCAAGAAAAATTAACCAAGGGGATGAAATTTTTATGCAGAAAGGAAGAAGACGAATTGATAGGTGTGATTCACAGTTTACTAAGGACCTAAATTTAGTCCCATGAGTACAATATTGATAAAGCGTATTGTCAATATAGAGCCTGTGGGCCAAACATGGAACTAAGACATTTCAGGATCACAGATCAAAACAGTATACAATCAACACCAACATTAACTGTAACACAAAATTCACTGTATATATCATTGAATGCGCTTGTAAAAGCATATATGTGGGAAGTACGATCAGGGCACTCAAGGAACGCATCAGAGAACATGCTAGAGCTTATGCCACTAAAGACCCACGATATCCCATGGTCATACATATGGCCTCTTGTCCTGCACAAGGTGAGAATAAGTCATTCACGTTCTACGGCATTGATGTGATACAGCCCTCTGTAAGAGGTGGAAACAGGGAACTTCGCCTTAGAAGGCAGGAGGCACTATGGATCATGCGTCTGGATTCTACCAACAGAGGCCAAAACACAGATGATGAACTACATTTCTTCCTAGGCGAGGATCATTAAGATGCTATTACAAACAGTTATAAGGTATCACTACTGTATATGAGGATAATATGCAGTGGTAAATGTAACAATGAGTAATATACAAGTATTGTGTGGATTCAAATTCACGAAGAATATATACAGTCTATATGTATTTTTCTAACCAAATTTTATGAATAACTATGTGGATATAAATGTGGATTGAATTACCAGGAATAATGTTACCAATTGTACCCACTAAGGATTTGGTTATTATTTTCCCAAGACATTTAGTGTAATGTTTTCCTTCTCCTCCCGATTGGGAGTTGCTTTCCACTTTTTTCTGCCAATCACAGGGATAAGAATGATAAAATCTTATATATTAGTGGAATGGATCATATTTCCATTGTATTTCTCGGGTCTTTTTTGAAACTCAAAATCATCTCCATAATGGATCAACCTTCCTTTGGAGCTTGTTCCATGCTAGCTGCGAAGGAGAGCCGTTTCACCCCGTTTTACCTTCCTTAGAACAAACCATAATATTTTTATGGTTTAAGTGTCTCACCACGTGAAAGAGTTTAGGGATTATTAAAAATGGTGTGGAGCAACTTTTAAACAGGCTCTATATTGACAATACGCTTTATCAATATTGTACTCATGGGACTAAATTTAGGTCCTTAGTAAACTGTGAATCACACCTATCAATTCGTCTTCTTCCTTTCTGCATAAAAATTTCATCCCCTTGGTTAATTTTTCTTGGGGTTTTAGTATTAGCCTTATATTTTTTTACCCGGTCCTTTTTTCACGTTTTTTCACGTATTTTTCGCGTCCCCTACCTGTACATATGCACTTAGTGCTAATTGTGGTTGATTCTGATTTTTCATTTAGTAACTCTTCTATTTCTTGCCCATTGTCAATCAACCTGAGCGGTCTAGTCTTTTTTGCAACTACCCTATTTTAGGGGCGTGAACCGCGTGGTGTTTGTTCCCGCATTCGGAAACAGGAGCTGCATTCGGCTCAACCCACGGGCAAACAGGTAAGCCATAGAAACGGTCTCTTTGGAGATGTTCGCCTCGCGCTACATTTTTTCACCGACCCACTTTACCATATTAATATTTTCCCTTCTTTTGGTGGTGTAGCCCGAATAGCACCGACGCTGTGTGAACTGATACACACGATCCCCATTTTTGACGAAACGGCAACCGATTACTTACGGTACCGTTCTCCTACAACACGCAAACATCCCGATTAGGACCGGGACGGAATTATCACCGGTCTCCCGGTGAGTCTTTCCCTCATTTAATCCTGACTTTTCCTTCGTAGTCTGTTTGAAGCTTATCTGACACCGGCCTTCATTATCCTTGCTGATTACAATTTTTATCCTCATTCAACAGATAACGCGCCTTGATCATTCAGATCAGGTAATTTCCCAAAACCCCCCCTTCTCCATTTTGTATACTATTTCTTCCGAATTTCTCGGTTTTATCTTGCAGCGTAGAACTTTTAGCCCATGTTTTCTCTAGGCATAGAGTGCGTGCTAAATTGGCCCAGAATCTATAGTCACTTATTTCTATTTAGACCGTCTAACACTGTTAGGACAGTCACATATACTTTTGAAATCTGTAGGGTTCTGTCGTAGCGAGTGTTTAAACTAATTACAAATGAATATTTCAACTTATGTCTACTTTTTTATGAAGCATTTACGTGGAAATAAGTATGATGAGGATTAGCATCAAGGCGTTTTTTTCATACGTGGTGAAAGCTAATACGCTATGTACCAGCTTTAAAACAGAGAAAATGTCTGGACGAATAACATGTTTAGTATGAGTACTTTTGGATTTTGAATTATGACAGAAGCCAATACGCAATGTACCCGCTTTAAAACAGAGAATATGTCTGGACGAATAGCATGTTTAGTTTGAGTACTTTTAGATTTTGAGTAACGATAGACGTGTTTTTCTGGATCTTTATTTATATACAATTTTTATGGACAATTGTCCCATTAATGATCAAGAGTTGGTTATGTCAAGACATATCAATAATGATTTGAAATGCAGAACTTATTTTTGTAATGCTCTTTTTCTACTTGATGTAACTGTATGCCCATTTGAGGCTTGGGACAGTTTAAATGAATGAAATATTAAGGCTTAGACCACCTAAAGGACAATACTTAACCGTGAAAAGTCACCGCACGCCACAATTTATATGCTTATGATTAACTTAGGATTAACCTATTATAAGGTATAGCAACCTCTCTTAAGGCCGTATGTCACTACACACAACCTATTACACGCGCCAATAATATAGACCCGATATATATAACTGCTCGTGAGTTTTCTTACCCTAAGTCACCTTCTGTCTCCTTTTTCCCATCCCCATCTTTTTTGGTTTCCACTTCACTGGTGTCCCCACCCTCCACACATATTATATGTATATTTTGATTTTTTTCGTTTTGTTTTTCTTTTTTTCTTTTATACATCCCTTTTAGCCCTGAAGATTCACAGCCACATGCTGTGATGAAACACGTGTAGGCTAGAGTGATACACACAGTGATTCTGAGGAAAGAACACTGTTGAACAATAAAATTCGTTTTGAAATACTTATGCGTGTATGATCTATCCCATCGCTTTAACCATTTGACCGTTTAAAGTTTGAAATTTGATTTGATACACGAAGTGTGCTCTGGATTGTTGTCCAATTACATTAGAGAGAGGTCCCGGAACCTCTTCTCTTACAGAGGTTAAGGTTTTCCTCTGCCAAGAAGCACCTAATTCTATACCACGAGACTTTAATACTTACCGTGACAAGCTGAGCGCCATATTCCTGAATACTTAAAAACCTGTTCTCTGACTTTATATAAATTTTTGACTCAGGAAGGCAGCCACTACGGTTTTCAACCCAGTTACTACCAGATTCACAATGGATAGGGATAAGATCGCCTCCGAGATGTTTGAAAATCTCTCCAAAGGCACACATCCAACCACCACTAGGACAAGTGGAAATCAGCAAACGGGAACCAGCTTGAAACAAAAATTTCTTAAACTGGAACGACTTAAAAAAACAGAGAATTCGCGCTGGTGGGACGGCGCAACTTTGAAACAATATCTAAGGGTACAAAGAATCCCGAGAGGTCTTCGATCACAGACCTTTCCGACCTTTGATGACCTCGACGACGACCTCCTGAACAAATGGGAGGAATCAGTAACCATGAACTCGACCAACCTAATGAGAATTCTAATAGAAAATGCAGACCGAAAAGTAACCAAATTACAGGCAGAAATTGTGGAACTAGAGAAGGAGATAGAAGCCCTTAATCTCAAGGATGCAACTGAGAAAAACTATAAAATTCTTGAAGACATCTTGACCAAACATCAAAATGATCTCAAAGACCGTATGGCAAGACAGATACGAAGAGATGAAGCGGACTACCGTGAGGGAAGAGTTTTTACTTTTGCGAAGAAATATGACCAACAAATACGCAAACCTACTAACAACCAACAAGCAACTAACAACCAACAAGCTGCCAAAACTGGAGCATCTAATATATCCTCAAGTAACACCTCTCTTAGCAGTGTTCCGGAAACTGAGAGCGAACCTGAAGATAACGCAACCGCCAATCAGGATCCGAGAATGATGCCAACAACCTCCGGAACCAGCAGTACTTTTTCTCGGGAGGTCAGGACAATGAAAATTATCAACCGAACAAGAGTAAACCCAACACACGTAAAACCCGCAGAGGCCAGAGAGGAGGACAAAGACGACTACAGAGAGAAACTGAGGTCGGGCACCAAGAAGTGAAGAATTCATTTGGTCAGGATGTACAGGTGATTAACCTTTCATCCATGAACCTGGACAGGGATATGATCTCATTATTGAGCAAAGGTCTCAGTTTTAATCCTATGGACCAAGGCGATCCATGTAGGATGAAGATTGATTTGTTCAAGTATATCAGAGGACTCAAACTCAAAAAATATTTCTGGGGCACCCCAACAGAACATACAAATTCTGATGATGACCTAGAAGAGACTACTACTAACCCTATCAGTATCCAAGAGGTCCTAGCATCACACCTCTTACTGTCAATGACGGATTTTGATGATCCCCCAAATTCATTTAATGACCTATTAACAGACTTAGAACTGAAAACTGATGACACAATAGACAGTGGCCTAAAAAATAAATCCAAATGGACACCAACACTTCCTAGCGGCAATACAATTGACACCTTCTACAAACTCGTATTGGATGACATTAACAAGTACGAAAACAAAATCGCCAAACGTGGTCCTATGATTAATGACAATCTAACTAGAGAAGAGAGAATAGCGCTAAAAACTCTGAGTGACAACCAGGACATTATCATCCGTGAAGCTGATAAAGGAGGTAACGTAGTTGTCATGAACAAAGTAGACTACAACACAGAAATCTTTTCTCAACTCTCAGACAATTCCTGTTATGAAGCCATTCCTAATAATCCCATGGGCCCGGTTACAATATTGATCAATAACCATCTAAGAGAGTGGAAAGAGGCATGTCTGATTAATGATGCGGAATACATGTTTCTGAAAGTTACACGTCCTTCCTATCCATGGCTCTATACCCTGCCAAAGGTTCACAAAACCGCACCCTTTCCCCCTGGTAGACCAATCGTATCTGGGATCGGGGGTCCAACTGAGAGACTTTCCCAGTATGTGGACAAATTTCTGAGTCCACTGGTAAAAAACCTGCCATCCTATATTCAAGATTCGAAACATATTCTAAGTATCTTAACGGACATCACATGGCAACCAGGACTGATTATGGCAACCCTTGATGTGGTTTCGCTCTATACTTCCATTGAACCAGAACTTGGATTACAGGCAGTTACGAAAGCATTGAACACCAGACCAATTACTCTGCTTGAACACACTAAGATGCTGATAAAGATGATGGATATCATTTTAATAATAACCAGAATAGGATTATATTTGTATTAGCTTAGGGAATGCTCAAATATATATGTTGGATATGAATTATTTTGTGATGAATTTTATATGAATGTTTTTAACTAATCAAAATAAAATGTTGAGAGAAAGAAAATCACTCTAGTACTTGTACTATTTGTCTGTTCTGCTAGTAATATAAGAACTAAAAGTAGACCAGTTGGTCACAAAGCATAAACAACACAGAAAGGAATCTTGTTTTGTTATATTTCTATACCCAGTCCTTTCTGGTTTTCTGGGAAACTCTCTTCTTTGAAGACTGTTACAGCTCTAGTAGCTGGAGAGTGTAAAACGTGTGTAAACATGGATACACTTAGGATCTTTGGTTTCTCTGAAGATCAATTTAAAAAACTAACAGGGGGGGGTTCTAAAACTATAAACTCCTTGACCCTGTCAAGTAAAGATGATGACAGATGGAATAAACTGTGGAACCTAAAGAAAAAGATAATCCGCACTGAATTACACTCAGAGTTTATTATACAGTATTGTAAAAAAGGGGTAATACCAGTAGGGCTTCAAATTAAAAATGAACCCGGCGTATTTACAAAGAATGACAAATTTAAAGAGAACTGGACACTCATCGCGAACAGGTGCAGTCGCGATTGGATGTTGCTCATTATAGAAACAGCCCAAGATGTAATAATAATAGAAAGAGAAGAAATCGAGAAACTAGAGAAGGAATTGAATGAAAGCACTGCCCTAGATGACGCAAAAAGAAAACTAGAGGAGATCAAAGAGGATATCAGTGGCTAAGAAGAATATATGATAAATAAGAAAACAAACAAATTGAGAAAAGATGTAGCTAATTACAAAGTAGAGAATGTTTACCCCTACCTTCAGAAGGACTATTATGAACAACCAGTACCTACTGAACATGGAGGTAATCAACAACAATACAACAAGAATAGATACTTTAAGAAGAATGTCACCTGTTCAGATACGTCTTATAACAGCACAGACTCGGAAGGAGAGAGGAATAGCGAACAAAGGAATAGAAAAGATCAGAGAGACAACGAAACAGGGAACAGCAGAGACTATACACCGTTTTTTTAGGCCAGCAGCAAAGACGCCAAACCAGGGGTTTCAGGACCCGGGGGAGGGGACGTCCCGGCAATACCCAGACAGGGAATACAATAAGGAGACCCTATATGAGGACTCGGAGCCACAAAGACTGGGAGTAGACACCACCAACCATAAGAAAGCTCCAATTATAAATCTCTCTAACAAAACCCTTACCACTGATGAAATTAGCGTTCTAGAAAAGGGCCTAGGTTTTGCACCAAGTACATAAGGCTGTAGATACACCATAGAAAAAGATGTCCGTGACCTATTCAGAAAAATTAGATTAAAAAAATTCTTTGAAAATAAGACAGAAAGAGAAACCAACAACAAGTCTGGTCTTAAACTCCCATCAACCTGGACACCACCTATTAATATGGTCAGTCCAGAAGTGGACATTTTTGAAAAAGTAGTGCTAAGTGAGCTGGAGAAAATACTCAACACTAAACCTTGGTATCCAAATAATCTATCCAAAAAAGAAAGGGAAGCATTGAAAAACCTGGCCACCTGCGATGATTTAACCGTAAAACCGGGAGACAAAGGGGGGAGTATAGTTATAATGCAGACAGAGGATTACGATAATCGTATGTTAAAACTACTAGATAACAAATCACACTATAAACCATCTAGTGCCACAGATTGGAATGACCTTAAAAAGAAAGTTAGAGACGTGGTCACTTATGCTAAAGAAGACTAAAGTGACTGAACGCACCGAAACGCGTCGACAAAAGGACTGCCATATGTAACATATACTCTATGTTTTTAAACAATATATGCCAAAAAGATTGGTTTTTTTAAATTTTGTATTTGTGTTTTGAGCAATAACCAGAATAGGATTGTATTTGTATTAGCTTAGGGAATGCTCAAATATATACGTTGGATATGAATTATTTTGTGATGAATTTTATATGAATGTTTATAACTAATCAAAATAAAATGTTGAGAGAAAGAAAATCACTCTAGTGTGGCGTAGTAATAACCAGTACTTGTACTATTTGTCTGTTCTGCTAGTAATATAAGAACTTAAAGTAGGCCAGTTGGTCACAAAGCATAAACAACACAGAAAGGAATCTTGTTTTGTTATACTCCCTAGTCGTCCACATCCAGGACCAGGCCCTAGGCCATCCAAATATCACGGGTCCTGACCAATCCACAGAGTGGGGGGCAGTAACCCCTGGCACACAATAGCCATTCTCCGCTCTCCCTCTCAGTGTAGCTACATCTACCACTGATCCTACAACCTAGGGACCACACCCTCAGGCTGATCAGAGGTCACGGGCAAGAATGCCCCACCCTACCTCTACTTCTGGGTTTCCGCACCCTCACAGGGAAGCACTCACCAGAACACAATTCTCCTACCAGATCAGGACCTCACTCCATCACTGGTCTACCACCTGGAAACTATTTCACTTCTGAGGTACAAAGCACACAGCACAGTTCCTCTTCAAGCAGGTACTTGACTCAGCACACAGCAAAGTCCCCTTTCCTCTACCTTAGTGGAAACAACAAACTGCAGCTGAGCCCCAGATCACACAGCAAGGGCAGCCCCCTTAGTCTCTTCAGCTGATCCACTTTGGTAGAGATTCCTCTTGACCTGAAAGCTTCGTAATCTCCCGACCTAGGATCTAAACCCTCAGGTTGCACCGGGTCAGAAGTACACTGTCCCTCTGCACCCCCTTCCAGAGTTCTGCACCCTCCACTTAGGAGCGGTACTCCTCAACACCAGGACCGCCGGATTTCTGGTTACAGAAACTCCCCGTCCTTTAGACACAGGAAGATCCTCCTCAAATGATCAGTAAGTACAGCCTAGGCCCCTGTCCTGGCGCTCCCTTAGGGAACCCTCCAGGCCCTGAGATAGGGTTTCGGGCCAACGTGGGGCACACCGTCCCACACTCACTCCGCCTGCACTGAGACAGGACGTGAGCCCCTACACCCCTACCATCCTACTGGGACCTAGCTGGGCTACACATAACCTCTTCCCCTACACAGGATCATCAGATACACAAGCCACTACTTTTAGCATCACTCCCTAATGCCTCTGCAAGACATCTAGCACACCGCCAGTCGTCCACCTTCTCATCCAGTGCCTCTGCAGGACCTCCTGCACACCACAAGAGGTACACCTCCCGTGCAAGCTCCTTTTATCACACAAAAAAAACTCACACCAACTCCTCCAGTTCAACACACCACTCACCCACACACTCCCCCTCCAGACTGGTGAGACAGTTCCTCACTGCCTCTGACTCTCAACCTGTACCCCTCTTACTGAGCACCAGGCACCATACTCTGGGAACTGGGAAAGGGAATTCACGCACTGGACACATTTTAGCTGCCACCACTGGATCCTACCATACTGGGGAATCCAGACACACACACTACACTCAGGGGATAACCACCCTCCCGAGCTAGCCATTTCTCCTCCACACTCCCTCTCTTCCATCTACCCACACAGGGACAGGAACAGGGATTGGGCACTGGACCCAGTAAGGGATTCCTTATCTATGGGAACCTCCCCCTCTACTGGCGTCCCGCCCTGTCATTTTCTCTCATCTGCCACTAAACATAAAAGCGCAGGAAACACCATTTGAAAATGACACTCTTGAGGAAAAACAAAATATTAAACAATAATCCCAAACATATGACTATCTAAAAAATGCAGAGTTTTGTAATGTAGCCAGCTGTCGCTGTGGCACTGCGCAAACACAAGTCCTAATCCTCACCGCTGACCAACAATGTTAGAACTGGCTATTTCTGGTTGGCTAAGGCTGACGCCAAAGCTAGGCAGAAACCACCATTCTAGTCAGGGCAAGGGATTCACACGCCAAGATAACCCCTGCTCACCCCCTTGGTAGTTTGGCACGAGCAGACAGGCTTATCCCGGAGGCAATGTGTAAAGCATTTGCGCCAGCACACAACAGCAACAACATCCTAGGCACACCACAAAAGGAACTCCACACAAGGTTATATAAAAATAACTTCTGTATTGTAAAAACACATCAGATAGAAGTCACACATGTACATTGTGCCAACTGGCACGGGCAATATTCACAAGGGATTATTTACAGGACAGGGCCACATGGGCCACTGTCAGAATCAACACTTTTAGAAATAGCACTTCTAGAACTTAGAATAAGTATAGCACAAAATAACAGTTATAGATCACATCCAGTAACTACTGGGAACAGGTAGGTACCACCTACGCAACCCTAAACACCTTAGGAGAAATGTCACGCTGGGAACCAGGACCTCACTAGGACCACCTGTACTAGAAAGAACAACCGCCTAAGTATCACAATTCAATTAGGGGTATAAGCAAGGACACATTACACATGATGCATCACAACATTCAGAGGTGTAGGGAAGGAAAACACATGATGCATAAAACATGCATTCAGCGGTGTAATAACAAGGCACATGATGCATCAAAAACACATTCAGAGGTGCAGGGAAGGGAAAACACATGATGCATAAACCAACACATTCAGAGGTGTAAAATCAAGGAAGACACATGATGCATAACAACATTCAGAGGTGCCAGAACATAACTCAATAGCGCAAAAACACATGATGCCTAAAAACATTCAGAGGTGTAAGATCAAGGTGCGTAATCATATTAAAGGCATTACATTTCCTAGCACCACATCACATTGCACAAAACTTACATAAGCCACTACTTGTGGCAGTCCCTAGGCCAACTGCCTTGTTGGGGCTAGGACCCCCTGTGTCCAAATAGTTAGGGTCCTAAACGGTGCAGCTGCCCACTAATTGCTGAGCAGCTGTCAATCAACAAAACTGCGCCAGGGCCCTCACTGGCCCTCGAACAAAAGCTGCGCAGAGCTGGAGCCACACAGGCTCTGTAACAAAGAAATGCCCCTTTGAGCCTCTCTGGGCTCCTCACCAAATGTGGCCCTCAAGAGCCTCTCTAGGCTTGAGCAAACAACAATGGGGGCTGTGAGCCTCTCTGGGCTCTAACCAATGACTGAGGCACTCAATAGCCTCTCTGGGCTTTAAAACCAAAATGTCCGGGTGAGCCTCGTGGGCTCAAAACAAACTATGCTGGGAGCCTCTCGGGGCTCGTAACTGAACAAATGGGGCCCGTCATTGGAGTCCCCCCTCTGGGGACTCAAAGCACAAGATGCCCCCGAGCCTCATGGGCTCTCAAAACGATTGTGGCACCCTGAGCCCCTCGGGGATCTCAAAACAAATATGCCCCTGGAGCTCCAAACACTGAGGCCTCGCTGGGGCCTCTCAGCGCCCCTCCACAAGGAAGCTTGCACCACCGGGGGGGGGCAGGCACCGGCAATGTGCCCCAACAGCCCCCCTCGCATCTCGCAGGAACTCACCGGCTTTTTCGTGGGTCGCAGCGTGTCTCCTCTCCCGCTCAGTCTGCCGGCTCCTCTCCTTTTCTCCGGGGTTCCCTCAGCACAGGGGAGCCCCGCTACAGGCCGCAGTACCCCGGGCACATCTCCGGTCTCCCTCCATCGCATGGGAGACCGGCAACGAAAAACAAGGCTTCCCTCTCTGGCCGGCGGACGGGACTTCCGGCTCGAGCGCAGGCTCCGCCCACGTCCCGACCACATGTGCCTGACTTCCTCTCTGCGGCCCGGCCGCAGCAGTGACCAAACAGGGGCAATAAGGAGGGGTGGGCACCCTCGAAGGACCAAATAATTGCAGAAACAGGGCGGGCACCGTTAAATACCTAAATAAACGGGGTGGCACCCGTAAATTAAAGATAGCACGAATCGGGCGCCAAGCACGGTAGGCACCTACCAACCCTCACGCAAAATGCGTGACGGCGACACGCTCGCACTTCAGCAAAAAGCGCTCTCAAGCGCTATGAGACCAAATAAAGCACTCTCCCAGCGCTATAAACAATAAAGCAGCCCCCATGAGTGAAGGGGGAAGGAGAGCCAGGACAAGGGGTCCCCAAAAGTCCTGGAGGAGTAAAAGTAGAGCGAAACAGCTCCCTGCAAAGAAGAGTGCTCCAGCATCCATCAGGAATCCATGGGCTGGGCAGGGCTCAGGGAGGCAAGCCTTCCCCTGAGCCCAAGCAGCAGCACACCCCTGGCAGGATTCAAGTCCAAAAACAAGAACATTTTGGAAGGGGACACAGCCCCTTTTTATACTGTAAATTCCTTTGTCTAGCAGGGTGCAGGCAGTGTGAGAACCAGCTAAAACTGTTTATAGGGAATTCCCTTCACTGGACAGGCTAGGGACATCAGACGCACCCCAGGGAGTGGAGCCAGTATTGTGTGAGGAAAACCCAGCCTCATTCAGGACCCTCAAACCAGACGGTCAATCCCCAAGCAGGCCCAGGCTCACTCCTCCCCTCACATCAACATGCTAAACACTCCATTCACCACCGGGGCAGACCCTCTTGGGGCCAGGCTCACCAGCCAGCCTCAGCCAATCACACGCCAGACACAAATTACACAAATATGCCAACTTCTGAAAGTGGCACTTCTACACTAGACACAATCATACCGCATATACCATTGCGCAGCATTCAATCTCCTGAGTTCGCACATACCAAACTCGACCCTGCACTCCCCACACATCAGGAACTACCATGGGCATACATATTCCCCATTCATTCCTATGGGAGGGCAGGTCACTCACCACACACACACAGGAAGCTCACGCACTTTGCACTGTACCACAGTGGAAAAAGTGCACAGAGGCCTAAAATCACCACCACCAGGTTCCAGAAACAGGCTAGGAAAAAGCAAAAAGTCGTGGGGTGAACCTGCCAAAAGCGCCGGGTCCAACACAGAGTAACAGAGCTACCTTAAGTACCAGTAGCAGATCCAAAAATCCCAAGTTTCTCTGTGTTATTTTATCCCAACCCCCCTTACTTTTTGTGACAGTTTTCAACTCTAGAACTCCAGGTGAGTGGGGTGACAATAGGCATGTCTATTTTCTCTCACCATTAAGTTCATTCCAGGCAGTAAGAACTAAAGGGAGGACATTTTGTCTAGGAAACATTTTGCCAAAGTTTCTGAGGAATTATCAATCATCGATGGTCTTCCCATGCTCCAGGACCTTTGCATTCCCTCAGCTTCCATTTGATTCTCACTGATTGGTTTAACTTATGAAGGGTATGTGATTATCAGCGGAAGGTACAAGAATCATAAAAGAGTATCCTGTTATCCCACACAGCACGAGTGTTTCCCCTATTGAACTCTTAAGGTAACGGGTTCCCAGATCTAACTTGTGTCCAGATGGTTGAGGAACAGTCCCCTATTAAGTTTGATGACACCGAAATGCATAGCAAGGGGGAAAATTTCCGTTTTATGTCAGCAGAAATATTCCAAAGACTGCTTTGATAGGAAACACAATGTCAAGGAGATTGTTTTCTAATTTGGTGATTACGTGCTTATTAAAACTCTACAAAGTGCGAAAAGGGGAATCTCAATTCATGTCTCCCATGAAAGTTGTTAAAGTTTCCAAAGATGCTGTTTTCATTAATAGGCAAAGGGTGGTGGATCAAACAACGTTTAGTGAAGTTGACAAGTGAACAGGCCAATATTTTGTTGAACTCATGCGAAGTGTCTAATGGCTCTCAGGTTCATTCCAATCATCTTGATGGTTCCTTGGTGGTTACACACCTATCTGAAGGATGTTGTTCCTTTTTTGGAATCTTCTAGCACTTCAAGGTCAGATTTTTCCGTGATGAGGGATAACACTAGACAAGTAGTCCTCATTGTGGAGCAATCCATCAAATTTGATTTGGCTCTCAATGTTCTCCTACCTGAAGGGTCAACTTGTAATGATGGTAGACCTGTCCGCACGATAAGAGGATTTTTGCATGCATTAATTTTTTATTCATCTTCTTTTCTTTTGTTGGCAAATTATGTCATGATGCCTATGTATTTACTTGTTTAATGTCTCTTGTTCTGTTGTCATTTGATGTGGGTTCCACGTTAACCTCTGACGCTCCTGGAAATTCTACATGTGAACCTGTCAGTTTGTCGAGGACAGCTCTGCTGTGATGAGTGCTGGATCTGGGCTTGTATGTTGTGAATAAACTTATTTCTACAAGCTCTCCTCAAGGTTACTCTCCTTTTTTTACCCAATTTACTTTATTTTTAAATCATGAGTGCAGTGGTGGTTTCATCGTTGAAAATGGCGACATGTGCCATCTAAGTAGTAAGGAAGATAGCAACTATATTATCCGGAGTTCCCATAGAGTAAAAGTAGAGAGACATAGGGAGTGCCAGAAACAATGTGGCTCAGTCATAGAGCCTAATTAACTGGTGTGAAAGGAGGGGTGTGAATATAGACACAAAATTAAAACAACAATGTTGGCACAGGTAAAATTCACAAAATCATAGTGTCATTGAAACTTAGGAAGACAAAGGTAATAAAATGTACTTTTGTAGTGACTGAATCATTATACTGGGACCAGCAAAGGATATATTGGACAGCAGTTTTATCTATGTAATGGAAAGACAAAGGGATGTGTTAAATATTTTTCAGTGCAAAATTTTCATAGCATTCATTGACCAACAGCGAAATGTTGAGAACTAAACACAGTGCTCAAAGGACCGCGAGCATTGGTCTGGACGCGCGGCCCTAGATAGAGGAAATGTGCAAGGAATAAAAAGGTAGTATATTGAAAAGATTATGGTCCTGCAAAAGAGAGTACATGACAACCCAGAATGAATGAGTGTTTTGTGCCAGTTTTTATTGAAAAACTAGAAATCCTTTCGAGGCTAAAAATATATTTCACACTGTAATAAAACATAATGGCATCAACTTCAAAAGGCACTTCAACCGAAGTCCTTTTATATATAAATGTAACTTTGAAAACACATTTTTTGCTTAGTATCATAAATGTTGGTTCCAAGGTCATATAAAATGTAAGAAGGACAATGATATTATCAGTTAACACATAGATGTATAATAAAGTTGAACAGCTTTCATAGCTCTTATGACGTTATACCACACTAGAAAGGAAAACTAATGTTTTATGTTTAAGAGCACTATACTGGAATACAATAATATCATACAAAGAGAGGATGAGACCGCAAAAATGAGTAAAGCTACAATGAAACTATAATTAGTATGCAAAATAGCTAAAGGGGCTAGAGAACACATGCTGAATGCAACATACATTGATGCAAGAGGCCTAGGCAAGAAGTAAGGTAGTTATTATGCGCACATTATGAAAAGGGATTGCCTAAAAAGGCATAAGGAGAATATAGGTCAAGAGATTAACAGGGAATTTTACAAATGTAACTAAGAGCCAATATAGCCAACTAGAGAAGTAATCAAGATCGGAACAGATGTGTCTCTGGCGTCTTCCTCGAAGAGAGAAGTTGATCTATCAATATAATCATCCTACCAGAGAGATACCAAACAAGGAAGGGTCCTGCCACCTGATCTTTCCCTGCTCTCCTGTGTGGTACCCATAGATTTTTTGTTGACTGATCTGTGAGACCATGCAGGATAGTATAATTTAATGTTTTTTCACCTGCTTTGGCGCTCTTCCATAATTCGAATCATGTACCAGCATCCCAGATTCAACAGATTCAGAGTCAGCTCAGGTGCACTTCAGAGGCCAAAGCATCTTCTGCAAATTAGGGGAAATATTGGAGTGTTTGAGTAAATTCCCCACTATCCTAGACATAGAATTTGCACAACTTGCAGTTATTTCGTGTGCTTTGGAGGCAGTTTTGATCCAATTGTAGTTCCTGCAATGTTTATACTGCTGTTTTCTTCCAGTAGAGCCAATGAGCTTCACAACATTATAAGACGATAAATACCTGTGGAGTTTATGTTAGTAACTTGATGATTCATCGCCAATTAACCCGTTAACCGAGGCGGTAATTCCGCCGCGGTGCGGGCGTTTTCGTGCACGGGTGGGGCGCCATCGGCCAATGGCCGACGGCAGCACTGGGGAGGTAGTGCTGCCGTCGGCCATTGGCCGAAGGCAGCAGGGAAAGGGTTAATAGCCTAAAATTTTTGCCTGTGTTTTGCAATCGCCTTGCATCAGGATCTCTGAATATCCCATTTTAAATTAATTATAAGTCAGCCTGTCTTTTTCCTTCAGGCATCGGAGACCACAATTAGAAACTTAGGGGCATATTAGCAAGAACCTTGTTAAAGTTATCGCTGTTTTAGCGGCAGGAAACTGACACTAAAACGGCGATATTGGGCTTGCTTATATGCGTTATAGAATTCCAGTAGAAGCCTAGGTTAGATGTACAGGACATCTAACCTGGGCTTCTATTGGAATTCTATAATGCATATTAGCAAGCCCCTTATTTTTTTTTTAAACCTTTATTTGGAGTTAAGGCATAGAAAAGACATTGCAATCTAGATACATACAGTCATACATGGACAAAAATCAAAAGGCAATTCAGTCAAAGAGTCCGGAATGTAGGTTGACATATAAATCAGTGCAGTCAGTAATGAATAAAGGCAAGCATCGCTCTCAAACGGGATTCACAGAACACACACTAACAAAATGACATAAAATGGCAGTAGCAGAAGGGGGTATCTCTATCATCCAATTGAAGGGGAGAGTCCTTGCGTACCTGCAGAAGGAAAAGACATCTTCCCCGCCCGCTGCAAGCCTTCCGGGCCCCTTCCCCCTCGCCATAAGGAGGCCGACAGTCAGTGGGACACTATTGCGACAGCAGGAGCATTACTTTAGGGAGAACAACCCCCCCAATTCAGCAGGGGAAGGAAACATCCACCCCCCACCCAACGCCCGAGGGCCGGCAATTGCACTACCTTATCTCAAACCTCTACGTCTGTATCAACCAACCCCAACCCGATCCTCGCTTTCAGCTTCGGAGTCCTGCACCGCTCTAGTAAGGAGGTACACCTGTAGCGGGCCCCAAAAATCCTTGGGCCTACACCTCGCGGGCATCAGCTCCGCGTAGACATTGTATTGGTCTTGACAATAAATGGGATCCCGTAGCCAATCCTTGAACCGTGGCACTCTGCCACGACCCCAACAACATGCCACTCTACGTTTGGCTAACAGCAAGGTCACGTCAGCAAACCTACGGTGGAGGACAGGCACGTCCCTGGAATACCCCAGCAACATCACTAAGGGGTCGAACATCACTCCATTCTCAGTCATAATCTGAAGTGCCGCATGGACCTGAAGCCAAAATTCCAGAACCCCTGCACATTCCCACGCCAAATGCAAAAAATCAGCACCCTCTGCTCGGCACCTAACGCATCTGTCATCGTCCGCCAAATGAAACCGAAGTTTCCTCGCCGGGGTGTAATAAAACCTTTGGACGAATTTGTAATGTATTATTTTCAAACTGCAACTTGAAGAGACATTAGCAGTAAGGCCACAACAGTACGTCCATTGCTCGTCTGTAATAGGGACGCCCAACTCAGCAACCCACTGCTCCCGTACCCGACAGGTCGGGACAGCACGCTGCCGCCTAATGGCAGCATACAACTTCGATACCAAATGACGTCCATCTGAAACCAGGAGCACATGGAGAGGGAGGGTCACCTCCGGCTCCGAAGGGAAATCCGGCAGCAAGGCACGTAAGCCCTGTCTCAAACGCACATAGTAAAACAGCTCCAAAGGGGAACAATCGGCAGTCCCAAAAAACTGAGCCTGGGTGCGAAAAACACCCTCAAGAAAAACACCACCCCACGTAAGGATCCCAAGCCGCCTACAGAGACGCTGAAACCCCGCTTCCTGCAGCAGAGACAGATCAGGGTGATAGGCTAGAGGCAAAGCCGGCGAGTAGAGAAAGGAAACCCCCAACAATCGCGCCACCCGTCTCCAAGCGTCCACTGTACATGTCACCGTCGTTTGGTGCGTGTCCACGTCAGATACATTGCCCAGCACCAATCCCTCCAGTGGGAGCGGATGGGCAACCCAATGTTCAGCCGCAACTTGTGGCATAAACGGCGTGGGGCGCATCCAATGGTAAGCATAGTGAGTTTGAGCGCTAAGGTAGTAAAGCTCAAAATCAGGGACATAGAAGCCCCCATCGGAATAGGGTAACGTGAGGGTGGTCCAGGCTACACGTGGCTGCTTGCCCCCCCAAAACAATCGGATGAGCTCCGAACGGAGCCTTCGAAAAAAGTAAGCACCAGGGTGATAGGGAATGTTTTGAAAAAGATACAAAAACCGGGGGAGGACCACCATTTTGATAAGAGACGCACGACCAGCCATGGAAAGAGGCAACGAGCGCCACCTAGTGACGTCATCCGACAGTTTGGTAATCGCAACGCCATAGTTAAGCCTGACAGTTTCCTCCCTGTCCATCGACACCACAATCCCGAGGTAACGCAGCTCAGAATCGCACCAATCTAAAGGGAAATCAAGAGGAAATCTACGAACCGCCGTTGTGAGCGGGAAGAGCTGGGATTTCTGCCAGTTGATATGTATCCCGGAGACTCCACCGAAAGCAACCAGCTCACGCAGTAGCGCATTAAGGTTGTTCTGTGGGTCCTTCACATAGAGCGTGACGTCATCCGCATATAAAGAGATCCCGACCTGGCGTTGAAGACAATTGAAAGCGCTCTGCTGGTGTCGCTGGCGAATTCTGCAGGCTAAAGGCTCTATAGCGATAGCAAAAAGGAGGGGCGAAAGGGGACATCCCTGTCGGGTGCCCCTAGTAAGAGGAAATGGGGGGGAAAGGACACCATTCACTACCACTCTAGCCACCGGGTCAGTATATAAGAGCTTGACCCAGGATATAAATATCCGAGGAAACCCCATCCGGCATAGGACATCAACAAGGTAACCCCACTCCACCGAATCAAACGCCTTAGTGGCGTCCAGGAAGATGGCAGCGACCGGAAGCTCAGGAGCAATGGTCGAGATAAGGGAAAACAGAGTCCGTAGATTGTGGGAAGTAGCGCGGCCAGGCACGAACCCCGACTGATCGGGCAGAACAATAACAGGCATGAGCTCAGACAGCCTCACCGTCAAAACCTTTGCGAGAATTTTGACATCACAATTGAGTAATGAGAGGGGCCTATAAGAACCCACCTCCAAAGGATCCTTACCCGGTTTGAGCAACGATGTAATAGCGACCTCCCTCATGGAGCACGGCAGTCGTCCCTCCTCCAGGGACTCCTCAAACACCTCACGGAGAACAGGGGCCATAATGTCCACATAACATTTGTAGAACTCAGCCGGAAGGCCATCCAAACCAGTGGCCTTCCCGTTATTCAGAGACATGATGGCGCTCCTGATCTCTTCCACCTCCAGTGGTCTGCCCAAGAACGCCCGATGCTCATCCGACAACCAACAGAGCGCCAAATCATCCAGGAAACCGCCATATCGTGTCTCCCCCGACTGCTGTGTCGTGTACAATTGGGTGTAGTGGTGAATGAAAGTGCGCTGAATCTCCGCAGTATCCCGACAGCGAGTGCCATCCGCCAAGGCTAATTCCAGCACGTCCGAACCATATCTTTGATGCCTAGTAAGGGCAGCCAGGACCTTCCCCGGCCTCTCCCCCTCACAGTACCTCCGCGCCGTCCAATACTTCCCCCTATGTTTAGCCTCCCTGGCAGCCTCTTCCTCATATTCGGAGAGCTTGGTGCGGAATTGGCCCAATAGATCGAGATCAGAACCCGCCTGCAATCTGCGCTCCAAGTCACGTAAATCCCCCTCCAAGCCTTCGAGAGTTCGAACTATCAATTTAAGCATGCCACAGCTTTTGGATATAGTGACGCCTCGGATCGTAACCTTAAAAGCCTCCCATATAACCTCGACACTCTCAACAGAGCCCTTGTTCCTTGGGAAGAACGCTTCCACCTCCTCGCCCAGTTCCGCTTTAAAAACAGGATCAAGCAAGGCTGTCGGAAAAAGGCGCCAAGGAGGGCGCGGCCTGTGCAGCCCGGGTACCGAAAGCACAACCCTCACGGACAGTGATCTGAGTATGTCCGAGCGAGATGTACCGCTCCCCGCAGTCCAGCCACCAGCCACCTGGAGAGGAAGATATAGTCCAGCCTCGCCCAAGAGTGTGCATGTGCAGTGTAATGCGTGCCCTCTCTAACAGCAGGGTGAGAATACCTCCAGCAGTCGATCAATCCAGCTTCCTCCACAATACCCCGTAAAATATCCCTAGCTTGCACATTGTACTGGGGGCATCCGTCCGACCTATCCAGATGAGCTTGAAATGCAAAATTGAAATCCCCCCCCCACACAATATGGGAGGCATCTACAGCAAGCACATGGCCCCACAGGGTGAGGAAGAAAGCTGGCGTATCAATATTAGGAGCATAACAATTGACAAACAACACAGTGATCTGCCCAAGCCGCCCCCATAACAGCACATAGCGCCCTTCAGGATCCGCCACAGATCCCAGTTCTTGAAAGGCGAGTGATCTTTTAATCAGGATAACAGCCCCACGGGCATACGTGGAGTACGATGCAAACACTCTAACCGCAGCCCACCGCCCACCAAACCTAGGAGCAGGCCCAGGCCGTAAGTGCGTCTCCTGCAGGAGGGCCACATGGACAGCATGCCTATCCAAATACTGTAGTACATTTCGACATTTCCTGGCATCATTAAGACCCCGTACATTCCAGGACAGTATTGATATCTTGTCTATAGTGTCAGTCGACATCATCCATGATCGGGGCACCATAGGGCCCGGTGAGAAGGGGTAGTGCGCCTGACACACAGCGCCAACCTGCACCACGTCACCCGTCCAAACCACAAACGCCCTACTACACTCAAACCACAGTCATCCCAGCCTTCTCCAAACCAACTAACCAGAAACCCCACTCCCATCCCCAAACACGGCCATCCGCGCAACAGGCGCGCAAGAAATACAACACACCATGCGCAGCTCACACCTCCCTCCCGGTCCTCAACACGCATGCGCAAGCTCCATACAGCACGCTCACTACCATCCAGCAGCCGGATACGGCGGCCATGACACTCAGGCCCAAGGAACACGAACCCATGTGGCCCAGGGCACTTAACGGCCACTCCATCCGAGAACAGGCCAGTGCAGCAGAGATGCATCCGTATCTGCGCAATCAGACAGCAAGAGCGAACAGGACCACGGTCCAAGTGACCGGGCCGAGCACGTGTCACCCACATGGTCCCCACCCCCACCTCCCACCTGATGAATCCCCAACTATCAGGCCATTCAAACCCCACCCCCCGTGCATTCCCAAACACCCAAACATTCAGCCAGCAAAGGGCTAGTAACCAAACCAAAGGTAATAGTGGGGAACTCCCTATGGGGTGCCCACCAGAGGTGCACAGCACCACTCCCACACACCACGCCAGACTACGAGCCAACGAGTCGCACATGGCCCAGGCGCAGTGCGGGGGGTGGGTGCCCGGAGCGCAACCAAGGTGCCAGCCATCGTTCCCATATTGGCCCAGTATTCAAACATAAATCAGCCACCCACAACGATTAACCCCCACAGTACAAGGCAATGTAGCACCGAGGTCCCAGAAACAGTCAAGCGCAGGGGCGCACATGGCAGGCATCACCAACGTCTCACAAATGAAAATAAATCACCCCATTCAAGCGACTTCCTCCTCAGCAGCCGAGTGTTCGCCGTCAGGGCCACGGTCACCCCCCCGACCCGCGGCAGAGCGGTCACGCTTGAGCCGCTTTACAAAATCCTCAGCATGCTGCGGGTTCGTGAAAAAATGCTGCTTTGCTTCATGAGTCACCCTCAGCTTGGCAGGATAAAGCAAAGCATAGTCCACTTGAAGGTCCCGAAGCTTCTTTTTCACCCCCAGGAACTTACGGCGCTGGTCCTGCACCATCGGCGTGAAATCCGGGTACACAGTAAAGGACACCCCATCAAAAGAGAGGGTACGATTAGTACGAGCAGCCTTGAGGGCAGCGTCACGGTCACGGTAGTTTAGGAGCCGTGCAATTATAGGGCGCGGCGCAGCCCCAGAAGCAGGCCGGGGCCCCAAGGAACGGTGCGCCCTCTCAACGATGAAATGCGGCGAGAAGGCCTCCACACCAATGGCACCAACAAGTAGTCTCTCCACATACGTCTCCATTCTCCCAACATTCGTCGATTCCGGTACCCCTACTATGCGTACGTTGTTGCGCCTACTCCTCGCCTCCAAATCCTCGTTCTTAGCGGCAATCACCCGCAAAATATTGTCAATCCGCGCTAACTGGGTGGTATGGGCAGCAGCAGTATCGTCGTGGTCAGAGATACGCTGCTCCGCCGATGTTAGGCGTTCTTCATGCACATCCAGTTTCTGTACCACCGCATCCATGCGCGACGACAGCTTGTCCACTTTGTCCACTATAGTGGCAAATCCTTGCCTCATCTCCTGCATCATCTGCTGAAAGTCCGGTGCCTGCGGCCGCGGTTCTGCATCAGCGACAGGCGGGGGGGAGACCGCGAGGTCCCAGCCTCCTGCACCAGGCGCGAACCCCTCCTGGCCACCCCCGAGTCAAAGGATAATTTGGACTGCTTAGTGTCCGGCTTTCCCATGATGATCCGCTACCAGCCCGAAGGGGCACACAAAGCAAGGAAAACCCAGTCGTAGGCTGGAACCAGCACGCGACCACTCACAACAGTCGGGGGCACGAGCAGGCACGAACACCCCACCACTCCCGACGAAACAATGGCCGCCGCTCCACTCGGGCCAAGGGCCCGTCTCCTGAGCGCCCAAATGACAATTTGCTGTGTGGTCGTGAGCCAGCAAGTTCAGGACAGTTAGTAGTAGGTACCAACACCCATTCCTGTCCCAAGGATGTACTCCGCCGCGTGCTCAGTCGGCAGTCAGGACCGGAGGAGGGAGGCGGGACCCTGGCCTACAGTCCACGTGCGAAGCCGCAGGCTAAAGTAGGAGGTGAAGCCGGGCTACGGAGCACCTGACATCCAGAGCGCGAGCCGGGGGAAACTTGGAGTCCTCGTAACTTCGGCTAGCAAGCTCCAATCCGTCCAGGAGTTGGACCGTGGGTGGTCAGTCAATATACCAACATAAATCAGGGGTCAAATCAGGGCGCAGTGATGGTCAGCAGGATCAATAAACGGATAATAGCTCCGGGCAGCAGGAGCCTCACAGCAGTGCGGCCATTCTGCAGCGCGCCCTCTAGCGCCCCCCATATTAGCAAGCCCCTTATTGCCGTTTTAAAGGCAGTTTCCTGCCGCTAAAACAGAGATAATTTTAACAAGGTTCTTGCTAATATGCCCCTAAGAGCCTCATTTATGAGGTCCCTTGCGCCGCCGGTACGTCACTTTTTGTGGCGTTCCAGGAACCTGCTCCATATTTACGAGCCAGCACTAAGCCACTTTTTTTGCTTAATGCTGCCTCGTAAACATCATTCCCTCAGGGCCTCATTTATGAGGGTTTGCCATAAGGCAGTGCCGCAAGCCTTCCTACTGCGCTGCCCTACGGCAAAAGAAAAGGGTAGGATTGTGCCATATCAATCAGATACTGCGCAATCATGTCCTTTTTGCCTGCGCCGGCGAACAATGTGCTGCCGTGCGCTAATGCAGGCCCCTTTGTACCATGGTGCAAGGGTGCCTGCATTGTGGGGATGATCATTTTTGCATTGCTACCCTCACACAGTGACATTCATTCAGTTCACATATCAGAAAGAGAGAGCTATCTGCCAGAGAGCCCAGTCACAAACAGCATTACTTTTGTTACAGAGGTCAAACACGTGATGCATGTATTTTAGGGCATTCGGTTGCTGCCCTGTGTTGCACAAAATCGTGAAACAAAACACGGCCAAAATCGATAACGAAGAATGAAATGCACCATGCTGTAGAATTACTCATTGAAAGTACGAGAGGCTTGCCATAGACCGAAGTGCGCCACCTGTTTAAGGTTGAAATTAGCTAAAAATAAAATAAGAAATCGAAGCTAAAAGGGGCCTCAATTGAACTCTCACAGGGGTTTAATAATTGATTGAATAACATCTTGTTAGGTGATCTCAAATTCCATAACTATTTAATTTGTTTAAATCCAACAAAACGCACTCCTCTGCCTAACTGGTGTAATTGTCTGCCTGGACCAAGTAAATATGTCTTAACTTATGTTAATGTAAATGTTTAGCCCATCCTGAAAACGATTCAGTATATTTCACACAGTGCTTTGGATTCTGGTTTGTGCTCAAATAAAAACGAAAATAAATAACTGCTTCTGTCTTGATTCCCTTTGCCTACATGGACTACAAGCTATAATGCCATACAGGGACAGTAAAAAATGCACCACTTTCAGTCTCAGGGCACTCTGATGTTTGAATGACAAACACTAGTCAAGAGGAAAGGTCAAACATTTACAGAATTTTCTGATATCCATTAGGACTGAGCTCCTATCTTGGGTGTATGTATGAGTGTATGAATGTACGAATGTAGTATTTGTATACTGCAAAGTTAGCCTAAGGAAGTAGAACCCTGTGCAGTGTCAAAGGTAAAGATATAGTCAAGAGGGAATGGAGGAGAAGCTGAGTTTAGGAAGGTGAAGTGTACTATTACTGCATCATGAATATAGTGCTCTGTGGGGCACAATCATCAACATAAGGAATTGCGATTCCTTAATAGCGAATATTGAGGAATCGCTGTTTCAGAATCGCAATTCCTTATGCATGTAGGAATTGCTAAATAAATTGTGATTCCTACACATTACCTATTAGCGAATCCAAATTGCGATTCGCTAAAGGGAATGCCTGCCCAGTCATTCCTATGGGCCTATAGGCTCATAGGAATGAATGGGAAACCATTCACAATTTGCGATCACCAAAGAGGTAATCGTAAATTGCTCATGCAATTTCAAGGGTGCTAGGGGGCCAAAAGGCCACCCTGATGCACCACCACATTTTACATGTGTACGCATAAGGTGCATACACATGCCATGTGTGTGTGCCACATGGCACTTAGAAAAGTGCCATTTTGTGCATTTTTCTAAGGAATTGCAAATTACCATCAACTTGCAGAAGATGGTAATTTGTGATTCCTTATTGCAAAGTCGTATCCTGAGAATGCTTCTTGCATTGCATTTAGGGAATCGAAAATTGTCATTTCCTAACTGCATTTGCAAAATAGGTAATTGCAAGTTTTGCGATTACTTATTTTGTGAATGGCTTTGGGCTTGATGCATCCCAAAAGTCTAATTACCGGTCGCAAAGGGGCCGAATCTGCAAATCGGCCCATTTGCAACCAGTAATTAGCTTGATGCATGTGCCCTTTTTTTTCTAGAGGTGAACCATCAGCTCTTTCCTAAACAGGATTCTGGGTTGCCGCAGATCCTGGCGGGTACATATGGAATAAAAACGTTTTCTTATAAATTAGCCTATGTATACATTGTGAAGCCAAGACGTTGTACCAAGGAAGCCAGAAAGTAAGTTTAGAAATCACAAGAAACAAAACATGTGAACACTATTGTTCTTGTGCTCACAACTTAACAAAGGAACAACCCCCTTTAGCACCACCTCTAAAATACAAATGAACCCCATGCGAGGAGAGCACCCCAACCGAGGTCAACATTTGCACAGGGCCGGACTGACCTTTCATTCCACTGGGCATTTCCCGGTGGGCTGGAGCCCCTGGAGGCCGGTGCTGGTGCATCTGTCACTTTCCATAGCTACTAGAGACTAAAAGCAGCAGGAACAGGCTTCTGTAAGAAAGAGAGGGAAAGAGAGGAGGGAGATGAAGGGAGAGTGAGAGATCAGAAACAGAGAGGGGTGAGAAAGGATGGATGGAAAGAGAAATACAGTAAGAGCCTGAGGACAAGAAGGGAGAGAGGATGTTTGAGTATTTTTGCAGGCTGGTTTTTGGTTCCCCAGTCCGGCCCTGCATCTGCAAATTATTTCTCAGAGAGTTCTTCATATTTTAGGGCAGCGGGTAACAGGGAGCACTTGACTGAAACTAAACATAAAAAATGCCAGCAATAAAGACGAGCAAATCCCCTTAGATTTGCTCTTCTAGGACATCAAAGTTTTACTTGAAACCTTCATTCTTGCACAATTGTTCTTGCACTACTGTTCACCTTAACAATTCTGAAATTTAGGGTCGTTCACTCATATGATAACTACTATTCTAAAAACCTACAAGTCCAGTACAGCTAGTTAGCAAATGATAGAGGCTGAAAAACACACTGTAAGCAGCAAATTCTTCTGCACTTCTGTTCTGGAATGTAAACTAGTGCTGTAAACCAGGAAACGTTCAACCATTAAGTGCAGTCCAAGGATGGCCTTCGAGTTTCAATAAACTATTAATCCTTGAATCAGTGGTCATGCGGATGTCTCGGAGCTTAATTTGAGCTGGTGGTTTCCGGTGCTCAGCACTGGCACTTAATTGTCAGCACCAACTTTAGTGACAGTCCACCACATGGTGCGGTTGTCTGAGATAAGCACAATAGTGTTTGATAGGTCAATATACATTAAAAAGGGATAACATCTATCGCTCACATTATTATAGCTTTGATAGGTCTGGGCTAGATTGAATTTTCACACTTGTAGCAGTGCAATGGTTAGTACTTGTGCTGGTTCCGTGATTGGCAGTGCTGGCAGCAGCAATAAGTGGTGCAGGCTGCAGTAGCCTCCTGAAGATGGCCCTGACACATACTTTTTTTTCAAATTAAGCACTGGGATGTCTGTTATTTTTTGTTGCAGATCTCAGTTGTCTGACATCTTAAATCGAGTACTCCAATAGTTCAGACCTGGGCGGCGGTAAGCTCTGCACACCAAGAGGAGTTGTTAAAGGGTGCTGGTCACTTCTCTGGAAGCCAACATACATTCAGTTGATCAGCAGAAGGACATCTGTAGGCTAAATGAAGATGACAATCATTTGTTTCATGTTTGGGAGAAGATAATGTCTGTGTCATTTATCTTTGCCACATGCAACTTTTGACTTAGTAACTTTTTTTGTCAAGTAGGAGGTATAGGTATCCTCTGATCAATTGTGACTCAAGGCATTCTTAAGTTTGTGCTTCTTACACTAAAAGTCATCCGTCTTTGTCGCATATGCTTTTTTTCGTTGTCTTTCTTGCTCTAATGCAGTTTATTTTAGCTTTCTACTCCTTCTTTTCCCTCCTGTCAATTCCTGTTAGTTATATTCAGGACCATTGGAATTCTGCGATTCTGTGACTGCTATTGTTTTTGCATAATTATGGACTGCCTCATTTGGCACATAATCCATCATCGGCAGCTAATATGCAGATTTTAGTACTTTTTTTAAATTTCTAACTCATATCAATCAATCAGGAAATTGTAAGCACGCTACTCACCCTGGGGGGTCTCAAGGCGCTGAGGAGGAGGGGGCTTGCAGATCCGTTTAAACGAAGAGCCAGGTCTTGAGGGTCTTCCTGAAGGTGTTCAGGTTGGGGGCGATTCTGATATCTGCTGGTAGCTCATTCAAGGTTCTGGCTGCAATGTGGGAGAACGATCTTCCGCCTGCTCTGGCTCTGTGGATGCGAGGGGTTTCAACCAGTGCAAGGTTGGCAGACCGGAGGTTTCTTTTGTGTACGTTGAAGTTTAGTCTGTCGTTGAGGTATATGGGCAGGTGTTTGTGTAGGCATTTGTAGGCGTGGGTGAGGACTGTGAAGGTGATTCTCTTCTCCACGGGAGCCAGTGGAGTCTCTGCTGGTGTTGGCTGATGTGTTCGTTATGGGGGATGTCGAGGAAGAGTCTGGCTGCGGTGTACTGTATGGTCTGAAGTTTGCGGAGAAGGGACTTGTTGATGCCCTGTGGAAAATGAGCCCGAATTACCATCGATGCCCAGGCCGCTGGCGCAAACCGCCTCTTAGTTCCCTTGTTGAATAATTACCAAAATAAAGAGACGGGCGCTGGAAGCAGGAATCAAGAACAGAGTTTAATTCTCATGAGGAGAGCCAGTCATTTCGGACACGAAACACAGTGTCTTTCGGGAGGTGCTCTAACAAGTGAGCTGAGACTCTTGCTTTTATACCTTACAAAACATTTGATGGTACAATCAGGACAGTATGACGCAAAAGAAAGACATCCCTATAATCCTCGTGGTGATCCTACTCCACATACGTTCACAATGGGGACCCTTGACCTGCTGATAAGAGGGGAGGGCAATCACGCAGCTGAGTGTTTCGTAGGATGTACGCCTGATCATGGCCCAGGGGGTGGGGTGGCTAGGCATACAATAAGGGCAGTAAATGGTATCTCCTGGCTTAGGCGATGGCCTCGGACATGTGTGGTCAGCCGGACTCGGGGGAAGGGGTCATCAAAGGAGTGGTATTCATGCCTGCGTGGACAATCGAGCGCGGAGGGAAGGCTTGTCAACAGAGGGGCATTCATGGAAGGGAAGGAGGTGTTGGTCAGGCGCGCCCGTGACTCTCAAGGACAGGGCCTTGCAGAAGAAGAGGGTTTATGACTTGCTCATGTGAGGAGAAGGAGGGGGTCAGGGTGCGCGCAGGGCCAGGGTCGCACAGAGAGAGAGGGAGAGAGAGAGATCCTATGACCTGTACATGAGAGAACAGGGGCAGTCAGATACAGCTGGGGGGGCTATGTCAGCTGAGGCGAAGGATGCTTCTTCGAGAGGGAAATGGGGAATGCCTGGGTCAAGCAGGAGGGTTGCCTTTCACATCAGGATCGCGCAAAAGGGAAAGGGTTTCACGGTCTATACATGAGAGAGGGGGTGCAAGATACGCGCAGGAGGGAAGCTGGGGATTCCAATGGGTAAAAAGGCCATGGTGCCTAGAATGGCTGTACATATGCATAGGGGTACGGGTTCCTACTGGCAGGGTGATACGGTCAATAATTTACAGTATCCATGGTGCCCACAGGGAGAGGAGTGGGAGAAGAAGGGAAATGAATGCTGTCTATGTACATCAATTTCGTCAGCTTTCACAGTCGCCCCTTTTTACATAACAGCAGTCATTTTTTTTTGCAACTGATGTGATTACAGGTAGACAAGCATCGTTGATGAATTAGCACTTTGTCGATACTAACATGTGGCGTACAATCATAGACAGTTAAGGTGATGGGAAGAATGCAGTACATAGGATATTACATTTTCGTTGTGTTCCTGACAATTAAACGCACTACATAGCATAAATCTTTCTGACTTAAAAAATGTGACCAATGAACAGTTTTGACCAGGTAGTTGAGAGCGGAATTCAGTTCAATACACAAGATCTCTTCGTCACAGTGTCTTTTTATCAGCGAGCCATCACTGGTAGGCTCTAATCCGAGTACTTTCGTTGGCGCTGTTGAGCACCGGCGGTGGAGCTATAGGTCCAGCTCGGTTCTATCCTTACGCGTTGCAGGGTGCGGTCAGTCCTCTTGCTGTTAGACCACAGTCCTGTTCCCTAAACAATCCGTTCGGCGGCGCCTTATGCTCGGCACCTATAGTTCTGTAGCAACACCCTATTCCCATATGAATGCAGTTCTTTCCTTTGGCAAAAAGTCACGTGGAAAAGAGGGTGAATGTTGTTCAAATAGTCGATAGGAGAGAGAGAGCGCGGAGTTGGGTCAGAGTTCCTGGGACACACAAAAGGGACCAAGGGAGCAAAGGATAACAAGCAGGCAGGCCCATCAATCGGGCCCAAAGAAGGCGGACGGAGACTCCAGGCACACGTGGGTTAGCAGTCGGAGGGCTTCAAGGCGGCCCGTCATTTTTCATTTTCCACGTTGAAATTGCGGTCTCGTCCCGTGTCTTGTTGCTCTGCAGCTCCACCTCTGGTCGATGTCATACGTGTCCCAAGATCTGCAGTCAGGCTGTACGTCACATCTGACCCATCTCCTTCGGTGATCGTGAATCTTTGAATAGGTACAAGACAACGTTTTAGAGAAATGGCAGAAGAAGACATCTACGCATATGAATTCCTCCCTCAATTCTACGCATTTGAGAGTTTATGCTCATCGGTCACAGTCAGTGGTCTATTACCAAGCAGTGCATGTGTCAGCATTCCTACTGAGCTCTTTTTTTTATGGCAGGTTTATTCATTGTCCTGTTTATAACTCACGTGAGGATAAATGACATTCCCATCAACTGTGCGTTACATCATATTCAACATTTACAGAGCATTTCCCTTCAGGACTGGCTAACATTTTCAGACAGGGCGGGGGGGGGTGCCATCATCGACAGTCGGGTAAAACAAGATTTCCTCAAGGGTCAACAGCTACTCATGGTCTTTATGTTTATATCCGGGACAGCAGCTGGGGTCTATCAAATGGGGAGGGTATACTTCGGGCGCTCGCGCTTGGGTGCGAAGGGGTGGGGCAATCTGGGTATTGGGTGTCAATCTAGACGTTGGCGTTCGTCTCTGAAGAACAGACATAGGATGCCATTGACATACAGTTCCCCTATGAATAGCCAGATTTGGGGACCTTAGCCGTCTTACCTGTCCTTTCCTTTTCAGCCAATTCAAGTTCATCTATTTTTGTAGAAAGGAGAGGTAGTAATATGGCAAATTACAATCATTTTTATTTCGGTCAATTTCGTTGAACACCTCCGCGTTCAATAAGTATCAAATCAGACTGGTGCCGGTGGGGCACAATTTTACCAAAAAGAGGGAGAGAAAATAGGGAGACTCTCATAGAGAGTGAGAGTCGTCCGCAATCTGAACGAGCCATTCGGTACACGTATGACATGTAAAGAGAGAGAGAGAGAGAGAGAGATAAGGGGGTGGAGAGAGAGAGAGAGAGAGACGTGTACGAAAATAGGTCATTTAGTGCGCTCACAACACAGAACAGCAAAGGTCAGGTAACATGCAGATATAGACAGAGGGGAGACATATATTCGTACGTTACACACACACAAACTCAGACAGGGAAGACGGCACATGTATTACACATATACAAGACATTCACAACAAGACAGGAAACAATTGTTAGTCTACAACATCTGTTTTTATATATATCCTACGTATCTTTACTATCCTATTTATCTACGTGCTTAGCTCTTTCTGCCCTTCCCCCCTTTCCCTTCTCGCTTGTCACGCCTGCGAGCGCTCCCAATTACCAATACTCACACCTCGGTTGGTTGATCAGAAATTAACCTGGTCGCGCTAGTTACCCATGGTTGGATCTTAAACCATTTTTCTGTTCCCTCCTTTGGTGGGAAGTTCTCCAGGCTGAGGCAACGGCAAGTATTGATCGGGAAAACAGTCGGACAGCTTGGCTATATCTGTAAGAGTGTGAGAAAGGGGGCAGTGCATTTTGAACATCGGCAACATTTCTAACTTCCTAGGCGGGTGGTGCCGTGGCAACCCTTACCCGTACAATTTTTCTTTGTCCTTTCCCTACCTAGTCAAAACGTCCAGTTTCATTATTTAACGCGTCGTTTCTAGTCAATTTTTTTTTTTTTTTTTTTTTTTCGTCATTCAGTACTTGTCCAGTCTCTATGTCAGTCCATCCTCCCGTTGCTATGTTCTAAGGAGGAACAGTCATGTTTAAGTCTACGTCTTTTAAAAACTTTTATTTGTTATAAGAACCATGCTCATATTCCCTTCTTCCCCTTCTCATTGGCGGTTCGGTCATCGTCCTTCCATACATCAGCCAAGGTTCCGACGTGACCTGCAGAAGGGAGGAGAAAGAAGGGGTGGGGGGGCAATATTCAAACCTCATCAACATGCAGTAATCCGGAAATGTTTTTACCTACCACATACTTGACCTATCTCCACGTAGTGCATTTCCCTACCATCACGGCGTTTAAGCCCAGAGGGACCAGAAATGTCAGACAGATAATCATTGACGATCTGCGTATCTACATGAGTTACTTGGTCGTAACCCCTTTTGATCGGGTACAAGGGTGGCGGTCAGGTGGCATTTCTGTGGTGTCGTTTTTAGGTCTTCTAAAGCACTTTTCCGGCTGCCTGTGACACATAGTGTGGCTGCTAAATATCGGGTCCTTTTTAACCTTTAACCTTCGTCATACTTTCTCGTTGCTCACAGTAGTAATACATTCAAAACTCATTAATGCAACCGCTACAACTATGCTTTCGTTTTCAAAATACTTTTAATAAAAAGTGTTGACGTATAAATACAGGCCTACAACCCAGTGGACTAGCCACGGAGCAGATTGGAACTGTACATAAGGAGAACAAGGCTGGTGGCAGTTCGTTGCATAAAGTGCGGCAGTGCAATAAAATCGTATTAAACTCCCCTACAGAGCAAACATGATGCATGTCAGTAATTCATCTTTAATAAATTCATAAATACATTATCCAATGTTCATTCATTACCTAAATTACACCAATTCATTTTCCAACTCATAATCAGTACCCACCCTAAGTCAATTCATTGTCCAAGCACATACTCAATATCCTTCATATCTACTTTCATTATCCAAAACGTTATATATATCTCGGGGCAAAAAGCTTGCGCAATCAGGGTGCAACAAAGTTCATTAAAAACGTCTCATTTTGTGTCGGCGCCATTTTGGGTGGGGTCAGGCAAGTTCCAGCACAGTCAGAGTGTCTCTAGTCTCGCATGGTTGGCCCAGAACTTTCCGTTGGCAGTTCAAAAAGTCTTGTGCTATGTGGTTAACAGTCTAACAAATGGACCATGAGTCAAAAGAGTGGGAAGGGCGGCAACAATTTTCCTACCGGGTCATCCTGGTGTTCCTCCGGAACTGAACAAGTCTGTGCCGTGGCTGTATTTTAGCCATTTCCAATCCGAGGCTGGTGCCGGCAGGAGTTGTTCCGATGTCGTGGTTCCCAGCGAAGGGGGCGGGGGCACCCATGCAGGGGGTCGGGGGCCCCCCGGCTCTTATAGAATCTTCAAGGTCGAGGAGAGACGATATGGAGCGAGTGCCCGTCCTGGGCAGAAGACCGCTTTTTGATGTTGACCCTCTTTAAGCAAAGAGTGTTGGGGTGTCGCTGGAAACCTCCACCTGGAGGGAGGTGGGGGAGGGTCGTTCGCGCCACCTCCCCCTTTCAGCGACCCCGCGCCGTTCCTCGGCTCCGTCGCTTCGATATTGGCCGTGCCAGCCATTGAAGATGGGGGGGGGGTGGTCGGCGGCTGAGGCAAGACAGCCCCCCCCTCCCTTTTTAACATGTGGCGGGACTACCTCCAACTCTCCAGGGACCCGAAACGTGGCGGGACCACCTGTAACTATGCAGGCGATGGCATGTGGCGAATTTGGCATGTGGCGGGACTACTTGATTTGCCGCCGTTCTCGCCCCCGGCTTCGGCCTTCTTCGTGGGTCGGACCAGGCGAGAGACAGAAGGGGGGGGGTGGTCGGTGGCTGAGGCAAGACAGCCCCCCCCCCCGTGGCCTGCAGGGCAGCAGGAGAGGAGAGAAGGAGAGGTCTCTGCCATTCTTTGGACCGCCTGCCCAACATCATCTCCTCCTGACCGTGGCCAGGCGAGCCCCTCGTGCCACGAGGCCTCGCCTTCCGGATGGGCGTAACCGCGGACCCGTTGCACTTCGGGAGCTTCCGGAATGGGGGTAGGTACCTATTGATTTGCTTTCTATTTCATGTGACCGTTATTTGGGCGTGGTGGGAAATGAGGCAGACATGTTGGGAGCAGGAATAGGCAGTGGAGCCTAGCTACCTCGTGGCTATGTTCTGCTATCAAACCTTTTCGCCATTTTATATTTCTTACTACGAACTATTTCTAATGTTTCTTATTTTTAGTGAAGTCAAAAGCTCATCAGGGGGTTACTGACTTAGCCTGATTTCTTTTTATTTTTCTTTCTCTTCCTTAGCGTGCTTCGAGCTAAAGCTTTCTGTTAGTAGGGAACGGTGATCACTTCATATTTTTATGTGTCCTTTTCACTAGGGGGTACTTCTGGACGGACCAGACGAGTTCCCTCTAATAAATGGTCCGGGGTGGAACGAGATTATCGATCAAAAGGGGAACATATATTCCTTCATTAGGGTATCATCCTGGACGGACCGAGCGATGTACTTCCATTTACTAGGGTAGCCTCCTGGGCGGACCAGTCGGTCTATTTCTACTAAATGGCCCATGAGCGGGGAGCATATGTCCTCCATAAGGGTAGTCTCCTGGGCGGACCATGCGAGCTACCCCCCAATAACCAACCAGTGGGGAGTGGGTAGGACTGACGAATTCACAAAGGGGCATAACCTACCCTTTTCTACTTGCAAAGACTAGACAGAATATTTCTATTTCACGTTGTTTGCAAATAAAAAATACCTCAAACGAAACAATTCCTGGGACAACAATGTCCAGGCAACCAACCAATCAATGGGGAGAAAAACAGGCATGACGGATTACAACGGGGACAAATGTCTGCATTACCTGCCCTTCGCTATCCATAAAGGGAACAGAATATTCCTATTCGTCTCTGTTTGTGGACAGGGAAGATCTCAAAGAGCAACAATCGATTATTAATCGACTTCAAACAATCAGTGGGGAGAAAAGTAGGCATGACGGATTACAACGGGGACAAAAGTCTGCATTACCTACCCTTCTCTATCTGCAAAGAGGGACGACGTTCCTATTCGCCGCTGTTTGCAAACAGAGAATGTCTCGTTCTCCAGAAGAGAACCAATATGTCAAGTAGCCTTCAAAGCTAAATGAACCAATACCAACCAATACAATATCAGTATACAAATACCGATTTCAATACAATCAATCAATCAATCAGGTGGATAGAACCACCCTACCAATCAGGCGTAAAAACACCCTACTTAATCTTACCCGGACCGGACCATACGGACAGTTCTTCGACTCCCTCCTCCAGCGCCCGATCGTTCTCTTACTCCATGTAGCATTCCTGTGGGATTCCAGTCAGGACAATAGGTCACTCAAGAGAGGTCCGTTCAGAATTGGTGAAGTTCTGTCGATCGGCAGCCGGGCGAGGGCCCTCTCAAGGCAGGCATACCCCGATCATTTAGATGTTCACTTCTTCGTCTGGATCTCTCTTACCGAACCTTATGTCACTGATGGGCCCTGCGTGGGCGCCAATTGTGGAAAATGAGCCCGAATTACCATCGATGCCCAGGCCGCTGGCGCAAACCGCCTCTTAGTTCCCATGTTGAATAATTACCAAAATAAAGAGACGGGCGCTGGAAGCAGGAATCAAGAACAGAGTTTAATTCTCATGAGGAGAGCCAGTCATTTCGGACACGAAACACAGTGTCTTTCGGGAGGTGCTCTAACAAGTGAGCTGAGACTCTTGCTTTTATACCTTACAAAACATTTGATGGTACAATCAGGACAGTATGACGCAAAAGAAAGACATCCCTATAATCCTCGTGGTGATCCTACTCCACATACGTTCACAATGGGGACCCTTGACCTGCTGATAAGAGGGGAGGGCAATCACGCAGCTGAGTGTTTCGTAGGATGTACGCCTGATCATGGCCCAGGGGGTGGGGTGGCTAGGCATACAATAAGGGCAGTAAATGGTATCTCCTGGCTTAGGCGATGGCCTCGGACATGTGTGGTCAGCCGGACTCGGGGGAAGGGGTCATCAAAGGAGTGGTATTCATGCCTGCGTGGACAATCGAGCGCGGAGGGAAGGCTTGTCAACAGAGGGGCATTCATGGAAGGGAATGAGGTGTTGGTCAGGCGCGCCCGTGACTCTCAAGGACAGGGCCTTGCAGAAGAAGAGGGTTTATGACTTGCTCATGTGAGGAGAAGGAGGGGGTCAGGGTGCGCGCAGGGCCAGGGTCGCACAGAGAGAGAGGGAGAGAGAGAGATCCTATGACCTGTACATGAGAGAACAAGGGCAGTCAGATACAGCTGGGGGGGCTATGTCAGCTGAGGCGAAGGATGCTTCTTCGAGAGGGAAATGGGGAATGCCTGGGTCAAGCAGGAGGGTTGCCTTTCACATCAGGATCGCGCAAAAGGGAAAGGGTTTCACGGTCTATACATGAGAGAGGGGGTGCAAGATACGCGCAGGAGGGAAGCTGGGGATTCCAATGGGTAAAAAGGCCATGGTGCCTAGAATGGCTGTACATATGCATAGGGGTACGGGTTCTTACTGGCAGGGTGATACGGTCAATAATTTACAGTATCCATGGTGCCCACAGGGAGAGGAGTGGGAGAAGAAGGGAAATGAATGCTGTCTATGTACATCAATTTCGTCAGCTTTCACAGCCCGCGTAAGGCTCGTTACCGTAGTCCAGTCTGCTGGTGATGAGCAAGTGGGTGACTGTCTTCCTTGACTCCGGGGGGGGGGGATCCATTCGAAGGTCTTTCCAAGGATGCGGAGGGTGTTGAAGCAGCTGGAGGTGACGGCGATGACTTGTCTGTTCATTGTGAGCGATGAGTCAAGTTTGATGCCAAGGATTTTGGCCTTGTCTGAGGGGCTGGGTGGGCTCCCGAGGGCAGTAGGCCACCAAGTGTCGTCCCATGCGGAGGGGGTAGTTCCAAAGATGAGGACTTCTGTCTTCTATGCGTTGAGTTTTAGGCAGCTGTTGGTCATCCAGACTGCGACGTCTTGCATTCCTTTCTGGAATTTTTGTTTTGCAGTGGTGGGGTCTCTGGTGAGGGAAGAAAATGAGCTCGGTGTTGTCGGCGTAGGATACGATGTTGAGGCGGCATGTTGTCGGACGATGGCTGCGAGGGGGACCATGTAGACGTTAAAGAGGGTTGGGCTCAGTGATGACCCCTGGGGGACTCCGCAGGTGACCTCCATGGGGCAGAGAGGAAGTGTGGTAGTCTGATCCTTTGGCTTCTTCCTGAGGAACAATCAGATCCAGTCCAGGGGGATCCCCTGTATGCCAGCTTCGTGTAGTCTGGTGACTAGAGTGCGTTGTCGAAAGCTGGCGACAGGTTGAGGAGGATAAGGGCTGCTGGGTGGCCTTGGTCCAGGAGGGTGCAGATGTCATCTGTGGCAGCGAGAAGGGCGGTTTTGGTCCAGTGGTTGCTCTGGAATCTGGACTGGGATGGGTTGAAGATGGCGTTTTCTTCGATGAACCGTGTCAGTTCCTTGTTGACAGCTTTCTCTGCTACTTTGGCTGTGAAGGGGAGGAGCGAGATAACCCAGTAGTTCTTGAGGTAGGTGGAGTCAACCGTGGGCTTCTTGAGCATGGGCCTGACTTCTGCAGGCTTCCAGCTGTCTGGGAAGGTGCCTGTTGTAAAGGTCGTGTTGATTAGCCGTTGTAGTCCAGGCGCAATGGTGTCAGTGGCACAGTGGTAGATGTGCGGGGGACAGAGTCGTTGGGTGCTCCCGAGTGGATGCCTTTCATGGTCACAGCAGTGTCCTCAGTTGTGATTGGAGTCCAGTCGGTGATGGTGAGCTGGGTGGTGTCTCTGGGGGGTGGGGGGCTGGTGGCGTGGTCGACGAAGTTGTCATAGAGTTTTCTGATCTTGAGGTGGAAGTAGCTCCCAAGCTTGTCACAGAGGTCTTGGGATGGGGTGATGCCTGTGGCTTCTCTGCATGGGTTGGTGAATTCCTGGATGATGGTGAAGAATTCCTTGGAGTTGGTGGCGTTGGTGAGGATTTTGCTGGTGATGAAGTACCTTTTCGTTGCTCTGATTTGGTTGTGGTAGTTTGCCATGGCGTCCTTTTGGGTGGAGTAGTTGTCGGTTTTCTTGGTGTTCCTCCAGGTCTTCTACAGGCGTCTGCAGACGTGTCTTGCTTCTTGGAGATCTGTGGTTAACCAGGCAACTTTCCTGAGGCGTTGTTTGCCAGGGTTGCATAGTGTGGCAAGTTTATCTGCACTGTTGGAGATCCAAGTGTGGAGTTCTCTGGCTTCGAAGTTTGCGTTGGGTGCCCAGGCGGGGTTTTCTCAGGCAAGGGTGGAGCTCAGTTGCTCGTCTGTGACCTTGCTCCTGTTCCTTCAGGGTGGGTGGGGAAGGTTTTGGTGCCTTGGGCTTGTCGACGGTGAAGTGAACACAGTGGTGGTTGGTCCATGGAGGTTGCGTTGTGTGGTTGAAGAGGACGCTGTTGCCTGAGGCGAATATGGGATCGAGGGTGTGTCCTGCTCTGTGTGTGGGCATTGTGACAAGTTGGTTGAGTCTGATGTCAGCGAGGTTGTCGTGGAGGGTGGTAGAGTTGGGGTTCCTGGGGTAGTCTAGGTGGAAGTTGAGGTCTCCAATGAGTATGTAGGTAATTGATGCGATGGCGTGGGGTGCGAAGTTGGTGATGGTGGTGGCGAAGGGGTCCTGGGGTCGGGGGTCTGTAGATGAGGATTCCTCGGAGTGTGGTGCTGGGGCTGGTCCAAATCTGGAAGTGCAGATGTTCAGCAGAGGGGGAGGTTTCGCTGGAGATGGTGAGTCGGAGGGTGTTTTTACGGATGATGGCAAGGTCCCCTCCCGGGTGGCTGGGACGGTCCTTCCTCTGGATCTTGCATCCGTCCGGGATGGCGGTGTTGATGTCGGGGGAAGAGGCGGCTTTGGTCCAGGTCTCTATGAAGAAGGCTATGTCGGGCGAGAGACAGTCGATTAGGTACCAGATTTCCGTGGCATGTTTGTGTACCGAGCGCACATTGAGGAGGATGCATCTTAGCGTGTCGTTGGCTGCGGTGTCTGCGGTTCCGGGTGGAGGGGTGGAGGAAAACGTTTAGGGGCAGTGGTGGCAGGAGAACTGGCCGTGGGTCGAGGCAGGAGATGCCAGTTGGCAGTCACTGAGTTTTCCGGGGTTGATTGTGAGGAGGGTAGCATTGTTGTAGCGGTGGGAGGTCATGGATCCAGGTTTCCAGGAGCAGGCCGCTTCCAGGACACTGACGGACGAAGACCTTCTTGCCTTAGGCGTGCCAGCGGCACGGTAACGCAGCGGCTGCATTAAACTGGGGAGGAGGGTGGGACCAGGGGTAGGGAGGCGGGGGCTGTGTCGGGGGAGGGCCCACAGGGGCAGCAGCGGCGGGAAACTGGCTTTAAACAATTCCTAAGTGAGGAGGAATGTGGGCGATTTTAACCGGTGTATAAATTAGTATGACTGAGTGAGTCCGGCGGATTGCAGGAATTAAAATAAGATCACCTTGAGGCTGGGCAGGCTGCCAGCGCAAACGCTAAACAGTGGAGGACTCGAGGCTGCGGTGGTGAGGTGGAGCTGCTGGGGAGAGTGCTGGCCTGCTCCAAAGATCTTGGTTTCACACGCGCTCCCCCGCAGCGGCCGCCATTAAGTAGGAGAGAGGAGCAGGACCAGAGGTAGGGAGGCGGGAGTGGGGGCTGTGCCGGGGGGAGGGGCCACAGGGGGCTCAGCGGGGGGGACCTGGCTTTAAACAATTCCTAAGTGAGGAGGAATGCGGGTGATTTTAACCAGTGTATAAATTAAATTAGTATGACTCAGTGAGTCCGGTGGAATGCAGGAATTAAAATAGGATCACCTTGATGCTGGATGGGCTGTCAGCGCGAACCCTACACAGCAAAGGACTCGAGGCTGCGGCGTGGAGGCGGAGCTGCTGGGGAGAGTGCTGGCCTGGACCAAAGGTCTAGGTTTCACACGCCCTCCCCCGCAGTGGCTACCATTAAGTAGGGTTGGGAGCCGTTCGCGAGGTAGGGGGGTGGGAGCGGGGGCTGTGTCGGGGGAAGGGGCTGCACGGGCAGCAGCGGTGGGAACCTGGCTTTAAACGATTCCTAAGTGAGGAGGAATGCGGGCAATTTTAACTGGTGTATAAATTAAATTAGTATGACTCAGTAAGTCCAGCGGAATGCGGAAAATTAAAATAAGATCACCTTGAGGCTGGGCAGGCTACCTGCGCGAACCCTACAGAGCGGAGAGTCAAGGCTGTGGCGATGAGGCGGAGCTGCTGGGGAGAGTGCTGGCCTGGACCGAAGGTCATTCGAATTAAAAGTTACTAAAGTTGTGATGACTTTTATTCCTGCGCCCCTTCAGTTGCTTATTGTTGTGTTTGCGAACTAAATTGGTACTAACAGATGTAATATTTTCCTAGGCAGCATTACTCAGTGTAATAATTACAAAATAAGGAAGTAATACTATCATAAAATGTGCTGCTTTACGCATCATAATTTGATTTTTCTTGTCGCATAATTTAATCAATCCAACCGCATAATTTGGTTCTCCTCTGCTGCATAATTCCAGTGGCCCTGGTTTTATTTTCTTATCTCTTTCTCACTATCTCTCCCTTCAGTCTCCACACTTTCTTTTTCTTCTCTCATTCTCCTCTCTCATCTGACACTAACTCCTTTCACTTACTCCCCCCTCTTTTGCAGGGCACTGAAGGAAACTGAAGGCAGTTTAATTATTTGCCCGTGCAAAACTGTGCCCACACAAAATTCGAGAGTGTGTTCACTCTGCTTCTTGGATTCCAAACTCAGGATTTGTGTCTCGAATTTGGCAAGGGACAAGTAGCCTGCCCTACATCTCACACCTACAATGTGATTGATTTTGTAGGGTCTGAATGGACAGCTAATCGGCAAAACTGATGCTCAATTTCAGAATGGCGCACTTATGCTTTCCTGCCCCTGATCCAGCTCTCGTGTTCTTCTGAATACAAGTACTCGCCTTGGTGAAAAAGAAGTTCTGGTAATCAGTTGGAGAAAATAGAGGCACGGCAGGACACAGTACCAGTGAGACATGCCCAATTAAAGCACTGAAAATATGTGTGCACCTTCCAAGAGGCGACTCTGAGCACCTAAAAAGAGAGAGAGAGATGCATTGTGACTTTCCATCTTTCTTGTTTTCACTTAATTTTAGTAGGAGACATGGTCTATCTATCTGTTTTCATAAGGCTGCCTCGGTTCTTTTTGTAATGTGAGAGCAAAGACAGCATGTACTAGTCGTTATGCTTTTATCGACCAAACAAAGCCTTTTCTACAGTGCTATGTGTTTTTAGAAGGTAAATACGATAAGCCGAATTAATATTATGATAAAGTGGACAGAGTGGTGTGGGAAAATCCAAGGCACAGAACATCATATTCCCACCGTTTTCTTCGCCCAGAGCAGTGCAATACATTTATGCGTATATATATGTTTACATCGTCGGTTTCTTCAAAGTAGAGGTTCATTTTGGTGGGGCATATGGGGAGCGGTATGCCCATGTATATTTCAATTTTACTGAAATAGTTTCCACACTTTTTGTTAAAAAAAAAACATAAACACAGTCCCTGGACAGTTAATTTCGACTTCTGGCTGAAAACCAAGGGAGGAACTTGGGTGCTTTGAAACCTAGTGAGGGACAAAGAGAAGAAACGACGTCTTCTCACCAACATGCCTGCTACTTGACAGAAATGTAAATGTGTACAATTGGTTATTAAGCAAATGTAGAGGCTGCTTGAGAGCCCGTATAGGCTTTACATAATGGAGTCGCTTAAAACTTAATCATCACAAATATTTATTCTTCTGAAAGGTAATGTATGGTTGTTACCCGTTGAGTTCTAGAGTGATTTCTTTTAATGGTCACTTATAATAAAAAATGTACTAGGTACAGTCTGAGTGTGCATTACTAAAATACTTAAATCAAGAAGGCACTTCTTTTATCCTGAACACTAATGGCTTGATTTAGATATTTGTGGTAATGGTCTCAAATTCGCTTTTCCGTCGAATTCCCCGACTGCCTACTAGGCAGTCATCCCACTCTATTTAGATGCTGGGAGGTCCATGCACGAAAGACCATTGGAGTCCCGTGGTTTTCTCACCCGCATTGACAGCACCATAGGGGCTGCTGGAGGGAGTGCAGCCACTTTGTCCACCGGCCAATCATGATGTGCATTTCCACCAATGCAACTGTAACAGCAAAACCTCCATACCTGAGTTGGCGGATTGGAAGGGATAGCAGGCAGAAACACATCTTTTCTGAGTTGCACCCTTCCTTTTCCGCCATGGAGCTAATCATCCAAGTTCTGCCTCTGCTGATGCTGCTTGACCATGAAGCAAATCAAACCCGTTGTGGCTGAAATCAAAGGTAATCTCTTCTTATACCTGTTACCTTTTGACTTGTCTTTTAACATTTGCACTGGACTCATGCATTTTTAAATCTCTTTCAAGCAATAGCATACCAATGTGCAATGTATATGTATGTAATGTTGAAGTTTAAGACATTTTAAGGCACATACCCATACGATTACATTGTTTTTTTCCATATTTGGTGCAAGCTGCTTTAAAAAAATAGACATTTGCACAAAAAGGGAATCTATCCAAAAATCTAAAAGTGACTATACAGGTCTGTTTAAATAAACTGTGTAAATTGTCGAATTATTACATTACACATAATTGGGATAAGTGAAATATAAGATAATGTAGAAATTGCACTAAACAAGGTGTACCATTTACTTTTTAAATACCTCTTAAATTAATATCAGTCCCAAACTCGAATCCGTTAACATGTTAATCTATTTAATATTTCACATTGTCTAGTGTAATTCCTGTATTTTATCAAATTTCAATTCTTGCATTACTTTTCAAAGTGTAATGCATATGTGTTTACTCTAATTACTATTTTCAATTCAATTCAATTCAGGAATCTTTATTCGATGATTAAAAATCACCATAAAAGCACATACATAATTACATGAATAAAAAGTCATTAAACATTTTCAAGATCCTGATACAAAAATATTAATATTAACATGGGACACAAAGCGAAGAAAAAAAAATACAGCACATTAAGAAAGGTAAAATCAGGAACACATCATTCATCTCCCCTAGTTAGCCTTAAACGGACCGCTACCTTGATGAAATTCATTATACAACACAGTGTTAAGGGGTCCGATGCTTTTTGTAAAAAGACTAATGCCTCACTGGCATGTTCCAGTTTAGCTTGTTTTAAAACTTTTACAAGAAATCTGCGCCTGGGCATTGTGAAAAAAGGGCAGAGTAAAACAAAGTGAAGGGAATCCTGTGGAGACCTATTGTCGCAGCCGCAGGATCCCTTCTGTTCAATTGATGTTAAAAACCCTGCTGGTGATGCCAACATAAATGGGAGTAGGTTAAGTCTAAAACGGCACATCAGAAATCTGTCCTGTGCATTGTGCATAAGGTACAAATATGGCTCCATTCCCTCGACGCTCTTAACCAGGTTGTGGGCCCTCACTGTCTTTTTAGGCCCTTCAGCCTCAACTCTGCGTTGACATTTCAGCTCTAAGAAAATTTTCTTTACTTGCATCTTGTGCTGGGCTACAATTGTTGCAGGGTTGGTGAAGAGATTCCCAAAACCTAGTTCCTCTAGGGTGTTCTTTATTTAATTGAGCCAGGGAATTCGCATACATTTGTCCCTCTCTAAACAGTCCGATAAAATTTCTCTGCTTAGGGACGCATCAGGATTAGCCCAGATTTTTAACCAGGCCACAATTGGCCTGAGTTTTACCAGATCCTCTAGGTGTGGTCTCCCTAATTCCCTGTGTACTATGAGTCCAGCAGTACTTGGGGGTACCCTCAGGATGGTTTTTAGGTATTTGTCTTCCTCCCGTTGGATTCTTGTGGTATTGACAAATCCCCATACTTCTGCCCCATAAATTACTTTAGAGCATGATATGAAGCTATACAGGTTCATCACCTGTTCCGGGCTCCATCTGCCTAACCTCCTGCCGTAGCTTGCTATTGCCCCATTAGAAGCAATCATTTTACTGCAACGCTCCTCCACCAGGGAGTTAAACTGTAAGGCACCATCAAAAGTTACACCTAGATAAGGGAACGTTTTTACCTCTTCTACTATGTGCCTTCCTATTGTGTAAGTGAATTTAGAGGGGTTTTTTTTACCAGCCAGGAGCACATAGGATTTGCACAGGTTAACAGAGAGGGCTAGGGCACCCATGAACTCAACAAATCCGTCAATCATGATTTGTAAGCTCCTGGGTGTGCGTGCAATCAGGACCGCGTCATCTGCGTAAAGCAGAACAGGAATATGACGCGACCCCACCCTTGGGCAATCTGCCTTTAAACCTAACAGGTACTGCTCCAGATTGTTAATATAAAGGGAGAACAAAAAGGGGGCAAGAATGCAGCCTTGCCGGACTCCACTGATGCAGGGAAAAGAGTCGGTCAGCCCCCCCTCCCTGTTAAATCGAACCCTAGCCGTAGTGTCACTATGCAGTTCCCTAAGTATGTTGATTAGCCACTCTCTATCCCCATGCGAGACATCATGTCCCACAACTTCTCCCTGTTGACGTGATCAAATGCCGCCGCCAAATCCATGAATCCCAAATAGATCGATTCATCACTGGCCATGGTGTATTTGGCGGTCAGCATGTAAAGGTTCATACATTGATCACTGGTGGACCTCCCTGTCCTAAATCCATATTGAGTGTCCGAGAAGATGTTACTTTCTTCAGTCCACTCGGACAGTCTATAGAGGATCGCCCTACCCAGGAGTTTAGCCGATACATCAATCAGGGAGATAGGACGATAGCACTTGGGGTCGTCCCTATTACCCTTCTTAAAAATCGGCACAATTATGGCTTTGGACCAGGACGGTGGCAAACCACAGGTGATGGCAGTGTTTATGACCCTGGTCATTAAGGGGGCCCAGAGTTCTATGCTGCTCAGAAACAGGTCGGGGGGGATTCCGTCAGGGCCAGGGGCTTTGTTTTTGGTCAGACCCTCTATCCCATCAGTGATCTCCTTGATAGTAAATACAACTGTTGAAGCCTGGGTTGGGGTTTCAGGTGGTTCTACAGGAGTACCGGACTCATAATTGTACAAACCCCTATAGTAAGATAATGTAGAAATTGCACTAAACAAGGTGTACCATTTACTTTTTAAATACCTCTTAAATTAATATCAGTCCCAAACTCGAATCTGTTAACATGTTAATCTATTTAATATTTCACATTGTCTAGTGTAATTCCTGTATTTTATCAAATTTCAATTCTTGCATTACTTTTCAAAGTGTAATGCATATGTGTTTACTCTAATTACTAAATTTTGTACAAATAAACACACCTGTATTGACACTTTTAAAAATAAAACACCTATTTGTTGGTGCAAGTGTCCATTGTCATGATGAATCCTTGCACCTAAATTCAAATGACCATCACATCAATTTTAACCAGTTTATGCACTTAACAAAGTAGACATTAATGCAATTTTCATTTCTTGCCATTTGATAAATAAAAATATGTACTTCACATTTTAGTCATAAACAGTTGTAGAATCAAACATTTGCAAATGTAAATTAATGAAAGGTCAAACGTATTGAAAATAAAATAGTGATGTTCTTATCCACATGAATTACTTCTCTCAACAATTAACTTGAATATAATAAATAGAAGGAGAACCAATAGTCTCTGAATGCTATGCTACTGGTGGAAACCTTCCTCTTATGCAATTACCATGGGGTACATCCTCATGAAGGGGCATCTATTGAGCACAGAGCAGGCACCTCAATGGTCTTTCTTGGGAGGGGTGGGTTTGGAATTGGTGGGAAGTCTGGGTTTGTGTTTTGGAGAGGTCGGTTTGTGTTTGGGAGGGGTGGTTTTGCTTTTGGAAGGGGTGAAGGTCAGAGCAGAAATACAAGCAGAACTAGGACAAAGGGTAGGAGGGGTGGAAGAGGACTAGGTTTTGGAGGTAGAGGGATCTGGAGTATGTGATGTGCGTGTGTTGTCCAGTTGCTTGTGGGTCTGGTGTATGTTTGGTACATTTGGGTGTGTATTTCAGGGCAGGTGTATGGTGGTCACGTGAGTGTGTGCATTTGTGTTTGGTGGGGATTGTTATGCTTGTAGGTGTGTGCTTGGATAAGTGTACTATTGAGGTGGTTGTGGTGCTTGTTGATGTGGTGGTTTTTGTGGGTGTAGTGGTGCTTCTGGGTATGGTGGTGGTTGTGGGTGTGGATGTGGGTTTTGTGGTGGTGGTGGGTTTGGTGGATGTGGGTGTGGTGGTGGCTGTGGGTGTGGTTGTGGGTGTTGTGTGGGTGGCTAGTCCTGTCAATGCTTTGCAGGCCAGACATAGCACTACGAATGTCTTCTAGATATGCTACCATTAGTTGCATGTGGCAACTAAGGCCCTGGATGCAAATCAGCGGAACAGTCTGACCTACAGATATGTTTTGTAGGAGGTCAATAGCCCCCTCACTCAGTGCACTCCGTGGATATGGGCAAGGGATGAGGTGCATTCTGCATCAAAGGAGATCCCACCCCTTTAAGGGGGGTGGGTTTGACCAATGGGAGGAGTAAGAGGGAGGGTGGAGATGGGTATCTGGGTGGCGGACAAGGATACAGGTGGAACAGATGCAGTAGGGTCCACCACCATTCAGGACTGGTTGTTTGTGGAGTCGTCCAAAGATTATGTTGATCTGGTGGCATCTGTGCCAGCCCCCTGACCCTCAGTGCCACTGTGTCCATTGGTGGCGGTGGTCTAAGCACCTGAAACACAGTGGCCAGCTGCTTCCCTGCCTGCATAGCCAACTTCTTTTTTGCCTGCTCCTGATGATGCTGAAATAGTGTATACAATAGTTTTATTGTATCTGTGTAAATAGAACTGATCACAAACTTTGATCATAATCATTTTCCAAGTTTTGATATTTCATTTGGTTCCAGGCTTTCAAACTTCAGTTGTAAATTTTTCATTATCTCATGCATGTAGGTAACATTTTCAGAAACCATTTGGTCATTCTGCGGATAGCTAGCTCCTATATCATGTATGATGTTGTCTCTAATCCATTTTTAATTCTCTCCGTAAACTGTGTAACACCTCTGAATGGTAGGGCTTTATTGTTTAGAATAGTGAACGCATGTCACCATGAATTATATAACCCAAAACTTCCTTTGTACAGTGTGCTTACAAGGCCAAACCGTATGCCATTTTATCATTCAGGAAAAGTAATATATGAACCAATTTGTGTAAACAACTACTGCACTGTTGTACCAATGTTTGTATAAACCGAAAGGCAGTTTCTTTTAAGCATTTCACAATGTTAAGACTTACTTCAAGTAACGAAAGTATATATCAAAGGTAAAAAGTATTATATGGATTCAGAAGTGAAAAAGCCTATCAATATATCCTGCATTATGTATATACCTATACTGTTGAAGTAGTTAAGAAAAATATTTTTGGGTGGATTGACAAATGACTTCTACAGCATAAGTAAATACATAGGTATTGATACATTTCTAATCCAGTTCAGTACAGGGCAAAAACATTTTCACATTTGTCTCCTAAACATCTCTAGTTATTTGAAGTTTGTTTTACAAAATATGCTGGCTTTCACTTTAGGCAACAATTGGTACAACATCACAGTTAATATTACATACACTGATTCATATATAATTTTTACATAACATATTCAAATGTAATTCATAATATGCAGCATATTACACCTTGATACATTTCTACATGTGCCTAGTGTGTCATGAGTTGGGCTTGATTTTGAGTTTTCCAGATGGGATACTCGAACATAAATGTGATGAAACATTTGATCTGCAAAAGTCCCTTTAAGTTACTCTGTCACCAATCTGTACACATTCCTATCTGTGTTGTTTCAAAATTGGTATGCCTCTCACAAGTATTTTCCAAAAAACAGTCTGGCTTACATGCACATTTGTAAAGGCATAAGACATCATGCACATCTGTCACTTTTAACATGATTTAAATAGTATTTTGTAATCAAATCACACTTGGGATATGTTTAGAATCTAAAATGTAGTCCTTTAATCTGATGTTATTAGATTTTTTATCTCACTTGCTCACTCTTGCTTGTGTATAATAAACAACTTACCAATGTGATGTTTGGAACATGCACTGTATCATAATTGCATTTTATGCTATGTTACCTGTAATAGAGCTAACCTTACATCATTCACAATACTGAAGGAGCATCACACCTGCCACAATAAAGACTAATGGTCTGTTTGGTACAACTATCCCTTATGTCATCAAACAACCTGATGTATATTTGTTGTTTAGGTAGCCATGTGTGTACTTAACCCTGTCCTTTGGTAATGAACAGAAATCAGGCAGTATCCTTTTCCACAAATTCATATACAAAGCACATCATCATAGACCTTGTGCAAAACCTTCACCTTCAAGAACTCTTCTTATTTGTAGGACATGTGTCAACCTTAGTGCTGATGGCAAAATGAGTTGCTGTAAAAAAATTAGTTATTTAACATGTTAAACACACTAAGCGTTACTCCTTGATGCTGTTGTTGGGCTCCCAACTGCCCATTAAGCTCTGGATAGGCAACCACAAGTATGCAGTCCATTAAGGGGGTCAAAGTGCAGCACACATGTGTCACTTGAAGACCCCCAGGGTCCGCACCTTCTTGGTGATGGCCTTCCAAATGCTTTTTTTCTGATGGGCGTTGACCTGTATGAATAAAAGAAATGAAAGAAAAAAAGAATTGTTTTGTGACTTGATGTTTGTATTGCTGTAACACATTTTTAGAACGTCAATCACAAGCATTAAAAAGATTTACTGCACAAAATATTTGTGTTTCTCATTTAGCCCAAATAAAACAATAAATACTACTTTTGTTGTAACCTGTTGACTACCCTATCCCTTGTCATTTCCTAAATACAACAATCCAGATCACTGGAATCTTCTAGGCCTGAGGGCTTCAACATTTTCTGTTATGACAGCAACTTCTCATCAGTGAATATCACTGTGAAACACTGAAGGCTAAACAACTTGTGTATTGTAAACAGATACCCCCACACCCAGCTACATTAACTTGAAGCCTATTGTCTATAGAGCCAGAAACTATGGTTTGAACTATATACTACGACTAAGGGGGCTGTAAAAGGCATTTTGTGTGTAAGTGAGAGTATGGTCTTTGGGGATGTATGAACATGTGTGTGTATGAAAGGGATATATTTGTATGGGTGACTGAGAACCTGTGAAATTTAAACAGTTGGTGTCATTAATAACTCCATTTGATTTGTAACTTTTCTTTTAATCATAAGCATTCAAAAGCATAATATTGTTCACAACTCCAATTTTGAGTTGACAAGGAATTTTTTCTAAGAGTTCAATACCTCAGTACTTCAGTTGTTCACCTCTGTGACTCAGCCGCCTCGTCGCCCACAAATGTGACTAAGCACTGCTCATTGTCAGGCCCTGCTATCTGCAGCCTGATGATGTCACATGAACACAGCCTTCCATTGACTTTGAAATGAAAATATGACCTTGTTCTTATTTGAAAAGAACTCAAGGCTGTGAGCTTCTCTGAAGGTGTCTTGGAGCTACTTAAAATTGGTTGTGACATTCCCCCAGATACAGCAACAGTGTATTGGAATAATCATGTGGCCACAAAACTGAGTACTGCCAGGATTTATGACTTTTGGTGTTACTGTTGTGCAATTCCAATTGTGATGCAGAAGATCTGACCCCAGTTGATGACATCATTAAATAATATGTTCCCTAATGAATCTAGTTGTTTTGATTGTATCCCCTTCATCCATGTTGACAAGGTGTGGGAATGGAAATGTAAAAATGGCCCTGAGTATTTGTCTTTTGTATGCTTTGCTATGTTTAAAAAAAATTTAACAGACAAATCTTTTTCAAATTTAATAAAATACTGGTTGATGAGATTTTCGTATTTGTATTTTGTTGACATGGTAGAACATTGTGGAAGGGAGTATCTTTTAAACATACCATCTCTTCTTTTGAGGAACCAATTCATAGTCTTATATCTGACGAGTTTCGGAGATCTAGGCACTAGTAACGGAAAGGGAATTTGAGCTTCAAGACAAATTAAATCCATGAAGAAATTAATAAGTAAATCTGGACCTTGTGTTTCGGGCTTAAATCTATTTAGGTATTGAGGCAAATAGGCGTTATAATAATCTTTAATGTTTCCTAACGCAAGACCTCCTTGCTCCGTATCTGCATATAATGTCTTTATTGCTATGCAAGGAATTTTCTTACCCCATATAAACCCAGAAAACAAAGACTCTATTTTTAAGAAAAAATAACCTGGGAGAAAACAAGGGATTGTTGAAAAGAAAAAATTAAAAAGTGAAAGGATAGACATTTTAATCAGGGCGACTCGGCCCAAAATGGATAATTGGAGCGGGTTCCATCTAATAAACATGGAGCGAACTCTCCGAAGGAGCGCGTCAAAGTTAAGCCCATACAGATCCGAAACAGACACAGAAAACAGAACTCCTAGATACCTTTTAGGCCTAGGATTGATACAGTTAACTAGATCTGGGTGTAACTCTGGATCTGCACCCCCACAGACCAGAATTTCGTTTTTTTTCTTATTAATCTGATAGCCTCCTAAGGCTTCAAATTCTTCCTGCTCTAATCACTAAAATGTATGCTAACACGTCTGCTACTTGCTTTAGATGTAGGCATTTTGCTTCTGCCAATTGGTCCCACATTATTGGACTGTGTCCGAAAATCCTGACATTTTGGAACAACATTTTTGATTTCCTTGGCTTTAATTATAATATCAGGATTGCTCAAACTCTTCAAATAACACAATATGGCTACGACCCGGTTCTTGGTTTGGCAGATCATTTGGTTAAACTGTTGTATATATAGTCTCAGCTGTAGCAAGATCCCTGATACTTCAGAACTGGCAGTCAATACATGTTTCCCTGTTGCAGGAATAGTTAGATAAAATGAAAAGAGTAAGAAAGACTGAACTGATATATGCACAACGAATCGAAGGGATTAGAAAGTTCGACAAAATCTGGAATTCAGTATTTGACTAGGTGTACTTTTATGTTTGGTATCTAAAAAGTATATTATGATTTTCTCCCTCTATTTCTTATTTAGCATTCTTGATAGTAATCTTGATATTATTTTGTTTATTTTCTGTTGACTGACCTTATACATGCTATTGTTTATTTTAATTCCAAAGTACCTCGATAAAAATTGTATTAAAAAAATAAATAAATGGTAGAACATTGTGACAAACATGACCTACTTGTAATTCATTTATAAATAAATAATGATTTGATTGTTTACTTTTTAAAATGTATGATAGAAGGGGGAAAATGAATTAATACCGAAAAGAACTACATCACCAGTCTTTGACCTTGTTAGTTTTGCTATTAATAAACAAAACCAAATACACTAAAACAGGATGAAAACCAAAAATGAAAAAGTCAATCATGGTAAATGAAACTAATATATGATGTTACAACCATGCTTTTACAACGCAGTCTTAATATCACAACTACCATTACATTGCATGATTTTACAAAGCATGCCATTACAATGCATTTTTTTAAAATACCATTACAACTCATTCTATTACAATGCTTACCATTACAACACATAACACTTTTAGGGCAACAGTAGGGTAACCGTTGGATAGTGTAGGGGTAAAAATTACTATTCCCACTCCAGTGAGTGCAAAAGTATGGTAAGTGTTGGGTAGTGTATGGGTAAAAAGTACTAAGTGTTGGATAGTGTAGGGGTAGAAATTACTATTACCACTCCAGTGAGTGCAACAGTAGGGAAAGTGCTGGGTAGTGTAGGGGTAAGAATTACTATTCCAATGTACCCCAAAACCCATACCCACCCTAAGACAAAAAAAATCTCCATCACTTACCTTGTAATGCGTTGTAATGGCATGCGTTGTAATGGTTTGCATTGTAATGGCATGCATTGAAATGGCATACGATGTAAAGGCAGTTGCATTGTAACAGTTGCGTTGTAAAGGTAGGTCATTGTAGTGACTGCGTTGTAATGGATGTTTCCGGAATGAAACCAATATTGAAGATCCAAAATTGTTTGAAGTCCAATGTCCAAAATACAACAAGCATCAGAAAAGTGAATGTGTCTAGAAAATAGTTCACAGAGTGAATGGTAGTCACACACTGGAGGGAATTAGATCCTGCATCTCTTGGTGGGGGTCTTGCTGTCCTCTACTGGTGGTCCAGACGAAAATATGATCCTGCGGGGGGCTGGTGGATCCACATTTGAAGGGACTGAGGTGGATACAGGAATTGCCTCTTGTCGCAGGGCCTCTCTTTATGTGGCTTAGGCAGATGTAGTTGGCCCAGATGTCTTTGGACCACAGAAAGGAGAAGATGGTGCTGGAAAAGCCCTTCACACATGGGTGTAACTGTAATGCAGCACCCCAGTGCGGGAGCCCAAATTGGAGTTCAGATTCCCCATCTGTTCATTGCGCTCCTTCTGCCACTGTTTCATCTCCTGGAGCTCTGTAAGGAATTGGCCATCATGTCTTAGACTGACGGAGGGATCCCAAGATTTGGGGGTCGGTGGCCTGGATCACAGTGAGTGCAGTGGCCTAACAATGATGACCCACAAATTCTCCCACATGCCCCCTACCCCCACTACCCTGTGCCCTTGACCCAGTAAGCCCCAATCCATTGGTTCCTGGCTGAACTGGAGGCAGTAGTGGTGTTGTCTTAACAGCAACTAGGACTGGGGAGCACATAATTGGCGTGATGTTGGTTTGGGCACAGGAGGTGGAGGAAACCATAAGCTGAGGTGTTGTAAGAGCTTGGGTGGTAGGTGTAGGCGTGGGTGAGTGGGACTCACTCGAGTCGTCTGCCCAGGCAGACCAGATGGACCAGGCTGCTTCTCTTCATCTGGATTTTCAGAACTCCTTGGAGGCTGGAGTTGAGGTTTCCTCAGTGACAGATGTTTGGCCACGTGCTCTGGCTGCTGGACCTATTATGAACACCAAAAAATGAATACATTGTAAAAGTGTGGATTACACATCCAATTAGTTCTAAGCAAAAAAATTAGCATCCTAAAAGGGAAAAGGAATTCAGTGGTATTGTAATTATTTACACAAACAGTTTTGCATTTCAAACAATACTACTTCAAATAAACAGGTAAGAAGATGTCCAAAAATAAAAGAAAATTAACCAAACATGACATGTATCAACCATTCAGCACAACACAGTAGAGAGGAGAAATGTGAAAATGATCATTCCAAGGCCTAACAGACTACAAAACAGACATTTACACAACTTAGAAGGATGTGTAGTATGTGTCAGCATTCAAATTTACATATCTTTAAATGTTTAGGTCAATACATTTGTGAAACTGATGATATTAATATTCAATTACATGTCAAGAAAAGGAAAACCTACAAAATTAAGCACAATATTCAAAAGAGAGCATTAAATAGAGATTGGTGAATAATTGACCCTTTATTGTATCTGAAATTATGACAGAAAAGGGAGAATGAGCAAAATAAAAGTGCAATAGTGTTTTAAAAAAAAACAAAATAAGGTATTTTGGTAGTTTTAGTTGTTTCTATAAAACATTCATTACACTTACAAAATTGTAACTTTAACATAGGTAGTGAAAATCTGCAGTAAAGAGATAACATACATTTACTATATGAAAACACAAATATATTATTTGTTATTTGGTGTACAAACCCTTACAAGCACCATCACATCATGTGAAATGTAATGAAGATTGAAACCTGTTATCTTAAATACAATACGACACCTTCAAACGGACAAGCCAAACACCATCCTACTGATATATGTAGTTTACTATGTAAACATTATCGACAGCTAAATTCAAACCAAACAGGACATTTAAGTTTAGATCGAAAAGTATAACTTATCACTCTCCACTCCACCAGGGATTTCTGTCAAGCCTTTAAGATGTAGAATTTGCAAGACCTTCTCCCCCCAGGAAAAGAAATGTTACTGTAGTGCAATTCCAAAAATGCAGAAGAAACTATGGGAGCAAAAAAAACACCTGTATACTCTGACAGAACTGGAAAATGTTCTGCTGTACTGGAATGGCAAAGGATCATGGTCTGAACTGGAGTGTCTGTTAGGGTGTGGTAAGGAGTTGCAAACAAGTATGCAAAACACATCAATTGTGTGATGCTAGCATTCCTTCTATAACCACGGGAATAGTCCAATGTTGATTGGTTCCAGCAACAATATCACTCCATCGGAGACCCACCGATAAAACACTGATAGCACAACTGGCGGCGATGGAGAAATGTTAGCCAGCAGAGAAGTTCACCACATCAGTGACCCGTTTATGTTACAGGAAATACTCTGTCCACGCAGATGAAGATTCAGCCTGCATACACGTAAACAGGGTGGGCTTGATTCCATCAGCTTGACCAAGTATTTGGAAACGTTGCTGTCGAGTAATGACAGTACTCTGGCCCTAAATGATTTTGAACAATTTGCAGCAGCCTATCTTGTAATGAGTCTAATACAATTTTAAAATATTTACTTACATACTTACATGGCTTTCTCTCTTTCAGGTTGGGACTTCATAGCACTACAAATACATTATTCATAATTGCCCATTGTACCAAACAGGATTCAATTCTGTGACTCTCTGGTTACACAAGTAGACATCTCCAGCAGTTGCATTAACCAACCAAGGTTTCATAACATAAAAATGTGCCTTTCTCACAAATTGGTTCAACGTGTGTGTTATTTAATATGCAGTTACCTGTATGCAAAGGGACAGCAAATTAGTTACAGAATATGCTGCCTTTTTTAGCCACGCCTTTAAACCAGCACCCACACTCACTAACCTCACCCCCATTGCACTCACGATCACAGTTGCTAAACTTTTTTAAGCACTTCAACTGCTGGGCTAAAGAGGATAATTTACAAGAAATAAAATACATATGTGCCACAATAAAGAATAGTCATTTAAAGCACTTTAGAAAGGTGTATGGCTCAAAACTGCAAGTATGTGTGCTTTAAAAACAGATTGAACAGTACAGTCTGAGCATGCTTAGATGTATTTAGTTTAATGTTAACACATGCATCTATTAGTTCTTTAATTTACAAGTGGATTTCAAGGGGGTAGCTATCAATAATGCAACAGGTGCAGAAGCTTCGGGCTCAAAGGTTTCAGGGGCTCACTTCGCCCCATTAGTAGCCATTTTTTAACTACCAAACCAGATTATTGTGGACCAAAATTCATTGCTTGCATTGGCATGCCTGCCAATTCACACAGTACCACCATGTGATGCACAATTTCATGCCTCATCACACGGCAACCTGGTGAAGAAAGACATTCACACTGTGAGCTGTAAATCGTTGCTCAGAATTGGTTTTCAGCTTAGGTGTGAATGCTCTGCACAGCTGGGCTCCATTTAACATCTCCCCAGGCAGACGAGGGACCTCTGAATGACTTTATTTTGACTTGACTTGACTTCATTCTTGCAGTGGGCGGGTAGTCATGCCTTGTTAGTGCAGGTAAGGTGACTAGATTTTGAGAAGCAAAAACTGAAGCAGATCAGACATAAAAGTAGTACTAAAGGCATGTAATACTCTTTTTCTTTTTAACTCTTTATTTACAATCCTACATTTACATAGCATTAGCTATGGCAGTACCTACACCCTGTGCCTCTCTGCACTACTCCGTCTCCCAGGGTCTCACTTTCTCTCCTCTCTCCTGGGAGCATGCGGCTGACTGCCTCCTGTGCTGTTTGAAAGAAAATCATAAATCAGATATGTTGTTTCCAATTTTAAATGGTTCTTTGGAAATAAGAGATGAGTTTCAATTCTGCTTTGCAGGATTACTTGACCCTAATCCCAAAAATTGGCATGTATTTGAAACAGAGAAACACATCAGGACACAGGGGCAGTCGTCTGACAACCAGGCCTAACTGGACACCACATGCTCCATGAGGCCTCCTCCTCTCCAGTGACTAGTCTCCTTCTTCATGCACTATCACATGATCAAAAATCTTCTAATTTGACTGATTTCCATTAGGGCCCATGGCAACCTTGCTTACCTCTGGTGGTTTCTGGCAGTGAAGTTTGCTTGGCTCTTTTAAGAGCTGTGGCAGTGGACAATTTAAGTATTTGCAAAAGCAGCCAGAATAGAAAACACAATGTAATAGTCCAAGTATGTACTTGATGTGGACTTTGTACAAATGTTAATTTTGAAAGTTTTTACTACATTATGTTTTATTATGGTAGACGCTGCAGTGTGTCACTTCGACTGCATCATTTCTGATTGAATTTCCACTGGAGTGCCCATGAACAATGTCAAATAGATGACTTTGATGGACAGAAACCTTTTGTTTGAATGAAAAAGTGATGAATTTGTTCATGTACAGGAATAACCATGAGTAAGCACAAATTAAGTGTAATAACTAGCATCTATATGTAGCATTTGTTGGACCTGGCACTCGCTGCAGGCTCACTCCCAAACTTTTTCCCTTTTTCCCTTCAATTTTTACTGAACTTGTTTTTGTTGGCCTTAGGACAGTGTTCACGTTACTAGCTAACAGTGCAAAAGTACTTATGCTCACTTCCTTAAAACATGGTTAAATAGGTATACCCAATTGTCATATTGAATATACTTATACTTCCCTTGTAGATTGATATACTATATACCTAGGGCCAGTAAATAAAAATGCTATCAGTGGTCCTGCAGCATTTACTGTTCCACCTATTTAAGTAGTGCCTTGAAACATGCCACAGGACTGCCATTGCAGCCTGAATGCAGTTTTAAACTGCTATGTCGACTTGGGAAGAAAACACTCTTGTGAAGCCTTAAACTTCCCTTTATTACATATATGCGACCCATAAGGTAGGTCCTAGGTAGTCTATAGGGAAGGATGACTTGTAATTAATAGGTTGAACAGGTATTTTTAAGTTTTACTTGTCCTGGTAGTGAAAAACATCTAAATTAATTTTTCAGAATAAAATGAAGTAGCATTTGATGATGATATAGTCACAAAAAATGTGGCTGCTTCCTCAATATTCAGTGACATAAACATGCTGCAATCAATAGCACAAGCCAGTGATTGGAAATCACTCACCCATTTGAAAAAGAACCAGATAAAGACTGCACTACATGGTGTATTTCTGACAGATTATCCAAGAACAAAAGCTACACTAAGGGGACCTCATAGTGAGTAATAAACCATGTATTTTCCTGGATGAATTGACATTCCATAAGAAATGATCATACATTGCCTGGAAACTTACAAGAAACTGGTTAATCCCTATAATTAGCATGGTGAAAGAACATCACAGGCCTTTCACATACAGATTCTTCAACAAAAGGATCCTACCGCTGCATTACATTATGTCCTTCCTTATCTGAAATGTTACAATTATAATGATGGTGTAGAGGCAGTGTTTTAGACCTCTCCAGTTGTTTAAAGAAGGGGGAACACGTAGAGTTTTTAAAACACCCCTCAAGCACTGAAAATTAATTCAGTGTCATCCTTCATCATTGGGGTCTTCCCGTTTCTCTACGGGGCGAGGCGTGCTGCGACCTACGTAGATGTGGGAGCACTCAGATAAGTGAGAGAAGTTATGTGTTGTGCGTAAGGTGGTAGGGTCGAGAAAGATAGTAGTGCAAAATTTAAAAGTTCCCTGGCTAGTGGAAAAAATATAATTTATTACGTTCCCTAGCTGGAAACATTAAAAATGGGGAAGTGTAGAGTGTATACTGTTATGAGTAGCCTTCTACAGAGTCAACATGTTTCAAAAGCCATCCCCCTGGCTTTCCTCTTCAGAATGAAGAGCGATCCTACTTCAATTATATAATTCACAATGTACATGTGCCTAATATTCTTTAGTACACGCACTACATGCCCTAATGTGGCATGCAAAAAGACATACCTTTTAGGTACTTTATCAATGAGATAAACTAAATGTAGTTATTGCCTCTTGAGATGTCATGGAAGGGGAGGGCGCCTATAGTCAGAAAATCGTAAAGGCTGCACCCTCTCCTCTACATTCTTGTGGCTCTGTTGAACAGATACAGACAAATGAGAATAACCTGAAGACAACAGTCTACAAGAGAGTAGATGAAATCAATAAAGACATGAACCAACAGAGAGAATTCTAACTCAGTCTAAGATTAACAAACTACAGAAAGACATCAAGAGATTTAGGGTCTGATTACGATCTTGGCAGAAAGGGGTTCTCCATTACAAACATGACAGATACCCCGTCCACCAAATTTCAACTCCATTATTTCCTATGAACTTGTAATACAGATGATGGGATATCTGTTATATTTGTGATGGAGTATCCTATCCACCAAGATCTTAAACAGGCCTTTAGTCATACAACTACATTTCTCTGCATGACAGATAAATATTACAATAATGCTAACAGTTCTCCTCAACCTTACCAATTTAAAACCATGACAGGAGACCATGCCCCACACCAACCAATTGGTCATTTAGTTTTGATGGGAGTAGTAGAATTGAGGAGGAGGGCGGCCATGGACAATGACTGCAATATTGTGCACCTGTGGGCCCTACACACACAGCTTACCCAATGGATTTCTGGCCTTACCCACATCAACATCCAAAGTTGCCCCTCCAGCAAACTAGATCCCCTTTTTTAGGAAGAGGATGGGGAAAACAGAAAGAAAACACCAGGGTCCAATGAGCAGAGGAGTCCCAAATGTTGGCGCCTAGCAAGGGCAACAAAGGGGCAGGCCCCAACAGTACAGCAACCTAGTTGTTAATCATACTCAAACCACTTGGTCAAAGACTTGCGGTTTTGAATAAGGGGATAGGATTTGTACTAACACCAGTGGTTGACAAATGCAACATCATATGTGAGCTTGTCCAATTATGCAGAATGATCCGACTATAATCCTTTTTTCAGGATAATCCCACAACTGAAACGCCCTTCAAGATCACTGGACTTAAGAGTAAGTCCATGTTTCAACCAGCTGTACAACAAACCTACACAGCATTTCAAACGTTTGAGGTAGTTGTGGTTAGGGAGATTAAGGCAATTCAGTTGAGCAAGGGTAACCTTTTTCATAATCCTTCAAACACGGAGAAAAAGGACTTGAAGTCCCTGTAGAACAACTGGGATTTGGTAATATAACCCGCAGAGAAACAGGGCACAATAGTGGTCATGTCATACAACATGTATGATGAAGAGTGCAGATGGATCCTCTCAGACAGAAATTGGTATGAGACCCGTTGGGATGACCCAAGTCCGTGCCTAAGGGCTAGTATATTTATTTTATTTATTTATTTGAAAAGTTTTATAAAGCGCGATCTAGACCCTTGCGGGTATCAGAGTACTGTACAGATGTGGCAAAAGCCTGAGTAAAACCAAAACACAATGGTACAAAAGGTGTAGCTAAGTCATACATTTTCAAACAAAGAGGGAAACAAACCCGCTCAGGGGTTGGGGAGTTGGCTCGACCGAACTAGAGCTAGATAACAATTTAACAGACATGCATACAATAAATCGCAACAACGGTGTACAATAAGAATCAAATTTGTGAACAAAGCATGAGAACAAGTTGGTGCTGTTAATGTTCACTCAAGAATAGCCGTTTGACATGTTTCTTGAAAGATGCAGTGGAAGGATTAGATCTGATCTTGGGAGGCAGGATGTTCCAAATTCTTGGAGAAAGACCGGTAAAAGCATGATTGGAAGATGTTTTCCTTTTTAATTTGGGAGGTTTCAAAGGTAGGGTGTAAATACTTCTTATATTACGGCCTGAGCCTGAATGTTCAAGCTTTTTTGCCAAGTAAACCGGGGTGTTGTAATATATGGCTTTATGCATCAAGCAGGCTATCTTGAAACATATCCTAGCTTCAATACATAGCCAATTTAGCTGCTAAAGGTCAGGGAGTGGTGGTCATGCTTTGTAAAGCACATGATGAGAGTGGCCGATGCATTTAGAGTAGCTCTGAACGGGGCGAAGCTAGTTTTGGGAAGCCCAGCAAGGGTCACCAAACTATATTCCAGTCTAGAGATAACCAGGGATTGTAAAGTCAGCCTGATGTCTTCGGCGGGGAAGGAAGGCTTGATTTTCTTATGAGTGTTGAGTTGAAAGTTGGCTCCCCTAATAGTTGCACTGATGTGTGATTGCATATTTATTAGGTGTTTGTCCAAGGTGATGCCTAACGATTTAGCAGAGTCAACCACATGAGGGGAGAAGTTAAGAGCAGTGAGTTGTTTAAGCCAGTCTAGGGAAGGCACAGAGTAGTTGGGGACAATCAGAAGGAATTCAGTTTTGAGAGTATTTTAACAAAAGATGGTTCTGGGCTAACCATTGTTGAGTTTGTGAAAGTACAACATTTAGCGTTTTTATATCTTCTTGAGAGGAGATCTTCAAGTACAGTTGTGTGTCATCTGCATACATGTGGTACTGAATGTTAGAATGGTTCAGAATGACGGTAAGTGGTTCCATAAAGGAGTTGGAAAGAGTGGGCAAGAGGGCGGATCCTTGCAGAACTCCAATCGTAACCGGGGTTCTGGTTGCAAGGGAGTAGTTAACTTTGATTCTTTGTGTGCGGCTATGTAAGAAAGAGGCAAACCAATTTAGGACTGGGCCAGTGAGACCCATCCTATGTTGAAAAAGAGCAACCAGGTTTTCATGTTTGATGGTTTCAAATGCTGAGGACAGGTCAAGAAGGATCAGGAGACAAGAGACATTTTGATCAAGGATATCAAGGCATCATCCACAATGTGAGGTAGTATAAAGAACATAGTGGAAGAGGCTCATACGATGGACTGAATAACACACAGTGAAGCAGATTTTCTAGTAGCTAAAGAACCCAGGATTACCCAATTCTATATTCTTCTACAGCAAAGTAAACACCCACCATCTGGGAGACAAATTGTATCTTGGATCAGATCTACGTTGGAACCCCTGTCACAGTTCTGTGATTGGTTCCTAAAACCACTGGTAACAAAGATGCTTTCTTCTTTTCGTACAGATACGAAGGATGTTGTAGGAAAGTGGATTATTAGTAGGTAGGGGTATTCATCTCAGCTAGTAATATTACTACAATCACTAATAGCCCATTTCTTGTGTAAGTTGCAACTTTGGCATAGCTCTACAAGGGGTGCCTTCCCACCCACGGGTGACATGGGTGAACTAGATTCAAAGCTCTAGCAATCAATGTGGGGTGCCGCTCGCTGAGGAAACCTGGACTTTGTGCCTGCCTGCTTGGAACCCTGCTGGGTAATTGCCGTTGGTGAGGAGAAGCCGCGTTAGGGGAGAAAGTTGCTGCTACGGAGGACGGGACTGCGAGGCCCACCAGGCTGTGCGTGGATCACCTGGCACACCTGCCGCCTCTTCCCATGTCTCCGCCCCCTTGTTCTGTGCCTGTGAAAACTCCTCGCGGCCCCCGCTTCGCGGGAGCCGCTCGCTGAGGAAACCTGGACTTTGTGCCTGCCTGCTTGGAACCCTGCTGGGTAATTGCCGTTGGTGAGGAGAAGCCGCGTTAGGGGAGAAAGTTGCTGCTACGGAGGACGGGACTGCGAGGCCCACCAGGCTGTGCGCGGATCACCTGGCACACCTGCCGCCTCTTCCCGTGACTCCGCCCCTTATTCAACGTCCCGTATAAGACCTGGTGCTACAACGCGTGAGCGGGACGCGTGTGCGGGACAAATCCCGGGACTAAGCCCGGACTAAGGGCGGACCCTCTGAGACCCTCAGAGAACCGAGGAGACTGGACTGGGCTCGTCCCCTTGATCGACAGGTATTGCTTATTTCTGAAGTTGTCTATAACCAGGCTTGACCTGTTAGCCCTGTTGGACCATTTTATATAAATGTCTTCTACAAATCCTGACCAGCCGGTGTCAGACAAACAGGGTGTACTGTTAAATAGAACCCTTGACAACTATTTTACCAAATCCTCCCCTGACATCTCTAGGGAAATTGCTATGGCGGAGCGGCGTGCGGAACGCCGCCGTTCCGTAGAAAGTATAAAGAATAGGTCAGTTGCACTGGCATCGCTTCCCGCCACTTGCTCTACCGATACTGACATTGATGTAATAGCTAATGAGTCGGTAAATAACTTGGATAGCCAGCCTTTGGACGGGAGTGTGATAGCGCTCACACCAATTACTCCGCCAAAGACGGACACGAATGGTCTACCCTCAACTCCTCATACTAGTAGCCAAAGTATAACGAAGGGAAATGCTTTGCCTCCTGCGAAATTACTCCGTAATAGGGCAAAAAAAAACACACCCCTGCCAAAAAACTATGGTCCGCCGCCGAACAAAAAACGGCGGAAAAGGGGGGACTTGCTACAACCCAAGTTGAGTTGCTCTGATTTTGGGAAAAAAGCCACTAATACTGTGAAGAAACTAAGTATTCTACAAGCAGATATGGAGGGGACTCATGTCACATCTTCACCCTTACTAAATTTGTTAGCAGACAAAGAGGACAGTATGGATGCTAGTGTGGCTGTTAATGTGCCTATTGAGGATAAGGGCCTTGTCACATTACTTAACATAGAGAGTCTGATTAAATCTTATTCTGCATCTATTCTGGAGAGGTTGATGGAAGTAGAATGTAGACTGTGTAAAATTGAGTATGCATTGGGAAGTAAGGACGCTGCACTTAACAATGGTTTAAACAATGCAACTAGTTTATTAACAAATAATGTATCACCAAATAGATTAGCACCGGTCCAACCACCCTCAACTATTCTTATCGCCATTCCTTCCACATCAGCATCTATCTCCAAACCCACGGGGAATACAATTATAGCGTCTGCACAACCTAACTTACCCCCTAAACCGACCCAACAAAAAATCCAAGAACAACAGTCGGTTAATGTTGCAAACAAAACCACTGATAACACCTCTAACAAACTCCTAGGGAATTCATCAAGGGAGGTGGGGGAAACCAGACATACCTGGGGGAAACCTAGAAAGACACCTTTGCCTGAACTCCCGCCAGAGGCAGTACCCTATGTGGTTGTCTTAACAGGGGTGCCTGTGCTGGGACAAAACAAGAGAGAGGGTTTCGCACAACTAAAGAATAAGATCATGCATTGGCTGAGTCTATACAGGCCAATTGCAAATCATATTAATGGTGAGATTGTCCATGTTCGACGTCTCCAATGGCTGGGGGGTAGACCTAAAGATATTAACGGTGATGTGGTGGTCGTGAATTTCAGGGATCCTAATGCTGTCCAATTTATATTAAACTGGCAGCTAGGTAGTTCAAATAACACAATAATCCCTAAACCACTAACATATTTTTACCCAAGGTCAGTGGTGTATCCATCTCAGCACCATCCATCCCAGCACCAACCATTACAGTATATAACCCAAACTCAGCCAATTAATCATCCTATTGTACAGAATGCTGGGAGCAACCAATATGCCCTGTACCCACCTATATTACAGAACACAAGGAACTTGCATTATGTTCCCCGCCCTGTGGCAGCCCCAGACTCCATGGGATGGAACTACGTACCGGCTAAAATACACAACTCCCAGAAAGGATGGATCACCTAAAACCCTTCACACCTCTAGAAACTTCTAATAGGTTTGATATTTTTAGCGGTCTAGATGATTGCGACTGATGTTTCCTGATTCGGGGGGGTGAGGGGCCAGAAACAATGAGCCTTGGTGATGTGGGTGTTGTCAACATACCTGATGTACTGATGAATCCTGTGTCTTCTTGTTTGGATACAACTGTACCCCATGATGTAAACGTACCCCATGATGTAAATATTCTAGAAGAAAAGGTATTATCCACAACCATTTTGAGCAAAAAGACATCCCTAGAGGGAACACCCTTGGTAATACAACCTGTGGTTCCCATTAGCTATGAAGAGATGCCAAGGGTTTTCCCTGAGAGGCCATTTGCTCCTGAGATGCCGGTTAAATTGGTCTGTTGGAATATAGCTGGAATTGTAAAAAACTTGAGGGACCCGGAGTGGGCGAATTATATAGAGTCTTTTGACTTCTGTTTATTACAGGAAACCTGGGCAGTGGAGACGCTCCATAGGGTGGGTTACAAGACCTACGGAATCGGTGCGATCCCCTCTAGAAGTGGAAGGCCGTCAGGGGGACTTTTGATTTGGGTGAAAATAAACGTAAGGGCAAAAATTGAGGAGATAGCTATAAATTCTGTAAATATACTAGCTCTAAAAGCCACAGTTTGTAACGGGAAGAACTTATTTATAGTAAA